>NC_139159.1:69561621-70761621 GCF_964270905.1 Leucopleurus acutus | reverse complement strand
GTATTTTAGTTTTTGAGTGTGATTTTGGTCATCTCTCAGGTTGAGAAATACTGTCCCAAGGTCCTCTTACCTCCTGTCTCAAAGATTATATTTTAGAACTGTATAAGGAATTATGCAAATGGTCTTAGGAAAATAAAATATGGAATCTTTCCCATACACTGAATTTTTATATCATGAGAGCATCTTTTAATCCTATGGGCTCTACCCCCTCATTTAGTCATTAAGTATCTGTTTGAAGCCCACTCTATGTCAGGAGCTGTGGAAGAACCAGGAATCCCAGAGGAAACAGCAAGTGGTCTTTTCCTTGGAGGATCTCAGAAGCTGGGGAAGGGGGAGAGACAAGAAAACCAGTGATCTCAGTACAACTGTACTTGTCAGGATGCAGGGGAAGACAAGATGCAATGGTCCCAGGGGAGGTCGGAACTCAGTCTTGGGTATTTAGAGGTGACCTCCTGAAGGAAGTAATACTAGCTGCCTTCTTTCTTCCTTTTCCAAACACAAATGAAGCCTTTCCTGAAGTATCACAGCTTCTTAACAGCAAACACACTAAGCTGAACCACAACCTGCAGATTGATTAAACACCCAAAACTCCCCTCTGTGAAATGGCAAAACATAATTAAAACTTCGATCCTATTAAAATAAGGGGAAAGAAAGACTGCTTCTCCTTCTTTATTTTTCCTAAATGGCAGCTGAATGGAATTCTTAAGCATCCACCAAGTGCTCATTATAGACTCAAGCCAAGCCACATTTTGGCTTCCAGAGGAGCAGGAGGGAGTTGCTCTGGAGTTGCCAGTTCCATTACTGGGCAGCTTGTGGGTGGGGTGGGGGTCTTTTTCCTAAATGCATCATTAAAATTTCCGTGGCGTGGACAGAAAAATTTTTAACTCGCCAATGAAAAGTACTTAAATGTCGTTAAAAAGTTTCAACTCTCTTATAATTCTCCTTAATGGTGCAAAAATCAGCTCTGGATTCCAGTTCTGAGATTGCATTTTCAAAGAACCCTGCAAGGGAAGTCTCAAATTATCTAATTACCATATTTATTGCCAGATTCTGTTTTCGAATCCCTGATGACTTTGTCAGATATATTTATGTGCTGTTCCTTTTCTTCTCTGGCCATGGATACTGATCTGGGCTTGTTGCAACTTGAATTGGAGGGCCTTTTCATTACGGATAATAGAAGGAAGCCTGGGCTGGAATGACCTGCAAGGCACGCCCTGCCAGAGCCAGACCAAGAGGGGAAACCATGGCTGGCTTCCTAGTAATCATTACTGGCACTAGATACACCATATTGTAATTGTTATTAATATAAATTAAGCTACATAAATAATCTGGCTCCTTTCCTGCTTAGAGGACCCAGGCCAGGGAGTCCCCCAGAATTCAGCTCCAATCCAGAGAGAAGCGGTTTCTCTTCATTCTTTCCTTAATTGAAGCTTAGCTACATAAAAATTTGTTATCATGAAGAAAGGAAAAAATAAATGGTAATCACACTTCGGTGTCCTGCGGTTCTATCCAAGGGAAAGAATGGTCGTGACTCTGAAGATGTTAAAAGAACTGTAGCTTGATTTATGAATGCCAAATTTCAGTTTTATACTGTTCAGTGGGCAGAGTAGTTCTGTTTTTGTTTCTCAGGAAGTTGGGCACTGTTAAGAAAAGCAAAATCCCACTTCAACTTATTTCTCTATGTCAACTTGCTTCCCTGAAGAAAATGCTTGATGGGCTAAAATGAACATAACTTGACTTAGCAGTTCCTGGTCTATTTTCTTTTGCTTCTCATTAAGTAAAGATAAAAGAAAGCACATCTACTCACACAGCTAAACAGAATAAAATAGAAAATGAATTCTTGAGAATTCTTTCTCTTTTAATGATCAAATACACTATCTGGAAAGGCTTTGTGTTTACATACTGGTTATGGATAGATAGTTTTAGTATTGCTTTTGAATTAAGATATTCTTAGCAACTTTTTCTCTAAAATAACACAATATTTTCATATATCCCTCCTCCCCTCCGTCCCCCCTTTTAGGTTAAAGACTGTCTTCCTATAATGGCTGGGTGGTTTTCATATATCCTTTTATTTATTTATTTAAATTTATTTATTTATTTATGGCTGTGTTGGGTCTTTGTTGCTGCGCGGGCTTTCTCTAGTTGCGGTGAGCAGGGGCTACTCTTCATTGCGGTGCATGGGCTTCTCATTGCGGTGGCTTCTCTTGTTGTGGAGCACGGGCTCTAGGCACAAAGGCTTCAGTAGTTGTGGCTCGTGGGCTCAGTAGTTGTGGCTCGTGGGCTCTAGAGCGCAGGCTCAGTAGTTGTGGCACACGGGCTTAGTTGCTCCACGGCATGTGGGATCTTCGCAGACCAGGGCTTGACCTGTGTCCTGTGTCCCCTGCGTTGGCAAGTGGATTCTGAAACACTGCACCACCAGGGAAGCCCTCATATATCATTTTAAATTAAGATATTCTTATCTACGTTCTCCCTAAATTCTTGCAGTATGCTGATGTATTACTTTTTCTCCCCTCTAGGTCAAAGACTATCTTTTGTTTTTTTTAATATATTTATTTATTTTTGGCTGTGTTGGGTCTTCGTTGCTACATGTGGGCTTTCTATAGTTGTGGCGAGCGGGGGGCTACTCTCTGTTGCGGTGTGCAGGCTTCTCATCGTTGGTGCCTTCTCTCGTTGCGGAGCACGGGCTCTAGGTGTGAGGGCTTCAGTAGCTGTGGCCCACAGGCTAAGTAGTTGTGGCTCAAGGGCTTAGTTGCTCCATGGCATGTGGATCTTCCCGGACTAGGAATCGAACCCGTGTCCCCTGCATTGGCAGGCGGATTCTTAACCACTGTGCCACCAGGGAAGTCCCAAGACTATCTTCTTTTATATATCTTTTATTATTTTTTTTCAAAATACCTAGTTGATTTAGTCCCAAATAGATGCTGCACTTAGCACCTAACTATTCTTAGCAAGGAGGCCCTTTGCTTACAACATGCAAATAGAGATTTGCTTCTTGGAATACCATGATAAAATAACATGCCTAATAGCTAAAAGCACAGAAAAAAGCTTCAGACCTTCTTAAGTGTGTCCAATTATAACGTTAAACCAACATATAGATGATAGTAAGTCATCAGCCACAGAAGATCTTCATTAGAAAATGAAGGAAGGAAATGTAGTATTTACTGGGCACATACAAAGGTGAGGAGCTGTGTGCAGTGCTTCCCCAAAGTTCTCTTAATTTATTCTTCATAAGAATCCTGCCAGGTTGGCCTTATTATCCCATTGGCTACTTATTCATCTATTGATTCATTATTTATTTGCACACACAAACACGTGCAAATGCACTCACTTATTTGCTGGGTACTGGTGTTGGCAAGACACTCAGCTGGGCTCTGCTGTGCAAAGTGAGTCAAGCCAGTCTTTGAGGTGCATACAGTTTAGTGGAGCAGGTGGAGGTGAGGGTAGAAGGGAGCAGAAAGATAAATCCTGAAATGCTGAGTGCCACTCCAGAGATATGAATGAGATGTCGGTGGAGCTAAGAGCAAACGCTAGAGTCACTGCGAGATCAGAAAACTTTCTGTCCTTTTTCCCCCTAGGTAGAAACTACAGAGAACAAGGGCCTTTGGCTAAGAAATTAATTGAATCCTTACTAGGGCAGCAGTTGCACTGATTTTCTTCCAGTAATGAAGGAAGCAGGCCTGGCCTTGGGCTCTGTTCTTTTTCCTTGCAAACTCCAAGAGACCTAATTTGGAAAAGGAGGAGTTTGAATAAAAGGACTAAACTCTGCAGGATAATGTGATTTTACAGATGCTATGGGTAGAGATGAACTTTTCAAAATATGAAGCACTTCCAAAATTAGTGTCTTCTACTTATGATTGAGATTTCTTTCCCCAAATTTTTCATTGGGAGGTTGTATATTGGGCATGTTTTGCCTAATAAATGTGTCTGCACTTTCACTAGTGGGAGGTTGTGAAGGGGTGGGATTTGGTGGGTCTGAGAATGCTTGGGCCATGCTGGGAAGATTTCTTCCCCTATTCTGTGAACTGTCAAAGGCAGTCAAGGAAGGTGGTTGTGTTTTCCGACATCAAATGCGTGTTTGTTTTTTCATGCCACTTCTCCAATTCTCCAACACTAACTGGGTGTCCAACAATTCAGTTCAAGTTCTGACACTAACTGCCCAAAGTTAGTGCAGACCCCATAAGACTAGCCCTGCTTCAGACACCAAATGCAAACGGGAAGCTACCCACACTTCTGCCCAGTTGACTACAGATTTGGAGGTTTCCACGAGTCCCCCTTCTCAGGTCCTAATAATTCACTAAAATGACTCACAGAACTCAGAAAAGCACTTACTTACATTTATGGTTTATTATAAAGGATAGAAATTAGAAACAGCCAAATGGAAAAGATGCATAAGGCAAGGCATGTGGGAAGTGGAGAATGTGAACAAATTCCATGCCCTCTCCAGGAACATCAATGTGTTCTCCAACCTGGAAGCTCTCTGAATCTCATCATCCGAGAGCTTTCGTGCACCAATCTCCAGGCTTCCTTAGCCTCCCTGGAGGTCAGGGTTGGGGTGGGTGGGAGCTGAAAATTCTCACTCTCTAGTCACGTTTGCTTGTTCTGATGACCAGCCCCATCTTGAAGCTACTGTCACCTCATTAGCATAGACGCAGGTGTGTTCAAAAAGGTCTCCTTATGAATCATAAAAGACCCTCCTATCACTCAGGAAATTCCAAGGGTTTTAGGAACTCCGTGCTAGGAACTGAGGACAAACATCAAAGATATATGTTTTATTATACCTCAGTTGTACAAGAGTCAGTAGAGGAGAGGGATTTTAAGCTGGATGTCTGACTCCTGAGTCCTGAGTCTCCCACCTACCTTTGGTGTTAACTACACTATCACGGCTTTAAAGGAGATCTAAAACTCAGATGGTATTGTAAGAAGACCAGTGAAGTGACAATCCCAAGGGCACACAGTGGCTTCTTGTGATTCACAGTCAGAATCACAAGAAGAGCTCCAGGATGGGGAACAGATATGCAAATGGGCAGGGCTGCCATGCATAGTGCTTTAGGTCATTCACTGTACAAGGCCACCCAACCAAGGGCAAATGGAGATCACTAGAGATTGAAATTTAATCTGTGCTCCGCTTCCCAGCAGTGAACCTGGTATGGAACTGTATGGTAAAAAGAAAAGTCTTTCTCTAATTCCCTCAAAGTTGCCACTTGGGTTAGCTGTGTCTTGCATACATCTAACAATCATTATGAAGACTGTATAATATTATAGAAAAAAATGTTTTAACTAAGTGAAAATTGCAGTATGTGAAATCGTTGAACAACGTGAATATAACTGCATAATGACAACTCTAAAAAAAAATGCTCAAGAAAAATAAGACCTGAGGTGAGGTATTGGTTCTTTCCCTTTTATTTCCTTCTTCCCCAAATTTTCAGTAATATGGCTATATTATATTTATAATGAATATTTATAATTTATATTTATATTATATTATAATATAAATTTATAATTTATATTATAAATAATTTATAATTTATAATATGGCTATATTATATTTATATATATATAATATTTATAATATTATATTTATAATATAATATTATATTTATATTTATAATATGGCTATATTATATTATATTTATAAATTTTATAATAATATAAAATTTATATTTATAATATTTATAATGCAATGCTATTTTTATATCCTTAGCTTTCTCAAAGACAAAGTATGTGTATGTAATGTAAATGTGTATCGGGCTGGAGGAGACAGAGGCAGGGTTACTGAATAATCCCGAATTGGAGTAGTGAGAGGTACGTGAGCCAGAAGCGATAAGAACTAAGGGAAGATTGCTTTATGTACAAAAATTAGCTATGTATTCTTTTCTGTCACCACTTTCCAATTTTCACTTATTTCAACAAACGAAGATTTTTGGTGCAATAAGTAACTCTGTTAACGTGAAAATGCCTCCTCTGTGAGGGTTAAGCCTTGTAGACTCCATAATGTACATAAACTTAATTAGATCAACATCTAACTAAGTCCCACATTCAGCTTCCCTGTTGTCAGAACTTCTTCAGACTGAAGAGCCTGAAAGGGAGTTTTGCATGCTTTCCTGTCATCAGCCTTCTTCTGGTAATCACTGTTCCTGTAGAGGACCTGCTTTAGAGGGATTTGGAGTTTCATAACTGAGCTTCAGAAGAATTGCTCTAATAATAATGACGAAGATAATAGGGATGATGATGTAGACACTAATAATAACTAATACTCACTGACTCTTAGTTATGTGCCAGGCACATACTGAAGTGCCTTACATGCATCATCTCATTTAATCCTCAGTATTGTTGCAGAGCAGGTGCCATTTTTTCCCCCATTTAATAGATGAGCAAGTTTGTGAGACATATGTAACTTGCCTAGAGTCACCCAGCTCTGAGTTGCTGCAGCCGGGAATTCCACCCAAGACAGCTTGATTCTAAGACCTGAATTTTTAACTATGGTGTTACAGTTTTTCTCTACCATAAGGGGAGGCAAACTTTTTATGTAAAAAGCCAGATAGTAAATATTTTAGGCTTTGTGAACCAAAGGGCAAAACTGAGGCTATGACGTAGGTAAAGGAGAGAAAATGAATTTCTACAAATTTTTCATTGATGAAACTCAGTATTTTATTTATGGACATTGAAATATGAATTTAATATACTTTTCGTATACCAAGAAATATTATTATGCTTTAATATTTATTTATTTATTATTTTCAACCGTTAAGAGTGCAAAAACCATTCTTAGCTTGGAAACCATACAAAAGAAAGTGGAGTGGGAGAGTGCAATAGTTTGAAGACTGCTGTTTAGCTGGGATGTTCTTGGGTAGGCACTTGTAGATGGGAGTGAATAGGATGCTTAACCAACAATTAAAGGGAAATTGGTACCCTGGGATTTTGGCTGAGAAAACTAAAAGGATGCTGAATGTCAAGAAGGAAAACTCTAATCATGTTGCCATTCAGCTGAAGTTTCTCTGGCACAACCTTCAGAAGCACTACCTATCCTTGCTTTGAGTAGTGAGGTTTCCATTTTGAATTTAGCACTGTGAAAAATTCTTAAGGGAGAGTGAACAGAATACTTGAAATTGGAACTTGTCTAGAAAATCTAGCATATGTTTGTTTAGCGGTAGGTTAAGTTTAGATGTTATAATTAGTTTGGAACTATGCCCACTTCTCTTTCTGACTGTAACCCACTTGCTCAAGTAGAGGGAAGAAGAAAAACAAAAAGAGAGAACAAAAGGAGAACAAAGAAGAGATGAGAGAATAGCTGTACTTATGGCACATGTTTCCATTTTTCCATCTTCAGGAACTCTTAAGATTTCATCATATTCCTTGGGGAATTTATGTACTTACATAGTATTCTGGAATTCATCCAACTCTAGTGGAGGCCAGGTGATGGAGAGAAAGGACACTGAGAGGATATTCAGGACATGGCCTCATTTCCATCGGGCTGAGTGACCTTCAGCAGGTGACTAACTTCCTGGATCTCTGTGTCATCTTCTATAAAACAAGAGATGAGGGCTTCCCTGGTGGCACAGTGGTTAAGAATCCACCTGCGAATGCAGGGGGCACGGGTTCCAGCCCTGGTCTTGGAAGATCCCACATGCCACGGAGCAACTAAGCCCGTGCACCACAACTACTGAGCCTGTGCTCTAGAGCCCACGAGCCACAACTACTGAGCCCGAGTGCCACAACTACTGAAGCCCACGCGCCTAGAGCCCATGCTCTGCAACAAGAGAAGCCACCCAATGAGAAGCCCGTGCACTGCAATGAAGAGTAGCCCTGCTCACTGCAACTAGAGAAAAGCCCGCGTGCAGCAACAAAGACCCAATGCAGCCAAAAATTTTAAATAATTAATTAATTAATTTAAAAAAACAAGAGATGAGCTCAAAGTGTGGTAATCCTTATGAACCGAGACTTTTGATTATCTCCAAATCAGGACTAGCAATTGCTTCTCTAGGAAAAATATTATGAGCAGTGAGTGCAAATAATGTAAGTGATCACATTTTGTCTTCCAACACTAAGGACACTCTTAAAATAAATTTGCTTTGAAAGAGATAAGCTCTTGGAGTCCCTTGGGGACCCTGCATTAAATTTTAGGAGAGAATATGGGGCTCTTACAGTTAAGGCTCAATACCCAGTACATTAAACTAAATCAGAACACTGTAGTCAAGATCCAAATGGTACCATCTGAACCTACGGTAAGAGGTAAGATGGCATAATAACAACCTGCAGATACTAAGGAATTTATATACATCACCAGGTAGCAGGCAGACCCTTGTAATTTCAGATTCTAAGAATAAGTTGAAGTTATAAAGAAGGACGTAGTCAAAAGACCTGGGATTGAGTCTTGGCTTTGCCCTTACTAGCTGTGTGAATTTGGGGAAGTTATCTAGTATACTGAGCCTCAGTTTCCCATTTTCAAAATGGAGATAATATTTATTGGTCAGTGTTATGGCGCAGACTTATCAATTCATTCATCTGTTCAATGAGCATTGCTTAAGTTCCTTCTATGTGTAGATACTAAAGATAAAAACATATGTAGTACATGGTCGTGTTCCTCAAAAAGCTCATAGATGAGAACAAGGTGGTAAGACAGTAAGTATACATGAAGCAGCCTGCCAATGGTCCAAGCTGGGTTCTGTGAGAACAAAGAATAGGGATACCCTACCCTGCCTAAATAGAGTGAGGGACCCGGAAGAAATGTAAGGTCAGAACTGAATATTGATGGATGAGTGGGGATTAGCCAAGGCAAAAGGAGAAATTGTGTTCCAGGCAGAAGCAGCAGCATGAACAAAGGACTAGAGGGAAGAAGAAAGTGGAACGTTTTGCAAACTCCTGGAAAGTATAGTGAGAAGAGTTTTGGCAAACGAGGTGATTTCTGACACATGATTTAAAAGTTGTGTCATTTTTATTTAGTCCAGTTCTCAGCCAGGTGATTACGGCCACCATCAGTGACACTCATGTTGGTTGCATGTATCCTTGACATGATGTGATGAGAATGGCACTTCAGCTCTGTGATCTCCCTCCCCCAAACCCAAAATACCAGTGTAACTGAAAAAAGTTATAAGACAAACCCAAACTGAAGGGCAGTGTCTCTAACCAGTAGTCTTTGAAACGGTCAAGGTCATCAAAAAAAAACAAGTCTGAGGAAACTGTTATTGGCCAGAGAAGGCTAAGGAGACCAGTTGACCAAATGTAATATGGTTTTCTGCATGGGATCCTGGAGCAGAAAAAGGACATTAGGTAAAATTTAGTGGCATCCAAGTAAAATATAGTTTAATAATGATTACCAATCTTGGTTCCTTAGTTGTGACAAATGTACCATGGTTATAGAAGATGTTAGCAACTGGGGAAACTAGGTGAGGGATATATGGGAACTTCCAATATTATCTTTGCAACAAAAAGTAAACCTAAAATTGTTCTAAAAATAAAAAGTTTGTTTTAAAAAATATACAATATTTTCTTTGACTATCAGTTAAGAAATGTAAAAGCAAAGAACTCTCCAAGGCATATTATTGATACTATCTTTGAGCACATTTCACAACCTTATTGTTATCTGGGAGGAACCTCCAATTCTCCTTTCAATATAAGCTGTGTTAAGAAAAACGGATATTTGTGAGATCAGCTCTCATTAAGCTTTATTTGAAGGTCAAAGAGAAACGGAGCAAATTAGAAAGAGGTCCTTGGATTTAAGATTCTTGCAAACTCCTTTTATCTGACACAACTTGATGTGATCATGTTGCAATCTTTCTTCTGACATCTTGGAATCTAGGAAAAGGGTAATAGAGTCCAGCACTTTGCAATTATCCTTAGAGACCCCATCCTATAATTGGGGGGAAAGATTCTGTCACACAGTTGAGGAAGACAAATGATCTACAGTGGTCAAGCTTGGGGGTTCCCTGGTGGCCTAGTGGTTAGGATTCCGGGCTTCCACTGCTGTGGCCCGGGTTCAATCCCTGGTCCAGGGAACTGAGATCCTGCAAGCTGCGCTTCGGGGCTAAAACCAAAAAAGACAAAAAACACCCCCCCCACCCCGCAAAAGAATCCAATTTTTACTGTGGGCAAGCTAAAGGCAGCATGGTGGGATGGAGGACCCTGACAGGAGAGAGAACAGGCATGGGTTGTAGGCATGGCTTGGCAGACCACTGCTCTGCCTCCTCATCTACATTATAAAATTAGGACTTTGGAGTAGGTTTTTTTTTTTAATTTTTAAAAAATATTTATTTTTGATGTGGCACATATATACAATGGAATATTACTCAGCCATAAAAAGGAACAAAATTGAGTCATTTGTTGAGACGTGGATGGATATAGAGACTGTCAAACAGAATGAAGTAAGTCAGAAAGAGAAAAACAAATATCGTATATTAACGCATGTATGTGGAACCTAGAAAAATGGTACAGATGAACCGGCAGGGCAGAAGTTGAGACACAGATGTAGAGAACAAACGTATGGACACCAAGGGGGGAAAACAATGGTGGGGTGGGGATGGTGGTGTGCTAAATTGGGCGATTGGGATTGACATGTATACACTGATGTGTATAAAGTTGATGACTAATAAAAACCTGCAGTGTAAACAAACAAGCAAACAAACAAAACAACTAATACTAAACTTTCTTTGGGTTATTTGTATGGATATATGTTAATATAAATGTTTCAGACATTACATGAAATTTCTAAAAATCTTATATGTTCTGGTATAAGTCATAATTCTAGTTATTACTTTAAAATGTATATCTCAGAAATAACTAAATTTCCTTGTCAATTGCATTATTATGAACTTTCATCAAATCTTTAACTGTGGTCATTTTAAAGTCTTTTGTCATTTACAGACAGTTCTGGGTGTACTCTTATGCTTTTGCAAAAATGTTCCTATAAAAGGGTTTCATCTTCAAGGAATTCATGGAAAAGACTGACAAGTACAGGTTTCTGGTAACTGACTATACTGCTGAACTGAATGAATAAGCATTTTCAGAACTCTAATGGAAAACTCATGAACTCCTAAAAGTGGTAACAAAAGATCAAGATGGAAAAAAAAATTAATTACATGGGACTGAGTGAACTGATGAGGATGGTTATAATTTTTGTGACTTTCTGTTTGAATAAAAAAAAATCCCACAAAGACTCAGAGGCAAAAAATAATACGAATCAATTTTCACTGCAAAGTAAAGGAACTGTTACAGTGGAGGATTACTGGACTGAATGTCAATATTATGACATAGTGTGAGTGTGTTTCATGTCTGGTAATTGCAATCATTGTTGTTTTTGTTGTGGTCATCCATTTACAATGCTTGGTGTCAGTTTATTTATCTCTTGTAAAAATAAAATACAGTGTGTCTGTGTGGAAAAAAAAAAAGACTCCCTTAGTGAACACAATTTATAACTAAAGCCAGGCAGAGTTAAGCATCAATTCTACTAATTCCTGTGTAAATAGATGTATGCATTAAGATACCTTTTTTTATAGAAATTAAGACATAAAGGGCTTTATTATAAGAGAAATATACAATATTTTTATTCCAAAAAATATTCATTTTTGGCTGCATTGGGTCTTCGTTGCTGCGCGCAGCCTTTCTCTAGTTGGCGAGTGGGGCCTATTCTTTGTTGCGGTGCTCAGGCTTCTCATTGCGGTGGCTTTTCTTGTTGCGGAGCACGGGCTCTAGGTGTGTGCGCTTCAGTAGTTGTGGCTCACAGGCTCTAGAGCCCTGGCTCAGTAGTTGCGGCACACGGGCTTAGATGCTCCACGGCATGTGGGATCTTCCCAGACCACGGCTCGAACCCGTGTCCCCTGCGTTGGCAGGCGGATTTAACCAGTGTGCCACCAGGGAAGTCCCTGGAGTAGTTTCTTTTCTCCTAGCCCTAATATTCTAAGATTAATTTTCTAGACAGTTGAAAACATGTTCAGGAGCATGGCATCTTTTTTCACAAGACTGAATATTTGTAGAGCCAAGAGGAATTTCTAAACCCTGATTTAACACAACTACCTATATTTTGAAAGGCAATATATTTTTCAAACTAATGAGTTTGGATGGTTCAACTTAATGTGGCATATTTTTCACAGAATTAACCAATCTACCCATCTTTTCTTTTGGTTTTGCTTGTATTAGCTGAGGTAGTTCTAGGGAAAGTTTGTTTCTTTTTTTCCTTTCCAGAGTTTTCCTTTCAATGTATACGTTTCTTGGAGTGCTCTTTTTGCCGGAATGCTGAGCACAGACAGGCAGGTCTCCCCTGCTTCTCCCTTCCCCTCAGGATATAGCTACAGGCCTGATGGAAAGATTACTAGACCAGACCTGAATGTCTCAAGAGACCTGGAATTTAGCTCTGACTCTCCCACTAATTTCCAGTGAGGCCCTAGGCAATGACTTTTTTTCTCTGAGTATCAATTTCCTTATCTATATAGTCAAGAATGAATTATATCCTCTCCAGGGCTCCTCCTGGATACAGATACTTGTCTTATTCCAGAGGATCCTAAGAAGGAAGGGGGAAAGCTTTACTCTTTTATTCATTCTGTCAGTCATTTCCTTAATCATATATTGATTTCATTCTTCACACACTCAAATATGTAGAGGGATCCATTTTTAGTTAGTTCCTAGATACCATCAAGAAGCTCATGTTTAAGTAGAAAAAACAAAGAAGAACATTATAATTCAGTGTAATAAAAGTATACAGAAGGTGCTAAGTTGCCCAGAGGAGGAATAGACGAGCTCCACCAGGGAACACCAGACGCTCTTCCACTTCAGTCTTTGAACTTGCTGTTCCCTTGTTCTGAAATACTCTTCCCCCAGACATACTCATGGCTTGCTCTGTAGCCTAACCCAGTTTTCTGCTCAGAATTCCTCCTTAGGTGAAGATTTCCTCGACTACCCCATCCCTCTCTTATTGTGCTTCATTTTTTTCAACTTGCTTCATTATATCACATATTTAGTTGTTTATTTACCATCTGTTCATCTATTAGATGTAAACTCCCAGGAGGGCAGGAGCTTCTTTCCGGTTGACCATAATATCTCCAGCACTAGGTCTGTATCTCGTGAATATTTGTTAAATGCTAAATGAATGAATGAATGCTGAGTGATGCACAAAAGCTTCCTGGAGAAGGTAGGTGGTGGTGATTCAGGTGAACAAGTGAAAGCATGAACAGGCATTACCAAAGCAAAGGCACAGTGAGAACAGGATTTCTAGATAGAAGAAACATATGAGCAGAAGCCTGTAGGGATGAGGAAACTGGGATTGCTACCCAAATGGCAAATAGTTTGGTGCTGCTGAAGTTTAGGATGAGATGGTGACACGAGCGGCTAGCCATGAGGCTGGAGATGTCAGCAGATGGATCACCTATTGCTGTGTATGCCAAGCAAGGAAGGGGGGGAACTGGGTAACGAGGGTGAGGAGCCATTGAAAAAACCCAGTCAGAAGGGGGTAGAATCCCTGTATCTTCGCAAACCATATTATGACTTTTCCTTCAAATCCTGACCAACTCCAGCCCCCTTCTATTGACATTCCTTTGAACTGGGGTTTTTCAAGCATTTTTGACTATGAACCTCAGTAAGAAATAAATTAAACATGATGTCCCAGTTCAAAGATAAATTGTTAGATGATAGGTAGGTGAATAGATATATAGATAGATAGACAGATATTTAGTACAACTACAAGCAATCTATTCTATTCTACTCTAATTAATTTTTAAAGTATTAGCTGCTCTCGCTAAACTGATTTCTCTACCCACTGTTTTCAAATGCACCTGTAACTGGATCATGATATAAACATACGTACACATGATATAAACAAATATATATATATATTAACGTCTTTATTGGAGTATAATTGCTTTACAATGGTGTGTTTCTGCTTTATAACAAAGTGAATCAGCTATGCATATACATATATCCCCATATCCCCTCCCTCTTGTGTCACCCTCCCACCCTCCCTATCCCAGCCCTCTAGGTGGTCAGAAAGCACCGAGCTGATCCCCCTGTGCTATGCGGCTGCTTCCCACTAGCTATCTATTCTACATTTGGTAGTATATATACATCCATGCCACTCTCTCACTTCGTCCCAGCTTACCCTTCCCCCTACCCGTGTCTTCAAGTCCATTCTCTACATCTGCATCTTTATTGCTGTCCTGCCCCTAGGTTCTTCAGAACCACTTTATTTTTTTAGATTCCATATATATGTGTTAGCATACGGTATTTGTTTTTCTCTTTCTGACTTACTTAACTCTGCATGACAGACTCTAGGTCCATCCACCTCACTACAAGTAACTCAATTTCATTTCTTTTTATGGCTGAGTAATATTCCATTGTATATATGTGCCACATCTTCTTTATCCATTCATCTGTCAATTGACATTTAGGTTGCTTCCATGTCCTGGTTATTGCAAGTAGAGCTGCAATGAACATTATGTTACATGACTCTTTTTGAATTATGGTTTTCTCAGGGTATATGCCCAGTAGTGGGATTGCTGGGTCCTATGGTATTTCTATTTTTAGTTTTTTAGGGAACCTCCATACTGTTCTCCATAGTGGCTGTATCAATTTACCTTCCCACCAACAGTGCGAGAGGGTTCCCTTTTCTCCACACCCTCTCCAGCATTTATTGTTTGTAGATTTTTTGATGATGGCCATTTTGACCTGTGTGATGTGATACCTCATTGCAGTTTTGATTTGCATTTCTCTAATGATTAGTGATGTTGAGCATCTTTTCATATGTTTGTTGGCAATCTGTATATCTTCTTTGGAGAAATGTCTGTTTACGTCTTCTGCCTATTTTTGGATTGGGTTGTTTGTTTTTTTTGATGTTGAGCTGCATGAGCTGCTTGTAAATTTTGGAAATTAATCCTCTGTCAGTTGCTTCATTTGCAGATATTTTCTCCCATTCTGAAGGTTGTCTTTTCATCCTCTTTATCATTTCTTTGCTGTGCAAAAGCTTTTAAGTTTCATTAGGTCCCATTTGTTTATTCTTGTTTTTATTTCCATTACGGTAGGAGGTGGGTCAAAAAGGATCTTGCTGTAATTTATGTTATAGAGTGTTCTGCCTATGTTTTCCTCTAAGAGTTTTATAATGTCTGGCCTTACATTTAGGTCTTTAATCCATTTTGAGTTTTGTTTTGTGTATGGTGTTAGGGAGTGTTCTAATTTCATTCTTTTACATGTAGCTGTCCAGTTTTCCCAGCACCACTTAGTTGAAAATGCTGTCTTTTCTCTATTGTATATTCTTGCCTCCTTCATCAAAGATAAGGTGACCATATGTGCATGGGTTTACCTCTGGGCTTTCTATCCTGTTCCATTGATTTACATTTCTGTTTTTATGCCAGTACCATACTGTCTTGATTACTGTAGCTTTGCAATATAGTCTGAAGTCCAGGAGCCTGATTCCTCCAGCTCCGTTTTTCTTTCTCAAGATTGCTTTGGCTGTTCAGGATCTTTTGTGTTTCCATACAAATTTTGAAATTTTTTGTTCTAGTTCTGTGAAAAATGCCAGTGGTAGTTTGATAGGGATTGCATTGAATCTATAGATTGCTTTGAGTAGTATAGTCATTTTCACAATGTTGATTCTTCCAATCCAAGAACATGGTATATCTCTCCATCTGTTTGTATCATCTTTAATTTCTTTCATCAGTGTCTTACAGTTTTTTGCATACAGGTCTTTCATCTCCTTTGGTAGGTTTATTCCTCGGTATTTTATTCTTTTTGTTGCAGAGGTAAATGGGAGTGTTTCCTTAATTTCTCTTTCAGATGTTTCATCATTAGTGTATAGGAATGCAAGAGATTTCTGGGCAATAATTTTGTATCCTGCTACTTTACCAAATTCATTGATTAGCTCTAGTAGTTTTCTGGTAGCATCTTTAGGATTCTCTATCTGTAATATGATGTCATCTGCAAACAGTGACAGCTTTACTTCTTCTTTTCCAATTTGTATTCCTTTTATTTCTTTTTCTTCTCTGATTGCTCTGGCTAAAACTTCCAAAATTATGTTGAATAATAGTGGTGAGCGTGGACAACTTTGTCTTGTTCCTGATCTTAGTGGAAATGGTTTCAGTTTTTCACCATTGAGAATGATGTTGGCTGTGGGTTTGTCATATATGGCCTGTATTATGTTGAGGTAAGTTCCCTCTATGCCTACTTTCTGGAGGGTTTTTATTGTAAATGGGCGTTGAATATTTTCAGAAGCTTTTCTGCATCTATTGAGATGATCATATGGTTTTTCTCCTTCAATTTGTTAATATGGTGTATCATGTTGATTGATTTGCGTATATTGAAGAACCCTTGCATTCCTGGGATAAACCCCAATTGATCATGGTGTATGATCATGGTGTATGATCCTTTTAATGTGCTGTTATATTCTGTTTGCTAGTATTTTGTGGAGGATTTTTGCATCTATGTTCATCAGTGATATTGGCCTGTAGTTTTCTTTTTTTGTGACATCTTTTTCTGGTTTTGGTATCAGCGTGATGGTGGCCTCGTAGAATGAGTTTGGGAGTATTCCTCCCTCTGCTATATATTGGAAGAGTTTGAGAAGGATAGGTGTTAGCTCTTCTCTAAATGTTTGAGAGAAGGATAGGTGTTAGCTCTTCTCTAAATATTTGATAGAAGGATAGGTGTTAGCTCTTCTCTAAATGTTTGATAGAAGGATAGGTGTTAGCTCTTCTCTAAATGTTTGATAGAATTTGCCATCTGGTCCTGGGCTTTTGTTTGTTGGAAGAGTTTTAATCACAGTCTCAATTTCCATGCATTTGATTGCTCTGTTTATACTTTCTATTTCTTCCTGGTTCAGTTTCAGAAGGTTGTGCTCTTCTAAGAATTTGTCCATTTCTTCCAGGTTCTCCATTTTATTGGCATAGAGTTGCTTGTAGTAATCTCTCATGATCCTTTGTATATCTGCAGTGTCAGTTGTTACTTCTCCCTTTCCATTTCTAATTCTATTGATTTGAGTCTTTTCCCTTTTTTCTTTGATGAGTCTGGCTAATGGTATATCAATTTTATCTTCTGAAAGCACCAGATTTTATTTTTATTGATCTTTGCTATTGTTTCCTTCATTTCTTTTTCGTTTATTTTTGATCTGATCTTTATTATTTCTTTCCTTCTGCTAACTTTGGGTTTTTTTGTCCTTTCTCTAATTGCTTTAGGTGTAAAGGTTGGTTGTCTATTTGAGATGTTTCTTGTTTCTTGAGGTAGGGTTGTATTGCTATAAACTTCCCTCTTAGAACTGCTTTTGCTGCGTCCCATAGGTTTTAGGTCATCGTGTTTTCATTGTCATTTGTTTCTAGGTATTTTTTGATTTTCTCTTTGATTTCTTCAGTGATCTCATGGTTATTTAGTGGTGTATTGTTTAGCCTCCATGTGTTTGTATTTTTTACAGAGTTTTTCCTGTATTATATGTCTAGTCTCATAGCACTGTGGTCCGAAAAGTTACTTGATATGCTTTCAATTTTCTTAAATTTACCCAGGCTTAATTTATGACCCAAGATATGATCTATCCTGGAGAATGTTCCATGAGCACTTGAGAAGAAAGTGTATTCTGTTGTTTTTGGATGGAATGTCCTATAAATATCAATTAAGTCCATCTTGTTTAATGTATCATTTAAAGCTTGTGTTTCCTTATTTATTTCCATTTTGGATGATCTGTCCATTGTTGAAAGTGGGGTGTTAAAGTCCCCTACTATGATTGTGTTACTGTCGATTTTCCCTTTTATGGCTGTTAGCATTTGCCTATGTATTGACGTGCTCCTATGTTGGGTGCATAAATATTTACAATTGTTATATCTCTTCTTGGATTGATCCCTTGATCATTATGTGGTGTCCTTCTTTGTCTCTTGTAATGGTCTTTATTTTAAAGTCTATTTTTTCTGATATGAGAATTGCTACTCCAGCTTCCTTTTGATTTCCATTTGCATGGAATATCTTTTTCCATCCCCTCACTTTCAGTCTGTATCTGTCCCTAGGTCAGAAGTGGGTCTCTTGTAGACAGCATATATATGGGTCTTGTTTTTGTATCCATTCAGCCAGTCTGTGTCTTTTGGTTGGAGCATTTAATCCATTTACATTTAAGGTATTTATCGATATGTATGTTCCTATTCCCATTTTCTTAATTGTTTTGGGTTTGTTATTGTAGGTCTTTTCCTTCTCTTGTGTTTTCTGCCTAGAGAAGTTCCTTTAGCATTTGTTGTAAAGCTGGTTTGGTGGTGCTGAATTCTCTTAGCTTTTGCTCATCTGTAAAGTTTTTGATTTCCCCATCAAATGTGAATGAGATCCTTGCTGGGTAGGGTAATCTTGGTTGTAGATTTTTCTGTTTCATCACTTTAAATATGTCCTGCCACTCCCTTCTGGCTTGCAGAGTTTCTGCTGAAAGATCAGGTGTTAACCTTAAGGGGGTTCTCTTGTATGTTATTTGTTGTTTTTCCCTTGCTGCTTTTAATAATTTTTCTTTGTATTTAATTCTTGCCAATTTGATTAATATGTGTCTTGGCGTGTTTCTCCTTGCATTTATCCTGTATGGGACTCTCTGCACTTCCTGGAATTGATTGACTATTTCCTTTCCCATATTAGGGAAGTTTTCAACTATAATCTCTTCATATATTTTCTCAGTCCCTTTCTTTTTCTCTTCTTCTTCTGGGACCCCTATAAGTTGAATATTGGTGTGTTTAATATTGTCCCAGAGGTCTCTGAGACTGTCCTCAATTCTTTTCATTCTTTTTCCTTTATTCTGCTCTGCTGTACTTATTTCCACTATTTTATCTTCCAGGTCACTTATCCGTTCTTCTGCCTCAGTTATTCTGCTATCTATTCCTTCTAGACAATTTTTAATTTCATTTATTGTGTTGTTCATCATTGTTTGTTTGCTCTTTATTTCTTCTAGGTCCTTGTTAAACGTTCCTTGTATTTTGTCTAATCGATTTCCAAGATTTTGGATCATCTTTACTATCATTACTGTGAATTCCTTTTCAGGTAGACTGCCTATTTCCTCTTCATTTGTTTGGTCTGGTGGGTTTTTACCTTGCTTCTTCATCTGCTGTGTGTTTCTCTGTCTTCTCATTTTGCTTCACTTACTGTGTTTGGGGTCTCCTTTTCGCAGGGTGCAAGTTCGTAGTTCCCGTTATTTTTGGTGTCTGCCTCCAGTGGCTAAGGTTGGTTCAGTGGGATGTGTATGCTTCCTGGTGGATGGAACTGGTGCCTATGTTCTGGTGGATGAGGCTGGATCTTGTCTTTCTGGTGGGCAGGACTGTGTCTGGTGGTGTGTTTTGGGGTGTCTCTGACCTTATTATAATTTTAGGCAGCCTCTGTGCTAATGGGTGGGGTGTGTTCCTGTCTTGCTAGTTGTTTGGCATAGGGTGTCCAGCACTGTAGCTTGCTGGTCATTGAGTGGAGCTGGGTCTTGGTGTGAGATGGAGATCTCTGGGAGAGCTTTCGCCGTTTGATATTACATGGAGCTGGAAGGTCTCTGGTGGACCAGTGTCCTGAACTCGGCTCTCCCACCTCAGAGGCACAGGCCTGAAACCCAGCCGGAGCACCAGGTCCCTGTCAACCACACAGCTCAGAAGAAAAGGGAGAAAAAAAGAAAGAAAGAAAGAAAAATAAAATAACGTTATTAAAATTTAAAAATTATTAAAAATAAAAAATTTAAAAAGTATTTTAAAAAAAGAAAGAAAGGAAGAAGAGAGCAACCAAACCAAACAACAAATCCACCGATGACAGCAAGTGCTAAAAACTATACTAACAAAAAAAAAAGAACCCCCCAAAAATGGAAACACAGAACCCTAGGATAAATGGTAAAAGCAAAGCTGTACAGAGAAAATCACACAAAGAAGCATACACATACACACACACAAAATGAGAAAGAAAAGAAAGAAATATATATCTATGCATAAGACGAAAAAAAAACGAAAACAGCCACCAAATTAATAAAGAAATCTACCAATGATAATAAACTCTAAATACTAAACTAAGAAAAATATAAAACCAGAAACAAATTAGGTGCAGAAAGCAAACCCCAAGTCTACAGTTGCTCCCAGAGTCCACCGCCTCAATTTTAGGATGATTTGTTGTCTATTCAGGTATTCCAGAGATGCAGGGTACATCAAGTTGAATGTGGAGATTTAATCTGGTGCTCCTGAGGCTGCTGGGAGAGATTTCCCTTTCTCTTCTTTGTTCGCTCACCTCCTGGGATTCAGCTTTTGATTTGGCCTTGCCTCTGCGTGTAGCTCACCTGAGGGCATCTGTTCCCTGCCCAGATAGGATGGGGTTAAAGGAGCAGCTGATTTGGGGGCTCTGGCTCACTCAGGCTGGGGGGAGGGAGGGGTACAGAATGCGGGGTGAGCCTGTGGTAGTAGAGGCTGGTTCTCCCGGGGAAGTTGTCCCTGGATCACACAGGACCCTGGCAATGGTGGGCTGTGTGGGCTCCTGGGAGGGCAGGTGTGGATAGTGACCTGTGCTTGCACACAGACTTCTTGGTGGCTGCAGTAGCAGCCTTAGCATTTCATGCCCATCTCTGGGGTCTGGGCTGATAGCTGCGGTTCGCGCCCATCTCTGGAGCTTATTAAGGCGGTGCTCTGAATCCCCACTCCTCACGCACCCCAAAACAATGGTCTCTTGCCTCTTAGGCAGGTCCAGACTTTTTCCCGGTCTCCCTCCTGGCTAGCTGTGGTGCACTAGCCCCCTTCAGGCTGTGTTCACGCCGCCAACCCCAGTCCTCTCCCTGCGATCTGACCTCCGAAGCCCGAGCCTCAGCTCCCAGCCCCCGCCGTCCCAGTGGGTGAGCAGACAAGCCTCTCGGGCTGGTGAGTGCCGGTTGGCACCGATCCTCTGTGCGGGAATCTCTCCGCTTTGCCCTCTGCACTCCTATTGCTGCGCTCTCCTCCATGGCTGTGAAGCTTTCCTCCTCCCCCTGCCCCGCCCCCTGCAATCTCCGCCAGTGAAGGGCTTTCTAGTGTGTGGAAACATTTCCTCCTTCACGGCTTCCTCCCAGAGGTGCAGGTCCCGTCCCTATTCTTTTGTCTCTGTTTTTTCTTTTTTCTTTTGCCCTACCCAGGTACGTGGTGTGTTTCTTGCCTTTTGGGAGGTGTGAGGTCTTCTGCCAGTGTTCAGTAGGTGTTCTGTAGCAGTTGTTCCACATGTAGATGTGTTTCTGATGTATTTGTGGGGAGGAAGGTGATCTCCATGGCTTACTCCTCTGCCATCTTGAAGGTCCTCCCATATATATATATTTAAACTGAGGATTACATTCAAGAAAATCTGAGCCATACTGCTTTACGATCCAAGGCCCAGGCCCAGACATTTCTGCATCAGAGAGCACACCCCAGGCAAATGGCCTTTGACCCTAAGATCACTCAGATTCTATGCTGGGAGAATTCTGTGATGAAAAGCTGGGAGCCCAGTTAATTGCCCTTGCCTTCAGCAGCCAAAGCTCAAGGAGTGGGCTGCCTTGTGATAGTGTGCTCCTGAGCATGCCAATAGCAGTTGCCTTTCAAAGCATAGATGTATTAAATGCGTTCTTAAAATGACCTGATTCCTGGCAGGAGGCCCCAGGGGATGTGCAAGAATTTCTTGTGAAGATCATCATTGTTGATATCGGTCGTCCTGGAGAAAAGGCATTTAGTAGACTTGCATTTGTCTGGCGTGGTTGGAGTCTGCCTGGTTTATGGGTTGTTGCAGGAAGATGGATTTTTGAAATAAATCTTTGCCTACAGCAACCAGAGGACTTCCAGGTCACCTTTAGTAAGGGAGTAGGCAGCGTACTGATGGGAAAGAGCATAGCATTGTGAATTTGAAGACCTGGGATTGAGTCTAAGACTGTCTTCCTTGGTGGCCATGGGCAAGTCATCTAACTTTTTCAGACTCAATTTCCTTACACATAAAACAGGAGTAACGATACCTTTCCTTGACTTCACAGAGGCATCTTGGGGATAAAAACAATAACATATGTCAAAGTGCTTTGCAATATCCCAAACTTTTATACAAATGGTAACGGTTTGTATTGAACATGAATGATGATAATTAAGAAATGCCTTCCAAACAATAATAAAACTACCATTTTACAAATGAGGAAACAGAGATTAAAAACTTGACAAATGAAACAGCAGTAAGTGATGATGCCAAAATTCAAACCCAGGCCATTCTGGTTTTAAAGTCCTTGCTGGGAACCACTATGTTGGAAAATATGCATTTCAGAGAACATATGGACTCCAAGGCTGCATGCTTCTTGATGGAGAGGTATTGCTGCTTGTCTCTTACTTCTGGCAGTGGCTGGTAGAGAGAACACACTGTGTTAGTTGAAAATAAATATCCTCACTTGTCCTCCTCTTCCTCTTTCTTTTTGGGATTCTTAAATTATTGTTGTAATTTTTTGGATGCAAAAATTGCTCTGTTAGCCCACATAGCTCACTGTCTTATTTGGAGTAGCAAATAAACAAGCAAAGGCTGGGCTAACTTCAGGAATAAAATTTGTTCAGGTTGAAAAATATATAATTAACCAAATGCCTGTTTTGTTCATTTTCAGATATGTGCACCAACAGGGAGCACAAGCCATCAGGAAGTCACACAGCAAAGGCTCACACTACAATTGAGTTTTAGCACTGCTAAAATGAACTTGAAGACTGAAATTGTTGTCCAGCTTAGTTGAGCTCAGTTTGGGACAAGCTCATTTGGAATTTCCCGCCTTTTCTGTAGAAGATCCAGCAAGGTAGAGATTATAGCTTCATAAGTCAGACTTTTACCTGTATTTATTAGGCACATACTATAGGGAAAGTCACTAGATCCATCCCTCGGTATATATAAGGGGTATTGGTTCCAGGACCCCCCATGCCCCCTCAGGCACCGAAATCTGAGGATACCACAAGTCCCTTGTATAAAATGATGTAGTATTTGCATATACCTAATCATATCTTCCCATGTACTTGAAATCATCTCTATATTACTTCTAATACCTAATACAATGTAAATGCTATATAAATAGTTGCTAGTATGCAGTAAATTCAAGTTTTGCTTTTGGAACTTTCTGGAATTTTTTTTTTCTAATATTTTCTATCTGCAGTTGGTTGAACCTGCCCATGGGGAACCCATGAATACGGAAGGTCCACTTTATAGGAGTCTTCTAGGGCTGCCATAATGAAGTACCACAGACAAAGTGGCTTAAACAACAGAAATTTATTTTCTCTTGATTCTAAATCAAAGTTCATGTGTCTGCAGGGTTGATTTTTTTCTGAATGCTTTTCTCCTTGGCTTGCACATAACTCTTTTCTATTTTTTCACATAGTCTTCCCTTTGTGTGTCTGTGTCCTAATCTCCTCTCCTTATAAGGACACCAGACAGATTGGATTAGGGCCTACCCTAGTGACCTCATTTAACCTTGATTATCTGTTTAAAGACCCTAACTCCAAATATAATCACATTCTGAGTTACTGGGGTTTAGGACTTCAACATATGAATTTGGAGGCGGGTTGAGGGGACAGGGACACATAGTTCAGCCCATTATAATCACAAAGTGGGACAAAATAAAAATAGCAGTTAGATCTCCAAATGACACTTCCAAGCTTTAGTAAAAATCTTGGGACCTAGAAATGAAAGGGAGACAAACAAAATTCTTTAAGATTGTGTATTTTTCACTTTCAGCTAAGGAATTTATTTTAATTCCTTTCATGCTTCTGTTGTTAAACAAAGTCCCTTTCACATTTGGGAATTGCAGTTTATTTCCCAAGGAAAGGGGTTATTTGGTGACATTAGTGACATGTAGATTCTCACTTCATTCTGTGAGAACCACTCAATGCACAGATACATGCACTTCTCACATGAGCCATGGAGGAGGAAGAGAAATATTTCACCATCAGAGGGAAAGCTACCAGCAGTCAGATTGATTTTGTGTTCTTCTAGAGCCTTTTGGGTGCAGAGTTGAAGGCAGGACCTTGTGGTGGCCTCAGATAAAGCTTGTGCTTGTGGGTAGGACCTCTACCCAAACTAACGTGATACCCACCACTCTGTCTAGATACATTGTCTGAGAACGCTCTTCAGACTTGTCATCTGACTCAGCCTGCATTCTTGTCTCCTCAATAGTTACACCATTTCCTTTCTTCATTTGTCTTTCTTTATTGAGGTTTATTGAGGTATAATTTACATACAGTAAAATTCACCCCTTATTTTAGGTGTATAGTTTGAAGGGTTTTGAAAAATGTGTGCATTACGTACTTGCACCACACTTTAGATACAGATGATTTCTTCCCATCCCTGAAATATCTCTTTACTCCTTTGCATTCTTTCTTAAATGTTTAAATAGAATTCAAAAGTGAAACCATCTGGGCCAACTGGTAAGGATGCAACTTGGAATTCAACTTCTTTAATAGATAATAGGCTATTCAAGTTATCTACTTCTCTTTAGTTACTCTGCAAGTTTGTGTCTTTCAAGGCATTGGTTTATTTATCATCACATTTATTGGAATAAAGTTGTTTAAAATGTTCCCTTACTATCCTTTTCATGTCTTTTGGAGCTGTAATGATGCTCCTTCTTTCACTTCTGCTATTGGTTGTTTGTGTCCTCTCTTTTTTATTTGATCAGTCTGATTAGAGGTTTATCAATTTTATTGATAAAAACTGCATTGAGCACATAAGATAACACAAGATCAAGCAGATGAGACAATTTTAAGTGTTTGCTTTATAATCCCAGGATGCTCTTCAAACAAATGATTGCTGAAGTGTGAAGGAACACTAGTAAGAAATTTGGTTTCAAAAATGAACCACCAGGGCTTCCCTGGTGGTGCAGTGGTTGAGAGTCCGCCTGCTGATGCAGGGGACGCGGGTTCATGCCCCGGTCCGGGAAGATCCCACATGCCGCAGAGCGGCTGGTCCCGTGAGCCACGGCCGCTGAGCCTGTGCGTCCGGAGCCTGTGCTCCGCAACTGGAGAGGCCACGGCAGTGAGAGGCCCGCGTACCAAAAAAAAAAGAACCACCAGTCATGGCAATGATGATGATTATAATTATCTTAATAAATAAGATTTTTTGTTTAATATAGTCAGTCTTTATGATTAGTGGTTTCTGTGGATTATATCACAACTATTTTATTTCGATATTATAAAAATGAGACAATAAGTACCTTAAACTTATGTTAAACACACAAACTATCTACATGTTTCATACACTTTCCATTCATGGTTACTCTTTTTGCAGGAGGATACAGGCAGGCAGCATTTATTGATGGGGTGTAGAACAGTGGTATTGCTATACGATTAGGTAATATCTTACTCAAGCATCAAGGTAGAAAAATAGCAAATGAGCTGAAAACCAATTAATGGTCCACAATCCCTTTTCTTAAACTGTGTGGTCAGATGTGTCCTGAAACTCAGAATTTTCATATTTTATAAAGGTAGTAAGGTACATGTGTTCTCACTTAATTAACACCTTTGGTGGGAATCTGGGGCAGCATCTCATAATCAAACACACTGGAAAAACAATGACTATAAATAACCTCACAGAATTTGCTGCCAAATGAGTTACTCCAAAATGCTGTCTTTCAAAGACTTTTTTGGATTTTGAGTCTGAAGATAAGAAAGGACTATAAACATACATGGTCAAATAGCCCATGAAAACTATTCTAAATCTCCCATAAAAAATGGTATATTGGTTTTGTGTATAGTGTCCCAACTTTCCACTGGAAAGATGGCTTTCCTGGAGGAACAGCCAATTGTTCCTCCAGGGTAGAACAGATTGCTATTGCTTTAGTCGAGCACCAGATGAAGTAATTGGTTTGCATTAGGGGCCCATTTTGAATGAAAATTATGCTTTCTCTCTTTACTTTTTGTCCAAGCTCATATAGTTGAATTTGGAGAGATTAAATCAATGTATGTTTGATACAACTGAACTACAGAGTACTTGCTTGAACAGTTTTACATGTGCCAACAGGAATAGACAAGAATAAAAATAAACACCAGTGCCGAACTACAGCCTTCCGAAACAGCACATTTATAAGAAGTTAAAATATATGCATAGAGATGGCAGAAGATGATGTATTCTGAGGTCTGCACAGAAGCAAGTTAATGTGGCAACACAGGCTAATGAATTGGTGGTATCCAATGTGTTAATACTTCTCTGTGTGAAGTTTTGTACTGCAATTTAAAAAATAATCCAAATATATTTTAAAAATGAAATCTGTATCAAATTCCATAATAGTTTGTCTCCATGATTTATTCTAGATGTAGACAAAAACATAGCAACAATAATAAAAATAACATATTGATCATAATTAACATTTCTTGAATACTTACTATATGCCAAATACTGTTTTATGTGCTTAAGACATTAACTCATTTAACATTCATTTATTCTTTCAATAAATAATTACTGAGCATTTGCTTTGTATTAGGCATTGCTTTAGGTCAGTGATACTCAAGTAGGAGAGGTTTTGCCTTCCAGGGGATATTTGGCAATATTTAGAGACATTGTGCTTATTATAACTGAGGAAGTGCTATTGGCATCTGATGGGTAAAGGCCAAGGATGCTGCTCAACATCCTACAATGTGGGACAGTGCTTACAACAAAGAATTATCCTGCCCCAAATGTTTGTTAGTAGCGCTGAGGTTGGGAAACCCTGTTCTGGTTGACAGAGGTACAAGATAGACAAAATGGCTGCCTTCTTCATTTCATGTGTTGCAGTGAAGAGAAACAAACCATTTAAAAAGTAAATATCAATTATCTTAGAAGGTAGTGAAGGTTTTCTATTACGAAGGAAAAAAAAACCGGGGGAAAAGGATAGGGTGTGTGTGTGTGTGTGTGTGTGTGTGTGTGTGTGTGTGTGTGTGTGAGAGATTGGCTGCAGGGTGGGGAGTTGGACATTTAAATAGTGTTTAGGGAAGACCTTGCGTAAGAGGTGACTTGGGAGGAAAGTCTTGCAGGTGAGGGAGCATGTATGTGGATACCTGGGGAAGAGTTACTTTCAGGCAGAGGGAACTGCAAGAGGAAAAAACTCAGGCAGGAAAAAAAAAAAAAAAGCATAACGAGGAACAGCAAGGAGACCACTGTGACCTGAGGAGAGCATAGGAGGGGATGCAAGGTTAGAGAGATGAGGGAGGGACATTGTTTAGAGTTTGTAGACTAGACGAGTATAAGGATCTAAGTTTACTCTGAGTGAGAAGGGAAGCCATGGCAAGGTTTTTTTTTAAACTAGATAAATAATATTTTAATACAGTCTTTTTAAATCAAAATTATTCAAACTATTATGATGAACAAAATATCAAAGTTTTATTTTTTTCAAAATTTTAAAGATAGTATTGACAATGCTGTACTGAATGATACTGGAACCCAAGGCAAAAGGAAAAATGGAAGCCCCTATGTACAGTTGACCCTTGAACAACACAGGGGTTAGGTGCACTGACCTTCCAGATAGTAGAAAATCTGCGTGTAACTTTACAGTGGACCCTCCCTATTGGTGGTTTCAACCAACCATGGATGGTGTAGTACTGTAGCATTTACTATTGAAAAAAACTTTGGCAGCATTTTGAGCTAAGGAGTGTCATGAGCTGATTTATGTTTCTAAAGGATCCTGCTGACCACTGCATTGAGAACTGACCAAGGACAGAAACAAAGAGACCATTAAGTAGTCATGGCAACGGTCCATGAGCTTGTAGTGGCTTAAACAAGGGTTCCAGCAGTTACAGGTGAGAGGTGGTTGGATTCTGGACGTGTTTTTCAAGGTTGAGGTAACAGAATTTTGTGAATGGATATGAGATATAGGGGAAGAATCAAGAAAGTTGATGTTTTTGTTTGCTTCTTTGTGAACTGAGCCCCTAGAAGAATGGGATTGTCATTTACTGAAATGGAGAAGCCTAGGGTAGGAGTAGTTTGAGGAGGAGATCCGAATCATCATGTTTAATTTGGATGAGAAGTTTTAAATTTGAGGAGTCTATTCAAGCTTTCAACTGGAGATGTCCAAAAACTTGTAACCACTCTGTGAAATAGATACTACCATTAGTCCCATTTTGGAATTGAGGAATCAGGAATAAAAAGGTTCAGTAACTTGTCTAAGATCACCCAGCTATTAAGTGATATCATCAGCCTAGATTCTGATGATACAACCTGACATCTTGCTGAAAAAATTCTCATCAGCCCCTTTCTCCTGGGGTGGCACCTCTTGGTCTCCATTTCGATGGATGAACTTGACCAGCTGTTACAGAGAGAAATTCTCTGCCCTGAAGTGAGGTCTTGAGATAGAGCCTTTTATGCAGTTGGTACCTGAAAATTAAGCTGCTTTCTTTGCCAGCTTTTTCTTTGAATCATGTGCTAAAACCAACCACAATGTAAAACCTAAAGAAAAGATGGGGATTCTGCAGTTGCAGGCAGCTTAGAAAATGATCCTTAATTGGGCATCTACATTAGAAAGACCACTGACTCTGGGGGTTCCACAGATAAACCTGCATTAAAATACAGCCTCTGTCACTCACTAGATGTGATTTCCTGGGACTAAAATGTAACTTTTCTAAGTCTGTCTTGAGCAAGTAGATAGCGCATGTGGGAGCAGTATCTCTGTGGAATGTCCACGTACCCCAGTGGCTTTTTCACCCCAAGGGTTAGGCTTATACCTGATCAGCCCGGTGAAGAGGTCCATTCTTCACTGCTTTAGTGGCCGTAGAGTCTGTGTGGTTTTGCTACGTTTTTGTTTATTGTCTGTTCCCCACTCTAGAAAGTATGCTTACTGAGGGGGCAGGGGTTTGTCTGCTCTGTTTACTGTTCAGGACAGTGCCTGGCACATAGTAGGTGCTCACTGAATATCTTTTGAATAAAGAAACGAATAATCCTCACTGTAATCATCCCTGGGAGCTTGGCTCTATTTTTAACCCCATTTTACAGATGTGGAAACCAAGGCTTAGAGAAATGGAGCAGGGTACCCAGAGCTACCCAGCAGCAGGAGGCAGGACCTAGTCACATGATATGAAATAGATGTAGAGTTTAGAAAAGCCACCACTGAGTGTATCAGCAGTAGCAGAGTCTAATAATTAAGTCTTTCTGAGTTCAGTGCCCAGCTCTGTTTGACCTCTCTGCATCGTAATTCCATCCATAAGTGGGAGATGACAATAATACACCTACATTATAGAGTTTCTGTGAGGATTGAATGAGTTAATACAAATACAGTGCCATGTAACAAATGCTATTATGACTATTAGATAATATTAATATATTTTGTTCTTTAACTTATAACACATATATACCTTGCTCCCATCTTCCACCTCAACCTTCACATTTTCCAACTGTGTCCAAACTTGAGCAAGGTATTTGCTTATATATATATTTAGCTAATTTGTACATGTGTCTTAAATTACCCATTATGTAAATGGCTTTGGTTTAGGAAGCAGAATATGCTGGGATATGGTTAATGGGAAACTGTTTTGTGCAACTTAGAAAACAGAAGAATCATAACAGAATCCTCTGGGGAGATAGTCTGATAAAGGTGTAACCAATACATTTTCAGGTTTTTATTTTTAAATAATAACCAGTCACTAATACAGTAATGGCTAAGAGCAGAACATTGATTTCCCTACGGCAAGGTGGATTGTGTTTTCCTGCTACATTGCCAGCTATCATCTTTGATATTAAGCTGCCTCCCTTCAATCTAATATCTGTCAATCTGGCTTTCAAGAAAGACACTTCAAAACAGTGTGAAGGCTTTGTCATTTTTGTGGATGGGTGATAGAAGATATTTTTGCATGTGTGCTTTTTTTGGTAGGAGCCATTTACTTTTTAGCAGAGCTAGAATCTAACCTGATATGAAGCCCTGTGCAGTTGAATTCCTTAGCAGACTGGCGAGGCTCTTAAATTCTTTTAAAGAGAAGGCTCTTGGAGTTGGCTGTTTTTCAGGTGCCCTCTGATGCTTTAGGCAGAACTGCTGTTTGATCTATGCAAATCTTCCTCTAGCCTGGAAGTACTGGCCCCTCTCTGCTGAGGGGGAATAGCATTGTTCAGTGTAACTAGATCACAGTAGAACAGATCCTTGAGGAAACTTAAAAAAATCAAAACCAAAGTCTTATTACTGAGCTTTTCCCAACATCTTCTTTTCCAAAACAACTAACGAAAAACAAACAAACAAAAAACAACCTTAACTTGATGTGTAGATATCAGAGGAGATTATTAGTTAAGCCTAAGTGAAAAATTCTTCTGCGCATTTATTCATTCATTCATTTACTCACTTATTCGTTTAACATTATTTATCATGGACTCACTATATGTTGGGTATTTTGCTAGGTGACAGAGGGGTGAGGTGGCTATACAATTTATTAACAAAATAAAAAAAAACACTTTCTATCCTTATTTTCTTTATGAAATCTGATATTTCAAAGCAGATGTCCCCCCAAAAGCCTCTTGTTTCTATTTAACAACCCATATTAAGCATCTTAATATGGAAAGAATTGTGTGCAAGAATTGTGCTAAGCACTGTGAATATATGAATGTGACCCTCAAGTCCTAATAAGGAGAAACATAGTGGATGTATTCAAAGCTATTCTCCAGTAGTTTTATGATCTGTGGTAGGCAGAATTCTAAAGTGCCTCTTCCCCAGATGTTCAGTCCTAATTCCCAAGAATGTGAATATGATGAGATATCACACTCATGATTATGTTACATTTTATGGTAGAAGGTTTTTGTGGTGTAGTTAAGGTTACTAATCAGTTGACTTTGGGTAAATCAAAAGAATGATTGTTCTGGTGGACCTAATCTAATCACTTTAAAAGCAGAATTGTCTTTAGCTGATAGTAGAAGGAGGAATAGATTTGGTATAAGGGAGGTTGTTGAGATGGAGGGGGCTACAGGGCAAGGACCTAAAAGTAGCCTCGAGATGCTAAGAGTGGTACCTTGCCGACAGCCAGCCAGAAAACGGGGACCTCAGTCCTACAACTCAAGGAATTTAATTGTCAGCAACATGAATGAGCTTTGAAGCAAATTCTTCCCGAGTCACCAGTTGACACTTGTCCTCAGCCTTGTGAAACCCTAAACAAAGAATCCAGCTGAGCCTGGCTGGACTGCTGCCCTCCAGAACTGTGCGATTATAAATGGTGTTGTGTTCAGCAACTAAGTTTGTGGTCGTTTTTACACAGCAATTTATATATATATATATATATATATATATATATATATATAAAATCCTTGGTTATTTTCATAGATACTTTGTAGTTAAGATATCTTAACACTTGAGTGGATGCTAAGTGATCTATATAGTTTTTTATGACTGATAATAAAATTACCTTCTTATATTTGCACAAACCCATTTACATAGTGCTTTTACATATGATTTTCTCATTTGATTTTCACAGCTTGTGAGGAATCATTGTCTCCATGTTAAAGATGAAGAAACTGAGAATGGGACATAATATGACTTGCCAACTAATCATCCTAAGTGGTAAGAGTGGTATTTGAACTCAGGCCCTGGCAATCCCATTTTACTTGGGCATAATCATCAGAAAGTTGATAGGTTACCCCATATAGGCTCTTTTTTATCTTGCTTTCTCTTCATTCCTTCTAACGTCATCATCATTGTTGTCATCAGTAGTGAGGGCATTCTCCTCTTCCTGCTTGTTTACTAAATGTTCATTAACTAAATAATGAGAGTTAAAACAATTTTTTTAAGTCAAAACATTTATTGAGTATCTGTTATGTACCATGGCACTTGCTGTCCAACAAGGCAAACAAAATGACAAGTGTCCTCTTGTTTATATACATGATATTGAGTCTGAGAAATAGTCACCAAGGGGATGCACTTCTGATGCACGTGAAATATATAAAAAAGTAGAAATAGACTTCTTCTTCTACAGCTGGCTCACAAAATAAAACAATCCAGCAATCTTTTCTCTGCTCCTCTGGAAAAATTTTTTCCCAGTTTTATTGAGATATAATTGACATATAACATTATAGATATATTGTATTGTGTGTATATATTTGTACATATATAACAATTGTTACAGTTACATAGTTAATTTTTTTCCTGTGATGAGAAATTGTAACACAGTTGCAATTTTTCCCCCCTGTGAGGAGAACTTTTAAGATCTATTCGCTTAACAACTTTCAAATATACAATGCAGTGTAGTTGACTATAGTCACCATGCTGTACATTAGATCCCTAGACTTTATTTCTCTTATAACTGGAGGATTGTACCTTTCAATCACCTTCACCCATTTACCCCATTCTCCCATTCCCTCCCTCCCCCAACCTCTGACAACTACCAATCTGTTCTCTGTTTCTATGAACTTGGGGTATTTTAGATTACAGATATAAGTAAGATCATACAGCATTTGTCTTTCTCTGACTTATTTCACTTAGCATAACTAAAGTCCATCCATGTTGTCATGAAAGTCAGGATTTTCTTCCTTTTATGGCTAATATTCCACTGTGTGTATGTGTATGTGTGATATTTAGTATATATATCACATTTTCTTTATCTGTTCATCCATTAATGGACACTTAGGTTGTCTTCATGTGTCAGCTATTGTAAATAATGCTGCAATGAACATGGGGGAGGGTGCAGATATCTCTTTAAGACAGTGATTTCATTTCCAGTGGATATGTAAAAATTTTCAGTTTCTGTATGACCTTGTTCTTTTTTCTGCCAGAATATTTCTTTGGGGGAAGTATTCCTATTTCCAGATTTTTCTTTCAGAAAAATGGTCAGGGTAATTTCACTTGTGCTGGAGAGACTGGAATCTGGGAGAGCATAAGGTGAATTTCCAGGTTGTAATCCTACCAGTTTCCTAAACCAGTAACCTGCCTCCCCCTGCCCCTGCCCCCCAGCCCCCCTCCCACCCCACCAACCCCCCGACAATGGTGGGGCAGTGAGCAGGTCTTGGGAAGGCCAAAAAACCTGCACTCACTCTCCCACACAAGACTGCCTTTTGTCCCTTTGAATCAATACAGCTTCCTGGGGAGCCTATCTGATTGAGACCAGAGAGCCAAGCCACTCTCAACATAGGGCAGAACACCCACCACCCTAAGCTCTAGTCCCTCGTTGTGTTTTTCTTTCTGTTTTTAATTTTTTTTCCTTGATGGGCACTTTTTGGGTAGGAAGAAATAAAGTCCAGTAGTAAATTAAATTTGAAATCTGGCTTGAACAGTTATTCAGCTATACTTATTATCATCTAATCAGACAGTTTGGGGTTAAAGTAGCCAGGCCTAACCAATCTTATAGAGTCTGCTGCAAGCTGCCCCTGTACCAACTGTTGCCGTGGGAATGGGATCATGTGGGGGTGGACATCCCCCACCGAAGAACATTCTGTGCATAGGCCACACTCAAAGGATCTCCGCTGGCAATTAACGGGAGGGCTTAACAAGGGCATTCTGTGACCAGGGTCAGCTCTGGAAGGCCTGTTTAGGAGGAGCTTGTGGGCTGCAATCTGTTGGGACTCATCTTGAAGCCGATTCTGTGTGGCCTGCCCACTGATTGCACTTAGATTACAGGAATATCTGGGGTAGGTGAGGATAACCATACCCTGTGTCCCCTCTTCAGCCATCACTTTGTAGATCAATGCCGAGAAGCCCCTGTCTCATTGCTGGTGAGTCTGAAGAGACTCTTCCAGTGTGCAGCTCCCACAGCTGCTCTTTTGAGCAGATGGAAGAGACCTGGGGGCAGTAAACTGCATCTTTTCTCGTTGATGAAGGCCCAGTCCAGCAGGGACTCCCAGTTACAGAAGGGATTGATGACAAACAAGGAGAGGGAACCCAAGAACTCTCAGTGTTAGCTATGCATGTGATGAGGGAAAAAGAAAAGCCCAAATCCCCTCTACCCCGCCAAAAAGAATCCATTATGTCTATTTCTCTTCTATCAAAAACAGATTAAAAAAATCAAAGTCCCATCTGTTCTGTGTCAACATTAGAAATCATACATTGTGTTTCATCACAGGCAGGTTTGCCATGGTGGTGGGGGTTATATTTTTGGAAAGTGCTTGAAAACCCAGAGTAACTGAAAACAGAACTTGGCCCTTCAGGCCCTTTCCTGCTGCCTGTGTTTGTTCATTCGGCAGTTGATGTTTTTAATTGATGTATTTAACAAAGAGGACCCTGGGAAAAGACAAGCAGGTAAAGGCAGCTGCATAGGCCTCTGGAAGCAACACAGGTAACAGCCCCATGGCTCTCAGCACAGCAAGGCAGTTTTCCCACATGAATCTGTACTCTGAGTTCACAGCAGCAGCCTTGCTAGTCCTGCGATATCAAGGGTTCACATTCAAGGGCTGCTGGTTAAATCTGGTCATGAGTTAGGCTAGGGTAGACATGCACTCCTGAAGCCTCCCTTCTGTTCTTCCTTATCTCTTCCCTGGGATCCCCTCCGCTGGCAGCTGATGAGCACGGATAGGCTTGCTCCTAATTGCTTGGCTGCCAGGCCAGACAAGAAAAAAGCAGACAAGGCCATCTTTTATGAGTCTTCTCTTGCTTTCCCTCCCTGCCCTGACCAGTTTGCCCAGTGTCGACTCCATGCCACTCTGAGGATGGAACACACTGATATGTTCTGATGAAAAAGAAACGGCTGCCATCCCACTCACAGCCTTCCACACTTGTTGCTTCCTATGTGCACGTTGCTGCTATCAGGGCATGATAAGGGAAGTCCTGAAAAATAATGCCAGCCTCTTCTTGAACTAGAAATAGTGACAAAAGTCCCAGAGGAATCTCTGTTCAAAAGAGTCATAAAGTCACTCCATCAGTTGCATAGATTTAGAAGGAACAGGCATTCATGAGGACAAAACCTTGGTCAAGGTGCCCAACTCTGAGACCCCTGACAGGGAATACTGATCCCTGAGAAAAAGAGGACCGGTTTGCATTAATAGTCCAAGGACAGAAAGAAGCCAGGAAAATTTGAAGCTAAAAAGATGGACCAGCGTGGTCCAGCTGAAAGCCCAGTGATAGAGAAAATAAAAAAAACATCCCCCAAAGAGGTAGCCCAGGTAGATGGCCCAGGCTCATGGAAGCACTCTTAAGTGGAGGGGGGTAGGGGAGAGATGGTTTTGGCAAATCATGGCTGAAACTGAACCTAGGCTCACTGGATAAGCTTTGGGGCCAAGTGACTAGGCTTGTCTTCCAACATGGGGATTCTCTGGTCAGTGACTTAGATCAACAAGGGCATCTTAGTAGCCATGGATGTGCATCAAGTGTCGAGTTATGCAGGACCAGTCTGATAACAACACAACAAGGCAGCAAGAAGGAACGATAAGCGACAGGTTAAACTCAGTTTCTCTCTCCTCTTGCTATTTAGAAGCAGAAGCAACCTCTCCCCTCTCCTAGATGCAGTGAATATGGTGACATATTTCTACAGCCATTGTTGGAAAGGTTTCAAGTCTTAGCCTTTCTTGTTAGTAAGTTAGGTGGGTATTCTGGTGATTATTTGGAAAAAATGAAAGAACTATTACCATATTTGGAAGTCACGTTGTTGAAGGAGGCATATTTTATAATTTCACCTCACATACTCTGAGCTTGATTGTGAAATTTATAGCTGACTTTGTTATTTTAGGAATAAAACTCCATCTTTAGCTTTTTCTAATTGCAATCTCATCTCTCTTATCCTCAAAAACACTGGGGAACATGTATTCTGAGATAGTTCTGACCCCAAAGGGAGAAGGTGGGGAAAGTCTGACCACATCCTTCAAAGACATTTTTTTTGAGGATTGGTTCAAAAACACCAGTTGTCATCTAAAGAATGTACTGACCTACTATTGCTGCATTCCTGGAATTCGCAGCAGATCCGCCACCAGAGAGCAAGCATAGTTCTCAAGGCAGAGCCAATACCCAGTGTATTGAGACAAACCTCTATGGGGATTAAAGGGATCCCAACTAAGTTTGTGTTACTGCAAGTGATTGAGCCTGAGGTTATATTAAATCAGGCTACCACTGCTGACGTCACTGGAATGGAATGCTCCTTTGTGCCTCTTCACCGCAGTGGGCAGGGGATGAGGAGGGAATTGGTAAGTGAATAGTCCTCACTTCAGTTTCTGACTGATGGGCTCTTGGTATGTTCACGTTGGAACAAAGGCTATGGGCTTGAAGTGGTTTGGAAAATGTTTTCTCTGGATTGTAACTATTGGTTCTTCAGGAGAAGAATAATGTCATTATTATTTTTTCCAATCTCTACCACTTAGTAGTAATATTTATCGGAAGAAGGAAAGAATGAATGTATATTAACGATGCACTCAGAATGCCTGGATTTTTTTTTTTTTTTTTTTTTTGCGGTACGCGGGCCTCTCACTGTTGTGGCCTCTCCCATTGCAGAGCACAGGCTCCGGACGTGCAGGCTCAGCGGCCATGGCTCACGGGCCCAGCTGCTCCGTGGCATGTGGGATCTTCCCGGACCGGGGCACGAACCCGTGTCCCCTGCATTGGCAGGTGGACTCTCAACCACTGTGCCACCAGGGAAGCCCAGAATGCCTGGATTTTAATCCAAGGTCCACCATGTTGACTTTAATCACCCCTGTGTCATTGCTCCACTCAGGAATCTTATACTTTTTAATCTTCCTGAATTGTGATGATCTAATTTACATGTCAATTTCCCCAACGTAGTCTATGAGCTCCTTAAGGAGAAGGGTGTGTCTGTGTCTTATTCAGCTCAGAAGCTCATTATTTAGCAAAAGGCTGTGTTTGTTATAGGTTATTAATGAGAACATGAGCTCTGGAGCCAGATTTCTTGGTCTCACATCTTGACTCCTTCATTTCCTAGCTCTGTGACCTCAGGCAAGTTGCTTAACCTCTCTTGTGGCTTAGAATAAGGATAACAGTATCACCGACTTCACAAAATTGTGTGAGAATTAAGTGACAAATACATTTAAAGTGCTTGGAGCCTTGATACATGCTCAGCAAATATTAACTACTACTTTCCTTACTATCATTGGGTTTTTTAATTGAAGTGTAGTCGATTTACAATATTATATTAGTTTCAGGTGTACAGTATAGGGATTCAATATTTTTATAGATTATACTCCATTTAAAAATTATTATAGAGCTTCCCTGGTAGCGCAGTGGTTGAGAGTCCGCCTGCCAATGCAGGGGACATGGGTTCGTGCCCCGGTCCGGGAAGATCCCACATGCCGCGGAGCGGCTGGGCCCATGAGCCATGGCCGCTGAGCCTGCGCGTCCGGAGCCTGTGCTCCACAACAGGAGAGGCCACAACAGTGAGAGGCCTGCGTACCGCAAAAAAAAAAAAAAAAAAAAAAAAAAAAATATATATATATATATATATATATAAAATAATGACTATACTTCCTTATGCTTATTAGTCCTTATTATCATTGTTGATAATATATATTTGTCAATAAAAACAACCTCCGTGTCACTGAACCTGTTTTCTTATCTATAGTATAGGGGCTATGATATAATAATAACAATAATATCCTGAAGAGCTGTTGTGAGGATCAAATGAGACAATAGCTAAGTGTCAAAATGTCTTTTTGGAGAACTGTAAAGTATTTTGAAACTCTCTGGTACCATTATTTGTAGTATTAACTGCAGCACAGAGTAGAGAAATGATTTGCACAGAATTCCACAGTGTGAGTGAGGCAGACAGAGCTGGGCTGGAATATTCTTGGAGCTTCCTGTGTGCCTAAAGTACTGCTTAGCTGTGATGCACGGAGCTGAAGCCTCTGGGATTACTGAGGCTTTTTCAGTATTTACGTTAAGATACAGCTACAGGTCTTTCAGCAAAGAGCTATGTTTTAATCAAAGCTGCCCTGGCTTTACTGTGCTCATCCTCACTGCCCTTGCCCAAGGGTCTGACAGTTTTCAGAGCTGCCCTTGTTTTCTGAGATGCTGGATATCAACAGTCAACTCTTTAAGTGCAGACTGGATGCCTACGGATAGACTGTAGTAGGTGCTATTGAGTATCCAGAAGAGGTAGAGAAAGGCCTAAACTAGGAGTCGGAACACATGAGATAGAGGTATAATATTTACCACTTAGAAATCATGGTGCCCCAGACAAGCCCCATTTATTGTTTGGGATTCAGTTTTCATGTCTACAAGTTAAAAGCAATCAGATCATTTCTGAGATCCCTGCAGAGTAAATGCCCTTGGAGTCATGAGTCCTGTGTTCTGCTGGGACTTCTGCCATTCTCCTGCACTATGACCTTGGGCAAGTCACAATCTCTCTTCCGTCTATAGTGTCCTCATTTGCACAGGACTTTTTCCTGAAAGAGACAATCTTTGTGCTCCTGGTATGTCAGTCACTGCATCAGTCAATGAAAGTGTGCATATATACAAACACAGGGGTACACACACTCTAAGAGTACGCACCGATGCCTATTGTGTGGCTTAGTTCTTTGCACACATTATTCAATGTAACCTTTATAACAACTTTATGAGAAAGATATTTCTGTCCTCATTTTACAGATGGGGCAACTGAGTCTAAGAGAGAGTAACTAACTTGCCCAATGTCAGCCCTAGTATAGTTAGAGTTTGGACCCAATGAATCTGACTCCAGCTAACCATGATGTTACATAGTCACCTATAATAGATAAGAAAAGTATCATATCCTTCCTAGACTTACCTCACTTCTTTTTAATTAAGGTTATTCAAGTAGTGGACATGTAGGGAATGTTGACTCATAGGGTGCCTAGATTTTAGCCTGAGATGTAACATAAGAATTAGCTGGATTCATGGCGAGTTGGAAGACTATTCCTGTTCATTGGGCATCCTGCCACTGAACCCAGCAGTAGCCTGAAGGGTTCTGCCCTTTTCTTTGTTAAGATTTTAAACAATGGCATGAATGAAGGCATGAACTGGACAAATTCGCTGTGACATGAATTTGGAAGGGCTGGCAAATCGACCAAATGACAGAATAAAAATGAGAAAAGATGTGACTGTATATGCATTATCACATTTTAAACACAATTCTCAGTAGGACTCTTATTATATCCATTTTATGCATGAGGAGACCCAAGCTCAGGGTGGTGACCATCCAAAGATGACACAGCCTGTGAATTGACCTTTTTTCCAAAATAAACTTTTATAATTAAACAAAAAACTTGCAAAGCTAGCACACAGCATTCTTGGTATAACACCTGTTTTACCCTATGGTCAACATCTTATATTATGATGATACACTTGTCAAACTAAGAAACCAACATCGGTACATTATTATTAATGACTCCAGCCTTTAACTTGATTTTACCATTTTTTTCCATTAATGTCCATTAATGTCTAGGGCTATTATAACAAAGTACTACAAACTGGGTAGCTTAGAACAACAGAAATTTATTCTCTCACTGTTCTGGAAGCTAGAAGTCCAAAATCAAGGTGCCCAAAGGGCCGTGCTCTCTCCAAAGGTTCTAGGGAAGAATCCATCTTTGCCTCTTCTAGCTTCTGGTGGTTGCTGGTAATCTGTGGAGTTCTTTAGTGCTCTGGTGTGAATGTTTTTGTCTCCTTTAAATTCATATGTTGAGATCCTAATGCCCAATGGAGATAGGGTCTTTAGGAGGTGATTAGTTCATGAGGACTCTGCCCTTATGAGTGAAATAACACCCTTATAAAAGAGGCCTGAGAGAGCGTCCTCTCCCTTCTGCTACGTGAGGATGCAACAAGAATTCTGTGACCCAGAGGAGGGCCCTCACCCGACCATCCTAACACCTTGATCTTGGACTTCCAGCCTCCAGAACTGTGAGAAATAAATTCCTGTTGTTTATAAACCACCAGTCTGTGGAATTTTGCTACAGCAACCTGAACAGGCTAAGACAGGCTTAGATGAGGCTGAGATGCATCATTCCAATCTCTGCCTTCATCTTCACATGGGCTTCTCTCCTTGTGTCTGTGTCTCTGTGTACAAATTTCCCTCTTTTTATAAGAACACCAGTCATACCGGTTTTATGGTCCAAATGAATCAATTATGACCTCACCTTGACTTGATTATATTTGCAAAGAACCTATTCCCCCAAAAGGTCACATTCATAGCTACTGGGTGAACATAATTTTTTTTTTTTGGTGGCAATGGGTGCCGGGGGTGGGGGTGGGGACAGACACTATACATAGTAAGTTCTTTCTATTCCAGCATCCAGTCAGGGTACCACGTTGCATTTAGTTGTTATGTCCCCTCATTCTCCTCTGGCCTATTATAGTTTCTTAATTTTTTCTTGTTTTTCATGACCTTGACAGTCTTAAGAAGCCAGGTATCCTGTAGATTGGGTTTTCCTGATGTTTTTCTCATGATTACTATGGGCTTATAGAATTTTGGAAAAAATACTGTGGAAATCACATGCCCTTGTGAACTTAAAGTCCAGAGCTCAGGTTTCAGTTATAAAACATATAACTATAAAGATGAAATATTTCTTAGAATCAGCTGTTGGCTTATTCTTTTCCCTTTCTTTTGGGGGGCTTGCATTACACTGGACATATAACTGGGGGTTCAATAAATACCCAATAAATTGAAAGATGCAGGATCTGCTGTCACCCTCAACCCCAACTCAGTTACCTTTCCCCAGATGTGGAACTGCTACCTTCCCTCTCTCATATACGTGACAAACCTATCCACATTGCTAATGTTAATTTACTTTTTTCGAGATCCACCAATGTATCAGGTGCTACTGCAAACACAGAGGTGGACATGACCCTTGCCTGGGAGGCTCGATAATCCAAATGGCAGGAAAGCAGAGGTCACCTGCAGGGGCTGAGCTGTGTGTAAAGATTCCTCAGCCTCTCAGGGCCCAGAAGAATTGACAGGAGGGAAAACGAGAACTAGAACTAGAAACTAGAACTTGCTCTTCTCTCGCAAAAGGTGGATTATGTGGATTCAAATTCTGTCTTGAATATCAATGATAACCAAATAAAGAAAGCTCTCTTATTAAACATACCTCAGCCTTCACTTCAATTTAGTAGTGAAGGGAGAGTATATATAAATTAGTGGATGAAAATTTTGGAATTCTAACCTCGCCATGTACTTGTTTGCTTGTTTGTTTATTTATATATTTACTCATATATTAATTTATTCACCCTGGGAGTGGGCAGACTGATGCACAATGGGGTGGCTAGAAAGAGTACATCATTTGGAATTAGCAGAGCTTTTTGTAAGTCCCAGGTCTCTTACATTACAAGCTGTACCTAAAGCTAAGACTCAGTTTCCCCAGCTATAATATCAGGATGACACATCTCACTGCAGCACTGTTTTTGACTACTCAGCATTTACTCCCCCGTGTTTGGAGACAGCCCCTTGATCTCCCTTCAGGGCACTACCCACCCCTATTTGATGCAGTCTTGTTCCAAGTGTTCCGGATTCCCTGAACCGAAGAGTGGACACATGCCTCGATTGGACTTCCTGTCCTGGGAGTCTGAATTTCAGGGCGACTGCTGTAAGGGCAGAAGTGACTGGGGTGAATTCATTCCGGAAGAAGCATTTGGAAGAGGCTCTCCACTGGTTCTTGCTACCCAGACCCCTGAGAGTGACTTCCATTTATTTTATTTTATTTTTTTCACAAGCCAGGTTCTTCCTCTTTCCCTTGCATTCTGTGAGTCTCCTTCTTTTTTTCCCTGATATACATATTTTATCTGCTTATAGGAGACAAAGTTGGTCTCTTTTGCCTGTGACCAAGAACCCTGATGGATATCCCTTTAGCTTTCTCACAGCCCTGCCCCATTCCAGGAGCTGGAGATAATCCCTTCCTCCGCTCAACTCCCACGTTAGTTTGTTTATCCACTCCTGAGAGCTTACATAGCTCCTTCTCTTACATTCCCAATATTTTTGTACTACTCTTGTCTAGCCATGAAAGAGGCAATCTAGCATACTGGTTGTTATGGGATGGACTGTGTCACCCCCAAATTCATGTATTGTAGTTCTAACTCCCATTACCTCAGAATGTGACGGTATTTGGATCTAAGGTCTTTAAAGAGGTGATTAAGGTAAAATGAGGTCATTCGGGTGGGCTTTAATCCAGTATGACTGATGTCCTTAGAAGAAAAGGAGATTAGGACACAGACACACATAGAGGGAAGAGCATGTGAAGACACAGGGAGAAGATGGTAATCTCTAAAACAAGGAGAGGTCTTGATCTTGGACTTCTAGCTTCCAGAACTATGAGGAAATAAATTTCTATTGCTTAAGCCACCCAGGCTGTGGTACTTTGTTATAGCAGCTCTGGAAAACAGATACAGTGGTCAAAGGTAGAGACTGGGGTGGGCCTACTTGCATTCATATCTATGCATAACCATGGACAGACTACTTAACCATGCAGTGCTAACATTTTTTGGCTGTGATGTGGACGGCAGAGGGAGGGCATGGAGGAAGACTGCAGAAGGTGTGCCTTTTCACTTGGTTAAGTCTCAAGAGGAAATAAGAGAAAGGGATTAGGTATGTAGTTTCCCCTTCCAAATTGCTAGTCTCTTCAAGTCACCTTTCCTCCCCACCATATGCTTTGCTAGGGGAGTTTCCTCCATGCAGAAGGAATGTCAGGAATGGGAAAGAGATTCCCCTCCTAACAAGGTAATTGTGCAAAATAAAAGAAAAATAGTTAAGAACAAGAAAAGAATTTCGTATGCTTTGGGTGAGTCACCTAACCTTCCTAAGTATGTGTCCTAATCTCTAAAATGGGGATAATGATCCCTGCATCTTATAGCACTGTTGTGAGCAGCTCATGGCAGAAAATGCATCTAGTCTATAAAAAGTTCTCCACCAGTCTATGAATCCCTTGAAGGCAGGCACTCTTGTTATATTATTCATCTTCTTGTTCTCACCTTACAATTCAGGGCTGGATACGTGGTAGGCATTCTGCTTATATTTGTGGATGACTAAGCAGTGGCAGTTGTTGTCAAGGGAGAGAGGAGACAGATGGACAACTGCTCAGAGTTGGGGCTGCTGCCTCTGGGTTTGATGTGCTAGCCCCAGGCCATGGCAGGCAATGGCAGAGTAGGACTGAAGGGTCAGGATGGAGCTTACACCAAAAACAATGGTAGAGAAAAATGCGTATAGTTTTCTAAATCTAGATTTTTCTGCTTGAATGCTCATCTCTGGAGTGGGTGAAAATTCCTAAATTAGTTACAATGAATTAGCTATAAATGATGGAGTGTGTCCGTGGGGGGGTTGGAGTTGGGGGAACACTATTGAAGTCACCTCCCTACTTGGTGTCCCCCCACCAACCCCCCAACACACACACACACACACACACACACACACACACACACACAGCAGCCCATCCACCACATCACAGCAGACACAAAGACATAACTATGTATAATTCCTCTGCTGAAATTTACTCATTGTCTCCTTGTTTCCTAGGGGGTCAGATTCAAAGTGCTCATCCCCATATTCAAAACCATTGCATCAGGCTCCCTGCCCACTTGTTTATCCCATTTCCTCCCTCCTGCCTGCGTGCCAGAATCAGAGCACTATTTGCTCATCCTCCACATATTTGCACATGATTCGCCTTCTGCCTGGATTTGTCTCTTTCCACATGTCTGCCTGGAAGACTCTCCTTGTCACACTCAGCTCCAGCATAGCCTCCTTACGTGCATACCATGTTGGTCCCCTCCATCAAAGCCCTTTGCACCAGAGTTTAATCACTTGTTTCTGAACTGAGCTCCCACACTGAGCCTGAGGCTCCTCCAGAGCAGGGTCTGCCATCTTCATCTTTGCACCTGTAGGTTTCAGCAAATCTGATGACAGAGTGAATTGCATACACTCATATCTCATTTAGCCTCCTGATATGAAGAAAATAAGGCGAAGGAGCTTGCCTGAAAGCCTCCCAGTGATTAAGTGGAATCTGGGGACTGGGATTCTGCAGCTGACCCAGTCGTATATCAAACATTTAATGAGCATCTACTGTGTTCAGGATTAGTCATTGTAAGGTTTGCTGGTTTTAGCACAAAATGCAACATTTTAAAGCATCCTCTTTTTAACTAGCGAGACTGGGGGAGGAGGGGTGATATCTTTTATTCAGAAAAGTCAGAAACCTAAGGAAAGGCAGTAAAGAGGAAGGAGAAAGAGGCCAGACTGACAAGCACCCCTGATAAGAAGAAGGTTTCTTTGCATTCATTCCCATAGATGAGAAAGAAGTGGGCTTAAGAGTCCCAGAAGAAGGGCTCTGAGTAATGAAAAAGGAAGCACTTTGACTCTGGAGGTCTGGAATCTGTCAATGAGGTGGGCTGCTGTTCTGTCTCTGATGTTGATTGCTCACTTTTCCAAGCTCCAGGGCTCAAATTATATAAGTCAATGGGAAATTTTGCTCTAAATATTCTTCCCAACCTAAAAATACATTTTAAATCATAGCAGCCAATGCACAGTAGCACAGGTATCCCAAATTTACTCCCCTCCTCCCATCCTGCAGCCTTTGCACAGGCTTCTGCCCTTCTCTGGAAGCCACTCCCCCCCCACCCCCCTAGCTAACTGCTTATATCCCTTCAGGCTCCGTTCATGGGTCTCTTCCTCCAGGAAGGCTTCCTGAATCTTAGGCTTAGTGCTCCCGTCCTGCATTTACTTACATCATTATACATACCACTCACTCTCAAAGGTGGATTGACCTTGAAGTTAATGATGCCTGAGGTTTGGGACCCCTCCACACATGGGCCTCTTTGGGTACTAGGCATCATTTGTGACACAGGATGTTCCAGGTGTTGAAGAGAAGGCAGTGAGCAGTCAAGGAGAATTTATATGTATGTTTATTTATTGTAAATTGTGCAAAGAGATCTCAGAAGACAGGGACCTGCATCTGAAAATATTTAGATATTTGTTGATTTTTCTCATTCTGAATAAATACTCATTTACTTCTGAACCTTCTTTCGTGAATTGGTTTTAATATTATTGTTTTCAAGAGGACCCCCCTAAATCATATAAGCTTCAGGCCCAACAAAACTTATATCTCTACTCCCCTGCCCCTCATTCTGCATTGCAACCACCTCCATTTCTTTGTCTCTGCCACTCAAAGACGTCCCTCGTCCTTCACAGATGTCGTATTTACCTTTGTATTTTCAGGGCACAGTGACTAACACACACTGTCACATTCCTGATGATTGAACAGCGCTGTGGAAATGGAAGTAGGTGTAACAGGCCTGGAAGGAGCAAAGCAGTGCCTGGTCATTTCATTGTCAGAGAGCTGTCTCTCTCAGATCCTTCTCTTGACTGTTGTGTATAAATTTAGGCAGCCAATTAGGAAGAGCTCTGAGGTGCCCTGAGAAAAGATTACCGACAGCAAAAGGCTAAATCCTGAGTCATCAAGAAAAGGTTACCTTATGTTTTGTCTTCTCAGTTTAAAATCAAAGGGGAAGTGTGTTGTTTGGTTTTGAAATATATCCTTAAAATTAGCATTTCCAAACACTTGGCAAGTTCTCATTCATTTGTGGAGATTGCCCCCCACTTCAGACAATACTGATCAGGACTCAAATCATGCTGTGTGCTCTGGTTTCTTCTTTCGAAGCATTTCTTAAGCCCTTTGAGGAAAATATACAGGACTGTCACCTCCTCTGTGAAGCCTTCTCTGATGCCTAACAGACCCGGTAGAACTGATTACTTCTGCCTCTGGAAGGGAGTAATGTGTGTGTGTGTGCGTGTGTGTGTGTGACTTTTACAGGCTATGTGTCAAGTGCCATTCTAAACCCTTACATATATAAGCTCATTTAAACCTCACAACGACCCTTCGCTGCATCAGTGTGTCCCCACATTTACATGAGAGGCAGTGGGACTTGGACACTGCTTCCTAGTTTGAGTGTGCCTCTATTTCACTGCTTCTCTGTCCAAAGTGACATTGTCTGAGGACCAGCTGGTGAGCTCTCTAGGTTCAGTGCTCCCTCTTAGTTTTGTATCCCTGTGGGTTTTACCCAGTGGGTTGAGGAGAGAAGGGCTCAGCAGGTGACCAGGGCCCTGGAGCCAGTTCCTTCAGAGATTCATCATTGTTCCGGACCAGAGGATTCAAGGCTCACTGACCCAGTCCTTTAACACATAAACAGGGGACCACGCTAGATCCTGAGTCTCCCTTTTTATATGTGTGAAATCTTGAAGATACCATGCGTCCTTTACAATCCAGGAGTAAATGTAGAAGCCCTTTGAAGAAGATAAAGTATGCGACAGATTCAAGGCATTTTAATAATTAGCAAAGCTTTAAACACACATAAAAAAGCTGCATTACAACATCAAAAACTAAACTATGCTGCACAAACCAATTAATATTGCTGGACCAGTTCATTCATGTAATGCAATTATCTTCTCCCTCTAATCTATCCATTACACTGTCATTGGAATAATCCCCATTTTAAGGCAAAAACCTGTAAACGAACTCCACTTTGCCTATTTGAGGCAGTTCTAACAGTAACAAAAATTGCATCTAATCTTTCATTAGAACCTCCTTTGTACCTGTCACAGTGCTGATTGCCTCAGCTGAAAGCACAGTGATACCTCTTGGCATAATCTCAGCCAAATTACTTAGCCTCTGAGAACTTCGGTTTACTTATCTATAAAATGGGGATAGCAGTCATAGCTACAGGTGTGCTGCATGCAGTTGTGTCGATTGTAGAGCGCACAAAGGCACCAGATCTAAGGGAACACCATTTACATCATCAACGTGAGAGACCAACATGCTTACTGCCCACGTTTCCCAGCAGATGCTAATAGAATTTCTTATTCTAACAAAAATAGTATATTATGACAATCTTCCGACAGATGGAAGTAAAGTATCTTTTACTGCTTCATTCATAGGCTCCAAATAGGCAAAGAGCAGCCTCATGTACCTCTAAGGTTCATTATGTGGTTAGATTGAATAGATGTATAGAAAGCACACAGAACCCATAAGAAGAACCCATAAGTGGTAGTAATTATAATTTCTATCACAACCTGAAAAGGAAACTTTTTAATCCTTGTTTTACAAATAAAATGAGAGTTGGAGAGATTATATAATATCTTAAATTTCAACTAGGTGGTGAGTAGCTGAGTTTGGGATCCTGATTGGAGCCTGTCTGCTTAAGCCTGAGCTGTTAACTGCCTTGAGCTGATTCGATGTGTGTCAGGGCGAATCCTGCCCCAGCCATCTGCCTGAGCTGCGACCACTCCCCTGGCGTCCTCATCATGAAACATCATGGGAAAGACAGTGCAGCCAAGTCCATCCTTCATTGCTCCCTGGGGCTTCAGTCTAATTTGTCTTCCCTCCACAGTGTGCTAGCCTCTGTGGGTTCTTCTCCCCGTAGATAGGTTAAGGCAGTTTTCTGGGGCCTGCTCTTGACTTACCTTTCCCCACACTACCCACCTGGATCCCACTTGACCTTCCAAGGGCAGGAGGTGGAAAGGGGGTTGGGAGGACTGGGAGTGGATTGCAAGCCTTCCTTCAGTCCTGGCCCTTCCTACTACCTTGTGACAGGAGAGAGAAGAGCATGGAGAGAGGCAACTCCCAGGATATCCTCTCTGAGTAGAGGGGAGCAATTGTCCCAGTCTGATTTCTGCTTTGAACCCTTACTCCTTGCAGTGACTCTCTGCTCAATCCCTCTTTCTTCCTCCCCACCCCCACTATTACAACCTCACTGTGTCCTTGACCTTCACTTCTTTTTTGACCCATAGCAAAATACTTCCATGCTTGGGGAGGAGCCAAGGCAGGGAAAGTAATGAGAGCCTTGGGTTCTCTAGAGGTCAGGAGGGTGTGGCAGCTAATGCCGGCATCAGAAGCCAGGTCCATGGGCCATGCAGATGAATGTAGTGCAAACATATGCACTTAAGTACTTGGACTGGCAAAGGGCAATGGGCGAAGTAGTGGAGAGATGTTTTGACACTTTCTTTAATTTTTTCTATCTTATATTAAAAATTCAAGAGAATTTTCTATTCCCTTGCTGACTGTATCTGTTTCTCTTAATATAGGCATAATTTTTCAGATTTCCAACCACAGAATAGTCAATAGATCAGAAAGATAAGACAGTCCTGAGACTTTGTGTGTAGCCTGTGTTATGGTTAATTTTATGTGTCAACTCGGGTAGGCTATGGTGCTCAGCTGTTTGGTCAAACACTAGTCTAGATGTTATTATGAAGGTATTTTTTAGGTAGGATTAATATTTATAGTCAGTAAACTTTAAGTAAAGCAGATTACTCTACAAAATGCCGGTGGGCTTTATCCAGTCAGTTGAAGGCCTTAAGATCAAAGACTGAAGTTTCTTGAGGAAGATTGAATTCTGCCTCCAGTCTACAACATAGAAATTCTGAGTTTCCAGACTTTGGACTCAAGACTGCAACATCAGCTCTTACCTTCTTACCTGAATCTCCAGTCTGCCATCCTACTCCGTGAATTTCAGATTTGCTAGTCCTCACAGTCATGTGAGCCAGTTATTTTAAAACATGTCTCTAACTCTCTCTTTCTCATATATATATATATATATATATATATATATATATATATATATATGTTTCTGTGTGTGTATGTGTAACATATAATGGTCTGTGTAGGCCAAACAAATATATTTATATATCTATATCTATCTCCTATTGGTTCTGTTTCTCTTGGGAACCCAGGCTAATAACACATCCTGGTACAGAGATTACTCAAGAGTATGTTCTTACTTCCCCATAGATTATACCAGTGACAACAGAAAAGCCCCATGTATTAGTCACATAGACTGGCTCTGCAGTGGCAACAAATAAACCCTAAATCTCAATGGCTTAACACTATACAGACTTATTCGTCCCTCCTGCCACAGCCCATCACAGGGGACACAAACTCAAATGACTACTGGGTCCAGACAGGTGAAGTAAGTGCCTGATGGAGCCTGTGGGGACTGTAGTGACCTAGAGAGCAAATGCCTAAATTAGGAAATTTTTGTTACCTTGTAAGAAAAGGACCTCATGGGTCCAAATTTCCCAATCTTCCTAGACAGAATACATTGGGATTTTAAAATATGAAATGTCTAACTTTGATATCTTGATAACACATTCCAGTTAAAAAAAAAAAAAAAGGTCTGGGTAGTACCAACAAAATCTTTCTGCTGGTTGCAGTTGGCCCGAGGTCCTCCAGCTAGCAACTTCTGTTTGTTATTGAGTACCCAGCGATATTCATTCTTGTTTATTTGGAGCTCAGGCTCAGCTTTGATCACAATCATAGTCCAAGAAGAGGCAATGAGGTCCTGTTTATGAAGCACGGGGAGCTTCATCTGTCAGGACTATGTGGAAACCCAAGAAACTCGGATGATAAGAACAGAAAACCAGCCTGCATAGTTACTCATAAGTACACATATGAGTAAGTACACAGACCAAGAGTGAACAGAACGGGAAATAAGCGGAAACTTCAAAAGATCACTTTATCACTTGCATAGATTGGAGCCCTCCTTTGTTTAAAAGTTCTTGCCAGAGACATTTGAATTGGAGTCAGTCATCAGTAGAATATTTTCTATTTGTTTGAATGACATTATCTTAATTATCCTCAGAAAAGGGATATTGAGTTCCAGAAAGACACGTTGTAGGCCTGAAGTCCTAGGCAGGGGAAGGAGGGAGAGTGCTGTTGTGTATTGCAAGGCAACAAGAATGAATTAAGCACCATCTGCATGTTTTGTGTGGAATCAGAATCATATGTTTTTCCTCAGAAATCACCCTGGAAAATGGACTGTAGTACTTAGGTCTAGCCAGGTGACAAAAAACACTTGGAGTATTTTCAACAGAGGAAAATCATGGTATATAGAAAGAGTTACACAAGGGCTGAAAGAGCCTGATAAACCAAATGAGAAGGATGGAACCCAGAAATTAGCCACCCAGAAAGAGCAAGAAGCCACTACCACCCTTGGGTGGGAGGAACTAAGGGCCATGGTCCCCTACAAGAGGCCAGGGCCATGGGGGATGCATCAAGCCAGAGCTAGAGCTGTGGCAGAGACACAGCTGCTGCCAGAGATGCAGCCATGGCAGTGAGGAGAAAGAAGATTCTGTTTTCTCCCTTCTTTCCACCCCCTAACCCACTCCAGTGCTTTCTATTGACTGTGGCCTGAAAGCAGCTGGAATTGAGAAATGCATCCTGAAGAGGTTTGGGAGGGGCAGGCAGGAAGGACACCCAGAGGTGCACAGGGCCAGGATTAGCATGGTCACAGCTAACACCCAGATTGCAGCCCCACCATTTCTCCCCCACAGCACATGTCCTGGGCAGATCACCGGGGGCATCCACTCACCATAGTAACCCAAGGACCCAGGCAGAGGGGAGCTCCATTGTGTCACTTCCTTCCATACTCACATCCACTATGGGGAAAGAGTGACTGTGGTGAATCAGGCACTGTTTCTTAACTCTTCTACCTGGAAATGACTGCCTTACTTTTCTCACCTTTTATCAGACATAGCAAGTCCTAGGGCTATGCCTAACACCAAAGGAGACAGGGAAATACACCCCTGCAGTATTCTCAGAAGGTCAGGAGCCAGAAATAGCTGGAAAATAGAGCTAATGAGCACCACAGGGGCCAACACAGAATGTAAAAATATAGGCTCTACCAAGATATATTTACACTGGCGGATTGTGAGGTTTCTGGAGGGCCTGAGGAGGGGCCAGAATTTGTAAAAGCCAGAGCTTTGGGTCCAGGCAAAACTGGATTCAAACCCCTGCTTCTCTTCTTAGATGTGTGATCTTGGGTAAATTAATTATCATTTCTGAACATCAATTTCCTTATCAGTAAATTGCATATGTTATAGTCTTACGATCTCCTAGGGTTAAGGGATTCATTCACTCATTCAGTGAGATGATTGGGCTTAGCACAGCAGCTGGGAGAGAAGCTTTAGTGAGATTAGCTATTATTACTTTGTTGACAATTTTTTCCCAGTCAGTCACACAGAGCTCTGGGAGCTGGATTAAGCCCTGGGACAGCTCTAAAGCACACAGTATTCTCAGAAGGAATCACCAATCCAGCCTCAGAAACTCACCCAGGCTTTGTCACCCTCTCATTCTGAAGCAGATACCACCCTTACACAATTAAAGTGGATAAGCCCATCCAGGTCAAATCCACTGTATTTATTTAGTGCAAATCATGGGCAAGTCACTTTCCATAACATACCCTATTTCCCTTCAACATTAAAATCTGAAGTTAGGTATTAGTTCTTTTTTCAAAAGGAAAAAAATGAGGCTCACAGAGACTAAGCAAGTCGCCAAAACTCACACAGCTAGTGAGTGAGTCATAAAGGCAGAATTTAAGTTTATGTATGCTTATCCCCCAGTCATTCATTTATTTATCTACTGCCCGTTTTCCATTAGGCATTACACTGCAATACTACAAGTATATCCAAGCCTTTATCGGTTAATATAAGATAGCGTAAAGTAGAGTAATATAAACCTGCATTTGTCCTCCAGTATTTTAGGGAGAGTGATCCTTTTAGAACATAAGTCAGATCATGTCACTGCTCTGCTCAAAACCCTGCGTTGTGTCCCCATTTCACAGAATTAAATTCAAAGTTTATCATAGTGTTCAAGTCCCTACAGACATCTCACTACCTTATTAATCAAATACTTCCTCTGTTTCTTTTCCTTATTGTGTTTTCCTTCTTCATGCTAATCAAGCTATTTACGCATTTGTTTATTGTTTGTCTCCCTCCACTAGTATGTAAGCTTTAGGGGTGTAGAGACCTCATCTGTTTGCCCATTGCCCTATTGTTCATGCTTAGAATAGCGTGCCTGTCTGTATTTGTCTACTAGGTCTGCCATAACAAAATACCACAGACTGGGTAGCTTAAGCAACATAAATGTATTTTCTCACAATTCTGCAGGCCAGAAGTCCAAATCAGGGTTGATACCTGGGGAGGCTGCTCTTCCTGGTTTGTAAATGGGTGCCTTCTTGCTGTGTCCTCATATGGTCTTGCCTCTGTGTGCAAGGAGAAAGAGAGAGAGAGAGCGAGAGAGAATGAGAACTCTGGTATCTCTTCCTCTTCTTATAAGGACAACAGCCCTCTTGGCTTATAGTCCTACCCTTCTGACCTCTCTTAACGTTTATTATTTCCTTATAGGCCTTATTTCCAAATACAGTCACATTGACGGTTAGAGCTTCAGTATATGAATTTTGGGGAAACAATTCAGTCTGTAACACTGGTGCATAGTGAGTTCTCAATTCTTGTGGAACTGAATCGCATTTCTTTTATCCTATTCCATGCTGTACTTTCTGCACTGGTTTCAAACACTTTGCTGTCTTGCAGAAACCTCTCTAAATTGACTTAGGGGTTTATTCTACTCTACAGTGGGATGGAATTATTGAAATGCTGAGGGGACTTTATTCCAGGTGTCCTTTCATTAACCACCCTAGGCTTCCTTGGCCTTAGAGGAGCAAGGCACCTCTTTTCAAAGTGTATCCTGAGACAAGTTAATGTTCATCTTCCTACCAGAAGTATGCAGTGTCACCAGAAATGTTGAGTATGAGGGAGATGAACATATCATGCAATTCATCCACATAATACTTAGTAGAAGGGGTATTTTGTGGGCTTTGTATTGAGTGAAAAAGAATGTGCATTTGGGAGAGGGTGTATATCCATGGGTAGAAGCTGTAGAATACATAAGTTGAAAGTGCATAGTGTGAAATCACTCTTTTGTAGTTGTGAAATAGTGGAAAATGGATATTGCTCTCTATCCCCAGTTGCTGGCACAGAACTCCTGAAACCCTTGGAATTTCCTAAGTGATAAGAGCACTAGGAGAATCTTTTGTTCTAATATTTGGTCTTTGACCCCAGCTCCTGACACAAGGTTCCTGAAAACCTTGTAATTTCCTGGATATAACAGAGTGTCTTTTGTTCTGACAAGGAGACTCTGGGTGGGCTCCTGGATGAGGGCTGGTCACCAGAAAGACCAAACCATGATTAGAGGCTTGGAATTTCACCCCTGCCCCCCACCCCGCCATTCTCTTGAGAAGGGAGAAGGGCTGAAAATGGAGTTAATGATTGATCATGCCTATGTGATGAAGCCTCCATAAAAATCCAATAGTATGGGGTTTGGACAGCTTCCAGGTTGGTGAACACATGGAGATTCGGGCAGAGTAGTGTGCTCAGAGGGCATGGAACCTCCAGGACCTTCCCCACATACCTTGCTCTATGCATCTCTTCCATCTGGATGCTTATGTATATCCTTTTATAATAAACCAGCAAACAGAAGTATACTCTTTTCTTGAGTTCTGTGAGCTGCTCTAGCAAATTAATCAGACCTAAGGAGGGGGTCATGAGAACCTCACATTTATAGTTGATCAATCAGAAGCACAAATGACAACCTGAAGAGAACAATCTTGTGGGACTGAGCCCTTAACCTTGAGGGATCTGATGCTATCTCCATGTAGATGTTGTCAGAATTGAATTGAATTAAATTGTAGAACACCCTGCCTGTGTCAGAGAATTGTTAATGTTGGGGAAAAGCCCCCCCTGCCCCCCTCCCCCCCTACACTGGAATTTGGTTTAGAATCCTTTTAGAAAGTTAAAAAGTCCAATATTGGTAATTTCATATGGTTCAATCTAATATGTATCGTTGGGCATATGTGTAGGGGGCATAAGTGTAAATGTGTGGATTTCTGTTCACCTGTGTCTGTGTGTGGGGGGGTGGTATAAGTTGAGTGGATGCGATGTATACTTGTGTGTGTGTCAGGGGAAGAGGGCATGCACATGGATGGCTGGATATAGGAATCAAGGAAAGCTTCCTGGAGGAGTTGACTTTGAAGCTTATAGTGAAAGGACAAATAAGGGCTAGTCAGGTGCACTGACAAAAAAGGGTGGAACAAATGCTCCCACCAAAGAGAACTGTGTGCAAAGGTCAGGGATAGACATATATGAACATCATCATGTCTAGATCATAAGGGTTAGGGAGCTGGGAGAGTGAGAGGAGTGGCCTCAGAGGAGAAGAAGGGACAGAAGGTCCTGTGAGCCATGGCAAGGAGAGAAAACCAAGGACCATTCACATATTAAGCAAGAAGTCTACCAAGGTGGCACGAAATAAAGACTACAAAATGGGAACAGGAAGAGGTTGTGAAATTGTATTACGTTGCAAAAAAAAGGTTTTCCCTGGGCTAATAATGGTCGCCTTCATCTTTCCTTGGTACTAGAACCCTTGATCTAAAGCAGGAGAGGGTCTAAGTGGAGAGAGAAGCAGGGGCCAGTAGACTGCTGTTGAATCTGATGATCCAAAGAGGGTTCTTTTAAGCTGTTGAGGCACAGAATCCCCATTGGAGGGGTCTACAGAATTCCCACATAGAGGCCTGGGGGTTCTGTGCTCATGGCACCTCCTCCCCACTGACCCACTGTGTGAGGTCAAAGCCCAGAGGGAGTAGAATGAGAGCTTCCTGTTCTGTTTCTGATCGTTGCTCTTGATGTGTTCCTTGTTAATAGCAGAAAAAGCCATTTGAACAGAGTCCCAGCAGTTGGTGCACATCAAAATGATCAGGAGGCAGAATGAGAGCAGGGAAGGGAGAGGAAGGTGGGCAGGGATTGCGGGGTGTGGAGATGAGGAAGGAGAAGAAACAGCAAGGATAAGCGAGATAAGCCAAGGGTCAGAGATAGAGGGAGAGCAGAAAGGAGAGGAGGACTCCGGGAGAGAAATTAAACACTCACTGTATGATAAGAGAATAGTTTGAGACCTGGGAGGAGCATCTATCTGAAGGTAATAACGTTGCTTGAGTTTGTGTGCACATATCTGTCAGGACGTTCTCTGAGAAACTGAGAACTAGACCCCAGTTTGAAGGGTGTTGAAAGTTCCTCCATCACCTTACTAATTTTCCTTTCTAACTCCGGAGTTAGAGCCCTAGGACATCCCCATCTGAAAGCAGCCTGATTTCACAGCCCCTGGGCCTGCAGTGTGGCTGCTCTGACATTTTTTTCATGGGTTTTCCATCTGCACCAACCATTGCAAATCCAATTCATATTTGGCATAAAGTAAATCAGTTTCAAGAAATATCTTGTCATCATCCAAATCAAAACGCCACATTGAGAATGCTCAGTGCCAGCTACAAATTGTCAGAGGGGTTGAAGAAAGAGGAAAAGACTTTTGCTCTAGACAGGAGGGGAAAAACACCTTTGAATGCAATATAGTGGCTCTGTGTTATCCAAATCATTCAAATGAAACTGGAAAAAGATTTTTGAGAGCTTGGCTAATCTGTTCTGCTGTTAACATTGTCTCACCACCACCCCACCTTCCTCTGTTCTGGAAGCTTCTAACAGCAAGGACCACTTCAGAGTGTGAGCAGGTCCATTTCTTCTGAGTATCTGAAAAACCGAACCCCATTTGCCTGCAATTATGCGGGCTGCTCCAGCAGCTCTACTAGGTTCTGAGGCGACAAGATGCTCTCTCTACAGCCCTGGAGATTTCAGTTATCACTTCTTTACTGGGGTTGCTTTTAACCTCACAGCTCTCCGCTTTACCACTCACCACAGCCCTAGAAGTGGGAACTAGATGTGGTCAGCACACGATCTCTTAACCCATACTTATGCTTCCTACTGGACTGCCTTAAATGCCCTTAATTTCATTTATGAAATTCTTTAAAGCATTATGTACATGGTTATCTGGAAGAGAGTCTGCATTAGCAAATTACCAAATAAAAATTTGTCTCGTTTCCTATGGTGTAGAGGAGCACAACAGGAAGAGGGACTGGAATATTTTGAAAAGAAATGAGATGATAGGAAAAAAGCAAGAGAGACTAAGCACAGCTCTTTGGATGGTTACCTCTATTCCTTTATACAGCCACTATCCTTGCCTTAGAAATCCTCCCCCCTTGATTACTTAGGGAACTCATTCAAGCTCTGGAACGTTCAAGGCTGTATTCCCAGAAAGCCCAGACTGTGCTTGGCACTTGGTGGGTACTCAGCAAATGTCTGCTGAAAGAATGAATGCAGGAAGCAAACATTTCCTCATTTGTGTTACTTTTGCTAACTTCCCATCTTACCCCATAAGGTTAGGTTGAATGCTTCCTTTTGACTCTCAGCGGTCCTCTACTGTATCTCTCACCCTCCATCGTTTTAATGAAAGAATCTCTTATTATGTGAGTTCCTTAAATGTAGAAATTTTGTCTTGTTTACCTTTTCATTCCAAGTATGCAGCACAGTGTTGGCATCTGGTAGATACTCAATACATGTTGGGTAAATTGTGAATAAATGAAGGACATTTGAGCAAATTGGTGGTCACATGAAGATACTGAATCTGAGTGATAAGAGATTAGATCAGTCAAAGAAATTGCAAGGCCCCCCAAATTGAAGTGACAAAACCCTACGAACAACTTCAGGACTATCAGTCAAGGTTTCAGATATGGACTATATTCATATTTAGTATAACCAAAGAGCTGGAAATGGGATGCAGAGTGATCACCAGGCAAGCCTTGGCAGTACCAGTGAGTGCTTCTAGGGGCTCCTAACCTTTTCAGACACCAGAACACTGGAGCCACCAGGCTCTAAGCATAGAGAGATGGAGGTTTCATGATGGCAATTAAAGCAGATAGCCTTCTTAGGTGATGTGATTGAGGGACACCAAAGTCCTCCTCTGTCCAAAAATCCTTCCCCGCTCGACACTTGCAGGAGGAAAATGTCCACAGAGCCCCTCTCATGTGGGAGCAAGAGATTCACATTTTGGTCCTTTTGGCACCTCTCATCATGACCATTGACCTTATTGATTAGGTATCCAGAAGCCAATAGGGTTCTGAGGGAATGGGGTAGACATTTTCGGTGAAGGGTAGGACCAAATCCTTAGAACTCAGAGTTCATTCCATTAACTCAGTAACTGACTCATTTAAGAATCTCACTGAGTGTCATCTGAGTGCCAGACACTGTGCTAAGTGCTTGGAATACAGCTGTAATCAAAACAAACGTGGTCCTGTCCTCTTGGATTAGAGGCAAGAAACTTGGGGTGGAAATTTGCAAATTCTAGCAGGCATAACTCACCTGGAGAGTTTGTTAAAGTAATGATACCAAACCTCATGCCCCCACTCCAAAACTTTTTTCTGATCAAGTAAATCTGGGCTGGTCCCAGGCATCTGCATTTCTAACCAGCTTTCTAGCTGATCCTGATTAAGTGGTCCAGGACCACATGCTTAAAAATACTGACACAGAGGGGAGGGTTAGCTATAAAATGGAAGTGGGGGAAAGAGGAAAGCAAAGGAAAATGCAGCCCAAAGACGAATCTAGAAATGAGGTTTTGACTGAGTTTTTCTGCAGTGATTTATTCCAACCCCCTCATTATATAGATGTGAGGTCTGAAAATAGGGTGTGATTTTCCCAGTCACAAAGAAAATGGAGATGGATGAGGAGCAGACCTCTAGCCTTCCAGCTCTTTCCACTTTATTTCTTCTCCCCCCCCTTCACCTGCTTCTTAAGTGTGCCCACTTAAGGGAAGCTGTTAAGGGGCGGGCCATGATGTGAGGACAGACCACACAAACTTCTATGGAGCTTAAGAAGGACACAGGACTAGGCATAAATGGTTTCACCAAAGGCTACTTTGAGAATAATAATAAGAAATATACGGTCTCTCAAAATTTTGCCGTCAGCAAAATATTCTCAGACCTCACTATCTCACTTGATTCTCACAACTCCCATCCATGAAGTATCGCCTTAATGATAAGGAGATTGCTCAAGGTCACATGGTGGGTAAGTGGTAAAGCTGGGTCTCAAACCCTGGTCTTCTCACTCCAAGTCCAGTGCTTGCCTTCGAGATATAGAAGATAGAAAGTCAGGATCTTAAAGAAGAGGGGTCATTGGCAGCCTACTTACCAGTCATTAGCACACCAGGCCACCAGCAAGTCATCACCAGGCCAAACTGTGGGATGTAGCGTCACAGGTGTCCACTGTACATAAGGGGCATAAGAGAGAAGTGAAAACACTTCCGAAAGATTCTTCTCAGGGTGTGGAATTTTGCCTGGATCAGGCTCTCCATTTGACTTGCATTCGAACACTGAATAATAAAATATTAAAATTTGAAAATGTCGGAGACCATCCTCCTAGCGTGTTGAGTGCCTGTTGAGGCTAGATTGTTTAAAAAAAAAAAAAAAAGAATCTTTGAGGTTAGTAAAATCTCTCATGTTTTCCAAAAACGTATTTTCTCCCCCTATTCTTCTTTTCTTCTCTCCTCCTCCCAATCTCTCTCCCTCTCTCTCCCTCCCTCTCTTCCTCCTCTCCCAGAGGATAAAACTTCATGGAAGTGACCAGGAAAACCACTGAACCCATTCCTATCAAAAACAAAAAATCAAATTCTGATTTCTCCACTGGGTCTAAAAAGATGTCAGGAGAGATCTTGCATCTGCCTTGTTAAATCCTGTCATAATATATCTATGTTGCTTTCCCGAACCACCTACCTACTAACAGTATCAATACAGGAAATAAGTTTACTGTGGCTTTATTCTTGGGTTTCTCTCCTTAATAGATTTCTTTACTTTGGATACATAATCCTTCTGCTTAATTATCAACATGTACATTTCTTTTGGGGCCATGATCAGCTTTCCTAAAATGTCATTTCTAAGATACACATTACTTTTTTGGAACATCAGAGTGAAATTTGCTCATCTCAGATCTGGCCTCTCTCCTAGAGCTGTTTTCTCAAAGGCTATCAGTAGGGTTTGATATCCATCTATGTGGTCTCCCAGCCCTGTGGCCTCTAATCTGTAGACCTGAAGATTAATCTCATTTTAGCTCACTCAGCATTCTGCAAACATCTTCTCTGCCTCTTTGGATTTCAATTTCCAATTAAATAATTTTTTCAAATCATATCCATTTCAAAAACAAGTTTCTTAATGGCAGAGATAGAATAAAATGATTGTCAATCCCCGGATGCTCCAAAGGCAATTCTGGGACAAGCAAGTTCCAAAGCCCATTTTTCTTTTTTTTTCTCTAGATCTAATTTTTCACCTCAAGAGTAAGGTGGTTCACTTGTACGATCTAAGATATTTCTCCAGACATCTTTCCTCCCCTCAGTCTGTTCTGGTGGTGTCTTAATCTCTTTCAAGTGCAGTTTTCTTTTAATCGTTTTCCATGACTTTTTATACAAAATTTTTGGAATTTTTCGGTGATAACTACAGAAGACTCTCCATGCTTTAGTCTAGGGATCAGCAAACTATGGCCACAGGCCAAATCCAGCCTACTACCAGTTTTCAGATGTCCTGTCAAGTAAGAATGGTTTTTCCATTTTTAAATGATTGAAAAAAAATTAAAAAGAATATTTTGTAACACCTGAAAATTTTAGAAATTCAAATTTCAGTTTTCAGAAATAGCTTTATTGGAACACAGCCATTCTTATTCATCGAAGTATTGTCAATGTCTGATTTCATGTTGTAACCCCCAAATTGAGTGGATGCAATAGATAACTGTGTGGCTCTCAAAGCCTAAAATATTGACTATCTGGCCCTTTACAGAAAGGGTTTGTCAATTCCTGTTCTAGTGAGTTCCAGATAGCTTATCAATTTGTCATTTTATTCTTAGTTAATGTTTTTGGTCAATAAAAATATATTTAATGCTATTATCTTTTTTAGTGTTGCCCAGTGATGATCATTTTAATCAAGAATGCAAGGGGAGGGAGGTAAGAATGTATTTTTTCAAACCTCATGATAGATTGAAATATTTCAAGCATTTAGTCTAGCTACTCTTTATCTCTGCAGGAAGGATGGGAGGACGGCAAGACCTTTCTGTAAGAAGAGATCTCCTTTCCACCTCTCTTACCATCTCTTGCTGTCTGTTTCTACGGCTCTAACTTACTTTAAACCATTGCCATCTCTTACTGAGACCATACAGTAGCTTCCCAATTAGTTTCACGCATCAGCTTTGGTCTCTGCATTTCATTTGCTTGCTGATGCCAGAATAATCTATCTAAAACACAAATCTTACTGTGACAGCCTCTTGCTTGGAAACATTCAAGGTGTGCTAGTTGGCCTGAGAATCTGGGCCCAGCTTTTTAGTGGGACACACGGGTTCCACACTTTGTCCCTGTGTCCTTCTGCAATCTCATTTCCTCCCTCCCATGCTCCTTCCCTCTCTTCTTCCTCTTTATTTATTTAGCATTGGACTGTTTGCAGCCCTATCACAGCTATTTCCACTACAGGAAGAGAAAAAGTTTTCTCCTTGCCTTATCTTACATGATAAACTCTCAGAATTATACTTTGTTTTTTATTGGAGTATAGTTGCTTTACAACGTTGTGATAGTTTCTTCTGTACAACGAAGTGAATCAGCTGAATGTATACATATATGCCCTCCCTCTTGGACCTCCCTCCAACTCCCCCAACCATCCCACCCATCTAGGTCATCACAGAGCACTGAGCTGCGCTCCCTGTGCTATACAGCTGGTTCCCACTAGCTATCTATTTTACACATGGTTGTGTATATGTGTCAATCCTAATCTCCCAATTCATCCCACCCTCTCCTTCCCCCGCTGTGTCCACATGTCCCTTCTCTACGTCTGCGTCTCTATTCCTGCCCTGCAAATAGGTTCATCTGTACCATTTTTCTAAATTCCACATATATGTGTTAACATACAATATTTGTTTTTCTCTATCTGACTTACTTCGCTCTGTATGACAGACCCTAGATCCATCCACATCTCTACAAATGACCCAATTTCGTTTCTTTTTATGGCTGAGTAATATTCCATTGTATATATGTACCACATCTCCTCTATCCATTCATCTGTCGATGGACATTTAGGTTGTTTCCATGTCCTGGCTATTGTAAATAGTGCTGCAATGAACAGTGGGGTACATATGTCTTTTTGAACTATGGTTTTCTCAGGATATGTGTCCAGTAGTGGGATTGCTGGGTCATATGGTAGTTCTATTTTTAGTTTTTTAATGAATGTCCATACTGTTCTCCATAGTGGCTGTATCAATTTACATTCCCACCAACAGTGCAAGAGGGTTCCCTTTTCTCCACACCCTCTCCAGCATTTATTGTTTATAGATTTTTTTGACAATGGCCATTCTGACTGGTGTGAGGTGATACCTCATTGTAGTTTTGATTTGCATTTCTCTAATAGTTAGTGATGTTGAGCATCTTTTCATGTGCCTCTTGGCCATGTGTATGTCTTCTTTGGGGAAATGTCTTTAGGTCTTCTGCCCATTTTTGGATTGGGTTGTTTGTTTTTTTGATATTGAGCTGCATTAGCTGTTTCTATATTTTGGAGATTAATCCTTTGTCAGTTGCTTCATTTGCAAATATCTTCTCCCATTCTGGGGGTTGTCTGTTTGTCTTGTTTATGGTTTCCTTTGCTGTGCAAAAGCTTTGAAGTTTAATTAGGTCCCATTTGTTTATTTTTGTTTTTATTTTCATTACTCTAGGAGGTGGGTCAAAAAAGATCTTGCTGTGATTTACATCAAAGAGTGTTTTTCCTATGTTTCCCTCTAAGAGTTTTATAGTGTCTGGTCTTACAATTCAGAATAATTATAGTAATAAAAATAATAATAGTTAGCATTTACTGCACCTTCTTGACCTAACAGTCCACCCTGAAAAATACCTGGCATATATTAGATTGTCAATATCTCGAAATGAAACAAAACAATCTTAAGAGACAGATATTCTTCCCATTTTATAGTTGAGAAATGTGAGGTTCAGAGAAGTTATATAGCTTGCTCAAATCCACAGTATGCAAATTCAGGTTTCTCTGACTTTGAAACCCAAGATCTTGCCATAAAGCCCTACCTTCTTCATCAAAGAACACATCTTCCTGTGTGTTGATGTGCTGGCAAAGGTTTAACAATGGCTGTCTCTTCTGGGGTGTGGACGTGGTGTGGACTGGGTGTGGGAGACTCTTATTTGCAGTTTTTTCCCAATTTTAGTGGAGTAAATACAGCAGTGGTGAATTTCAAACTACCAATGTGATACCACTGAATGAGAAGTTGGGAAGAGATGTGTGGTAGTGCACCATTCTATAGAATCTCTATCATATCAATGCAATACATGCAAACGAACTCAAGAGCACAGATAGTAATACAAGATGGTAAAATAATTAGGAAACGATGAGTTTGGAATATTTATTAACCTTTGTTTTTCTAATATAGTGTATGAAATTTTAAGTTTATGTAATTTAAAATGGCTGTCTTTAACAGTTGGTTCACAAAATTCCTGAACATACAACATTTGGCTCTCCTGAGCTGGTGCAAGTCATTTCCGGTTTCTCTGGGAGGTAGGATTGCAGATGAAATGTGAACATCCTGTGACAAGTTTGGGGACTGGGGACAAAAGAATAAGACTGAGTTAAATTTTCAATAGCGTCTTCCCATACAAAGTAAGTTTAGGGTCAGTTTAACAGTGGGATCAAAAAAAAAAAAAACAGTGGGATCATATGGCATCTTAAGAAGGCTTTAAAAAAAAGTCTAATCTTTTTTTTTGTTTTATTTTGGAGATATAATTGACATATAGCACTGTGTAAGTTTAAGATGTATCACATAATGATTTGACTTACACGTATTGTAAAATGATTGCCACAGTAAGTTTAGTTAACATCCATTGTCTCATATGGGTATTAAAGAGAGAGAGAGAGAGAGAGAATTTAGTTGTTCTTGTAATGAGAACTCTTAGAATCTGCTCTCTGAACAACTTTCAGATATACCACATGGCGGTGTTGACTTTAGTCATCATGTTGTATTTTATATCCCTAGTACTTATTTATCCTATAATGGGAAGTTTGTACATTTTGACCACGTTTATCCAATTCCCCTTCCCCCTCTATATCTTAACACAATGTTAAATGTGTCACTAGACTTCCCATTGCCTTCATTCCATCTCTTGGGAACTCAGGAAAAGTGATTCTGATCTAGACCTTGGAGGAAAAAGAGACTGTCCTTTCTAGCAGGAAAGGAGCTGGTCAGACATTGGAGGGGTTTAATTAGTGAAAATTATTGAATAACTGTGCATTACATAAACAGATGGTGCCAATGCATTTCCTGTCTTAACATTTTCAAAACTAAGAGAGAATTCAATTCTTTTAGCCTAGACCCTCTTTTTTTCCATTGGATATCCATGTAGAGTTCTAAGAAGTGGAAGTTTCCATCTCTTAGACCACATTACCAAAGCTTCTTATCTTTAAACTCTTTTCAAATCTACCATATTATAAGAGTGCCTATTGAAACCAGGTACTAACAATGAAATGAAAAGTCATTTACAGAAGTATATTGTAATAATTTTGCTTTAGTTGTAATCTTCACATATATATTATTCATTTATTTTTTCCCCATTTAGATATGGAACCACTCAAGTTTGGTTCTCCATTTGGGAGAATTGGCAAAACTCTGTGATACTAATGCTGTCAGCACAGCACTAATAATTGACTTGCTCACATGGTGAGGTTGTTTTTTTTTTTTTTCTTTTTTTTTTTTTAAATTCGGAGATACAGGACAGCAGAAGGCACTACTCTGTACAGTATAATATATATGACCTTCATCCAGTGAAACAAAACTTATTACACACTTATTTGCCCTGTATCAAGTCAAATTACAAATGAAAAAAGTTTAAACTTAGTAGTCTTCAAAAATGCAAATAAATATGAGCTACCTTTTTTTTTCATAATTAAATTCGTAAATGTCAGAGCTTCTCTGTGCAAGAGAAGTATTGTACCAACGGAGGAAGAGCAAATAGTAAGGCCATTTGTGAAACCAGCTTATCAATTTGCATCAAGAATCTAAAGCCACACAGATGTGTTTCCCAGGGTTATTTATATTAGCAAACAATGAAAACAACCAACATACACAACAATAGGAGTATGTGTAATTAGATTGTTTTATATGTTTATACATTTTTACATATTTTATATAAAATGGAATGTCATGGAGCTTTTAAAATGATATTTTAACAGAACTTTTAAAATACAGATAAATATAGATACTTTCCATTTAAGGGAAATGAGCATTCAAAATTGTGTGTGCTGCATAATCTGAATTATGTTAAGTCAAGTCTGAAAGGAAATAAGCCCAAATATGAATAGGACTTATCTCTGGATGATGGAATTATAAATGACTTTTCTTTCTTCTTTTTTCCTTTTCTGTTTTTCCACAAGAATTCTATTATGGACATGTATTACTTTTATAATACAAACATATGTAGTGCTGTCCCTGGCCCTCTAGAATCCCTAAGACAATCAGTATACTAGAAATAGAACAAACATCCCACCAATCCATAGATTAACAAAAGAAATAGTAAAATAAATCATGTCACTGTTCAAGTGAGCCCAGGTGCAGAGCTGGCTCAGAGACCTGGATTGGATGAGAGTGGCGGGAACGGGGGGAGTGCAGACTAGAATGAATAGTTTTGGGCTGAGGGATGTCTGCTGAAGGAGGAGGTGGTCGGATGATAGGACCCCAGCCAAAGGGCGAGAGAGGGCAAGTCACATCCTGCAGGAAAATTAGTACATTCAAGGAACTGAAACTTATCCTGTTTAGTTCAAAGAAAGGCGGAAGAGAGGATTCCCCTGGGGTCGGGGTGGGAGGAAGTCAGGCATAATGGGAAACGGAGCTTGAGGAGTGGAGGGTCCTTCAGATGGTGCCACTTCTATGCTGTTTGTGACTCTCTGGGGTGTGATGGTCTGTCATCTCTGTTTTTCTCCACGCACCCCTCTTCTCCCCTTTACAGATAACTGCATTTCTCTGCACATTTATGGTTTCTGCTCCTTCATAACTTCAGCTTGCTTTCCCTATAGTTTGCTCTGGTCCTATGTGGTTTTCAGCTCAGATTCTCTAGATCAGACTCACTTTCTGTGTTTGAGATTCGTGGGAGAGAAACCTGACAGGTCCAGCTTAGCTCCGGTGTCAAATCTTAGTCTGATCACCTGTGGCTTGGGGTGAGGGTAAGAAGGGGCAAATGTGAGCGCCGAGGACCAACTCCTCTCAACAAAGAAAGTGGGTGGGGGCCACTGGGAACTCACCAAAACATTTCTGGACTGAGGCAAGAGGACGCTAGGGGAGACTGATTCATAACGATGAGCGTTAGGGAAATCCTGCGACTCTCATGTCGGCTACTGACTACTGATGGCAAAGCAAGGCTGACAAACCACACCTAAGGTGACAATGATCTCTCTGTAAATTGCAACATCTACTTCCTTTTACACTTCAGAATGCATGCAGATGACATTCACAAGCCGGCCACCTACCCATGGCTTATAGTTTACCAGCAATTCCTAGTCTTTCCAAGTAAAAACGTAACCTCTCTCTCATCACACACAGTCCTCTTACTCAAGAGTGAGATTATTTTAGTGAAATAACATTGAATCAGTACCAATTCATTTTTCCCAAATATTAATTTTGAAGTTTCAAACCTATAGAAAAGTTGCAAGAAAATTACAATGAACACCCATTTTATTTTATTTAGATTCACAAATTGCTGACATTTTGCTACATCTGATTTATCTTGCTCCTCTCTTTTCTCTGAACCATGTAAGAGGAAGACGCACATATAAATGACTCTTAAACCCTAAACCTTTCAGCATAAGTGTCCTGAGGAAAAGGACTTTCTTCTACACAATCACAATACACATTTGCCTGCATGGAGTCTTCAAGTTAGATTAGCCACCTTCATTCCTTGTGGTCAAGATTCCAATTTGCTTCAAAGATTTGTGCTTAAAATGCATTTCCACACACACTCCAAATGAGGAAAATCTTTAAAGTCTCTGAAAAGTGAAGTTATTTTTCCTTCTATTTCCCCATGGTCTGTAGGGAGACTTCGGTGAGTGATTTAAGTCTGTATACTAAGGCAGGTGAACTGCCTTATAGGGGGCAAATGTCATTCCGAGGTGCATATGTCATTTTGGTTAAAATTGGATTTCTCTCCAGGATATTGTGTTTTCCTTGAGAAGATCAATGCGTTAACCTCACTTCATTGAGAGGCCAAAGAATGCCAAATTATGTGACGGGATTAAATGGATTCTTTGCGTGCTTTGGGCTAATTGCTAGGTTTGGTGTAGGGAGATTTTCCTCCCTTCTCCATGCATTATGACTGCAAGAGGGGCAGCTATTTCCTTTTGACTCAGGTACATCACGAGAACCTCAGACCCAGGTTCCCAATGCTTCACATAGAAGAACCACAGGAGTACGACCAAATTCAACAACTTTATCTTACGGATGAGGGTTGTATAACAAATTCAGCTGATTTCATGGATGAGAGTCAAATCGGTGAAGGCTTGTTCTGGATCCAAAGCTTCGCATGAAGGGCAGAGCTGGATCTAGGAACTGGACTCCTGATTCCTAGGAAGGCACTTTTTAACAGAATTCTGCCTTTCCAACAGACCTAGCATTGCATATTTTCTTATTTGCTGCAAGGGTGAGCAGTTGTAAATCCATGTGTAGCCCCTGTTTTCCATGGCAGACCAGCTGGAAATATCAAAGGGTCCCAATAGACAGGCAGTAGTTTCTGACATTATCCTAAACAATAATACATACGGGACCTTGCTTCTTCCTAATCCTCCCTTTCTGGTCTAGGAGTCTCTTGGATTGTCTTTGGTGAACTCACAGAGGGCCTTGACTCTCCTCCGGAATATGTAAGCATTTCTGACTCTTCTGTCATCTTACCTTATGTCTCTTTGATTTTTTTGTGCCTGGGAGTAGCTGCATCTTAAGACCATATCCTTAGTTGAGTCCACCCTCTAGTTCTTCCTCCAGCCTTACATTGTATGGCCACGACCTTGTGTGGAGGAGAAGGAAATACTCTCCTCTCACTGTTGGTCGATTCTGACTTGGAGCAGAATTGTCTTGGTCTCAGCATCTGACAGCTTCGACTTTTAAGAAAATTTTTATTTAATGGGCTCCCTCCACTGAACACAATCCTGCTTCTGGGACTTTGTCACACGTCCTTGCAGGGACTGAGCCAGAAGATAATCCTCTGTGAAATAAGAATTATTCCACCCACGTTTTCAGAACAGGACACTAATGCTTAGAGGTGGTAAGGGTCCTGCAACTATTAAATGGAAGAATCAGAGTTTGATTCTATGTGCATCTGTCTTCATTGCCCATGGCCTACCCATTAATCCACACTGGTTTTCTTACTCACCCTGGCATTCAAGTTGGAGAGAAGAGGATGTTTGATGACATGAGGGTCTTCAGTATCTATGAAATCACAGCCCAGGGCTCTTCAAGGAAAGGAAAGGCAAGGAAGCACATACTCATTTGCACAACCTGCTCCATAGCCTTCCGGACCTTTGAACTAAGTCTTTCTGAAAGCTGCTGTTAGCCACTCAGTCATGGAAAGTTTGCAAGCCTGGACCTCTAGAGAATTTCCCACTTCTCTCTAGAAATAAGAAGCCTGGGGAAAGTTCTTCTTCTCCCCTCAACATCCTACGAAAAGAATAACTAGAGTCTTCTTTGACATGAAGAGAGACGAATACAGCCCATAACCACCAACCCGTTAATCTCTCTAAGAAGAAATGATGACAGACATGATGATGATGGTGATGACAGTGATGACGAGGCGGAGGAGGAACATGTCCAATGGACCAGGCAATATGCCAGGCATTGCCATTATAGATTTCTAAAACGTTTGATGACCTTAAGAAAGAAATACGATTGCTCTCATTTCAAATGTGAGAAAACAGTCTCTGAGGGGTTCACACTACAAAGCAAGTAAGAGTCAGTACTGGGATTATTTTAGGAGAGGGGTCATTCCCTTCTCCCTACCACACTTTCTCCCATAACTGTTTGCCACACTAATGCTCAATTCCTTTGGACTCGACTGTGTCATGACAATGGAAGCTCATGTCATCTTTCACATGTGGGGATATTTCTAATAGCCATTCTGCCAGTTGCAGAGTTGCAGGGTGCTGTCAGAGGATTCAGTTATTTATGACCCAACCCAACGGGAGTCAAGGATTCGGGATCACGCCTCTCACTCTAGGAGGAGACACATCTCATTTGCGCCCCTTGCTCCAGGGAATGTGAGAATTGCGACTGCAGTGATTCAATCACAGTTGTTCAATAACCTTACACAGGAGGAAAATGTCAGTCAAACGTGTCTCTTCACATTACATGCCTATCCTCGTTCCCTCAGCCCAGTTCATCCATCTTCCGTTCTCCAGGGGCATTAAGGGGACAGGCGTCTGGGGGTGGTGGGCTGTTGGGCTGACTGATGTGGGGCTTGCGTGCAAAAAGCAACCAAGGCTTTTGAGTGCAATTATTGAAGTCCGCCTGTTTCACTGATGAAGGATCTGAATGAAAGCTGCCTTTAAAGGGTTCTGAAAAGGGAGGGATAACAAGAGATCAAAGCCAGTCCAAAAAAGAGAAAACACTTTATTTATAGCTTCCACACTAATTCAAAACAATCTGATGAGCAGAGTTTTGCCCATGCACGCACTTTCCACAAAAACAAATGCCTTTCGGGTTGCTTTTATTCTAATATAATATCAGTGCCCAAGGCGAGAAACATTCTGTACTTCACTCAGCAGAGCCTGTCCAAATTTACAATTAAATGGGACTGACACAGCTGATCATACTGGAGCTTGTTTCCTTTTCAGCTGGGGCCTTTCTTTTGGAAGCTTGGTTATTATGCTGGCTGTGTTCCAAACGGATGGAGCTCACTGTACCATTTTCCTTGCAGGCACTGGGACACTGTGTGCAGTTAGAGCAGTGGGTCTCCAGCCAGGGAGATTTTGTCCCCTGGGGGACACTTGGCAATGTTGGAGACATTTTTGATTGTCACCGCTGGGGGGTGGGGGTGGGGGATTGTTACTGGTATCTAGTGGGTAGAGGTCAGAGATGCTGTTAAACATCCTACAATGCATAGGATAGCTCTCCCTCCCCTGGCCCCAAATGTCAATAATGCTGAGGTTGAGAAACCTTGAGTTAGAGGACAGCTGGTTGGTAGGGCCCTCCAGGGTCGGGGAGATTGGAGAGGCTCTCATCATGAAGTTGTAGGACATGAAATCATCAGTGGAGTTTGCTGGTCAAAATTCTCTCTGAGAAGGAAGTGCAATAAGCCCAAGAGGGAAACCAGAATGTCACACAGAAAATAAAGGGCTATAAGTAGATATTTGATTTAAGATGATGGAGCCACATTGGCAGCACCATGGAGATGCATGAAGGAGAGGAGGTTGAGTAGGTTTGGAGCAATGTCTGCCAGTAAGTCTTGTTGTCTGTCTCTCAAAGTTATTGTTCCCTGCAACATGGAATGAAGACGTGGTGTCTTTTGGAGGACTAGTAATGAGGCAGATGCTTTTGGAATATTTTTATTATTATTTTTTCCTAATATATCAGAATATTTTGAATAGGGGTCTCAAAGAGGTGACCTACCAGTGAATTAACCATGCTGCAGGTTAATCTTTCATTCTGTCAACGTGATAGATAGATAGATAGATAGATAGATAGATAGATAGAAAGAAAGAAAGAAAAAGAAAGAAAGAAGCAAAGAAAAGAAAAGAAAAGAAAAGGAAGGAAGGAGGAAAGGAAGAAAGAAAGGGAGGGAGGGAGGGAAAGGAAGGAGTGGAGGGAGTAGAGGGGAGGGAGTGGAAGGAAGAAAGGAAGGAAGGGAGGAAGGAAAAGGAAGAAGGAAAGAAAAGAAGGAAAGAAAGGGAAAGAAAGAAAGGGAAGGAGGGAAAGGAGGGAGGGGAGGGGAGGGAGGGAGGGAAGGAAGAGAAAGGAAGAAGGAAAAACAGAAGGAAAGAAAGAAAGAAAGAGAAAAAGAAAGAAAAAGAGAGAAAGAAAGAAAGGGAAAAAGAAAGAGAGAAAGGAGGGAGGTAGGGAAGGAGTGAGGGGGAGAAGAAGAGGAGAGAGGGGAGAAGAGAGGGAGGTTGTGAAAGTTGACAGGTCACACAATTTTGGTTCCACAAACCCCAGCCCTCTCTGTCTCTATTATTATACCTGGCCTCAGTCACGCATTTATGTGACTAGCCAGACTCTGTAAGCATTTCAGTTTTTTACTCCTCTGGTCTCAGATTTCATCATTACCTCCCAGATGTTTAGCATTAGAAAAATTCCTAAAATCATACTATGCCTTGGTCTGTCCACAAAGCTGGCCGAGATTTCATTTACTACACAAAGAGAAACCTTAGCATTTAGATCGCTTTTCATGAGAGGTGTGGGAAGCCAGCCAATTGCTTTATGGTCACTTTAAATAAAGGATCATAAAATGAATATTAGATGAATAACCACAAGCATCATCTAGCCCAGTGGTAGCTTCCTCTTAGAATTATCTGGGAGCTTTTGAAAAACACCCTTCCTCCAACCCTACCTCCAGAAGTTCTGATTTAATTGGGCAGGAGTGGGCCTGGGAATCTGTATTTTTAAAGCTACCAGATGGTCATAGCTGCAGCCAAGGCTGAAAACCTTGATCTAGTCTGTCTTCCTCATTCTCAGAATAGGAAAGTGAAGGTCAGAGAGGCATAAAGTTTGCCCAAAACATATTTGCTATCTGTATGTGTTTCTACGTCTTTTGCATTCTCCTCTCCAACCAGGGCTAAATATGCATCAGAAAAGATAAGAGGGAAACCCAAGAAGTGTGCTAGGAGCGTTTCTAGCTCTTGTTGGCAGAAAGACCTGTTGGTTGGCAGTTTCTGGAGGGAACCAGGCTCTCCTGAGTTTCGCAGCTGAGTAGAGGACTGTGGGTCCTCCAGTTCCCAGAAACATCCCACGGCCATGGTGGGTGGCTTGCAATGCTGTCTTAGCTTGAGAAACACCTTCTTTTGCTTGCTTTGTTTGAGTCCAGTATTTTCTCTGCTTTGAATTTCAGGCATATCAGCATTATCTAAGGCACGGATGGGGATTTGCTTGGAAGGATGTAGAGATATCTGTTCTTATTGAAAAAATTCAGTTGGTCATTATAGTGATGTTTATAGGAAAGGAAACACCAGTCAAATTCCTGTTGAGCAAAACAGTAGCCTGGAGATGTGTGATGGGGAACATGGTGACCCGTGTTTATAAGAGGGACCAGTGCCTGGTGGTTGCTTGACTCAGTTGCGGGGGACAGTAGAGGAGTCAGACTTCCTCAATCCCAGCTTTGCCAACTATACATTCTGCAAACAGGCAAGCGCTCAAGCCCACACACAGAGCTAAGGCCCTGAAAACACGCAACCCCACAGTATCCCACCTCTTCCAAATATTTCAGAGGTGTCAGGCACTTTATGTGTCTCTTTTCATTTATTCCCATAGTGTCCCACGTGTGAAGTTGGTATTCAAGTCCACATTTTGTGAGAGCATAAACTGAGGATCAGAAAGATGAGGCGCCCTCTCCAAAAACCGCATGGCGAGGAGCTAGCAGAGGTAGGGCTCACAGCCAGTGTTCTTTTAACTAGAGATGAACATGTTTACCTGTACGCTTCATGGGCTTTTTTTTTTTTTTTTTTTTTTTTTTTGCGGTACGCGGGCCTCTCACTGTTGTGGCCTCTCCTGTTGCGGAGCACAGGCTCCGGACGCGCAGGCTCAGCGGCCATGGCTCACGGGCCCAGCTGCTCCGCGGCATGTGGGATCTTCCCAGACCGGGGCACGAACCTGTGTCCCCTGCATCGGCAGGCGGACTCTCAACCACTGCGCCACCAGGGAAGCCCGCTTCATGGGCTTTTATTGAACACTTGCTTGTGCTTGGAAAGTGGGTTTTGGTTCTTTGGAAAGAGCTGGACTTGGTAGGATTAATCAAGAAATTGATTTATTCTAGTTCCATATTGTCCTCAAATGCACTCTCAGGATGTTCATTCCCATCTTTGACCACACTTCAGGCAGATCACATGGCTTTTCTCACCTGTTTCTAGTTACTTTCAATTATTATGAGTCTCACTTTCAGATATTATAAATAAAAACATTTAATCTCTGATTCAGTTTAGTGCTTTTCCCCTCCTCATCCCTTCCAAACCCCTTGGTCCTTCCCCTCTCCACCCCAGCTCAGGTCAGACTCACATTTTTATAATCTGCAAAGTGGGCGGGGTATTCGCTTTGTGTCCTACTTGCTCACTTTCTCCTCCTGTCCATTGGCTCGTTCTCCCCTCCTCCCCCACACCCCACGCTGCTTCTGCTTTCCCCGGGATCAGCTCAAGGAGAAAACTGAGAAATTAAAATCTAAAAATCGTTTTACATGAGTGATGCTCTCAGACCTGACACCTGTGCCGTCTTTCTGGCAGACACTCAAGTGCTGGTGTTGCTCCTCTTGGGGGACAAGGTAGGTTCTTCGGAGGCACCCCTATGTTTGATGAATCACCAGGAAGACATACAGGACTCAGCTGATATTGGCACCCACAGCTATAATTTACTATGGCAGAAGGATACAGAGCAAGATCAGCAGAGGGAAAGACACATGGGGCAAAGTTGGGGAAACCAGGCACAAGCTTCCAAAAGTCCTTCCCAGTGGAGTCTGTGAAATCCTTCCCAGTGGAGTGTATGAAATTTTGCCAACTAGGGAAGTGTATTGGAGACCATGCACCCAGAGTTTTTATAGAAGGCTGGTCGGTAGGCAGTCTCTGCCTGGCACGTACCAAATTCTAGACTCCCAGAAGGAAAGCAGGTGTTGAGTATAAACAGTATACTGTATATATTTTGTACAGACAATTTAGGCAGAGAGAGCCAGAACTGTTATCAGTTCTTGGAACACTGGGAACACTCCGAGTTCCTAGACACAGTCACGGCCAGTCAAGGGCTGACCTTGTAAGCAGGTCTTTCATAGGAGAGCAGTCAGATCTGCTATGTTAATCTTTTCTGCACACACCCCCCTCCCTTCAAGGCGCTCTCATGCTGCACTATTCACCAGTCCTCTCTCACTATAATGGTGAACCCCAACTCTCAGCACACTTCTAGCCTCTTCCTCCTGGGAAACCGCAGCCCAGGTAGGCTGCCTCTCAGTTCATGGAGACAGTGACGTCTTTGTCTGTGAACTCTGGAGTTCCAGGCCTCTCCTGCTGCAGCTTCTAGCTCTGGTGGCAGCTCTAGCCAGCCCTATGCCAGAGTAAGAACCAGACAACTTACTCTGTCCCACCAAACTCTAAGACATACCTGTTACATCCTTTCAAGAATTTTCTCACTACTCTGCACCCCTGTTGATCTTGGAGACCACTGGAGTTCGCTTTCTAGGCTTGGCAGGGAAGACTTTTCCCTATGTTCTCAACAATGTTCTGCAAAGAAAACTCTCCTGAAAAAATCTCTAGGCTGCTCTTATGTGAAGAATGGAGGTGGGTGATGGGCTAAAGGATTCAGGAAGGGATTTGGCCACTTCTTAGCCTCTTCGCTGATGTGTACAGCTCCTCTTTTCAGAATTCGCCAGTATTTGCTCTTTATTGTTTAGAGCTTTGGGTTTCTGCCAAAATTCTGAGAAACAGGAAGAGTCCCAACTGGCATTGTGTCACTTGATTCCTATTTTCATATCTTTCATTCCATTCCCACAGCCACTGCTCTGGTTCAGGCTTGATCACCTCCCAGCTTACCTGGACATTTGTAGCCTTTCTGTTTCTTTCACTTACATTCTCTCTTCCATGCAGTCTTCAGAGTTATCTTTCTAATATGCTTTGATCTCATCATTCACCTGCTTAATCTCTGCTGGCTGTCCTGAGGCCACGGGAATGTCCACACTCCTTAACATGGCTCAGAAAAGCCCTTCAGAGCCTGGCCTCACCTGCCTTTCCAGGTCCATTTCCGGTCATTTCTGGTTTGCCTCCAAAATCCTTGTTTCGTTTGTGTTGACCTCTTTCTTTTCCTAGACCTTTGCTCATGCTGTTTCTTCTGTTTGTCTGCACGGGGAACTTCTACCCACTCCTCAATGGCCCCAGATAGAATGATCCACTTCCCTTGCTGTACCTCATAGCACTTTGTGCACCCCAGCACCACCTATTACTGGCTAGGTGACCTTGGGCAAAATCACTTAACTTCTTTGTGCCTCAGCTTTCTCATCTGTAAAATGGGGAAGATAATATTACCTACCTCATGGGGGAGTTAGGAGGACTACACTAAATAAGTAAATATTATAAAACATTGAAAACTGTGCCTGGCAAAGCTCATACTCTGCGATATTTGTTATAAAAATAAATGCCTCAAATTTACATGTTTTAAGATCTACGTCCCCCTTCAATGAACTTTGTGAGGGAAAGGGGTCTTCCTTATCTATTGATATTTTTGCCTGCCCAGTGATAAAGATATACAGAAGGTGCTCAGTAAATATCTGGGAAGAAATATTATGGATTAAATGATATGGTGTCTGAGATTTTCCTTAAAGTAGCACAGGAGGAAGAGGAGTAAGTGCAGGTAGAGATAGAAAAAGATTGGATAATTGTTGAAAGTGGTTATGAATACATGGGAATTCGTTAGGTTATTCTATTTTTATACATGTTAGAAATTTTTCATAATACAAAGTTAATTAGCAAAAAGGAACATTTAAAAATCTGTTGAAAGAATTAGTGAATTAAAGCTAATATTCTCCATTTCTTTGATCCCTCTCTTTCTGTACTTCCATTTTAGAAGTTAGCTTCAAGCTCTGATTTTGCAGGGAAAGAGGAAAGTGGGAGGATGGGGTAGCCAGGAATCTTTGCTTTCCTCTGTATGGAATGTTCATTTTTCCCCTCCATCTTGGAGCCAGAAATTGCACTGCCAAGTCTGTTTGGAAATGTTCTTTCTCTATACAACAGGTTGCTCTCTTACTTGAAATGAGATAGCTATCATTCTTGAGTCATTTATGAAAGTTTTGTTAGGAATTTGTGGGTTTTTCTTTTCTTCATATTTGGTCAGAGTCACCCAGTCACCTTGCAGCGTCCCAGTCTGACAATTGATTACATCATTTCAAAAGCCTTACATTTCCTGATTTGCATTTTCTGCTGTCTGCAAAGGATGCGGCTGGCCTCTGGAAGGGGCAGTTCTATAGACTACAATCTGTCCCCAATGTTGGCAGCAGGCTGACAGCCAAGTCTGGCTGCAGGAGACCCCAGGTACCTACCGCTGTCCATCAAGGATGGGAAAGGGCCACCTCAAGTGTTGAAATGGGGCTGGGTGTTGTCAAATTCCTTTGTAACCATGTCAGTAGGAGGCTTTTTTCTACTCTCCTGGAGAATAGCAATGAACTACTGTGCACTTAGAAGAGTGTTTAACAGAGATGGAAGCAAATTCATTGAGCGCCTGCTAAGTATCCAGAACTGTTCTAAATGCTCTGCATACATTTCTTTATTTCATCCTCACAGCAACTTTCAGACATATTTAATTCCTAAATTGCAGATTAGGACTGAAGCTCAGAGAGGTTAAGTAACTTTGCTTTCTTCTAAGTAACGAATCTGGGATTAGAACACAGTTCTGGTTTCCATGCTTGAGTCCTTTCCATGGTGATTCCACTGCTTTCCACCAATTTCTAATACCCAAAGGGAGCACAGGGGCTCTCTCCAGCACAGTGGGGGAGGGGAGGAAGGGAGAGCAGGTGGGGCTCTGTATCCCCCAACTTGGTTCAACAATATTGGCTTCATTTTCATTACTTCTTCTCACGTATCAATACTTGCTAATATTTAGTGGGTAGCTGTAAGTGTCAGGCATTGTGATTAGCAGTTTCCATCACTGTGCTATTTAGCGCTCACAACAGCCCTGAGAAATGGATTGCATCATAATCCTTCATGTGTCCATGAAGAGACTGAGGCACAGAGAGCCCAGAAACTTGCCAGAGATAGTACAGTGCAGTCTGACTGAGAGCCCGGTACACCAGATCCCATCAGGTTTGACTTAAAGAAGCGGTTAAGTTGGCACTATTTCATGCTTCCTCACTCAGCAGTCCCACCCTTTCCTCCCTCCCTTCCTCCCTTCTCCTTCCTCCATCCCTTGCTTCCTTCCCTCCATTCATTCTGAACCAAGTAGACTCTGGGCATAAGAAAATGAAACTGAAAAGACAGAGTTTTTACCTAAGGAGGATCTTAGGGTCTGGAAGAAAAAAACCATATATGTGAAGCAAAATGTGAAAGAAGAGCCACATTACCCAGGCCCAGAAAAGAAAGAGAGGATGCTTTACAATCTGGCAAACAGGTCAAGAGGTGTTAAAAGACTTCCTGAGATCATCCCTCAGGGGCAGATCTGAGACTCACCCCCTGAACTTCTAATTACCAGTCGCTTCCCTTTCCCATCCCTTGGCTGTGTCCCCAGGGGTATGTCTGAGTTCAGCTCCCTGAGTTCCAAGGGTGACCCCGACAGAAGGAACTTGCTGGTGCTGTGGAGCACTTTTCTTTACCCATTCACTTCCTCAGGCTCTATTTTGGATTTTGCTTGGTTTGTGAAGAAGCGGCTTCATTTCCCCCTATCTTTTTAATGACATGGTGCTCAGAATGCTGGGTCAGAATTTCTGTCTCCCATTCTTCTGCATAAATGTCACTACCTGTCACCAGGTGTTATTTTGTTTAGGGCAGTTTTGCAGCTAATGGAGGCTTCTGTCCTTGTTTAAATGACTTGTTTTGTTTTGCTTTTAATCAGAGTGTTGGGGTATTTCCTCTCTCTCTGTCTCTGTCTCTCATCTTCTCTTTCTTAGATGCCTATGTTTGAACCCAGGTGTCTTTGCTAACAAAAGAAAAGTTATTATAGATAAAGAAGGTAGCAAGCATGATTAGACTTTCTCATTCTGGAACTCTCTTGGGAAGCAAACCCGTGGCATTGCACCGTGACCAGACTTACAGCTTACTGTGTACCAGGAGCAGCTGCCACCCAGTTCCCTGGGGGAGGGTGGAGTTTCCTGGAGAAGAAAGTCCTAAGGGATTCATCCTGATGGCACACCTGAGGTGGGATTGGAAAGCCACCCCTCCGCACCACAACCCAGCTTCTGCTTTGCAACCTTGAAGTTTGCTTTGCTGTGTAAGCCACATGTGGTGAACGCAGCCCAAGCCCTCCCAATTCTGTCATCTGAAGGTATCAGGTATCAGGGTTTCCTGAGCCAATTCTGACTTACACTGGTCACCAGTGGGGTAGGAGTCCCCTCTCTACAGTCAGAGGGCATATAGAAGACTTCTGCTGACCAGAGCCGATATCAGAGGGGAACTTACTAGACCAGAGTCACCCCTCACACCCTGAGGAACTGTCTGGGCTCCTGTGTTCTAAGTCCCCGCTAGGACGCACCCCTCCGTAGACGCTCTGCTTCCCGAGTCTTGCCCCTGACCCCGTCCCACCAACACCCCCTCCAGTGCAGCCCTTCTGGATGCCCCTCCCTTGCAGCCCTGCACTCCAGAGGGATAGCCATTGTCCTCTCCAGGACATCTGTCGTCGAAAAAAATGTGATTTTTGTCTTCCCAAATCTAACTCTGCCTAAAGGAGGCATGGCTAAATCAGAATGAACTCATGCATGTCCTCTCATTTTGCTAATAGAAAACTGGACCTATTAGGAAAATAGGTTTCATTGCAGCCATCCCTAAACCACTTACCAGCCCTTCTGGTGCTCAGCCTTGGCTCCCAGTTCTTGGGTGGAGCAAAACCTTCACTGAAATGGGAAGTAAATACAAGGCAAGTAGGGTCGAGGCATCTTTAAGGCTGTGATATAATTGTTGTTGGTTCTGTGTGGACTCCTACTGAGGCCTGCTTCACTGAAAAGAGCTTTGTCCTGTTTACGTCCTGCAGTCTCCTTTTTACAGTCAAACAATAGGCATCCTAACAGAGCTGAGTTACCAAAGGCAGTCACTGACTGTTTACTCGCCTTCCAGGAGACAGAACAAGGGAAAAGGGCTCCTATGTTCCAGCATCAAAGACTGAGGCTTTGCTTACTGAGATAATGAGCTGCTCTCAGGCAGGAAATGAGTCATTCATTTGTCTGGATCTCTCCTTTACATCTAGAATAGTACCAACACTTAGTAAATGCTCAATAAATATCTTTTGAAGGGACTAATGCATAAACATCTGGTGCTTCCAATACCACTAGTGCTAATAAAAACTGTTGCAGAACATCCTGTGAACTAAAAGAACCTAGCAGTGTTATTAAGTATTTTTCTTCCCATTTTATTTAGGAGATACCTGAAATGGTTAAGTAACCTGTTCAAGAGCACAAAGCTTGTAAAAGGCAGAGTCAGGATTTGAACTCAGGTCTGTCCCTTTCCATGAGATGGTGAGTTTGGTGCATGTCACTGTCAAGTGCTATGGCACTGACATCATGCAAATAGCTGTAGAAACACAAAGGGAGTCCCTTCTTATTCTTCCTGGTAGCATTAGAATGGGCTTCACAAAGAAAACGCTAAGTGACTTGTGATTTGAATATTGAGATTTGTTCTGCAATGTAGAGAAGGGCAGGGGAGCATTCAAGCTGGACAACAGGGCATATGCAAATGCAGAGCATGGCCAGGAGGGAGAAAGACTGTGTGGCTGCAGTGGGGCGGGGGGAAGAGGTTCCAAGTGGAACAGGTAAGAGGCTGGGGGAAGATGCACTTAGCGAGGTTAGCTGCTAGTGTAGGTGAGGCAGGATTCGATCTGACCAGGACACCTCCTGGAGAATGCCATAATAAGTTATCTGCATTCCATGATAAGTTCCAGTTAACTCTGGAACACAAATTTGTCTTCCCAGAGTTTGGCAATGGAAAAAATCTTCCTGGAAGAATTTTTACTGGAAGGGAGACCTCCCCGCTTTGCCACTAGCACCGTAGATGTGTAACTCCCAGCAGTGCACATTCTAGAAGAAAGTATGAGTTCAGTTCTCTTAAGGAACTTAAAACAATGCAACCAATTGGAGCCTTAAGTCTTTGGGTTTCCTGCTTATAAAAGTTCTGCCTTTTGATGCCCCCATTGTTAGTTGCAGCTGAACGGTTTGTGTAATTTAATGGCCCTTTTCTCATCTCTGCAGATTGAGGGAGCACCACGAAGGAACCCTTTGGGATGTGAAGTCATAAACTTGACATTTCTAGCAACAGATTTGTATTTATGGCATGCTGGTCGATAGTGAGGCAATGGCTTGGCTACAGGGACTGTCCCATGTGCCTACTTCCTTGTCATCTAAGTAGATCTGTATCACTGTTTGGGATCATCAAACTCTGCTGCACATCTTCCAACCAATGGTCAGAGACCTTTGCTATGAAATAGAGCTTAACTTTGCTGATAAAATGTGGCCATAATATATTAAGGTAACCTAGAAATCCTCTAAGCCTAACCCTCATTTTACAGAGGAAGAAAACAAGGTTCAGAGAGGTGAGGTTGCATGCCCAAGGTCACACAGGGGCTCTGCCCTGTCCAGTGCAGTAGCCACGCACCACACATGGCTAGGAAGCGCTTGAAATGGGGCCAGTCTGACTGGAGTGTGCTATTGCCATGAAAGGCACAGGGGATTTCATTGACCTAGTGTGACTATAAAATAACTGATTGATATTTTTATATTGATTATATGTTGGAATGATAATATTTTGGATACATTAGGTTAAATAAGGTGTATTATTAAAAATAATGTCACTTTTCCTTCTTTACTTTTTTCATGTGGCTATTAGAAAATGTAAAATGACATATGTGACCCGAATTATATTTTTATTGGACAGAGTGCTTCTAAGGCTTGATTGGAACACAGGTCTTTTGACTTTGATGTTAATCTGGAATGGGGTGGGGGGTATTGGCTGGATCGGAGTAAGCCAAAGGCAAGGAGACAGGTTAGGCGGCTACTGCACCAGGCACACAGGGGTGAGGGCTGTGGGTGCTCACTGTTAGTCACTGAAACAAGTTCCTACCATTCTGCCCGTTTCCCCTCATACCTCCCCTCCCTCCCCTGCTCCTTTTCTAATTATCCAGAGCCCTGAAGCTTGCTTTCTCTTTCTGTGTCACTCCAGGCGTGGGAGATGCAAAACAGCCAGTCTCAACATTGATCTGTTTCTACCACCTTCCTGTCTGCTTCGATTTGTGGCTGCTCCCTTACGCCCTCCCTGTGGTTCTGCAACTTCTTTAAACAACTTTTCCCTCCTCTTCCCTACAACACTTTTACTCAGAGAGCATTTCTTTTTTCTTTTTTTTTTAATATTTTATTTTTATTTTATTTTTTTTAATATTTATTTATTTGGTTGTGCTGGCAGGCGGGCTCCTTAGTTGTGGCATATGAACTCTTAGTTGTGGCATGCGTATGGGATCTAGTTCCTGGACCAGGCATTGAACCCGGGCCCCCTGCATTGGGAGCGTGGAGTCTTAACCACTGCGACACCAGCGAAGTCCCTAGAAATCATTTCTAAACAGCACTTTACTTTGAAAAAAGGTAGAATGAGCACTTAGTAAAGGAATGAGAACCTTTACTTCATTCCCTTCCTCACAATATCTTAACCCCAGCTATGGAAATCTGGGTTCCAAAAATGCAGAGGAGTTTGTGGAAGGAATGATGAGGCTGGTTATGGAAAACAGCTCTACTAGCTTTGAGTATTTGTGTTGAATATTAAGCAATCTGTTCCTCTGCTGGCACCAGATCCTCTCTATGGAAGAGTTCTAGGCTCAACTTCTACAAACAGGAAATAGGAACTCTTCATTCATTTATTCATTCATTCGATAAGGGTTTAGAAAGCATCTACAGTTTTCCAGGCACTGTGTTGGGCTCTGGAGCTACAATGGTACTTGCGGCAAACATGGTCTTTTACCAGATAGAGGTAAAAGATGCAAATCAATGGGTCAGGGGTGGCTGGTGGCTGTCAGGTCCCGCAGACCCTGGTGGCCTCAACACAGGCTGGCAGCTCACCTCCCTGACCAGGGTGAAGTTGCTGGTAGAAATGCGACCCAGCGGAAACCTGGAGTCCTATGCCAGTTTGAACACTGAATAACTATTTTTGAGTTCATTGAGAATTTTGAGGACTGTTGTTTAGACTCAGCTCCCTCTATCCCATTTTTTCTAATATTCTGGTCACCCCTGGCCTCCTGGACTAAGGTTATCTCCTCTGGATTCATTGATGCAAGAAGCACACACTTCCCATTCCCCTATTTCATCAATGTCCCTACGTGCTCTTCTGCACTCTGTCACTCTACAAGGGGGCAGGTCCTCCTCCTGCACCTCTGCACGGTATCTCAGGATTAGGTTCAGCCTAATCCTGGGGGGTGTTGAGGCTTCTTGTCTCCATGACGGTGTTTATAAATCATTGCTTTTGTTTTTCCTTTAAACTTCCTTTTCAAATGGAAAGATATCTATATCTATATCTATATCTATATCTATCTATCTATATATATAGAAAGGTACAGAAATACATGTATGGTTTAAACAATTATATAGTGAACACCTAGGAAAACACTGCACAGGTCAAGAACGAGATCACTGCCAGAACCCAAGAAGTCCCTCTGCACCCCTGACTAGTCACAGGTCCCTGCCTCCCCCACAGGGAGAACCCAGTATTATGGCATTTTGTATAATCCCTACTTTTTTAAGAAAAATAATTGTCCATTTTTATATGTATCCCAAAAGAAAATAGATTAATTTTGCCTTTCTTGAACTTTATATAAATGAAATCATATTGTATGTATTCTTTTGTGTCTGATTCAATACCCTGTTTGTGTGGGTCATTCATGTTGTTACCTGTTTCCGTAGTTTATTCATTTTTATTACTATATACAATGACCATTATTCTTATTCTCTCTTGGAACCCTGCCCTCCTGCTTTGAGCTCAATGACCTCAGGCTGCTTCGGTCTCATAGTCCTCACACCCACCACAGGCACTGTCCTCATCCTGGATAATACTTTACAAACTCTTTTATTATGAAAAATTTCAAACATATACAAATTTGGGAGAACAGATTATATCCAGCACTCTTACACCTTTTACCCAGCACCCAACTCTACCAATTATCAATTCATGGTAAAACTATTGTAAGTATATCTCCATGCAGTCCCCTGCTCATTTATTTTGAGACAACTCCCAATGATCATATTATTTCATTCATAAATACTTTAATGTTTTTCTCAAAAAGTTAAGAATTCTTTTTAAAAACATAATGCCATAGTATTATCATACATAGAATAAAATCAACAGTACTTTCTGAATATTAAAAAAGTCAAGCTGATATTCACATTTTACTCTTATCTTAATTTTTTTTCATACTCTGAATTAGGATTAAAGTAAGATGCATAAATTGCAATGCAATGGTTTGTATTTCTCTTAAATAGCTTAAGTCTATAGATTCCCCATTCTTCTTCCTTGTTCCTTCTCTTTCTCTTTCATGATCTTGATCTCTCTTGACCCTCACTATTTATTTCTTAAAGAAACCAAATCATTAGTCTCTAGAGTTCCTCTCAGTTTGGATTTTTCTGTCGTTTAACATGTTCTTCTGTCCCTCATGTTTCCTTTACATTGGTGGTTGGTTTTAGAGCTTTGTTCCAGATATAGTTTGATTTTTGGCAAGAATTCCCCATAGGTGGTGTTTTGTACCTCCCTCCATCAGCAAGCTGTCTGAGATGTCAACTGCCAGTGGTCATCGTTGCCTAGATGATCCATCATCCATCCTTGCCTCTAACATGATGGGTTGCAATATGGCAGCATCCCAATTCTACCATTCCTTCACTTGTCAGCTAAAATGCTTCTATAAAGAAACTTTCCCTTGTCTGCTATTTGGTTTCCCTGAGACAAGTTCTTATAGGAAAGGAAGAATAAATGTTTGATTCTTTTCCTTCATTATTTTTTCGTTTTTAAAATAAATGAGATATTTCTGCAACGTTCTCCAAAGGAGAATGAGGTAATTTTCTGCTCCTTTTAATAACTTTATAAATTCAAAGATAAACCCATGACTGAAATGTTTCAACCTGTTGTGATTATTCTTGATGCCCAAATTATCCCATCTTTGTTCAGTAGGAGTCTCTTAACTTGACTCCTGAGCCCATAAGACCTTTCAGTACAACCTTATTGGACATTACAGCTTCTATCTTGGCATCACATCGTCTTATCACTTCATCCATAAATATTTTAGAGATCCTCAAGTTTTTTTAAAAGTGGAAGACCACAGTCTGGGTGCTAAAGGTGTTCCTTGTTACTGATAGGGTTGGCTATTATTTCTAAGCCCTTTCAGTGGACAGAGGCAGGAGGCAAAGATAAATTGTCATGAGTTTAAATAGATACTTATAAATCAAATGACTACATAGTTTTTACTTAATATCTTTGATTGTACAGCTCTATTTCTTTTCTCTTATGTCAAGCATTGTATTTATCAATGACACCAGTATAACTATTCATTTTCTTTCTCACATAGTTCACACACAACAGACTCAGAATAACAATATAAACACTACCATCAACAATATGATTATTAAAATCAATTTCAGATATTTTTACAGTTCATTTTGTCATTAGGGTACATAAGCTGAAGATGTTTAATAAATTACTGTGTTGTAAAATCATTTGAAATATTTTCTCTCTTGTGGTTATGGCACTAACTCAGTATACTATTGGGGTCAATTGTTTTATTTTACTTTTGATAAATAGATATTACTTTTATTTATTTTTAAAATTATGCAAAATGTTAATGTGTTCCAAAGTCATATCATGAACTAGAGTATATCCAGAGAAATTTACTCTCCTTGTTTCCCTCTCCTGTTTCTTCCTTTCCCATGGGGAACCATTTATTTTATTTATTTATTTTTTTATTTAATCAATTCGTTTTTTTAATCTCAATTTAGTCATAATATAACAACTGAAAACCATTTTCAGAGTAAGTAGAAAGAATTACAGGTCATCATGTTCTCATAAAAAGCTCTTTTATGCTGATGGATCTTTTTCCCGACCCACAAAAATTTCCTGGAAGTCACATTTTTGAATCACATTATAAATTCCTGCCTTTAATATGCATTTATTGAGAACCTGTTCTTTGCAAGTATATTTCATCTAAAGGCTTCAGAAAATAATTTCTAAAGTTAATAACCATGTTTGTAATGGTATGTATTAATGTATGTGTAGTGTATTCATTTTCCACATCAGTATTTTCTTTTTTTTTTTTTTTGCAGTGGATGGATCCACATTTATTTTTTGATATTCATGAACTACAACATGTTATCTATGTTCAGATTTTCTTTTTACATTTTAAAAAATCAACTATATTTAGGTATAATTTATATGTAATAGTATGCATACATTTTGAGAATACAGTTTGATGAGTTTTGACAAATATCAACCTATCAAGATATAGAAATTTCCATTATCCTAGAAAATTCCCTCAGACTTCTTTGAAGTCTATCCCTCATTAATGCCTCAGTGAGGTAACTACTGATCCAACTTTCTCTTTTTTTTTTTCCCACACACACACACTGTATTTTATTTTTACAAGAGATACATAAACTGACACCAAGCATCGTAAATGGATGACCACAACAAAAGCAACAATGATTGCAATTACCAAACACGAAATATACTCACACTATGTCATAATATTAACATTCAGTCCAGTAATCCTCCACTGTAACAGCTCCTTTACTTTGCAGTGAAAGTTGATTTGTATATTTTTTGCCTCTGAGTCCTTGTGGGTTTTTTTTTTTATTCAAACAGAAAGTCACAAAAATTATAATCATCCTCATCAGTTCACTCAGTCCCATGTAATTAATTATTTTTCATCTTGATCTTTTGTTACCACTTTTATGAATTCATCAGTTTTCCATTAGAGTTCTGAAAATGCTTATTCATTCAGTTTAGCAGTATAGTCAGTTACCAGAAACCTGTACTTGTCAGAGTCTTTTCCATGAATTTCTTGAAGATGAAACCCTTTTATAGGAACATTTTTGCAAAAGCATAAGAGTACACCCAGAACTGTCTGTAAATGACAAAAGACTTAAAAATGACCATGGTTAAAGATTTGATGAAAGTTCATAATAATGCAATTGACAAGGAAACTTAGTTATTTCTGAGATATACATTTTAAAGTAATAACTAGAATTATGATTTATAACATTATACCAGAAAATATAAGATTTTTAGAAATTTCATGTAATGTCTGAAACATTTATGTTAACATATATCCATACAAATAACCCAAAGAAAGTTTAGTATTAGTTTTTTTGTTTGTTTGCTTGTTTGTTTACACTGGAGGTTTTTATTAGTCATCAATTTTATACACATCAGTGTATACAGGTCAATCCCAATAACCCAATTCAGCACACCACGATCCTCACCCCACCACTGTTTTCCCCCCTTGGTGTCCATACGTTTGTTCTCTACGTCTGTGTCTCAACTTCTGCCCTGCAAACTGGTTCATCTGTACCATTTTTCTAGGTTCCACATACATGCGTTAATATATGATATTTGTTTTTCTCTTTCTGACTTACTTCACTCCGTACGACAGTCCCTAGATCTATCCACGTCTCAACAAATGACTCAATTTCGTTTCTTTTTGTGGCTGAGTAATACTCCATTGTATATATGTACCACATGTTCTTTATCCATTCGTCTGTCGATAGGCATTTAGGTTGCTCCATGACCTGGCTATTGTAAATAGTGCTGCAATGAACATTGGGGTGCAATGTTGGGGTGTCTTTTTGAATTATGGTTTTCTCTGGGTATACGCCCAGTAGTGGGATTGCTGGGTCATATGGTAATTCTATTTTTAGTTTTTTAAGGAACCTCCATACTGTTCTCCAAAGTGGCTGTATCAATTTACATTCCCACCAACAGTGCAAGAGGGTACCCTTTTCTCCACACCCTCTCCAGCATTTGTTGTTTGTAGATTTTCTGATGATGCCCATCCTAACTGGTGTGAGGTGATACCTCATTGTAGTTTTGATTTGCATTTCTCTAATAATTAGTGATGTTGAGCAGCTTTTCATGTGCTTCTTGGCCATCTATATGTCTGATTTGGAGAAATGTCTATTTAGGTCTTCTGCCCATTTGTGGATTGGGTTGTTTGTTTTTTTAATGTTGAGCTGCATGAGCTGTTTATATAGTTTGGAGATTAATTCTTTGCCCGTTGACTCGTTTGCAAATATTTTCTCCCATTGTGAGTGTTGTCTTTTCATCTTGTTTATGGTTTCCTTTGCTGTGCAAAAGCTTTGAAGTTTCATTAGGTCCTATTTGTTTATTTTTGTTTTTATTTCCATTACTCAAGGAGGTGGATCAAAAAAGACCTTGCTGTGATTTATGTCAAAGAGTGTTCTTCCTATGTTTTCCTCTGAGTTTTATAGTGTCCAGTCCTACATGTAGGTCTCTAATCCATTTTGAGTTTATTTTTGTGTATGGTGTTAGGGAGTGTTCTAATTTCATTCTTTTACATGTAGCTGTCCAGTTTTCCCAGCATCACTTATTGAAGAGGCTGTCTTTTCTCTATTGTATATCCTTGCCTCCTTTGTCATAGATTAGTGGACCATAGGTGCATGGGTTTATCTCTGGGCTTTCTATCTTGTTCCATTGATCTATGTTTCTGTTTTTGTGCCAGTACCATATTGTCTTGATTACTGTAGGTTTGTAGTATAGTCTGAAGTCAGGGAGTCTGATTCCTCCGCTCTGATTTTTTCCCTCAAGACTGCTTTGACTATTCGGGGTCTTTTGTGTCTCCATACAAATTTTAAGATTTTTTTGTTCTAGTTCTGTAAAAAATGCCATATCAGATATTGTTTCTTCCAATCCAAGAACATGGTATATCTCTCCATCTGTTGGTATCATCTTTAATTTCTTTCATCAGTGTCTTATAGTTTTCTGCATACAGGTCTTTTGTCTCCCTAGGTAAGTTTATTCCTAGGTATTTTATTCTTTTTGTTGCAGTGGTAAATGGGAGTGTTTCCTTAATTTCTCTTTCAGATTTTTCATCATTAGTGTATAGGATTGCAAGAGATTTCTGTGCATTAATTTTGTATCCTGCAACTTTACCAAATTCATTGATTAGCTCTAGTAGTTTTCTGGTAGCATCTTTAGGATTCTCTATGTATAGTATCATGTCATCTGTAAACAGTGACAGTTTTACTTCTTCCTTTCCAAATTGTATTCCTTTTATTTCTTTTTCTTCTCTGATTGCCATGGCTAGGACTTCCAAAACTATGTTGAATAATAGTGGCGACAGTGGACATTCTTGTCTTGTTCCTGATCTTAGAGAAAATGCTTTCCGTTTTTCCCCATTGAGAATGATGTTTGCTGTGGGTTTGTCATATATGTCCTTTATTATGTTGAGGTAGGTTCTGTCTATGCCCACTTTCTGGAGAGTTTTTATGATAAATCGGTGTTGAATTTTGTCAAAAGCTTTTTCTGCCTCTATTGAGATGATCATATCGTTTTTATTCTTCAATTTGTTAATATGGTGTATCACATTTATTGATTTGTGTATATTGAAGAATCCTTGCATCCCTGGGATAAATCCCACTTGATCATGGTGTATGATCCTTTCAATGTGTAGTTGGATTCTGTTTGCTAGTATTTTGTTGAGGATTTTTGCATCTATATTCATCAGTGATATTGGTCTATAATTTTCTTTTTTTGTAGTACCTTTGTCTGGTTTTGGTATCAGGGTAATGGTGGCCTCATAGAATGAGTTTGGGAGTGTTTCTTCCTCCCCAATTCTTTGGAAGAATTTGAAAAGGATGGGTGTTAGCTCTTCTCTAAATGTTTGATAGAATTCACCTGTGAAGGCATCTGGTCTTGGACTTTTGTTTGTTGGAAGATTTTTAATCACAGTTTCAATTTCATTACTTGTGATTGGTCTCTTCATATTTTCTGTTTCTTCCTGGTTCAGTCTTGGAAGGTTATACCTTTCTAAGAATTTGTCCATTTCTTCCAGGTTGTCCATTTTATTGGCATAGAGTTGCTTTTAGTAGTCTCTTAGGATGCTTTGTATTTCTGCAGTGTCTGTTGTAACTTCTTTTTCATTTCTAACTTTATTGATTTGAGTCCTCTCTCTCTTTTTCTTGATGAGTCTGGCTAATGGTTTACCAATATTGTTTATCTTCTCAAAGAACCAGCTTTTAGTTTTATTGATCTTTGCTATTGTTTTCTTTGTTCCTATTTCATTTATTTCTGCTCTGATCTTTACGATTTCTTTCCTTCTGCTAACTTTGGGTTTTGTTTGTTCTTCTTTCTCTAGTTACTTTAGGTGTTAGGTTAGATTGTTTATTTGAGATTTTTCTTGTTTCTTGAGGTAGTCTTGTATAGCTATGAACTTCCCTCTTAGAACTGCTTTTGCTACATCCCATAGGTTTTCAATCATCGTGTTTTCCTTGTCATTTGTCTCTAGGTATTTCTTCAGTGATCTCTTGGTTATTTAGTAACATATTGTTTAACCTCCATGTGTTTGTGTTTTTTATGTTTTTTTCCCTGTAATTCATTTCTAATCTCATAGTGTTGTGGTCAGAAAAGATGATTCATATGATTTCAATTTTCTTTTCTTTTTTTTTTTTTTTTTTTGCAGTACGTGGGCCTCTCACTGTTGTGGCCTCTCCCATTGCGGAGCATAGGCTCCGGACGTGCAGGCTCAGTGGCCATGGCTCATGGGCCCTGCCACTCCTTGGCATGTGGTATCTTCCTGTACCGGGGCACGAACCCGTGTCCCCTGCATCGGCAGGCAGACTCTCAACTACTGTGCCACCAGGGAAGCCCTGATTTCAATTTTCTTAAATTTATTGAGGCTTGATTTGTGACCCAAGGTATGATCTATCCTGGAGAATGTTCTGTGCGCACTTGAGAAGAAAGTGTAATCTGCTGTTTTTGGATGGAATGTCCTATAAATATCAATTAAATCTATCTGGGCTGTTGTGTCATTTAAAGCTTCTGTTTCCTTATTTATTTTCATTTTGGGTGATCTGTCCATGGTGTAAGTGAGGTGTTACAGTCCCGCACTGTTATTGTGTTACTGTTGATTTCCTCTTTTATACCTGATAGCAGTTGCCTTATGTATTGAGGTACTCCTATGTTGGGTGCATATATATTTATAATTGTTATATCTTTTTCTTGGACTGATCCCTTGATCACTGTGTAGTGTCCTTCCTTGTCTCTTGTAACATTCTTTATTTTCAAGTCTATTTTCTCTGATATGAGTATAGCTACTCCAGCTTTCTTTGGATTTCCATTTGCATGGAATATCTTTTTCCATCCCCTCACTTTCAGTCTGTATGTGTCCCTAGGTCTGAAGTGGGTCTCTTGTAGACAGCATATAGATGGGTCTTGTTTTTGTATCCATTCAGCAAGCCTGTGTCTTTTGGTTGGAGCATTTAATCCATTCACGTTTAAGGTAGTTATTGATATGTATGTTCCTATGACCATTTTCTTAATTGTTTTGGGTTTGTTTTTGTAGGTCTTCTTCTTCTCTTGTGTTTCTCAGTTAGAGAACTTCCTTTAGCATTTGTTGTAGAGCTGGTTTGGTGGTGCTGAATTCTCTTAACTTTTGCTTGTCTGTAAAGCTTTTGATTTCTCCATCGAATCTGAATGAGGTCCTTGCTGGGTAGAGTCATCTTGGTTGTAGGTTTTTCTCTTTCATCACTTTAAGTATATCATGCCACTTCCGTCTGGCTTGTAGCGTTTCAGCTGAGAAATCAGCTGTTAACCTTATGGGAGTTCCCTTGTATGTTATTTGTCATTTTTCCCTTGCTGCTTTCAATAATTTTTCTTTGTCTTAAATTTTGTCAATTTGATTACTATGTGTCTCGGCATGTTTATCCTTGGGTTTATCCTATATGGGACTCTCTGCACTTCCTGGACTTGGGTGGCTATTTCCTTTCCCATTTTAGGGAAGTTTTCGACTATAACCTCTTCAAATATTTTCTCAGTCCTTTCTCTCTCTCTTCTCCTTCTGGGACCCCTATAATGCGAATGTTGTTGTGTTTAATGTTGTCCCAGAGGTCTCTTAGTCTGTGTTCATTTCTTTTCATTCCTTTTTCTTTATTCTGTTCTGCAGCAGTGAATTCCACCATTCTGTCTTCTAGGTCACTTATCCGTTTTTCTGCCTCAGTTATTCTGCTATTGATTCCTTCTAGTGTAGTTTTCATTTCATTTATTGTATTGTTCATCTCTGTTTGTTTGTTCTTTAATTCTTCTAGGTCTTTGTTAAACATTTCTTACATCTTCTTGATCTTTGCCTCCATTCTTTTTCCGAGGTTCTGGATCATCTTTTCTATCATTATTCTGAATTCTTTTTCTGGAAGGTTGCCTATCTCCACTTCATTTAGTTGTTTTTCTGGGGTTTTATGTTGTTCCTTCTTCTGGTACATAGCCCTCTGCCTTTTCATCTTGTCTCTCTTTCTGTGAATGTGGTTTTTGTTCCTCAGGCTGCAGGATTGTAATTCTTCTTGCTTCTGTTGTCTGCCCTCTGGTGGATGAGGCTATCTAAGAGGCTTATGCGTCTTAAATTGTAGGTTTAAGTCTTTTGAAAAGTTTGAGAGGTTTCCAGCCATTATTTCTTTGAGAACCTTTTCAGTCCCACACTCTCTCTCCTCTCCTCTGTGATACTGATGACAGAAATGCTAGGTCTTTTATTGTAGTCTCATAGGTTTCTGAGGCTCTGGTCCTTCTTTGTTTTTAATCTGTTTTCTCTTTGTTCAGACTTGGTGGTTTCTATGTCATGTAATCACTGATTCTTTCCTATTCTCCCCTCCCCCCATTTTGCTGTTAAACTCACCCAATCTGATTATTGAAGTTCAGCTACTATATTTTTCATTTCTGAAGTTTCCATTTGGTTCTTCCTTATATCTCTTATTTCTATGCTGAGACTCTATTTCTTTGTTGAAACTCCTTTTTTTTTTTTTTTTTTTTGGCCACACCACATGGTGTCTTAGCTCTCCCACCAGGGATTGAAAACAGGCCACGACAGTGAAAGCACCGAGTCCTAACCAGTGGACTGCCAGGGAAGTCCTGAAAGTCTATTTCTTCATTTGTTTCAAACTTGTTTGTAGTTCTCATTGAAGCATATGTATGAAGGTTTATTTAAAATCCTTATCAGATTATTCCAGTATTTCTGTTGTCTCAGTGTTGGCATCCGTAAATTATCTTTTTCTCTCAGTCTGAGATATTTCTAGTTCTTGAGATGATGTGTGCTTTGCAGTTGAAACCCGGAAATTTTCATATTATGTTATGAGCCTCTGGACCTCATTTAAAGATTTTATTTCAGCCAGCTTCCTCTGATACCACTCTAGCAAGGAAGGGCGTCAGGGGGCGTCTTGTTACTCTCAGGTGGAGGTACAAGTCCAGGCTCTCCACTCAGCCTCCTTTGACACCGAAAAGGGAAGGTAATGGTTCATTTTATGCGTTAATATGAGGTGGGCCATGGGGTGCCCAGGTTAAAAAGTATTTCTGAGTGTTTGTGAGAGGGCGTTTCCAGATAAGATTAGCATTTGAATTGTCGGACTCAGCAGATTGCCCTCCCCAGTGTGGCTGGACATTGTCTGATCTGTTGAGGAACATTCTTCCATTCCGTTTTTCCTTACTGCTACACATAGAGAATATCCAAATTTGAGAAGATTTTTTTCATAAAAATGGTTAAATCCTCTGGCTCGTCTACACAAACCTTTTTTCACTCAGTATGGATCTTAATAATACTGTTTATGTGTATAGTCACAATTATTCCTGATTACTACTGGTATGTTGTTTCTATCAAAAAAAACCAAACTGCAGAAAAAAAAAAAAAAAAGAAAGAAAAGAAATAACTTGGAAAGAAACTAGCCAAGCAATCTCAGGGTTGTGTTCCAAAGACTTAGGAAAAAAAACATGGAGAGTGACAGCTGGCATCTACTCCCTCCTCCATTTTGAGCTTTAAACTCATTGTCTTACCTTTAAGGCTGAATAAAGCCCTCTTTTTCCTATTCTAGGTCTTCCTGGAACAGGGGCTGGGGTTGAAGATGTTATTTTAATTGCTGGAATATGGAGAAAATATTGTTGTTGTTTTAACATCAGAAATCCCTTCCTTCTCCCACCAAAAAATTGGTTTTGTTGTTTGACTTCTTTAATTAGAAATTTAGGGTATTCAGAGAGCCCCTGAAAAATACACTCACTAACAACAGAAGTTTACTAAGCTTCATCCTAAGGAGGGTAGGTTTGGTTAATCTCAGGAGATATGCACAGGGCCACTGGGGTGCCTAGACTGGCATCAAAATTGAAATCCAACCTAGCTGCTTTCCTGCTAAGTAAGGAGTTATGTCCTCCAGGGGCACTGCCTCTGTCTAATTTGCACAAAGGCAGCTTTGGACCAGTATCCACCCTAATTATAGAAGCTTAGTGTTAGGGCAGAAGTGCTGGGAACAATGGCGTCAGTTTTAGACCCTGTGACGGAGGAAGGGAAGGAAAGAAGGGCACTAAGGCAGATAATTACCAGAGAGGGCCATTGTGGGGGAAGAATCAAGATGTCAATTTTTGGTTTTAATTATTACTAATTTTTTCATATAATGGTATATGATGTAAATACCACCTATTAATTGTTCTGGAGTTGGATGGGAGAGGAGAGTACATGGATGCAATAAAGTACTGAGTCTTGCTAAAAACTATATAGTCGGCCCTCCATATCCATGGGTTCCACATCAGCGGATTCAACTGACTGGGGATCAAAAATATTTAAAAAAAATGTTCCAGGAAACAAAACTTGAATTTGCTGCAAGGGCAACTATTTGCATAGCATTTACATTGTATTAAGTGGTATAAGTAATCTACACATGATTTAAAGTATATGGGAGGATGTGCATGGGTTATATGCAAGTACTACACCATTTTATATGAGGGACTTGACCATCCTAGGATTTTGATATCCATGGGAGAGGAAATGGGGAGCTGGTTTTGGAACCAATTCCCCGAGTATACCTAGGGACAACTGTACTTGAGCCAGAATGAGAGGCTGCCCACTTAGGTAAAGAGGGTGACAATAACATCTAGAGACACAATTATCAGATGCTGAATTTTTTTCAGACCTGTTCCATTCAACAAAATGAATGTTTGTTCAAAAATTCAACTAAAGGCAGCCTTTACATCTTGATCTAATTTCTTCCAGTAACATATTTTAAATCTCTTGATAGCAAAGGATGTTGATATCTAATAAAGATTTATGAACCTCTTCATGCACATGCAAAATACTTACTTGTGCCAATACAAGTAAATTATTTATTTGCACTGACAAAGTAGGTCTCCTAGAGGTCACATTTTATATTAACACTGAATTTTAATAAAGACAGTCACTTGAGTCTCTAGTTAAATTCCCACTGTTCTTTATTCCTTGAAGTTCCACATTAGCTGATATTTGGCAAAATATAAAATTACAATTGGGTTTGAAAGAGAAATTTGTTTTTCTTGATTTGTTCCTGTAAGCATGTTAGACATAAGTCACCCATTTTATGCAAATTGGTACCAAGCAAAAATGAGGATTTATTCATTATGAGAACCTCTTCTCTTTGAATTCTATCTTTATTTAAAATAAGGACAACTTGGAAATGGAAATATCCCACAAATTTACATATTATGTCAGGGGCCGACTTCTGTCTATGGAAGCAAAAACCTATTTATTGATAGTTCTCCTGTTAGGCTGGTTAAGGGAGGGGAACTAAATCTTGAGCAAACTTAATATTCAGACTCAGTGCAGGAACAAATGTTATTCTAGGTTTCTTCATCCTTTTCTTTAAATCATGACATTGCTGTAATCAACTCCAGGGTTGAAATATAAGATTAAAACTCTGCTCGTAATTATATATTATCTTTTCTTAAAGCTTTTTGTAAGAACCAAAAGAATTGAGATACTGAATAGAAAAATTAAGACGCAATTAAGAGGATGCTATTTATTTTTTAAAAAATATTTTGTAGCTGGTGTGTATGGAAGAAGTATTGCTCTGCATTCAAAAAGATGTGGATTCAAATCTCAGCTCCGCTGCTTGCTGGCCAATACAGGCGCTGCACTTTGAAGCTTATTTGTGCTTCAGCTTTATCCCAATATTTGCTTGAAAACAAGGCTAAAAGAATTGTTTTATAAACCTCTAGAACCACCTTATGCTGCCCCCATGTGTCTGAGAAAAGAGTGGTTGTGCTCACCTCAGTTTGCATGTTAAAATAATCTGGAGACATGAAAATGGTAAAAGGCTCAGTTAGTTGATTTCTTCTTTTTTAGTCTCACTCCCCAGGTGAGTCTAATTATGCAACCAGGTTAGAGAAGCATAGAAATAGGTCATAAACTCCATAAGGGCAGGGGGTTTTGATGGTGCAGTTGGTGATTGTGTTGTTTTGTCTAGAAAAGTATCTGGCTGATAGTAGTGCTCAATTGATGTTTATTGAGTAGATAAATTAATAAATGAATGTGTACTTGACTTAGTTTAAAAAGTGATATAATCAGCCCTCAAGTCAGATCCTGCTGCAATGATTGTAGTTATCATCAGTTGAGCCTTGCCAGTGTCCCTGGAGCAGATCTTAAAACCTTGGCTTAAAATCTTCTAATGGAGTACCTTTGAGTTTAGAATAAAATTTGAACTTTTTACCATAGCATCTAAAGCATTGTACAGTCTGGCCCCTTCCTACCTTTCCACCCTCCTGTCACCCACCCTCTTCAGTCACCCAGGCTCTATTTACTCCTTGAACGAATCAGGCTAGTTCTAATCTCAGGACCTTTGCTCCTACCGTTCCTTCTACCTGGATTATTCTTCTCCAGATCTTCCTGTGCCTGATTCTTTCTCATCATGGGAATATCATCCCAAACACATCGCCTCCTCAGACACATTTTCCATGGCTACCCTATCTAGTGGTTCCTCACCTACCATCACTCTTTATCCTATTACCTTGTTTCAGTTGCCTCACAGTAGTTCTTACTATCAGGGGCCACCACCTTTTTATTTATTTGTTAATTTGATATTTTATGCTTCCTCAATCCCCACAAAAACTTAAAATATCACTAGACCAGAAATCTAATCTTTTATTTTCTTTCATGCAGTATGTTGAGCACTCAGAACAGTGTCCAAGACCAATAAAAGCTTATTAAATATTTGATGAATACATAAAATAATGAAAGAAAGCCTTATCCATTATTTACTTGTTACCTTTGGGAAAGTTACATCTCTCCTGTAATAACATGTATAACTTGCCTTGCACAATGCCTGGCAAGTGCTCAAATAACGACGGCTTCCCTTGTCTGTGCTGTTTCTATCGGACCTTAAAGGAAAGCTCTTCAAAGAATCCTGTATAAAATCATCTAAAAAGCAGTGGAACCTCAGTTTTCTTTTCTTTTGTGTAAATATCTAGGAATGGAGTTTTAGGTAGTTATATATGTTTAGATTTCCAAGAAATTGCAAACCATTTTTAAAGTGATGGTGTCATTTCACACTTTCATCATCAATATACAGGGTTCTGATTGCTCCACATTCTCGCTAGCGTTTGGCATTGTCAGTCTTTTTAATTTTAGCATTCACATGTGTATAAAATGGTATATCATTGTTATTTGATTTTCGTTTCCCTCATGACTAATAATGTTGAGCATTTTCATGTATTTATTGGCCATTCACATATCTTCTATTGTGAAGTGTCTTTTCAAGTCTTCTGTCAACTTTTCACTAGCGTGTTGTCTTCTTGTTGTCGATTTTTAGAATTCTTTATTTATTCTGGACACAATTCCTGTGTCAAATGTATTGCCAGTACACGTCAATGCCTATAATACACTGACAGTAACTTCTCATTTTTTAATAGTGTGTTTTGATGAGCTTTTATTTTTATGAAGTCTAATTTATCTACTTTTACTTTATGTCAAAGGCTTTTTATGCTGCAGAAATCTTTGCCTATCCCAAGGTCCTAAAGATGTTCTGTATTTCTTTTTCTCTCAGGAGCCTTATGGTTTTAGCATCTACATTTAGTTTCATAATCTATTGCAGATTAATTTTTTGCACATGGTTTGATGTAGGAGCCCCACTTTTTTTCCATGTATTTATCCAGTTTCTTATCCAGATTTTTATTAAAATGTCTACTACAGCCTTATTCATAACAGGAAAAAAGGAAATAACTCACAAATCCATCAATAGAGGATGGAAGAACATACTGTGATTATTCTAACAATGCCATACTAATCAGCAATACAAAAACTAACTACAGATACATGCAGCGGCATGAATGAAGCTCAGAAATGTTATGCTGAGTGAAAGAAGCCAGACATAAAGGACTGCATACCATTGATTCTACTTATATCAAATTCAAGAACAGACAATGTTAATTTGTGGAATGAATATCAGCATAGGGGTTGACTATGGAGGGAGGGAGATTAACTATAGGGGAACTCCCTTTGGGGATGGAAGTGCCCTATGTCTTGATCAGGGTTGTGGTAACACAGGTATAACATTTATCAAAACTCATTGAATTATGCAGTTAAAATCTGTGTGTCTCACTGTGTGTAAATTTTATGTTAAAAATATGGAATAGCTGATAATGACAGAGAAATTGTAAGCATAGACTGGGCCATTACATGTCTCTAAATATTTAAAAACCCAAGTTTCTCTCACAGCCATCTATGTTTATAAAGATAAAATTAAGATTTTTCCTCAGAATCTTTTAGTAATTCAGGAAATCTACTTAGAAAGTTTTAAAATGTAAAACCTTTAATATTTGAGAAGTTTTGATCTTCAAAGAGGCACACCTTACTTAGAACAATCTATGAATAAGAAACCTCTAATAACTAACAATGTATGATGTGCATACATAAATATATCAATTCACAGAACAAATACGTATATGTATATGTATTTACTTTAGAGTCATTGAGCAAAGCCACAAAAGACTATCTAATTATACTATAAAAGATTGATGTGTTTCTTGGGCTTCATATTGTTTTTTCAAATTGAATTGAAATACTCAGCTCTGAAACCTCAGATAGAATTGCACATTAACAACGGAATACTTGCAATCATAAATGTATAATCCCGATTCTTCGGGATTTTCCAGAAGAATCCCTTTGAGACTCTCAGGCTCTGACAGAGAAGTGTACAATCAGCCTGCAGCATTTCTACCCGAGACCAGTCAGCAGAATCCTAAGCAGCTTTATTTCATGCTCACTGACTCTTTTTGTGCCTTTCTATTGAAGCTCAGAACTACTTACATATTTATTAACCATGAAAAACCATGTTTTTGCATATCTATCAGCATCATCACTGGCGCTACCAGGAGGAGAAATCCTGTTGCTCCTTGGTGTCGGAAGGATGGGTACCTTCCAGGGAACGTGTCAAACAGAGCCTTCTACTGCGTCATGAACAAAGGTCAGAGTACTAGCACATTCCCATGTTTTAAGGGGAATGAATTATCAGACTACAGACAGAATTTGGGAATCTTACTTTGTTCATGGAAAACATTTATTACCTCCTGTCCTATTTCTGTGTGAGAAATTTCCACTGGTGTAGCTCGCTTGGGCTCTCTCATCCCATCACGGACCCCTCAGGAAGAGAGTCTCTTCTGATTGGTGATCAGGGAGAATAAGAGGAGCATGGCTCAACTTTTTCTCATTATCTCTTAGCCATGCCACAAGCACAGTTGAGCTGGGTCTGTCCTTATGGGATGGTCTCTGGTTTTGGGTGGTTTATCAATTCAGGAAAATATTAGCAAGCCACTTTGTCCAAAGACTTTTAAGCCTTCATTTTTATCTGACTTTTGTGCTTATCTTTCAATTGGATCTATACTCAGTTGGGAAGGAGAAGGTTGCAGCTTTCAAAACTAAGCACTACGGCTTCCCTGGTGGCGCAGTGGTTAAGAATCCTCCTCCCATGGGCTTCCCTGGTGGCGCAGTGGTTGAGAGTCCACCTGCCGATGCAGGGGACGTGGGTTCGTGACCCGGTCCGGGAAGATCCCACATGCCGCGGAGCGGCTGGGCCCATGAGCCATGGCCGCTGAGCCTGCGCATCCGGAGCCTGTGCTCCGCAACGGGAGAGGCCACAGCAGTGAGAGGCCCGTGTACCGCAAAAAAAAAAAAAATATTAACTTTGATCTTACACATGTGTCTGCAATAGCAGAAAAAAGTTGTCTGGAAATAGATTAATAAGTGAGCAAGCCTGCAAGTTCTAATGAAGTTTTCACGTGCTCTAAGGCATTTCCTATCAGGCTTGCCATGGGACCATCTATTGGATTAAGATATTGAAAGGCCATTACCTTTACCAAGAAAAACAGTCCATCTGACAATACAGTGCAAATTACCTTGGATTATCTTTCCCTCTCCTGGCAGAAAGTAGGGTCTGAGGGAGTAAATAATGGACAGCTAGGCCCATGGAGAAGGCCTAGAACACTCTTCACTGAAAGTGTTCCAGTAGGGGCTAGATGATGACCTGCCAAAGATTCTGGAGGAGACCCCTGCCCTTGGTAGAAAGCTGGTAAGAATACCACCCTCTGCAGGCCCTTCCTGCTCTGAAATCTTATGGTTCTTTGATAAGGAGGTATATGTAAGGACCCACAACGGTGGGGAGAGAATTGGGTGTTTGGACTCTTCTGCCCCTCTCCAGTAGAATTACTGGTGCTTATTTTACTCCTTTCCAGAATCAGTCTTGGTTCAAAGGACAACCTAGCATAAATAGGAATCAACTATATAGAACACCTATATAGTTCTAAATTGCAAAATCCCCACTCCTTTTCCAGGATTAGAGATTAGAATTCTGATTCACTTCTCCTGAAGGTCTCAATGCTAGTTTCCTTGGTTAGAGACTTTACATTATATATAATCACTTAAATACATTTTTTATTGTATTATGACATACTTCAGAAAAAAGAATGTTTAAAGAAAAATATGATAAACACACAAGTATGTATCCCACACAACTTAAGAAATAAAGCACAGCAGTATAGATGAAACTTTCCATTTCTTCTCCCCTGAATATATTTCACTCCCCCACCTACCCATTTGTAATCACAATGAAATCCACTTAAAAGCCCCTTTTCTTTTCTTCTTTGACATGCAGCCATACTATATTTGCCAACTTCCCTTGCAACAAGGTCAGAGCATGTGACCAAATTCTCACCAATAGAACGTGAACAAAGTGAAGTATATCCCTTCTGTATATGGCCCATGGAAACCTCCTGAGTAATCCTCCAAGCTCTCCCCTTAGCTGGCAGCATGGAAAAGGTCCGGAAGTTTACAGAGAGGAGGAATTACAAAGAACAATACTGGTTCCCTGAGTGACGGTATAGAGCAATTTTTTTTTTGCTACTGACATCATTTAACTATAACACAAGTGAGGAGTGAACATGTGAGTTAGCCTACTCTGATTAATAGAGTAATTATCATTCCCATGAAGTGCTTTAGACTTTTACCACATAAGGAGGTGTCCTCAATCAGTACATAATTTCCATGTTTTCCAACTTAATATAAATGCTATAAAATTGCATGTGTTCTTCAGCATCTTGGTGTTTTCACTCACCATTGCTTGAGAGATCCATCCATGTTAGTATGGCCTGTTCTCAGTTTATTCTCACTGCTGTTAGAGTTCTACATGTATGCACATTATATAACTTGTGTACCTATGTCCCTATTGCTGACTAATAGTTTCAAATTTCTTGCTATTACAAACAATGTTGCTATGGACATCCTTATATCTATTTCTTTGTTTATGTATATAAAAAGTATATATACCTAGTATTATAGAGGTTGTTTCTAAAGAAGCTACTTCAGGGGGTTAAACAAAATCATGCATAATTCTAAACTTCATGGTCTTGGTCACTGCCTAGGAGTTTCCTTTCTCACAAGTATATATATATATATATATATACACACACACACTCTGTTGATTGATTTGGTTGCCCTGTTATTGTGAGAGAAGTTGTTATGAAATTATTAGAAATAATGCATGAAGATATATAGCTGGAGACCAGTTTGGAAAATCAATGCATCCAATAAGCCTTCATTAAGGATCAGTTATGTGCTAGGTGCTAGGAACCCAGAGCTTTATAGGAGCTCACTGAGCTAAGTATGGGATGGAGTATTTAAGGTGCTCATACTCTGGGATGGAGTTGATGGGAGATAGTAAAATAGACAAATATAATATACTTAATGGGTACAACAAATAGCCTAAAAAGAGTAATCAAAACTGATTGCTGAGACTTTTCAGGCTATAAAAGACCACTGATAATACCTAACTGATCACATCAATTGCAAAATATATTCTTTTTTTTTTTGCTGTACGCAGGCCTCTCACTGTTGTGGCCTTTCCTGTTACAGAGCACAAGCTCCGGACGCATAGGCTCCGGACGTGCAGGCTCAGCGGCCATGGCTCACGGGCCCAGCCGCTCCACCGCATGTGGGATCTTCCCGGACCGGGGCATGAACCCGTGTCCCCTGCATCGGCAGGCGGACTCTCAACCACTGCGCCACCAGGGAAGCCCGCAAAAGATATTCTTTAGGAATTCCTTTTATTACATTACATTCAAGAGGCTCATTTGCATGTGAAAATTGACATCAAATATGGAGTCTGAAATGAGGGCAGGCCTGCATGTTCAAGCACTAAGCAAAATTCAATCCAGAGTGACCCATATTTCTTTAGGTAAGTTAGTTTTACTCTGCATGTATGCTCCTTACTAAGGCTAGGAAACACTGATGTCTGCCCTGGGCCGATGCCAGAGCCATCCTTCTGTCCCTCTGAAAGAGCCAATACTGGTCTAGCCACTTGCTCTAAATGCATGTTTCCAACAATTACCCCTTCCAAGAACTGTTCACTTTCTCCTCTGATGCTTCTTCACCCACCATTGGGTGTTTGGAAGGAACTAAATGACATAATTGTATTTTTCACAAACAAATGCCTTTTCAGAGAGCCATAAAATAGTAATTGCAACATCACTGGAGCTATTCCTTGAGACGGTTGTTTTGTATTTTCAATTTCTAAAGAAACAGATCAAGGTTTGAGCTTTGAATTAGTAAAGAAAGCAGGCAAATTGCACTAGAGCCCATCATAAAACTACTTTCCTTAAAGGACAATAACTGTGGAAAACGTTCTCTTCTAGAGCTGTCAAAATTCAGGGCTACTAGCAAGATATTTGCTACTGACATGCTAAAAGGTGTGTGGGGAGAGACAGCCTTAATGTTCCTTTTGGATATTATAGCTGCGGCTATGCACACCCCAATAATGAGAGCTATGCTACAAACCTGGCTGCAGGCACAGCTGTGAAACTTTGCTGGAAAAGCAGGCATGAAATCAGACCTAGTTCTCCAAAAAGAGCTCTTTTGTTCCTCCATCCACTGGAGCAGGCTAATAAAACTAGCTCCCTTGGTGGCCAGAGAGTTAAAACTCCTTCCCCTTACAACTTAGCTGGTGATCAGAAACACCAGAACCTTTGGGAGCATAAAGGGCAAATAGTCAATCAAAATCACATTGACTCTTTGCAACATTGTGAAGAAGGGTTAGCTGTCTTTAAAGTCAGAGAGACCTCATCTTCAACATAGACTCATATATTCTGTCCTAGAGAACCCACCGCAGTCTTGGCCATGCTCTGAATACAAGTGTGGGGATTTTAGACTCTACTAAGTAGGAGGGGAGGCAATTCAGGAAATGAGGCATGGAGTATTTCAGAATTGAAAGAGACCTTAGATGCCATCTCTTTATTATTCCTCTCACTTGAGAAGGAAGAAAACTGAGGTCTAGAGAAAACAAGTGACAAAGATGGCCCACCTCTTCCCAGGTGCAGTGTAAGGTTAGCTGGGAGCTTCTCTTAGCCTTTGCATGGGTACTGTGTATTGGGTATGTCTGGTGTATTGGTCATGGGGTCCTTGAACATCAGGATTTCCATGAGTACCTTTTCCTTGGCTTTATTATTAGAATATAGCCAACGTACATAAATTAACCTTTACTGGGCTGGTATGTGCTTAGGGAAGGACAGGGGGCAATGCTGGGAGGTGGGTGGGGGAGAGAAGGGAGCTAAGTTTATGGATTCCTACATTTGGGGAAAACACCATGCAGGGAGGCTTGTGTACATCATCTCATTTCATCTTTGCAACATCCCTGTCAGGGGCATATTTTATCTCCATCTGAAAAATGAGGAAACTGAAATTTTAAAAACTAAGCTAGCAAAAGGCAGAACTGGGATTTACAACCAGGTTTCTCAGGTTCTTTATCAGTTAGAGATCTTTTGGTTGTAAATGACAGAAAACCCAAACCAAACTGTCATAAACCAAGAGATTTGTTATCGTATGGAAGCGTTAAGGCCAGAAAGACCCCTGGCTTCAAGCTTGGCTGGATTGGTCATCTAGTCTCAGCCTCCCTCATCTCTCAGTTTTGCACTCCTTCTTGTTAGGTTTGTTCCCAAACTCAAGTTTGACAATAAGCTTGCTGCCAGCAGTTCCAGGCCAGTATCCTCCCAAGTTCAAGTCCAGGAGAAAAGGAGAGATTTCTAAACAATTCCAGCAAACACCATATTGCATTTCATTGGCTCTGAATGAGTCACGTGCCCATGAGAACCAATTACAGTGGCCCAAGTGATTACAGTGCTCTGATTGGCCAGTCCTGAGCTACATGACTAATGCTAGAGCCACAGGTGATGTTATACACCTGAGGCACACGGTCTGAGGATGGAGGGGCTAGTTCTCCACTCTGTTAGTAGAAGATGGGTGAATGGCTAAGAGGCAAAAACTGCAGCTGTCACTCAGATTCTTAAGTCTGATGCCATTAATAAGATCCAAAAAAGAGCATGTAGAAGCAAACCGCCTGGGAAATATACTTGAGGCTTAAGAATGTAGTAAAACCTCCCTAATATTGCAGGATTGGGCACAACTCAGGAAGGGAAGCGGCAGTGTAATTTAACCCACTAAGTGTGGCATGGTGATATAATTGAATCAGAATGTGTAAGCTTAGCGACAAAAAAAATCTGCTCTCACAAGTTTTATCAATTACCAGAGAGCCAGGATATTATACAAATGTTGACCAAGTGGTAATATATGTACCTAATGTAAAGTCATTTCAGTATCATGTTAAAATAAATTCGCTAGGTGGCCCATTGGATTTGAGTCATCAGATGGAATTCCACAAACACTTCCTGAGTACCTCAGTGTTCACTGTACTGAGCAGCAGGTAGGGAGAGAAGCTTCAGATGGAGGAGAACCCAAAACAAGAGAATGCATCAGCAAAGTCAGATGCTGGGAAAATTGGGCTGGAGGTGGTAGCAAGCAAGGAGGAAGGAGACTTGGGTGTGGATCATGTGGGACATATGGCAGACACTTGCAACACTCCATTCATAGCCCCCCACCTCAGCAGTTCATCACGGACCCTCCATGCTTCCGGCAGCTAGCTCCTGCATTTCCTTACCTCAGAGATTCCTTTTTCTGTAGGAGACTCTTTTGCCAGGTGTGGCAAACCAGAAGAGCCAGAGAAGTAACTCCTGTGCCACCCCAGCCCTAGCAGCCCTCAGTCAGTGACTGGTGGGGATGGATGTCTAAACACCCCCAGTTCCCTTGTCCCTCTGGTAGGGTAACTCAGAGATGTTTCACACTGGCTCCTAGGGTTTCTCCAGTGGGATCAAGCTCCAGTCGCCTTCAGTGGTAGCAGGTTGATAATATATTGACTGTCTTCCTTTCCTTGTCTTACTTCTCCAACTTCCCTACTGGTCTTCATATCCTCAATAAGCTATTTGCACTCAATTCTTTGCTTCAGAATCTGCTTCTGGTGTAACAAAAAATTGGAGATGGAAATGGCTGCTCCTGAAGATGTGGATGTGTGAGTTATGGGTGAGGCAATGCCAAAGGACGGAGAAAGTAGTCTTAATATTTCACCAGCTCAGAAATTCTGTGTGTATCTTCAGAGATTATATTGTGGTTTTCCAGAATTCCAAATGGGACTTTGTTGAGTGAAAGTATTGAAAGAGGGTAGCCTGGCCTCAAGCCCTTGAGAAGAAGTCAGAGAATCTCAGCAGTGGAAACCAAACTGACATCAGCTTCAATGCTGGACACTTTGCCTTGCCTTTTCTACCATAGCAGCCTTTCATGACTTTTTCTCTTCCTCACATACAGTGCCATTTCTTCCTTCCTATTTAAGAATTTTAAATTTTATTTTATTTATTTTTTATACAGCAGGTTCTTATTAGTTATCTATTTTATACATATTAGTGTATACATGTCAATCCCAATCTCCCCATTCATCACACCACCACCCCTGCCCCACCACTTTCCCCCCTTGGTGTCCATACGTTTGTTCTCTACATCTGTATCTCTATTCCTCTGCTGCAAACTGGTTCATCTGTACCATTTTTTAAGGTTCCACGTATATGTGTTGATATATGATATTGTTTTTCTCTTTCTGACTTACTTCACTCTGCATGACAGTCTCTAGATCCATCCACGTCTCTACAAATGACCCAATTTCGTTCCTTTTTATGGCTGAGGAATATTCCATTGTATATATGTACCACATCTTCTTTAGCCATTTGACTGTTGATGGGCATTTAGGTTGCTCCCATGACCTGGCTATTGTAAATAGTACTGCAATGAACAGTGCAGTGCATGTGTCTTTTTGAATTATGGTTTTGTCTGGGTATATACCCAGTAGTGGGATTGCTGGGTCATATGGTAATTGTATTTTTAGTTTTTTGAGGAAGCTCCATAGTGTTCTCCATAGTGGCTGTATCAATTTACATTCCCACCAACAGTGCAAGAGGGTTCCCTTTTCTCCACACCCTCTCCAGCATTTGTTGTTTGTAGATTTTCTGATGATGCCCATTCTAACTGGTGTGAGGTGATACCTCATTGTAGTTTTGATTTGCATTTCTCTAATAATTAGTGACATTGAGCAGCTTTTCATGTGCTCCTTGGCCATCTGTATGTCTGATTTGGAGAAATGTCTATTTAGGTCTTCTGCCCATTTTTGGATTGGGTTGTTTGTTTCTTTAATATTGAGCTGCATGAGCTGTTTATATAGTTTGGAGATTAATCCTTTGTCCGTTGATTCTTTGCAAATATTTTCTCCCATTGTGAGCGTTGTCTTTTCGTCTTGTTTATGGTTTCCTTTGCCGTGCAAAAGCTTTGAAGTTTCATTAGGTCCCATTTGTTTATTTTTGTTTTTATTTCCATTACTCAAGGAGGTGGATCAAAAAAAATCTTACTGTGATCTTTCATAGAAAGAGTGTTCTTTCTATGTTTTCCTCTAAGAGTTTTATAGTGTCCAGTCTTACATTTAGGTCTCTAATCCATTTTGAGTTTATTTTTGTGTATGGTGTTAGGGAGTGTTCTAATTTCATTCTTTTACATGTAGCTGTCCAGTTTTCCCAGCACCACTTATTGAAGTGACTGTCCTTTCTCCATTGTATATCTTTGCCTCCTTTGTCGTATATTAGTGGACCATAAGTGCGTGGGTTTATCTCTGGGCTTTCTATCCTTTTCCATTGATCTGTATTTCTGTTTTTGTGCCAGTACCATATTGTCTTGATTACTGTACTTTTGTAGTATAGTCTGAAGTCAAGGAGTCTGATTCCCCCAGCTCCGTTTTTTTCCCTCAGGACTGCTTTGGCTGTTCAGGGTCATTATGTCTCCATACAAATTTTAATATTTTTTGTTCAAGTTCTGAAAAAAATGCCAATGGCAATTTGATAGGGATTGCATTGAATCTGTAGATTGCTTTGGGTAGTATAGTCATTTTCACAATATTGATTCTTCCAATCCAAGAACATGGTGTATCTCTCTATCTGTTTGTGTCATCTTTGATTTCTTTCATAAGTGTCATACTTTTCTGCATACAGGTCTTTTACATCCTTAGGTAGGTTTATTCCTAGGTATTTTATTCTTGCAATGGTGAAAGGGATTGTTTCCTTAATTTCTCTTTCCAGTCTTTCATTGTTAGCATATAGAAATGACAGAGATTTCTGTGTGTTAATTTTATATCCTGCAAATTTACCAAATTCATTGATTAGCTCTAGTAGATTTCTGGTGGCATCTTTAGGACTCTCTATGTATAATATCATGCCACCTGCAAACAGTGACAGTTTTACTTCTTTTCCAATTTTTATTCCTTTTATTTCTTTTTCTTCTCTGATTGCCATGGCTAGGACTTCCAAAACTATGTTGAATAATAGTGGCGAAAACGATGTAGCTGTGGGTTTGTCGTATATGGCTTTTATTATGTTGAAGTAGGTTCCCTCTATACCCACTTTCTGGAGAATTTTTATCATAAATGGGTGTTGAATTTTGTCAAAAGCTTTTTCTGCATCTATTGAGATGATTATATCGTTTTTCTCCTTCAATTTGTTAATATGGTGTATCAAATTGATTGATTTGCATATATTGAAGAAGACTTGCATCCCTGGGGTAAATACCACTTGATCATGGTGTATGATCCTTTTAATGTGTAGTTGGATTCTGTTTGCTAGTATTTTGTTGAGGATTTTTGCATCTATATTCATCAGTGATATTGGTCTGTAATTTTCTTTTTTTGTAGTATCTTTGTCTGGTTTTGGTATCAGGGTGATGGTGGCCTCATAGAATGAGTTTGGGAGTGTTCCTTCCTCTGCAGTATTTTGGGAGAGTTTGAGAAGGATGGATGTTAGCTCTTCTCTAAATGTTTGATAGAATTCACCTGTGAAGCCATCTGGTCCTGGACTTTTGTTTGTTGGAAGATTTTTAATCACAGTTTCAATTTCATTACTTGTGATCGGTCTGTTCATATTTTCTATTTCTTCCTGGTTCAGTCTTGGAAGGTTATACCTCTCTAAGAATTTGTCCGTTTCTTCTACGTTGTCCATTTGATTGGCATAGAGTTGCTTGTAGTAGTCTCTTATGATGCTTTCTATTTCTATGGTGTCCGTTGTAAATTTTCCTTTTTCATTTCTAATTTTATTGAATTGAGTCCTCTCCCTCCTTTTCTTGATGTGTCTGGCTAATGGTTTATCAATTTTGTTTATCTTCTCAAAGAACCAGCTTTTACTTTTATTGATCTTTCCTAATGTTTTCTTTGTTTCTTTGTTTCATTTATTTCTGCTCTGATCTTTATGATTCCTTTCCTTCTACTAACTCTGGGTTTTGTCTGTTCTTCTTTCTCTAATTTCTTTAGGTGTAAGGTTAGATGGTTTATTTGAGATTTTTCTTGTTTCTTGAGGTAGGCTTGTATTGCTATACACTTCCCTCTTAGAACTTCTTTTGCTGCATCCCATTAGGTGTTGGATCATCGTGTTTTCATTGTCATTTGTCTCTAGGTACTTTTTATTTCCTTTTTGATTTCTTCAGTGATCTCTTGGTTATTTAGTAAGGTATTGTTCAGCCTCCATGTGTTTGTGCTTTTTACGTTTTTTTCCATGTAATTGATTTCTCATCTCTTAGCAGTATGGTCAGAAAAGATGCTTGGTATGATTTCAATTCTCTAAAATTTACTGAGGCTTGATTTATGGTCCAAGATGTGATCTATCCTGGAGAATGTTCCGTGCACACTTGAGAAGAAAGTGTAATCTGCTGTTTTTGGATGGAATATCCTATAAATATCAATTAAATCTATCTGGTCTATTGTGTCATTTAAAGATTGCATTTCCTATATCTGTTCATTTTGGATGATCTGTCCATTGGTGTAAGTGAGTTGTTAAAGTCCCCCACTAGTATTATGTTACTGTCAATTTCCTCTTTTATAGATGTTAGCAGTTGCCTTATGTATTGAGGTGCTGCTATGTTGGGTGCATATATATTTATAATTGTTATATCTTCTCCCTGGATTGATCCCTTGATCATTATGTAGTATCCTTCTTTGTCTCTTGTAACCTTCTTTATTTTAAAGTCTATTTTATCTGATATGAGTATTGCTACTCCAGCTTTCTCTGGATTTCCATTTGCATGGAATATCTTTTTCCATCCTCTCACTTTCAGTCTGTATGTGTCCCTAGGTCTGAAATGAGTATTTTGTAGGCAGCATATATATGGGTTTTGTTTCTGTATCCATGCAGCGAGCCTGTGTCTTTTGCTTGTAGCATTTAATCCATTCACATTTTAGGTAATTATCAATATGTATGTTCCTATTACCATTTTCTTAATTGTTATGGGTTTGTTTTTGTGGGTCCTTTTCTTCTCTTGTGTTTCCCATTTAGAGAAGTTCCTTTAGCATTTGTTGTAGAGCTGGTTTGGTGGTGCTGAAATCTCTTAGCTTTTGCTTGTCTGTAAAGCTTTTGATTTCTCTGTCAAATCTGAATGAGATCCTTGCCGGGTAGAGTAATATTGGTTGTAGGTTCTTCCCTTTCATTACTTTAAGTATATCGTGCCTCTCCCTTCTGGCTTGTAGAGTTTCTGCTGAGAAATCAGCTGTTAACCTTATGGGAGTTCCCTTGTATGTCATTTGTTGTTTTTCCCTTTTTGCTTTCAATAATTTTTCTTTGTCTTTAATTTTTGTCCACTTGATTACTATGTTTCTTGGCGTGTTTCTCCTTGGGTTTATCCTGTATGGGACTCGCTGTACTTCCTGGACTTGGGTGGCTATTTCCTTTTCCATGTTAGGGAAGTTTTCGACTATAATCTCTTCAAATATTTTCTCGGGTCCTTTCTCTATCTTCTCCTTCTGGACCCCTATAATGCAAATGTTGTTGTGTTTAATGTCCCAGAGGTCTCTTGGCTGTCTTCATTTCTTTTCATTCTTTTTTCTTTATTCTGTTCTGCAGCTGTGAATTCTACCATTCTGTCTTCCAGGTCACTTTTCCTTCCTTCTCCCTCAGTTATTCTGCTATTGATTCCTTCTAGTGTATTTTTCATTTCAGTTATTGTATTGTTCATTTCTGTTTGTTTGTTCTTTAATTCTTCTAGGTCTTTGTTAAACATTTCTTGCATCTTCTCGATCTTTGCCTCCATTCTTTTTCCAAGGTCCTCGATCGTCTTCACTATCATTATTCTGAATTCTTTTTCTGGAAGGTTGCCTGTCTCCACTTCATTTAGTTGTTTTTCTGGGATTTTATCTTGTTTCTTCTTCTGGTACATAGTTCACTGCCTTTTCATTTCGTCTATCTTTCTGTGGATGTTATTTTCCTTCCACAGGCTGCAGAGTTGTAGTTCTTCTTGCTTCTGCTGTCTGCCCTCTCCATTTCTTCTTTCCTTTATGTGCTGTTGCTTGTGGGTTTTTTCTTCCTGCCTGGAGAGTAGTTATTCCCTTGTTGGCCTTGTAATATCCCCCTTTAAAACTCAATTCTTCACTCATTCTAGAGCAGTTCATGCTTTACTGTCTAAGAGCACCTCCATATTCTATCGATTTAGTGTGCTGCACCCCTACTGTCTCCAAATAGTCCCATCACCAGCTTGTCAGGAGGGCGAGAGGTCTGTTCATCTCAGAATCCTCACCCTCAGCATGGACGTTCAGTACACCTCAGTATATATTCAAATGAAAGAAAGTGCAGTGGGGAGATAGAGTTAAGTGTTCCAGCAGCCTGCAACTTAGGGGGACAAGGAGTTGCACACCTACCCTTGAAACAGATTTAGCAGCATGGCAGAATAGAAAACATTTTTTTGATTTTACTCCTGGAGGCATATGTATGGCAGACATGGAGAACTTTTAAGGAGGGAGTCAGAAGAAGAAGAGGCATAGGAGCAGGAGGGCAGAACATCTGTTTAGGAAAGAGCAAGTTGTTAAGCCTGGCTGCAGTGTGGGTGAAGGCCAGAGGAAAGGGAGATGAGGCTAGGCATGATGGAACTTGATGCATGGACCATGGACCAACAGCAGGCATCAACCAAGAGTTTGTAAGGAATGCAGAATCCAGACCCACCGAAACAGAATCTGCATTGTAACAAGATTCCCAGGTAATTCAAATCACATTGCAGTTTGAGAAGTGCTAGGGAGTCATTGCAGATTTTGGAACCAGGATGTGCTCAGAGTAAACAAGGTCTCTCCATCATCTGGGCAATGCAGCACACCTGAAATTGCTGAGAGCCTTAAGCTTCTTTCCACTTCTCTTCCTAATAAAGCCAGAGATGAACTTCACTGCACGCTATCAGTGATTTGCTTTGCCACCTCCTTCCCTTTATAGATGGCTTTTATGTGGGAAGCTATCTGACAGGATGGAATGGTGCTGTGCAACAGTGTCTTCTGAGTGTAGGGAGAGGTGTGTCTCTTCTCATTCTTCCATCCTGCTCTCCCTCTTGATTCTCCCCTCCCCCAAGTCTTCCTTCTTTCCTCATTAACGGCATGGAGAAGACTCCTTCATGCATTCCAGGGATCTAGAGAAGCTAAGGATCAGATGAAATGAACAAAAGTCTATTAAAAGGAAAGAAATATCCAAATTGACCTATTTTACACTTAAAATATTTATATTCTTGTTTCAAAGACTAAGCTAACAGAGTAACAGTTCTAACATTGGATTTTTATACTAACGATGATTTTTCAAAACTGTTTTAAAATTTACTTTAGTATTTTCCAAACTCTAAACTTATACTTGGCTTCCCCTTATTCCTGGAAAATTACCACCTTTCCATAGCTGTTTTACACATGGGCAGGTGAATTCCTCAGGAAATTTACCAGAGGCAAAATATTGGGTGATATTATGACAATATCTTGATATATTTTTCCATTGTTTTATTAATCTGAGGGCTCATGTAACATCTCCATGTGACCAAATAACAATTATAATTTTGTTGTCATGGTGGCTACCTGCATAATGTTAAGCACGGCTGCAAAGATCTTTTTCTTAGCAGCATTAAAAAAACTATCACTTTATTCTGTCTTTGGCAAAATAACTTTGGGCTATATCTGTAGGAGGCCAGCTACAAGTCAATTACCCAGCTACCAGGAAATAGATATACCCACTTGGATCTGAGTAATCGAATTCTCCAATTTGCATCCAGATGTTTCTGTGTGGAAGCTGCCTATGACCAGGAAATATGTGCAGTGCAGATCAATAACTCAACAGGATAGCATTATTTTAAATGCATGGTTCCCCATGTACTATTTCTTTTTCATATGATATTACTTATATGTGGAATCTAAAAAATTGATACAAATGAACTTATTTACAAAACAGAAATCGACTCACAGTCATAGAAAACAAACTCATGGTTACCAAAGGGGATGGGGGCTGGAGTTAAATTAGGAGTTTGGGATTCACATATACACACTACTGTATATAAAATAGGTAAACAAAAGGGCCTACTGTATAGCACAGGGAACTATACTCAATATCTTGTAATAACCTATAATGGAAAAGAATCTGAAAAAGAATATATATATATATATATAAAATATATATGTATAACTGAGTCACTTTGCTGTACGCTTAAAACAAACACAACACTGTAAATTAACTATACTTCAATTTAAAAAAGATAATTTTAGTAAAGAAATACAGAATATATGAGCTAGGGTTAGATCATTATCTAAAACTACTGTCTGGAATATTGATTGAATTTTATTGTTAACATAATTAATTTTCTTGGATTGGCCTTAAATATTTTATTAAAGCCTGGAAAAATTGAAAAAGGTATAAAATAATACCATTTCATTTCTACCATTAAAATGAAGAGAAATCCAGATATTTAAAAGAAATAGATTTGACACTTTTAGAAGCAAGGTGAATCTGATACGGGGGTCTTAGGGTGTGATAATGAACCTCCCTTCTCCAGAGGCTCACATCTGTGTTCCTAGTAAAATATCAGTATCTAAAAGTTGAGGGGAATGGGCTGTTCTAATAGAAACACAGAACATTCTCCTATACAGGGGCTCACCAGACCACCAGTGAAGAGACAGGTATGGACTCCAGGTTTCAAGAATGGATCTGTGGATGTATTGCTTCCTTATTCATCTAATAGTGGGAGGTAAATGAAAAGTCCTACAGTTACTCCTCTTTCTGGTCCTGCAACGATTGGAATACCAGCCTATCTAAATAGTATAACAGCAGGGGAAAATAAATCACAGCCTGAAAGCTTTTTCTTTTTCTTTTTTCTTTTTTACATCTTCATCAGAGCACAGTCGCTCCACAATGGTGTGTCAGCCCCTGCTCCACAACAAAATGAATCAGCCACACATACACATATGCTCCCACATCTCCCCCCTCCCGCGCCTCCCTCCCTCCCACCCTCCCCATCCCAGCCCTCCAGGCGGTCACAAAGCACCGAGGTGATCCCCCTATGCCACGCAGCCACCTCCCACCAGCCATTCACCATACGCCCGGTAGTGCATACATGTCCATGCCACCCCCCCGCCCTGGCACAGCCCACCCCTGCCCCTCCCCACACCCCCAAGTCCACCCTCCAGCAGGTCTGTGTCTTTATTCCTGTCTTACCCCTAGGTTCTTCATGACATTTTTTTTTCTTAAATTCCATATATATGTGTTAGCATACGGTATTTGTCTTTGTATTTCTGACTTACTTCACTCTGTATGACAGACTTTAGGTCCATCCACCTCATTACAAACAGCTCAATTTCATTTTTTTATGGCTGAGTAATATTCCATTGTATATATGTGCCACATCTTCTTTATTTATTCATCCGATGATGGACACTAAGGTTGTTTCCATCTCCGGGCTGTTGTAAATAGAGCTGCAATGAACATTTTGGTACATGACTCTTTTTGAATTATGGTTTTCTCAGGGTATATGCCCAGTAGTGGGATTGCTGGGTCACATGGTAGTTCTATTTGTAGCTTTTTAAGAAACCTCCATACTGTTCTCCATAGTGGCTGAACCAATTCACATTCCCACCAGCAGTGCAAGAGGGTTCCCTTTTCTCCACACCCTCTCCAGCATTTATTGTTTCTAGATTTTTTGATGATGGCCATTCTGACTGGTGTGAAATTATATCTCATTGTAGTTTTGATTTGCATTTCTCTAATGATTAATGATGTTGAGCATCCTTTCATGTGTTTGATGGCAGTCTGTATATCTTCTTTGGAGAAATGTCTATGTAGGTCTTCTGCCCATTTTTGGATTGGGTTGTTTGTTTTTTTGTTATTGAGCTGCATGAGCTGCTTATAAATTTTGGAGATGAATCCTTTGTCAGTCGCTTCATTTGAAAATATTTTCTCCCATTCTGAGGGTTGTCTTTTGGTTTTGTTTATGGTTTCCTTTGCTGTGTAAAAGCTTTGAAGTTTCATTAGGTCCCATTTGTTTACTTTTGTTTTTATTTCCATTTCTCTAGGAGGATCTTGCTGTGATTTATGTCATAGAGTGTTCTTCCTATGTTTTCCTCTAAGAGTTTGATAGTTTCTGGCCTTACATTTAGGTCTTTAATCCATTTTGAGTTTATTTATGTGTATGGTGTTAGGGAGTGATCTAATCTCATACTTTTACATGTAGCTGTCCAGTTTTTCCTGCACCGCTTATTGAAGAGGCTGTCCTTTCTCCACTGTACATTCCTGCCTCCTTTATCAAAGATAAGGTGACCATATGTGTGTGGGTTTATCTCTGGGCTTTCTATCCTGTTCCATTGAGCTCTCTTTCTGTTTTTCTGCCAGTACCATACTGTCTTGATTACTGTAGCTTTGTAGGATAGTCTGAAGTCAGGGAGCCTGATTCCTCCAGCTCTGTTTTTCGTTCTCAAGATTGCTTTGGCTATTCGGGGTCTTTTGTGTTTCCATACAAATTGTGAAATTTTTTGTTCTAGTTCTGTGAAAAATGCCAGTGGTAGTTTGATAGGGATTGCATTGAATCTGTAGATTGCTTTGGGTAGTAGAATCATTTTCACAATGTTGATTCTTCCAATCCAAGAACATGGTATACCTCTCCACCTATTTGTATCATCTTTAATTTCTTTCATCAGTGTCTTATAATTTTCTGAATACAGATCTTTTGTCTCCTTAGGTAGGTTTATTTCTAGATATTTTATTCTTTTTGTTGCAATGGTAAATGGGAGTGTTTTCTTGATTTCACTTTCAGATTTTTCATCAATAGTGTGTAGGAATGCCAGAGATTTCTGTGCATTAATTTTGTATCCTGCTACTTTACCAAATTCATTGATTAGCTCTAGTAGTTTTCTGGTAGCATCTTTAGGATTCTCTATGTATAGAATCACATCATCTGCAAACAGTGACAGCATTACTTCTTCTTTTCCGATTTGGATTCCTTTTATTTCCTTTTCTTCTCTGATTACTGTAGCTAAAACTTCCAAAGCTATGTTGAGTAAGAGTGGTGAGAGTGGGCAACTTTGTCTTGTTCCTGATCTTAGTGGAAATGCTTTCAGTTTTTCACCATTGAGGACGATGTTGGCTGTGGGTTTGTCATATATGGCCTTTATTATGTTGTGGTAAGTTCCCTCTATGCCTACTTTCTGCAGGGTTTTTATCATAAATAGGTTTTGAATTTTGTCGAAAGCTTTCTCTGCATCTATTGAGATGATCATATGGTTTTTCTCCTTCAATTTGTTAATATGGTGTATCACGTTGATTGATTTGCATATATTGAAGAATCCTTGCATTCCTGGGATAAACCGCACTTGATCATGGTGTATGATCCTTTTAATGTGCTGTTGGATTCTGTTTGCTAGTATTTTGTTGAGGATTTTGCATCTATGTTCATCAGTGATATTGGCCTGTAGCTTTCTTTCTTTGTGATATCCTTGTCTGGTTTTGGTATCAAGGTGATGGTGGCCTCGTAGAATGAGTTTGGGAGTGTTCCTCCCTCTGCTATATTTTGGAAGAGTTTGAGAACGATAGGTGTTAGCTCTTCTCTAAATGTTTGACAGAATTCTCCTTTGAAGCCATCTGGTCCTGGACTTTTGTTTGTTGGAAGATTTTTAATCACAGCTTCAATTTCAGTGCTTGTGATTGGTTTGTTCGTATTTTCTATTTCTTCCTGATTCAGTCTTGGCAGGTTGTACCTTTCTAAGAATTTGTCCATTTCTTCCAGGTTGTCCATTTTATTGGCACAGAGTTGCTTGTAGTAATCTCTCATGATCTTTTGTGTTTCTGCAGTGTCAGTTGTTACTTCTCCTTTTTCATTTCTAATTCTATTGATTTGAGTCTTCTCCCTTTTTTTCTTGATGAGTCCGGTAATGGTTTATCAATTTTGTTTATCTTCTCAAAGAACCATCTTTTAGTTTTATTGATCTTTGATATTGTTTCTTTCATTTCTTTTTCATTTATTTCTGATCTGATTTTTATGATTTCTTTCCTTCTGCTAACTTTGGGGTTTTTTTGTTCTTCTTTCTCTAATTGCTTTAGGTGCAATGTTAGGTTGTTTATTCGAGATGTTTCCTGTTCCTTAAGGTAGGATTGTATTGCTCTAAACTTCCCTCTTAGAACTGCTTTTGCTGAATCCCATAGGTTTTGAGTCGTTGTGTCTCCATTGTCATTTGTTTCTAGGTATTTTTTTATTTCCTCTTTGATTTCTTCAGTGATCACTTCATTATTAAGTAGTGTATTGTTTAGCCTCCATGTGTTTGTATTTTTTAAAGATCTTTTCCTGTAATTGATATCTAGTCTCATAGTGTTGTGGTCGGAAAAGATACTTGATACAGTTTCAATTTTCTTAAATTTACCAAGGCTTGATTTGTGACCCAAGATGTGATCTATCCTGGAGAATATTCCATGAGCACTTGAGAAAAATGTGTATTCTGTTGTTCTGGGATGGAATGTCCTATAAATATCAATTAATTCCATCTTGTTTAATGTATCATTTAAAGCTTCTGTTCCTCATAGTGGACCCGAGATCATTTCTCTCAGCCTATGGATGATGATGTCACCTTAGTGGACGAGGCAAGACATTGGCAAAACCAGCATTTCTTCTCTGCTTCATTTTTCCTACTTCCCTCACGGCAATTTTTGCTCTCTGTCTCCCTGGCTTGATTTTTACTGATTATAGTGCAGTTTGCTTCCAATGAGCAACCTTTTTTCACAGTTGAGAAATATGAGATTACTGTAAATGGGGAAGGTAGTTTTAAAATGGATTGACAGTGACAACATGGAGAGAAAGTTAGGTATTAGCCTAAGGAAGCCCTGTAAAGGAAAAATGATTTTGCTGGATTTCCCTATCCCCTTCCTAAACTCTAAAGGCAGGAGTTTGATGTTAAAGCTATGGTTATCCTTGGGGGAAAATGGTAAATGGAAGTGTCTTTGTTCAGCCTGCTGTAACAAAATGCCACAGACTGGGTGGCTTATAAGCAACAGAAATTTATTTCTTACAGTTCTGGAGGCTGAGAAGATCCAAGTTCACATTGCCAGCATGGCTGGGATCTGGGGAAGGCCCTCCTCCAGGTTCGAAGATGGTGCTTTCTCTCTGTGTCCTCACACAGTGAGGGGGCTAGGCGGTTCTGGTGTGGGAGGTCTGTTTTTATAAGGCATTCGTCTTATTTATGAGGGCTCCATCTTCATGACTTAAGCATCACTCAGAGGCAGCACCTGCTAATAATCATCTTTGAGGGTTAAGATTTTAACATGTGAATTTGGGACACAAACATTTGAACCATAGTGGAAGGGACAGAAAGTACAACTATAGGCTGAACTTGTTAAATGGCCCAGTTGTCAGATGAGATAAAAGCAAGGAGGGTTTCTTTCTTATAAAGAACTGTATTTATGATACTGTGTGAGAAAGAGAACATTTGTTAGCTATTGATAGGAAGTTAGCTAATGGCACATGAATGGCACTTAGAATATAGAAATGAAGATGATTACTATTGTTACCATCTGTGTCTAATCAGGATCTATGATGATGAAGTCATTACTTTTAGAGAACAGGATGTGGCCCTTCATGAAGATCAAGGTTTTCGCATGAAACATAAGCAGATTTACATCTCTCACTTAAAAAAAACACATGGTCAAGAGGCTAGACTAGAGCTTGAAACTCAAATTGTGGTTTATATTCCTGCAACACCAGCATCACCTGGGAGCTTTCCAAATGCAGGATCTCCAGCCTATCCCAGACTTACTGAACCAGAATCTTTGTTTTAACAAGATTCTCAGGGGATTTTTATGGACATTAAAATGTGAAAAGGACTGGTTTTAAAGGAATCATCTCTCTCTCTCTGGGAAGGTTTCTTGGGGGAATATCTACATGGAGGTGGGGGGAAATAACTAGAGTCTCCTGGAAAAATTATGCTACCAGATCACATATAGGGATTACTTTTTTCTGGATTCCAGGAGAGGGGACTTCTCTCACACCTGGCTTATTCCTCTACTAACCTGATTGTCACCAGACATGTCATTCTTAACATCAATCTTTCCCCTCAACTCATTCTTAAATTCTTCTTAATGCTGTCTGTCTTCCTCTTTTTTTCCTCTCTCTCCTCACTCGCTTTCCCAGTGGTGTTCTGAAGCTGATCTGTAAGTCTCCATTAACTAGCAAAAGCACACATGTGGTAGACGGAGGATGCCAACTGGGCACTTCTTTTTCCAACTCTGTGTTCAGGATGTCATCCTGGTAACCTGAAATCAGGCATGATGAGAATATTTACACTGTGGAAATTTCAAACCATACAAATCAAGGCTTCCCTTTGTCTCAGCCAGTTTACCAGCATAGGACTGCCTCTTCTTCCCTTTCTCAGAACCTTTTCTTCTTCTCCTTCTTTCTGTATTATTAACCCTCTGTCCTTCTTCTCTCTTATTTTTGCTTTCTTTTTTCTGCTCTCTTTCTTCTTCTCTTCTGGGAAACCACTGTCAACAACAACAACATGACAATAACAACAACAAAATAAAGAACAACCAACTTTCTCTTAACCCAAACAACATTTAAAGCCACAGAACCTTTTAAAAAAAGCAAGTGAAAGTTATTATAACACCCCAGTTAAGGAAAAGAAAAACCATGAATTTTTAAATGAAATTAGAAGTAGTGAAGTATCAGTTTTCTCCAACCAAACATAGGTCAAAGTGTCCAGATATATTCTGTTATTTATCTAATCTATCTTTCTACTCTATAAAGCCAATTTCTTCCTCAAACACCTATATTCAAAATAATCGAAAAGTGATATTTTAGTAAATTATTTTCTTTAGATTCTAATCCCTGCTGACCCTTGAACAACATGAGTTTGATCTGGGTGGGTCCACTTGTACACAGATTTTATTCAATAGTAAATACTACAGTACCACACAATCCACAGTTGCTTGAATCTGTGGCTGCAGAACCACAAAGAACCATGCATACAGATGAATCTCAGATATGGAGGAACTGTGGATGTGGAGGGCGGACTATACATGGATTTCAGCTGCATGGAGGGTTGGTGCCCCTACGCCGCCGAGTTGTTCAAGAGCCAACTATGTTAGCAAAGGTATGCTGGGTGTCAAGACACTATGCTGGGGTCTCTTAAATCTGTGCTATTTTTTCTATTACTTTATTGCATATAGATATATTCTCAAATATTTCATAGGATCAAGAGGTTTTAGTATGCTAGATTGGGGAACTAAACACTTTGCATTATATTGTTACTGTGGGAAACTATGCCTGAGATTCTAATCAACCAATTTACCAATGAACTTTGAGACCAAAGGATATTTATGAGTTTGGAATTTTGTGTTTATTTTTTTCCTTGATCATAATGTTGGTATGTTCTTTGGTGTTGACTACCAATCTGCATGCTGATGTTCATAAATAAATATTTTTGCATTAATCAACGTTCAGCTTCTCATATAGAGAGGATCTATCACAATGCACTAATTAATGGAAATGAGTATACAGAGGATTAAGAATATGATTATGATGAGATTTTAAGTGTTCATTCATTCAATCATTTAATTATTCATTTACTCCTTAAACATGTGATGAGTATTGACTATGCACCAGGTTCTAACTAAGTGATGTGGATGTAAAAATGAATAAGACATGCCCTCCAGGAGCTTATGTTTATGTTTAAGAAAGGAGACAGACACACATGCAATAATTATAATACAGTGTGATGAGTGCTATGCTAGTGGTATTGACAAGGTACTGGGGGAGCACAGAGGAAAACTTAGTTTGACTTAGGGCAATTAGGGAGATGTTTACAGAAGTGATTTTTAAAATGAATTGTAATAAATGAGTAAAAAATGAACGTATGAAAAAGTGGAAACAGTTTTATAGCATACAACACAAACAGAATAAACGACAACAATGAGAGACTAAGTGTGGATGTGCTCAGTGAATATATATTAATTCAGAGGGATTGGAGGTATGTGTGGTGGATGGAGGATGCTATGGTTTGAATGTTTGTGTTTCCCCCAAATTTGTATGTTGAAATTCTAATGTCCAATCTGGTGGTATTAGGAGGTGGGACTTTTAGGAGGTGATTAGGTTATAAGGTGGAGGTCTCATGAATAGGATTAGTGCTCTGATAAAAGAGGCTGAACAGAGCTTCCCTTTTGCTTTCCACCATGTGAGGACACAACAAGAAGACCCCATTTATGAACCTGAAAGCGGGCCTTCACCAGAATTTGAACATGCTGGTCTTGAACTTCAGGCCTTCAGAACTGTGACTAATAAATTTCTGCTGTTTATAAACCACTCAGTCTGTGGTATTTTACTGTAGCAGCCTGAATGGAGTAAGGCAGAGGATATTTGGGAATGAGGAGATATTGATGTTGAGGCTGGTTTGACAGTTTGTTGCCTACTTTAAAATACCTTGAAAGTTGATAAAGGGTATTTTTTCAAAAACAAATGTAATCATGACTCTCATACAAATGGACATACGTCAAAGATTTTATTGAACTCCTCATGTGGTAAGGATAAGGTGAATATAATCGGTTCAAAAGAAGAATTCAAAAAACCTCACATATGAGCTGTAAATAATGCTGAAATTAATTTACAAATATCTGCAAAGCTGGCTTATGTCAGGAACTGGAGGTGTGAGGGATGAGGTTGAAGGAACAGCAAATGAGGGAAGGGTAGGAGAATCAATTGTATTTACTTTAGACAGGATTCTCTTTCCTGTCTGTGGAAAAGAATCATTTACTTGCTATCAGTTATCTACCAATTAGAGAGTTGTAAAATGGCTCGAAGACAATGAAAGGCTCAGAGAGTCCATAGAATTAAATAATCTAGAAAAATGTGATTAGACTATGCTTAGCTTTCTGCCGAAGACACCCAGATATGTTTATTTCAAAGCATTTTACAATTCTTTTTCCTATAGCATGAACTTAATTCTGAGTACTATGTATGTATTAGAGTAGTAATATAAATTGAAGAATATTTTGTAAGAATCTGCACTTTTCACTCATTTAAACTCCTTGAGAGGGGAAATCAGTCTTGTATCCTAAGAGCCTGGTGTAGTGTTGAGTGTGTAGTAGGCTCTCACTAAATGTTGATTGAGTGAGTCAGAGTTGATTTGGAAATGGGAGCAGATCCACTTGGAAGTGGATCCATGTTGCAAGTAGTCATTATGCTGATCCTGTGATATTGCAAGTGGACATATGAAAATTCATGCACTAATTATTTAATAGTATTAATAACTATAAACACCCACACGAGCAATGATATAAACTATTAATAATCAAAAATTCATTCTAATATGCAATAAAACATGAATAAGTACACTGCAATCTGATATATGCACAGGAATGGCCAGAAAAAGTAGCAGCAACTTAGTTTGGCTAGTATAAAATTCTGATTCATGTACATCAAACTGTCAAAAGTGTTTGACCTTTACTTTCCCTCTGGTGTTAGCTTTTGTTCTTGCCCGTTGTTGGTCTCTAGAGTAGAACTGATTGACAGGTGTGTCAAATCCCATCGTGGCAGCTCTTTTTAATGAGGACTGATGACCGTGTAAGACCAGGCATTAACCTTAAACATGGCTTATTAACCTGGATGCCTTGAGGCTATGTGGTGAGGTGCCAAAGATTCCTTTGGATTCAGTCAGTCGGGCCCCTAGGCATTAGCATTTTCAGCGGGGACCTGGATCTACTTAGAAAAAATAAAGTTTCTCTTCCTTGAAAATAAAATTGTGGTTACTGGGTTTGAAAAGGAAGGAGCTATAATAAATAATGCTCTTTTCCAGTTAACAATATTTTAGCAAAAGTATTTGAGGAGGTGGCCAACATCTTTTTTAAAATAAAAGCTTAAAAAATGTTGCACAAATAAAGTCAGAATTAGAAATTTTGATGTGGTTTGGAATTGAGATTAAAGAGTTAGTATTTATTATCTGAGCAACTTTACTCCTGCTTTTATGTAAGCCCAGTTTGTCTCTGCCAAGTAGTTTGCTATCATAATGAGTTACTAGACTTCTGGTATTTGGATGGTGTTATCAAGTGTCCTACTTAGAAGCCACAAGGCATCTTAAAATGCCTCAATATTTTTTAGATGGCTCTGAAATATAATTTTCAGGTACTATGGATTCTTCTAGTGAGGACTACCTCATTTATTATAATATATAATAAGAATATGTGTTACATAATTGCAATAAATATGTATTTATATAATATTTATATAACATAATATATATTTCATAATATATAATAAATGCTGTTATATATTATATAATATAAAATATGTAGTTTATTTAATTACAAATATTATATATAATTGCAAATTTGTATGTAATATATATTAAATAAATATTATAATATTATGAGCAAGCCAATAGTAAAATAGGGATAGAGACTCAATAAAAGCCAGTCCTTTGCTTCTTTTAATTTGCCATCACGAGAACAAAGAAAGAAGGTAATAGGAATTCTGCATTTACATAAAGAAATGACTTTCAAATAGCTTTTGGAGAGATAGAGTAAGCACAGCAGAGGATGCCAGATGCACAGTGCTTGCCCAAAGTGGTCCCAGGGGTCAGTTTTCTGGTGAAATTGTAGGAATGTGCATTTAAATTGGACATACTGTCTAATATGATGGACAGATACAGTCAAGGCTGAGAGATTATTCAAATGAAGAACATAACGCTATGACCTCTGACAAACCTGTAGTGGAAATTCCAAAGGGAAAAATAACAAAATGAAGCAAACCCAACTCCACACTTATTTAGAATCCTCTTCTCATTGGTGATGGTGGCAGCTGGCCTGACACGACCAGGGTGGGCCAGAGTAAATTTTTTTCTCCAAATGAATATTGGACAATTCTACATATCACTAAAGACCATTGTTCCTCAGCTGTTAAAGACAATCCTATGTTCTAGGCATGAAGTCATAAATACAATTTTTAATTTTTGAGATGGTTCTATTACATGCTTGACCACAGAGAATTCCACTGACAAAGATGGCAGCTTAAGTGTTGTTTGAGCATGCTGAAGGTGGAAAATCAGCATGGCTTCCTCCTTTCAAATCAACTCTGGAGTAAATATAGAAGCAATATAGAAGCATGGATTAGAAGAAAAAAAAAAAAAGGAATAATTGCCTTACATAAATTCCTGGGAGACTGAAGGCTTTCTGGGTACAACAGCAGGGGTGGAAGTGACCTCACTGGAAGATGGAGTAAGGGTTAGAAGAAATTCTTTTTTTTTTTTCTTTTAAAGAATACAACATTTATTTTTTTCTCTCCCACTCTTTATTTATTTATTTATTGGCTGTGCTGCTCGGCATGCGGGATCTTAGTTCCCCGACCAGGGATTGAACCCATGCCGCCTGCATTGGGAGCTCCAAGCTTAACCACTGGACTGCCAGGGAAGTCCCTAGAAGAAATTTTTTATCTTCTTTCTCCCCAAGTTGTCTCAGAGGCAATAGTTGATTCCTCCTTCTCCACATATTGGGAGCAGCATTCCAGGCCACAGAAATCAGTGGGGGTGATTTTAGGGCAGAGCATGGCCCTGATGGGGTGATGAACACAGATGGGAATTGACTAGTCACCTTCAGTAATGTCTTGTTCACCTCCTCCCTCTTCAAACTCTTAGGATTGGTGGATTGGAATGTTGGAAATTGCCTCATTCAGTGCTGCTTATTTCTAAAACTTTATGTGTGCATTCAGAAGAGATAAGTTTTCGAGTGGCAGCAAATGGGAGGGTAAACTCTGCAAGATCTGGGACTCACTGGGGGCCCTCCTTCCACTTCTTAAATTCAGATAGGGGGATGTAGACCAGAACCTAGCTTTTGGGTCTTCCCCAATACGCTTTACAAGATAGAGTAGCTACCTAATGCCTCCTGGGGAACATGAGCTCACAGGCCAAAATAATCAGATGCTTGATCAAATAACCTCTATAAAGTGCGTGCGTGCACGTGTGCGTGCGCACACACACACACAAGAAATTATACAACGAAAGAGTTATTGAAACAGAAGCCTCAATACTTTTATTGAAGTAAAATAAATATAAAGAGGTTAAGGGATGCTATAAAACCATTACTTCAGGTTATAAAAAAGAACAATATGGAAATATTAGGTATGAAAATAGTAAATTTGATATAGAAAACACAATATGTGGAATAAATAGCTGAAGAATGAAATATTGAGCTGGAAATCAGATTGAAGAACTTCCTCAGAAGGCATCAGAAAAGAGGGGCATTATACCCCGATGAAATATATCTGATTTTTCTTATTACATGCCAATTTGGAAAATCCGATACTGACTCATGGTTTTAAAAAAATAAAAAAAATTTAAATTAAAAAACGCTATAAACCACCACAAACCCCCACAACCAACCAACATTATATTTTTTCTGCCAGTTTTATTAAGATATAATTGACATAGAGTACTATATAAGTTAAAGATGTACAACATAATGATTTGATTTGCATACATCGTGAAATGATTACCACAGTAAGGTTAGTGAACATCCTGTCACCTCATATAGAAACAGAATTAAAGAAATAGAAAAAAATATTTTTTTCCTTGTGAAGAGAATTCTTAGGATTCACTCTCAGCAATTTTCATATATAACGTAGAGCAGTGTTAATTTTACTTATCATATTGTACATTACATATCTACTACATGTTTAATCTTATAACTGGAAGTTTGTACATTTTGACTGCCATCATTCAATTCCCCCTCCCCCCAGCCCCCACCTCTGCTAACCACAAATCTGATCTCTTTTTCTATGAGTTCCTTTGTTTGTTTTTGAAGTATAATTGACCTATACAACACTATGTTTGTTCCCATTATACAGCATATTGATTCAATAGTTCTATACATTTCAAAGTGATCACCAGGATAAGTGTAGATACCATCTGTCACCATAAAAAGATATTACATAATTATTGACTATATTCCCCACACTGTACATTTTATACCCGTGATTCATTTATGTTGCAACTGGAAGTTTGTACCTCTTAGTCTCCCTCACCTATTTCTCTCCTCCGCCCAAGCCCCTCCTCTTTGGCAACCACCTGTTGGTTATCTGAATCTATTACTCTGTTTCTGTTTTGTTGTGTTTGTTCGTTTGTTTTCTATTTTAGATTCCACATATAGGTGAAACCATACAGTATTTGTCTTTCTCTGTCTGACTTATTTCACTTAGTATAATCCTTCTAGGTCCATCCATGTTGTCACAAATGGCAAGATTCCATTATTTTATGGCTGAGTAATATTACATTTTACATATATATGTATATATTTTACATATATATATATATATATATCACATCTTCTTTATCCACTCACCTATTGATGGGTACTTAGGTTGCTTCCATGTCTTGGTTACTGTAAACAATGCTGCAGTGAACACAGGGGTGCATGTATCTTTTCGAATTAGTGTTTTGTTTATTTCAGATAAATACCCAGGTGTGGAATTGCTGAATTGTATGATAGTTTTCTTTTTAATTTTTTGAGGAATCCCAATTCCATTTTTCAGAGTGGCTGCACCAATTTACACTTCCAACAGTATATGAGGGTCCCCTTTTCTACACATCTTTAATGACCCTTGTTATTTTTTGTCTTTTTGACAATAGCCATTCTAACAGGTGTGAGGTGATAGGACACTGTGGTTTTGATCTGCATTTCCCTAATGATTAGTGATGTTAAGCATCTTTTAATGTACCTGTTGGCCTTTGTATATCTTCTTTGGAAAAATATCTATTCAGATGCTCTGCCCATTGTTAATTTTTTTTTTTGATGTTAATTTGTATGAGTTCTTTTTATATTTTGGATATACCCTTTGTCAAATATATCATGTGCAAATAACTTCTCCAATTCAGTAGGTGAACTTTTCATCATTTTATAGGCAGTTTCGTGCACTGTGCAAAAGCCTTTTAGTTTGATATAGTTCCATTTTTTAATTTTTGCTTGTTTGCCTTGCCTGATGGGACATATCCATACTAAGATTGGTGTCAAGGAGTGTACTACCTATGTTTTCTTCTAGAAGTTTTATGATTTCATGTCTTACATTTAAGTCTTTAATCCACTTAAAATTTTTTTGTGTGTGTGGTGTGAGGGAGTAGCCCAGTTTGATTCTTTTGCATGTAGCTGTCCAGTTTTCCCAACACCATTTATTGAAGAGGTTGTCTTTCCCCATTGTATATTCTGGCCTTTTGTGTCATAAATTAATTGCCCATATAAACATGGGTTCATTTGTGGGCTCTCTGTTCTGTTGCATTGATGTATGTGCCTGTTTTTGTATCAGTACAATACTGTTTTGATTACTGTAGCTTTGCGGTAGTTTGAAATCAGGGAGCATGATACCTCCAGCTTTGTTCATCTTTCTCAAGATTGTTTTGGCTCTTTGGGGTCTTTTGTGTTTCATTACAAATTTTAGAATTATTTGCTTTAGTTCTGTGAAAAATGCCATAAGTATTTTGATTGGGATGGCTTAGAATCTGTAGATTGAATCTGTAGTATGGTCATTTTAACAATATCAATTCTTCCCATCCATGAGCATGATATGTCTTTCCATCTGTTTGTGTCATATTCGATTTCTTTTATCAATGTCTTATAATTTTTTTGGGTAAAGGTCTTTTACCTCCTAGATTAGATTTATTCCTAGTTATTTTCTTCTTTTTAATGCGATTGCAAACAGGATTATTTTCTTCATTTCTCTTTCTGATAGTTTGTTGTTAGTGTATAGAAATGCAACAGATTTCTGAATATTAATTTTGTATCCTACAACTTTACAGATATAATTGATTAGCTCTAATAATGTTTTGGTGGTGTCTTGAGGATTTTCTATGTATAGTACCATGTCATGTGCAGTTTGTCATCTGCAGTTTTACAAGTGACAGTTTTACTTCTTTCTTTCCTTTTATTTCTTTTCTTGTCTGATTGCTGTGGTTAGAACTTCCAATACTATGTTGAATAAAAGTGGCAAGAGTGGGCATCCTTGTATTGCTCCTGATCTTAGATTAAATACTTTCAGCTTTTCACTATTAAATATGATGTTAGCTGTGGGTTTGTCATATATGACACTGTTAGTGTCTTACTGTCAATTTCTCCCTTTTTGTCTGTTAATATTTGTACTTTATATATATACATATATATTTATAATTGTTATTCTTAGATTGATTCCTTGATCATTATGTAATGATCTTCTTTGTTTTTTGTTACAGTGTTTGTTTTAAAGTGTATTTTGTCTGGTATAAGTATTACTACCCCAGCTTTCTTCTCATTTCCATTTGCATTTCATTTCATTTCCATTTTCATTACCTTTTTTCCATCTCCTCAGTTTCATTCTGTGTATGTCTTTAGATCTGAAGTGAGTCTTTTGTAGGCAGCATGTATATGGGTCTTGTTTCTCTATCAATTCAGCCACTCTACATCTTTTCATTGAAGCATTTAGTCCATTTAAAAAGGCTACTATAATAATCCAGGTAAAAGAGGCTGGTGGCTAAGGCCATAGTTAGCATAGAGGTGGTGAAAAGAGGGTTCAATTCAACATACACTTTGAAGGTAGAACCAACAAAATTAGCTGAAAGATTGCAACACAGTGAAAGAAGAAGAGGAGTCAAGGATGGCTACCAAGTTTTTAGCCTGAAAAATTGGAAGAATGACTCAAATGACATAACTAATATGTCCAAAACTTTTCTTGTCATCTCCTTTAAACCAGTCCTTAGCTTTCTTAATTTTAGTTAATATCACAACATTTTCTGTAACTCTGGGAGTTGAGACATCTTTAAGTCTTCCTTAACTTTTTTCTCCTGACTTGCCTCCCTCTTAGCCTTTCTTCATGTTGTTCTCCACTCTGTGAATGTCATTTCTTATGCCATCTTTATGTATTGAAACCTGATCCATTCTTCAAGGTTTTTCTGATGCTTCTGCCTTCCCTGATCTTGTCAATTGATTTTCGCTTCTCTCCTTTTTTTCTTGTCATAGAATAGGAGAAAAATAATTTTGAACATTTATTTTCCCCAATAGGAATTTGGCAGTAGATGGATAGCTGAATGGATAATTCATCAAACTTTTCTCTGTTCAAGAACTTGAAAGTTCTGGGGAAGAATATGAGACTCTGATCAAGCCCAGATTTCCAGTCCAGTATATTATAGCCAACACCTATATCCAACTGGTAGGTGTGTTTGAGGGTGGTGGTTGAGAGAGGGTTGAGTGTAAGACTATGAAAGATGGCAACTTGCTTTCTGGGCTCTATCGATCGTGTTACTATATGGCTGAGACATCATGAAATTTCGTAGCAGACCTATCTATGTTCAGATGTAGCTCTGCTACTTGTGTTTGTGTCCTAGAAAGCATTATGTCATTTATCTATCCTCCATTTTCTTATCTATAAACTATTAACATCCTTTTCTAGACTTTATTGAGAATTAAATAAGACAATGCACTTAAAGGTGTGTTTTATAGTGCTAGAATTATAGTAGGTGCTCAGTACATATGAATTCCACTCCCCCTGTGTGAGTCATAAGTCAGTTCTTCCCAGTAGTAAATTAAGCTCTCAGGAAGATGGATGAACTCACCCATGCCTCTGTGGGGGTACTTCAGTGCTTGACAACAATAATGCATTTTTCTGATGACCTGAAAATGTTAGTATTGCTTCCTGCAACTCTACTCAGAAATGATTCGAACCCTGGAGAGAATCTGCTTCTTTGAGTTGCAATCACCTTCTTGTTTCCATCAGTGAAATCGCTATACCATACTTTCTGATTGAAACTAATCATCCTTGTGGAAATTACATGGCTTAAGGATTTCCCCTTAAGAGAACTGAATTTTTCATGCAGTGACGCTGCCATTGCTGCTACAGAATTTAGCAAGAACTATTTTCAGTTCTTTTGACATTCTGAGGATGCAACATCAGCAGTTACTTTCTTTAATCAAAATACTACACCCCCATTGACCATCTATAAGTCACTAACTTTTGAATGATGGAATGAAATATACATGCAATCTGATTGAGTCATGATGGATACTCTCTGGGAGATATTCATAAATTAAACCATCCAGACACACCAGGGAACCTATAATATAATACTTTCTCCCAGGGAGAAAAGAGACGGAGAATGATCCTTTCTTTACTTCTCTTTACAAAGTATATCTTTCTGGTAACACAGAGGCTGACAGCATTTAATGACAGATAAGTTATAGTCCTCATGCATTTAATTTTCAAATAAGAGAAGAGTATATTGAAAATCGTAAAATGATAACATTATCTTAAAATGTTATGGTATATTTTCCCATAGGAATTCAGAAGTTTTCACATAAATTCTTCTCTTTAGTACTTTTGTCCATTTTGAAGTCTTGTTGGTATAAAATGCAAATAAAAATTTTAAGTATTTTATGAAGATTCTGTTGATATATTTATGACTTAGGAGCATCTAATATCTTTTCCAAGTTCAACATAATACAATTTTAGAAGTATAATTTAAGAGATTATTTGGATAAACCACTTTACCTGGCCCACTTTCCTTCTTAGCTTTATCGATAGAGTAACTTTTACTTACATGTGTATACACTTTAGTATTTGCAAAGATATTTTACAACTAGAGTCTTTGATCATTATAATCAGGGCAGATATTTTCTAAGTTTTATAGATGAGAATTTGGGGCATGATGAAATTCAATGATAACAAGTTATCTGACTTCTGAATCTTAAGACTTTAATGAATTTTACACCCCATTTTGCAAATGGTAATACCAAGGCACTGAAATAAAGTTAAATGCTCAAAATCACAGAGCATGTTTGTTATGGAAATTTTGGTGGGCTCTGATAAGTGTAACTTGTTCAAAATAAAAATCTACTGAGAATAATCAATGTTGGTTATTTGATGGAGGAGGTATTTATACCACTCTCTTCTTCCTAGTGGCTTCTGATGACAATTAGAATAAAATCTGAACTCTTTACCATGACCTACCAAGCCCTGCCAGAGAATCTGGCCCCTGCCTATTTTCCATCTCACATGTAACTCTGCTCACCATGCTGTAGCCACTAGTCTTCTTTCTGTTCTCCAACATCACTAGCTCATTCATCCTACACTTCTTTGCACGTGCCATTCCCTCTTCAAGGTGTCTTGTCCCCAGGTTTTCTCACAGTTCGCCCCTTCTCCCAGTTCCACTGGCAGCTTAAATGCAGCCTCCTCAGAGAAACTTTCTTGAGCAATTTTGCTAAAGCAGTTTCCCTTCTCTGACCCTGGTCCTTCTCTCCATCATATCACTCTGTTTCTCTTTCAGGTCACATTTTTTGTTTGATTTTGCCTGTCTGCCAACTAGGATATAAGATCCATGGAAGTGAGGGTTATTGATATTATTCATCCTAGTTATTGCTGAATGCCCAGCACTTAGAACCCTGCTTAGCATATAGGAAGCATTTTTAAAATATGTATTGAATGGATAGATGTTCTCCCTCAGGAAAATGGAGCAGGGTTGGAAGGAAGAAGAAGAATTAGAGAACAGTCTTTTGTTTAACTTTGACTTGAAGGGGATTGAATGAGTAAAAGTTAGCTTTCAAGGGACAGAGCCCAGACCAATACTAGGGAATTCAAGAGCAATAAGAAACATACCTAGTAACATCTTTTGGGGAGTAAACTATAATAATCTTTTTTATTTTAAATAGATCTTTACTGGAGTATAATTACTTCACAATACTGTGTTAGTTTCTGTTGTAGTGAATCAGCCATATGCATATGTATGTCCCCATATCCCCTCCCTCTTGAACCTCTCTCGCATCCTCTCTATCCCAGCCCTTTAGGTCATCACAAAGCACTGAGCTGATCTCCCTGTGCTATGCTGCTGCTTCCCGCTAGCTAACTGTTTTACATTCGGTAGTGTATGTATGTTGATGCTACTCTCACTTCGCCCCAGCTTCCCCTTCCCACCGCGTGTTCTCAGGTCCATTCTCTATGTCTACATCTTTATTCCTGTCCTGCAACTAGGTTCATCTGTACCAATTTTTTTTTTTTTTAGATTCCATATATCACCTCACGTGGGTCAGAATGGCCATTATCAAAAAATCTAGAAACAATAAATGCTGGAAAGGGTGTGGTGAAAAGGGAACCCTCCTGCACTGTTGGTGGGAATGTAACTTGATGCAGCCACTATGGAAAACAGTATGGAGGTTCCTGAAAAAACTAACAATAGAACTACCATATGATCCAGCAAACCCACTACTGGACATATACTCTGAGAAAACCATAATTCAAAAAGTGACATGTACCACAGTGTTCATGGCAGCACTATTTACAATAGCCAGGACATGGAAGCAACCTAAATGTCCATTGACAGATGAATGGATAAATAAGATGTGGCACATATATGCAATGGAATATTACTCAGCCATAAAAAGGAACGAAACTGAGTTATTTGTAGTGAGGTGGATGGACCTAGAGACTGTCATACAGAGTGAAGTAAGTCAGAAAGAGAAAAACAAATACCGTATGCTAACACATATATATGGAATCTAAAAATATAATAATCCTAAAGAGAATATGGAGTCTATATTTAGAGAGCTTGATTGCATTTGTGGTTATTATGATTGGTTTCCATCTTTTCCTTATGCTCCCCCTACTGTTTAATAACATTATTTTGATTATTTAATACTGCCTTCTGGTGTTAAGGGGAATCAAAGAAAGGGTGCCCCAAGCCACCAAATTAGACCAGAACATTAAAGAGAAAGAAAGCAACCCTGGAACCAATAAGACAGTAGAAATAATAAGATCATAAGCAAAACAAAGGAAATATAAAAGTTGGGAGGGAAAATGTTAGGATTGCTGCTTTAAAGATTCTCCTTCTGGGCTTCCCTGGTGGTGCAGTGGTTGAGAGTCTGCCTGCCGATGCAGGGGACACGGGTTCTTGCCCTGGTCCGGGAAGATCCCACATGCCACGGAGCCGCTAGGCCCGTGAGCCATGGCCGCTGAGCCTGCGCGTCCGGAGCCTGTGCTCCACAATGGGAGAGGCCACAACAGTAAGAGGCCCACGTACCGCAAAAAAAAAAAAAGATTCTCCTTCTATCTGAAATAGTGCACGTTCTATTTTGTTTATGGCAGTAATTCCATAACATCGAAAAAATAGACAAATTTTGAAGTATGTTTCTATTTTCTCTCTTCCCAAAACCAACTTGTTTACATGACCAAAATCCTACCCTATGTAAGGTCATAAATATACTTAGTCCTTTATTTTTAAAAATTATATTTGGCATTAAAATTTTTATTATATAGTAGATTAAGTTTCAAGGACAGTAGATAAGTTCTTACTTGAATTAAAATAAAAGTTTTATTAAAACCAATATATGGATTGCCTTGAAAATGGAAATGTTGGGCTTCCCTGGTGGCGCAGTGGTTGGGAGTCCGCCTGCCGATGCGGGGGACGCGGGTTCGTGCCCTGGTCCGGGAGGATCCTGCGTGCCGCGGGGCGGCTGGGCCCGAGGGCCGTGGCTGCTGGGCCTGCGCGTCCGGAGCTTGTGCTCCGCAGCGGGAGAGGCCGCAGTGGTGAGAGGCCCAAGTACCAAAAAAAAAAAAAAAAAAAAAAGGAAAATGGAAATGTTAAGTAGAAGCACACCTAATATGCTCCATTTTTTTCCTTGCAATGGATATGAGACATCAAATAATATTTATATAAGCACATAAATGGTAAATGTGCATGAGAGCTATTAATGGTTAATGGATCCCAGGAAATGGATAAGAATGAAGAATTGCATGGGTTTTTTTTGTTTTTGTTTCTTTTGCAGAAAAGTTAGGATAGTGGAAAAAACCTTTTTTTCTTTTAAAATCAAATATAAAATGACAAGAAATCCATGAATCCTAAGAAACAGCTCTTACCTCCTCAGTTCTAATAAATTTGCTTTAGTATCTCTGTATTTTCCCCCAAAGACAATTTTCTTTTTCAATTCTATCACCAGTATTACTCCAGTGTTTTAGTACATTAGAAAAAATTCCCTGGTTTAAAAGGAAAATGGCAAAAGACTCAAAGCAATACTTCTCAAAGCTTTCCAAACAATGGAACAGACACTGTGGGGTTTGGCTTCTCTCTCTTTACGCCCTACCTCTATTCACAAACTTGCTTTAGGTGATGAGAAACAAAAGGATATTATTCTGGCTTTGCATTTGTGGCCAAGTCCTAACAAGATGGTACTTTGGTGTTTAATTCAGTCACCAAGGATTCTTCTCAGAAGTTACCCCATGGACAGATAAAAAGACAGAGAAACATCCCACTGAATGCCAGACCTTTTGAAAATATTTTTTCAATAATGTTTTTAAAGTCAATGGAATCACTTTTGGAAACTCCCTATACCCCAAGTCTCCAAAGGCCTAAGGCCCATAGCCTGGAAACTTCCTTTGAATGCTAAATAATTATTAGAATATCTTCTTTAAAGTGATAATAAAAAGTTCTGATATGACTACCCTGGAGAGAGTACTATTGAAAGAGAGATATTTTATATTCTCACAGAGAGTGTACTCATCATTAGTAATACAAAGGAAGTTTGGGGCAAGGGTTTGATTTTATCTTTTAATTATAGGTGATGGAAGAATTTAGAAGCTGTAGATATCTACTTAATTCTATCAGCATTCCATAATGTCAGTTTTAAGGTAAATACAGATTTTTGAGTATGGGAAGGCAAATGAGATGGGAGTAAGGATTCTGAGCAGAGGACCCTGATCTTCTCATATTTGCACAGCAGTTTACAGCACTGTTAAGTCAGGAGGGCAGAGGTAAGAGCTCTCAAGGAACAGCTCCCAAGGAACTTGCTCCAAGGCTGTCCATGTTTCTTCTCCTGCTTTCCATGAGCTCCTCTTTCTGGGCCTTGCTCATGGGCCCCTATATCTCAGAGCTGGAAACCTTGTTTCCCGTTCCTTTCACACTTCAAATACCTGATTTTTCCTTTCTCCCAGTGGTGTATAGGCATCAAAGGTGGCCACCCTAAGAAGGTCATGGTTTTTGGGAGAGACAGAGCCTCTTATTCCTTGATTTTACTATAATTTAGCAAGAGCTGAAATCATTAGACCTCAATTTATATGTCATTAACCAAACAGAAGAAGCTGCAAAAATCAGTTCAGGATCCCCAGAGTCTATTTGGGTAACCAGATGAGAACATCTTGCCCAGTTTGGCTGAGCTGCTCAAATACTTCCTCCCACCCCCTTAACAACATTGCCTCATTTTTGTCTTCACATTTGTAGGGCCATTCATCCTCTCACTTCTTTTCTCATAGGAATGGAAGATATCTGAGCTGATAAGTACAGTTGTAAACAGGGAAGTAAGGGATGAATTCAAAGTCTTTGGTATGGCTACCATATGATCAACTAGTTTGTTTTGGTTGTTGAATAGAAGTTGCACCTCTAATTCCAGACTGCCTTTTACCAATGCATGTAACAACTCACTTTTGAGAACAAGTCAGAATACATGTCTCCTTTAACCATGTTCCAGTTCGAATATCCAGGAAAATAGAACATGATAGCCCATTCCCCATTACCTGTCAGAAGCCCCTTTGGTCATAAAATTCTTAGTCATGTTTCTCTGTACTTCTTTTACTCTCACTCAATTTCCTGGTTTTCTTCTCTCTCAAACCTTTCCTCTGCACCTACTAGAATTGCTATCCCATTGTGAGTCATCAAACTTCCATTTGATATTCCCTATAGTTCCTGTCCTTAGCTGAAACCTGGCTGAATTCTGAGGATGTTCCTCCCAGCCATCTTTTCGAGGAAAGACTTCTCATTTTCTTACACACCATGTGTCAGGCAGCCTCTAAAATGGTCCTTTATGAGCTCTGCCTCCTGGAAATCACACCCCATGTGATACCCTCCTTTAGAGCATGAACTGGTCTAGTAACTTGCTTCTAATTAATAGAATATGGCAAAGGCAATGAAGTGTCACTTTCATGATTAGGTTACAAGATTGTAAGTTTCATCTTGCTAGCTGATTCTCCCTTGTTGGCTTTGATAAAGCAAACTACCATGTTGGAGGGACCCACTTGGCAAGAAACTTAGGGCATCCTCTAGCCAGCTAGGGACAGAGGCCTTCAATCCCACAGGCAATGAGGAACTAAAACTCTGTCAACAGCTAGGAGAGCTTGGGAGTAGGTCCTTCCCCAGATGAGCCTTCAGATGAGAACTCAGCCCTGGCTGACACCTATGAGAACTCAGCCCTGACTGACACCTTGATTGCAGTCTTGTGAGAGACCCTAAAGCAGAGGCCCAGGTAACTATTCCCAGATTACTGACCCACAAAAACTGTGCAATAAGAAATGTGTTGTTTTCATTGCTAAGTGTGAGGAAATTTGTGTTGCTGTTGCACACATACCACCTCACAAACTCAGGTCATAAGGCAGAACTGACATCTTTCCTATTCAATGATAAGGCTTCTAGATAGTTATGCTTCCAGTCTTATGAGAAAATCCCTAATTATTTTACTGTTGTCCAATTCAGCCCTGTATGTTCTATCCCTTCTCGTTACTGGTATCTATCCTGACTTCTCCTTTAATAAAGACTTTGGAAACTGAGTAAACATAACCTCTCCAACTCAATGGAAGTCATTATCCTGGTAAGTTGAATCTTAAAATGAACTTCCCACTTCTTTCATCTCCTCTGAAAAAATTTTCATTATTTGATTCACTTTAACCACAGGACAACTGGTTTCTCTTTTTTATTTAAAATGGGAGAACGTTTGAAATTCTAAATTCTAACTTCTTAATCTCTATTCAGAGCATTCTGTTCCTCTAGTGTGTGTGTGTGTGTGTGTGTTGTTGTTGTTTTTCTTTTTTACTAACCTACTCTTTTTAATCCTGTTGTTCAATCACATTCAGATCTCTTCTCCACAGACTCTTCCAATTTATTTTATCTGCTCCCTCCTACCTTCTTATAGTGAAGTAGTCAGTGTGTGCAGTTAGTATCAGACAGACCTGAGCTAGAATAGCAGCCATTACTTGCTGCTGGGAGACAAGCCATTTATTTAACTTTGCTTTAATTTCCTTATCTGTAAAATAAGGATATGCCTGGCACATTGTAGATATCTAATAAACATTGTCAATTAATATATACTTTATAAAGCTTAGGCTTGGTTAAATGGACCATTCAAAAAATAAAGCCAGCCAATATCTGAGAACAACTTGCCCTATTATTCTTCTGTCATTCTCACCTAGTGAAGCTTCAAACCTAAAGCAATTCAACTTTCTATATTTTCTGAGTTGCACAGAAGCATTGGAAGAAAAAAATCATGTGACCTTAAAAACTGGTGTCTCAATAAATATTTTGTCCCTAGGCTTCAGCTGAGCCGTAAGAGATGCCTCAAAATGCTTCTATCTTGCCCTTGTTAGATCTTGCTCTCATTTCCAATAATGGCAATTTCAAACTGTAATGTCAAGAAAAATCTTTTAGAAGACTGAGGTTTGGGAGTTTTTTGTTTGTTTATTTTCATCTTTTTTTACATTTGTATATACAAATGTAAATGTGTTGTGTGATTTTTAGTGGAAATCTCTAGACTTCCCATTAACTTCTTCGTATTTTGGTGGGTGATGATGGAAGTGGAAGCCCATGAGAAGTTAGCTTTATAACCAACAAGTTAAAAATGTTGCATAGCAAATCAACACTACAATGAGGTACCACCTCACGCCAGTCAAAATGGCCATCATTAAAAAGTCCACAAATAACAAATCCTGGAGAGATTGTGGAGAAATGGAATCCTCCTACACTGTTGGTGGGAATGTAAGTTAGTGCAGCCACTATGGAAAACAGTATGGAGGTTTCTCAGAAAACTTAAAAATAGTTTAGTTAGTGGGATTGATCCAGCAATCCCACTCCTGGGCATATATCCAGACAAAACTATAATTCAAAAAGATACATGCACCCCTATGTTCATAGCAGCACTATTCACAATAGCCAAGACATGGAGACAACCTAAATGTCCATGGACAGGTGAATGGATAAAGAAGATGTGGAACATATATGCAATGGAATACTACTCAGCCATAAAAAAGACTGAAATAAGGCCATTTGAAGCAACATGGATGCCACTAGAGATTATCATACTAAGTAAGGTAAGTCAGAATGAGAAAGACAAACACCATATGATATCACTTATATGTAGAATCTAAAATATGACACAAATGATCCTATCTATGAAACAGAAACAGAATCAGGGACATACAGAATAGACTGGTGGTTGCCAAAGGGGAGAGGGTGGGAGGGTTGGATGGGGAGTCTGGGATTAGCAGATGCAAACTGGTATGTGTAGAATGGGTAAACAACAAGGTTCTACTGTATAGCACAGGGAACTATATGCAATATCCTGTGATAAACCACAATGGAAGAGTATGAAACAGAATGTATATATATGTATAACTGAGTCACTTTGCTGTACAGCAGTAATTAACACAACATTGTAATTCAACTACACTTCAATTAAAAAATAAATTTAAAAAATAAAATTAAAATTTAAAATGTTGCATAGAATTTATGAATTATTCATATACAATTAGCATAGAAGAATTGTCTTTATTTTCTGCTTTTGAAAGTACACGCAAAGAGGATGGTAGTGGAGAGACATAGACAGGGCTCAGAGGTCATATGAACATGCACCCTGGCACTTTAATGTTCTATTTTAGAAATATAGCATTGGAGTTTTAATCAATGCTATCGGAATCTCAAACAAAATGAGATGAGAGTCACCCTCCATTCAAGTGTCCATACCAATCTGAGAGAACCTGCCTTGGCTTTCGTTTGCTATTAGCCAATCTTGGGCAATAATAGTATAAACAAATGCAAATTATGTAGACATACTTAAAGATAATGCATTTCAAAAGAACTTTGAAGAATCCCTAGAAACATGTGATTTGGGTTTAAAACATAAGGAGACATTGTATCTATGAGGCTAGATTATGTAATCATGAAATGGGGACAGATTGAAACATGAGAGAATTCTATGGAGATGAAAATTCCATGCCTGAGAGTAGGAAGGGTCTTCTCTGGACTCCTCACTTCCTCTGGAGCTGGAGGATATTTGAGCTTTCCAACCCAGCTGCTGGGAGGTTGGAATGCTGGACAGCAGTGTAGACCTACCCTGTAATGCCAAGTGATATTTCAGTGTTTCGAATATGGATATGAATTGATATTGCCAGATGGAGCCTTTTATTGGGACTTCCCATGCCTTGAGGAAATGACTAGCAGCCCTTGCGGAAAACAGTTCAAGTTAGCCTTTTCCTGCTTCCACCTACATTTGGGATGAAATAAAAGTGTCTTTTTTGTTAGACCAGTTTTGGGCCAAGCAGGAATGTGTGAAGAAAGTACTGTACTTGGAGGAGAAAGACGAGGTGCAGAAAGAGAAGCCAGTAAAACATTTGGAGAAAATTCTTCCCACAGAGGCCATTGCAAAGTAATGAAAGAACAGGAGGTATTGATCCCCAAATTTTTCCAGTTCAGAGAGGCTGGGATTTTATGTAAAATGCCTTTGTATAGATTTCTATAGAAGTCTTTTTCTTATAGTTTTTCCGTGCTTTGCAATATAATGTAAAATAACAAATTTTATTGAGGTGTCACCTTGGCCCTTTGGCAAATGGACTGAAAAAGACAGGAATTGTATGGAAGTCCCAAGTAAACCTGTTAGAAAAGGTAGCTGCCACTTTTCAATTCTTCCGTTTCCTGATTGCTCTGATTTTGTCAACTTATTTTAAATAGTGTGTTGGATAATCTCACTATCCAGGAAACATTCTTCATAAATGATGGTTGTAAATGAGGAGATTCATTGTGAACCATTGTGTTCCTTTAGTTCCATTTAGAGTCCTTGGGTGAAACAGACAGAACCAAAAAGCCTTCCTTGAAAATACTAGCATAAGGCCCTTCCTCTTAGAAAGGGGAAGAATTTAAAAGGCTTGTATCTTGAAAACTATCTTGAACTTGAACATATGAGGTAGCACTGTATGGTTGATTATCCACATTTTACCTAATACATTTTGGAAAATAAATGGCTTCCTTATTTTATTTGCTATTTATGTATTGAAGTTGTTTGCCTACATTTGAGAGGGAGAGAGTTAGGACTTCTGATTCACAAGCCCTTGTTAAGTAGAGAAATACCATTAAGCACTGCTCCTTGTTTTTCTGAAAGCTCATATTTGGGACTCATTATAATGATAGTTTTTTCCTCAATAGATTCCTTTTAAAAATCACTCTTGAAAGATGAGGACTGAGCTACCCAGAGGAGACATGAGACGAAAAATAAAAGTTCATCCTAAGTACATAGTTTTAAAAAATGTTGAATCCAAAGAGTTAGATGTGTTTTATTACTGAGCAATAAATTTTGGTAATTATTATATATGCACTTAAAAATAATGTATATTCTGTCATTAATGAATGGTCCTATACACATAAGTTTTTTTTTTCTTAACATCTTTATTGGAGTATAATTGCTTTAAAAATGGTGTGTTAGTTTCTGCTGGATAACGATGTGAATCAGCTATACATATACATATATCCCCATATCTCCTCCCTCTTGCGTCTCCCTCCCACCCTCCCTATCCCACCCCTCTAGGTGGACACAAAGCACCGAGCTGATCTCCCTGTGCTATGCGGCTGCTTCCCACTATCTATTTCACATTTGGTAGTATATATATGTCCATGCCACTCTCTCACTTCATCCCAGCTTACTCTCCCCCCTCCCTGTGTCCTCAAGTCCTCAAATCCATTCTCTAAGTCTGCATCTTTATTCCTGTCCTGCCCCTAGGTTCTTCAGAACCATTTTTTTTTTTTTTTAGATTCCATATATATGGAATCTAAATCTTACCCAATCACACTTGGGTAAGAACCACTTGGCCTATTTCACAGGTACATTTTAGAGTTATCAAATGACTTATAATTCTGGGTTAAACTGCCTTCCCCTGAGAGTCAGGATGTTGCAGGTGAGCTCTGGCTAGCAGCTTCTCTGGGGTCTTTGTAGGGGTTTCTTGACAGAGGCCTTTCCTTCAAGGCAAATGTCGTTCTTTGGTAGGCTTCCTAACCGGGGGCACCCATTTCTCACTGGTTGCAATGGAGGGGGAAAAGGAAAGCTCCTAATATAGCTGGCACACTTTGAACAAGATGTGGTGTCCCAGGGAGCAACAAGTACACCTTGGCATGTGTTCCTTCATACTTTTCCTATCTCCAAGTACTGATAAGCCCCTGCCAAAACTTCTCTTTCTTCTGTCCTCTCCCTTACGGTTTCTCAACATTCCTTTGGGAATGCCACTCTGTAGAGATCAGACTTTGCGGACCCTCAAGTGGTGAGAAAAATGTTGTTAAACGGGAGACATAGTATTGGGTTGGCCAGAAAGTTCGTTCAGTTAGTGAATACGTTGTTCACTTAAGGTCTTCGTGAAAATGAAAAATGTGTCTTTCATTGTTACTTAAAACTGAATGAACATTTTGGCCAACCCAGTAGAATGAGCCCTGGGCATGCAGTCATGGAACCCTATTCTAGGCTCAGCTCTGAGATATGATTTTTTTTTTTTTTTTGACGGTACGCGGGCCTCTCACTGCTGTGACCTCTCCCGTTGCGGAGCACAGGCTCCGGACGCGCAGGCCCAGTCGCCATGGCTCACGGGCCCAGCCGCTCCATGGCATGTGGGATCTTCCCACACCGGGGCACGAACCCACGTCCCCTGCATTGGCAGGCGGACTCTCAACCACTGCGCCACCAGGGAAGCCCTGAGATATGATTTTGATGCAGTGACTCAACCTCTCTGGGCCTGCTTCATCTGCTGGAAAACCAGGGGACCAGTCTAAATATTTTGTTCTAACCTAACCTAACTTGCAGTTCTCTAATTATTTCTTCTTCTGTGTTTATTCTGTATTCTCATTTATAAAGTTTGTAATTTATTCATTTTATTTTTCAGTTCTGGAATTTCTATTTGATTCATTTCTCAGGTGATAGTATCTACTTTTTATTCTATTTTTTGAACATATTTATCACATGATTTAAGTGTCCTTGTTTGATACCTCTAATATTTATATCCCTTGAAGATTTTCTGTCATTCATTTCTTCCTCCCATCTTCCCTGGTGACTTTTATTGTATTCTGGAGATTGTGTGTAAAAAATGAGAAAGATCCTTTCCCTGAAGGATGTTTATTTTGTTCTCAGCCAGTGACATACAGTAGGAACAGATCAGCTAGATGTAAACGTATATTGAAATGATTCAATGTTGGGTGTCAGCCTTTGTGAAAATTGGTCTCTTTATGGTTTTTCCACCATCCTAGGACATCACCATTCAGCATCTCAACTAAAAGTTACATGAATTGGTTAAAATGTTTCTAAAAATTAGTAACTTTTAGATTCCTACCCCTTTCATTCAGAACTGACTATGTCTTTGTTTTTCCAACCAATCATTCTTGCTTCCAGTAAGACCATTGGTAATGAAACTTGTTTAAAACAAGGCTCTACTATTGCCTCTGAGATATTTTTCCATGATACTGAAAACTTTGGCAAGTTTTAGTGGACATGCATAGGCCGTGACTGTTACATCATGACCACTGCTTGGCCAGCAGTAATGAGATATATCACAATTTAAACAATGTTAACATGTGAAAAGAAAAGAATACATCTTAAAATGGATGGAATGCCATGTGAATAGCACTCAGAACAGTTCCTGATGAAGAGTAAATGTAAATTATTATTTTTATTTTGAGAAGAGTGGTAACATGATCTAAAATACATTTTTAGAAGACTCTAAAACTCAATAGTGAGAAAATGAACAATCCAATTAAAAAGGATCAGAATAGAAATCTCATCCAAGAAGATATACAGATGGCAAATAAGCATATGAAAAGATGTGCAACAGCATATGCCATTAGAGAATTGCAAATTAAAACGAAAATGAACACACCTGAAACATGAACAACATCAAATACTGGAGAAGGTGTGGAGCAACAGGAATTCTCATTCACTGACTGTGCCATGCAAAATGGTGCGGCCAATTTGGAAGACAGTGTGTCACTTTTTATGAAACAAAACATACTCTTAAAATATGATCCAGCAATTACCCTTTGTGGTATTTATCTAAATGAGTTTTTTAAAAATGCCCTCAGATGTTTATAGGAATTTATAAGTGCCAAAAGCTAGAAGCAACCAAGATGTTCTTCGGTAGTAACAGTAGTAAATGGATAAAAAACTGGTACATCTAGACAATGGAGTGCTGTGGTATTCAATGCTGAAAAGAAATTAGGCATCAACCCATGAAAAGATATGCAGGAACCTTAAATGCATACTGCTAAGAAGAAAAGCCAGTTTGAAAAGGTCAACCTGCAAAGAAAAAAGCCAGTCTGAAAAGGCTACATACGGTATGATTCCACCTCTATCACATTCTGGGAAAGGCAAAATTATGGAGAGATTGAAAAGATCAGTGGTTGCCAGGAGGCAGAGGGGATGCAGGTATGATGGTTAGGCAGTACACAGAGGATTTTTAAGGCAGTGAAACTATTCTGTATAATACTATAATTGTGGATACATGTTTTGCATTTGCCAACACTCAGAGAGTATGCAGCACCAAGACTGAATCCCAGTGTAAACTATGGACTTTGGGTGATTATGATGTGTTAATGTAGGTTCATTAATTGTAACAAATATACAGCTCTGGTGTGGGATGTTGATAGTGCGAGAGGCTGTGCATGGTGAGGCATGGGCCGTATGGGAACTCTCTATACTTCCTGCTCACTTTTTCTGTGAACCTAAAATTAGTCTATAAATAAACTCTATTAAAATGTAAAAAGAAAAAATCTACCTGTGATGTAGAGAATGGTTTCAAGCAGGTGAGTTTAAGGAGATCATTTAAGAGGCTTTTTTCTTTCAAATAATAAATCATTAAATTTTGAACAAGTGATTAGTGTGGGGGTGCAAGGGGGTCCAGTTCTTGACATGTTTGGAGGCGTATTAAACAGAGTTTCTGATGAATTGCATGTGGGTCATTAGAGAAAGTGGAATTATAGATGAATGCACGGTGCAGTACCAAGAAGACTGGAATTGATATTTAACAAAATGAAGAAGTAAGGAGAAGAAGGTTCATTAGGGTGTTGGGTAAGTAGAGGAAGGAAGATCAAGATTATGATTTAGGATATTTAAGTGTCTGTTAGATATTAAAAAGTAAATATGGAGTAGGCAATTGTATACAAGTGTCTAGAGTTCAGGGGACAAATCTAAAGTTGGGATCTAAATTTCGAAATCATCAGTGATAACATGGCATTTCACATCCTGAGAATGATTGGGATTACCTAGGGAGTAAGTTTTAGATAGAGGAGAGGGCTGATAATACAGCCATGGTGGACTTCAATGCTAAAGATTTGGAAAATGGGGAGAAATCAGAAAACAAGACTGAGAAGGAATAACTCCTTGGATAGGAGGAGAATCAAGAGAAAGTAGGATCCTTTAAGCCAAAAAAGAATAAAAAATGCAGAAAGATGAATCAACAGAAAGATGGAGGGTGTTGTATGCTGCTGTTAAGTTGCATTATGAAACATCTAACATTCTTTTAAAAATAATTGTTGAATTTCATCACCTAATACTTTATTTAAGATTTTCTTATTTTGATCATTTATAAATGAAGTAGAATAATGATTTTCTGTCATTGCTCAGTCATTATTTGTAGGTTAATGTTACAATAGTCTCTTGACATCAGCTAAGCAAAATTACCTAGGTGAGTGCAGGATGTAAGGGGTATCAGTGAGAATACCCCACACTGCCAGTTTCCAGCCGTTTTATTTATTTATTTTAATTTATTTTTTAACATCTTTATTAGAGTATAATTGCTTTACAATGGTATGTCAGTTTCTGCTCTATAACAAAGTGAATCAGTTATACATATATATATGTCCCCATATCTCTTCCCTCTTGCATCTCCGTCCCTCCCACCCTCCCTATCCCACCCCTCTAGGTGGTCACAAAGCACCGAGCTGATCTCCCTGGGCTATGCAGCTGCTTCCCACTAGCTATCTATTTTACATTTGGTAGTATGTATATGTCCATGCCACTCTCTCACTTGCTCCCAGCTTACCCTTCCCCCTCCCAGTATCCTCAACTCCATTCTCTAGTAGGGCTGCATCTTTATTCCCGTCTTGCCCCTGGATTATTCTGACCATTTTCTTCCTTTTTCTTTTTTTTTTTTTTTTTTAGATTCCATATATATGTGTTAGCATATGGTATTTTTCTCTTTCTGACTTACTTCACTCTGTATGACAGTCTCTAGGTCCATCCACCTCACTACAAATAACTCAGTTTCATTCCTTTTTATGGCTGAGTAATATTCCATTGAATATATGTGCCACATCTTTATCCATTCATCTGTCGATGGACACTTAGGTTGCTTCCATGTTCTGGCTATTGTAAATAGAGCGACAATGAACATTTTGGTACATAACTCTTTTTTCTTTTTTTGCGGTACGCGAGCCTCTCACTGTTGTGGCCTCTCCCATTGGGGAGCACAGGCTCCGGACGTGCAGGCTCAGTGGCCATGGCTCACGAGCCCAGCTGTTCCACGGCATGTGGGATCTTCCCAGACCGGGGCACGAACCCGTATCCCCTGCATTGGCAGGAGGAATCTCAACCCTGCGCCACGAGGGAAGCCCCTACATGACTCTTTTTGAATTATGGTTTTCTCAGGGTATATGCCCAGGAGTGGGATTGCTGGATCGTATGGTAGTTCTATTTGTAGTTTTTTAAGAAACCTCCATACTGTACTCCATAGTAGCTGTATCAATTTACATTCCCACCAACAGTGCAAGAGGATTCCCTTTTCTCCACACCCTCTCCAGCATTTATTGTTTGTAGTTTCTTTGATGATGGCCATTCTGACCAGTGTGAGTTGATACCTCATTGTAGTTTTGATTTGCATTGCTCTAATGATTAATGATGTGGAGCATTCTTTCATGTGTTTGTTGGCAATCTGTATATCTTCTCTGGAGAAATGTCTATTTAGGTCTTCTGCCCATTTTTGGATTGGGTTTTTTGTTTTTTTGATATTGAGCTGCATGAGCTGCTGTGGAGTTTCTTTAACAAACTTTTTTGAGAAGTTTTAAGTTTCAGAAAAATTGAGTAGATATTAAAGAGTTCCTATGCACTTTCTCACACCCCTCCCCCAGTTTGCTCTATTATTAGCACCTCACATTTATTACAATTGATGAGCAGTTATTGATACGTTATTATTAGCTAGCGTCTATAGTTTACTTCAGGGTTTACTCTTGTTGTTGTAGGTCCTATAGGTATTGACAAATGTATAGTGTCCTGTATCCACCATTACAGTATCATACAGAATAGTTTCATGACCTAAAAAAACCTCAGTGTTCCTTCCATTTGTCCTTTCCCCCGCCTCAAGCCTTGACAACCATTGGTCTTTTACTGTCTACATGGTTTTTTCTTTTCCAAAATGTGATATAGTTAGAAAGGAATCATACAGTTTGTAGCCTTTTCAGATTGACTTCTTTCACTTAACAATAAACATTTAAGGTTCCCACATGTCTTTTTATGGCTTGATAGCTCATTTGTTTTTGACTGCTGAAAACTATTCCACTGCCTGGATGTACCACAGACTGTTTTTCTATTTATCTATTGAAATACATGGAATTGTGTTTTTGTGTATTGTCCTAATCTAGTTTGAGAAGCTGCGTTGCACTAGAATCATAAAATTATTTTTTTTCTTTGTTCTGGATAACTTGTATAAAATGTGTTATCTGTGCCTTGAAATTTTGTGAAATGTCCCTTTAAGAATGTCTGGGTCTTGGACTGTATCAGTCAGTATCCAGTCAGAGGACAGAAATCATAGAGTAATTTGAAGAGAAAAAGAAGTAACAAGAGTTATTAAATAGTAATGTGGAACTCTAAGGAACACAGAATAGCATGTACATAGACAATTCACTCCTTTTATGGCTGAGGGAGAAGTCCAGGGGGAACAAATTTGGAAAAGGGATCCCTCCTCCCCACCAAAGGCTGAGATTTAGACTTTGTTGGAGAGGGCGTGACTATAGTTTTCTGGGTTGTGGAAAAGTTACTTATGTGCCATAGGACCATGCTGATAATGAGGAAGCTGCCTAGTGGGGCATCAAAAGTTGCAGGAACCTGCCTTCTGGGGTCCTGATGATGGAACTAGATGGGAAGTTGGCCCTTGAGTTCTGCTGAAACTCAACAGGAAACCACCTACTGGGTTGCCTGGGAGACTTTCTAGAAAAGGGACTGGGACACTGTATACAGGGATGTTCCTGAATTTGCTAGGGGCTGACTGTGGTGCTAGCAGAACTCACCAGAAGCTTCCTGCTGGATCACCTGTGAGACTCCTTGGAAAGTCATATGGAGAGCCTAGAGAACTTGCCAAGTACAAGCCTCTTGTGGAGTTTACACTGAACTCCCAGGGAAGCTGCCTGGGGGACTGGTGGAACTCAATAGAATGCCACCATGGGGGTGCCACTGAAATTTGCTGGTGGGCACTGAATGCTATAGGAGCTAGAGGAGAGTAGTAAGCACATGGAAACCAGGTAGAGAAGTCCCCGTCTCCTGCAGTGTTCCTCCATAACAGTGGACTGACAAAACCTAATGTTACATCAGCTGGCAAAGAAGAAATGTTTATAGGGTCCAGCTTCAGTATCACAAAGCAGGACAACTAAGGGAGGATTTGGGGCTGAGAAACAATAAGATTCTAGCTGGTACAGGGACTTTATTTTTTTGTTGGGAAGGAGGGCAAGGATAGGGAGAGATTTTTGATAAGAATTTCCATTTCTGTTAATGTTTGGCTGTTGACCATACATAATGTATTCTTGTTCCAATTTTGGCATTTAATCTTTTCCCAGGAATTTTTCTGTTACAGCTAGACTGTCAAATTTACTGTTGAGTAGTTTTCTAAATATTTCTTTAAAAATAATAAAAAAATAATAATACATATTTAAAAATCTGTTCGTAGTTTAGTCTTCTAACCTTTTTTGTATCTATTGCTGGTGGTTTGCAAAATAGTCCCTATACATGTAGGGCAGGGAGAGACTAAAAACAGAGGCAGACCACTTCAGATGGGTAGATGGCAGTTTTAATAAGCAAGGGAACTTACATACAAGACTTGTCTTGGGTGGCTGAAAACTGAGTAGATCTACACACCTGCCCGCCAGAATCTTAAAAGTTTATACAGAGGACTTAACAGGGTTCAGTCACATATACCACCCAGAGGGTCTCAACAGCACCCCACTGTCTCAAAGTTGCGTCCTTGAAAATGGCTCCCACTGTGGGAACGGTGGGCAGAGTGTACCTTCAAAGGACAGGGGAGGGGGTGAGGAGCCTTCTATTGCTGGGTCCTGCCCAAGAGGTCAAGTGGTGGTCACATCCTCTTGATGACCTCTTCCAACAATTGCAGAGGTTGTTAGTGATCACCGAAACAGTGCATGTGTTTTCCTACATTCCCTCATCCTCATTTTGGGTGAGGACATGTGACTGTTGGTTGGTGCAAACCAAAGAGAGATGAGCACAGTGTGACTTCCAGATCAAGGAAGTGAAGAGCCAGTGTTCCTCATCCTTCTCTTTCTTCTTCTGCCACAGGTTCCATGGACCCCTGATTGCTGCTTGAGGAGAATTGCCCTGTGGATTTGACTGACCAACGATTGTGATATAAGCAGGTAAAAAAACATTTATTATGCTATACCAGTGAGATTTGGGGTTTTGTTGTCAACTATCCTTAATTACCCAGACTAAAACAACAATGCTTTCTCTTCGTCCCTCTCTCTCTTTCTCTGTCTCTCTCTGTCTCTCCTTGATCAGTCTTTCTGGAAGTTTATCTACTTTGGAAGTCTTTATAAAAGAAAAATCAGCCTTTGGGTTAGTAGAGCACAGCTGATAAAAGTACGGAATATTAATCATTCTCTGGTCCTTACTAGCTTTGTGATCTTGGGAAAGTTATGCAATCTCTCTGTGCATTGCTTTACTCATCTTTAAAATGAGAATGAATAATTTTGCCTTTATCTAAGGGTTGTTGTGAGGAGTGAGTGAGTCAATATAAGTAAAGCACTTAGCCCTTAGAATATCGTTTATGCCATATGTGCTGTAAACATGTTATCTATATTTTTTCTCTACTTTATGGATTTCTGTCTTCATCTTCACAACTTCTTCTTCTTTGGATTTAATCTCTTTTTTTTTTCCTAGTGTTTTGGGCAATGTTTAGCCCACTTATTTATAACCTTTCTTTTCATCTGGTAAACAATTTTTAGGATATATTATGCCCCTCACAGTACTTCCTTCACTGTTCCCAGACATTTTGACATGGAGTGCTTTTGTGCTCACTCAGCTGTAATTTAGTACTTTCACTTATGAATTTCTCTTTAACCCAAGTGCTGTATAGTTGTATGTTTTTTGGATTTACAGATATTTGGAGTTTCTATAAGACTTTATATTTGGTTTGATTCTTATTTTATTGAGTAATAATTGGAAAACTCTAAGATATTGCTTCTTTGCAATTTATTGAGGCTTTTTTTGTGTGTGTCTCAGTAGTTGGTTGAGTTGTATGAATGTTTCATGTCTGCTTGGAAAAGAAAAATTGTGCTCACAGGCTATAAAGTCGCTGATGTATATTTTGGTTCCGTTAGTAATTATCATATATACAAATTTTTAATTTGTTTCCCTGAGCTGTCTGTTTCTGAAACACAGGGTTTTAAATCTACAACTACAACTACTGATTTAGTAGCTATTTCTCTTTGTAGTTCATCAATTGCTGTCAGAGATTATGTATGTAAGTTTTATGTGGTAATATATTCATTTTTATCATATCTTTTGGATCTTTTGTTCCTTTTATCAGCCTACATACAAGATAAAATTTTATTTATAATGATTTTTTGCTTTCAATTCTATTTAGTCTGAAATTAATGTTGCTACACTATATTTCTTTCAACCATATTTGCCTGGTGTGTTAGTTTTCACTCTTTTATTTTTATTTCATTTTACGTGTGTTCATTGTTGCATATGTGATTATGAATTGGTGGGTAAAGGACACATGCATACCTGCTATAAGTATGTGATTTAGAAATTTATACATTTTGTATTTAATGCAAGTATAAGAACTTAATGGAATAAAGGTGGTAAAAGCAACCAAGAACAGAAACATATCTTTGCATGACTGTTTCATTGCTTTGTTTCTATGTGGTTCACTGGTGGAAGGGACACTTTCCATGAAGTTTGTATTCTGTTAGAGTTGAGTAAATGCTAAATATTTATTGTACCTCTATCTTTTTAGTTCTGGCTTAACAAAGCAATTCCAGAACAGCTTATACTAAAAATCATTTTGCCTTAGTTTTTGAGAAGACATATAAACATATAGTTTTCTTGATTCTTGAACTAAATGCAGCACCATAGAGGCTAGCTCCTTATCAGTGCCAGGGAGGGGATGGTGTCCTTGAATAATATCTTCACTTCCAGATTTCCAGTGTTCTGAAGTATTCTGCCTTATTCAGGCAGTTTCTTGGAAATAATTTATGACCAGAGCTCTTTTTCAATATTAGTCAGGGTGAGGCCATACTAATTTGTGCTTACAAATAAAACCCCAAAAGAATGCAACAATAATTCATTATTTTTTATTCATGTCATAGTTTGATGTGGGAAACATGGCTCTCCTTCATCATTCTACTCCAAAAGGGGACTCAAATGTATAGGCTACTACCAGAGCTGTAACACATTGGCTCTTGAGTTGATCCAACCAGGGAAAGGAGAATTAGAGCATCATATTTTTAAGGGCCAGCCTTGAAAGTGATTAACACAACTTCTGGCCAATTAGCACAGTCCAGAACTCAGTCATATGTTCAGAAATTAGCTGTCAGAAAGACTAGGCATGCCTTCTTTTCTGTCAATCCAAGAAGAGGAAATGGTGGTGAACTTGTCATTGCCCTGTCGAATGGTCCAGTTGAAATCTTTGTCTTTTGATTGGTACATTTAAGCTACTTAAAGTTATCATAAATTTTAGTTACTTTTGAAATCTCATTTCATGTTTTTTATTTATAATACATACATATTGCTTTTATCTTTCTCTTTTACTAACTTCCATAGATAAATTTTGTTTTGTTAGTTTGAAGGTCTTATGTTCTACTTTAATTTTGTTAGTTATCCATAACATATTGAGGCTTATAGTTATTTTTTCCCCCAAGCAACCTCTTAAGTTTGTCAATTTTTATCTCCCTTTGCAGTAAAGCTCTCTCTTACCTCCTCTGATCTTTCTCCTTGGTCCTGCTATATCACCATATAGTTATTACTTAGAAATGCACTCTAGATACACTTTAATAATTTGGGAGGATATGTCATTGGTTATTGTTTATTTTTACAAAGACATATTTGATTAAGTAATTTACTTCTCATATCTTACTGCTTTCGTTTCTTACTACTGGAGTACTTATTCTAAGACTTCTTTTACAAAGGTTCTGGCTGTGGCAAAATTTCTGCTGCAGTCATTATTGAAAATATTTGTATTTCAACTCTTGTTTAAGTGATAATTGAGCTGGTTATAGTATTCTATATTTGCAATTCCTTGCCTTTACCACTTTGTTATTATTACTCCATTACTTTTCATCTCAGGTATGCGTAATTCTTGTCATTTCCTTTCAGGTGATCTGCTTTTACTCATGGAAGTTTTTCTCTTTCATGTGGGTAACTTAAATTTGGTAACTAGTTACCCCTTTGACTTTTCTAATCTTTATTAAACTATTTACTCTAATTCTTACATATTTCTTTAATTTGGGTATATTCTTAATCATTTACTTACATATTTCCTCCCTTTTAATTAGTTTTTCTCAGATTTTATAATGTTTATATACGTGGTTATGGACAGTTATTTTTCTATCTTTTATATGGCTTAACTTTAAATTATTCTTTTCCACTTTATGCCTTCTTGTGAAAGTCCTAGACTTGATATTTCAGCTCAATCTTTCATTTTTTGATGGGATGTATTCTATTATTCAGCCTATCTGTTCAGCTCTTTATTTCAACAATTCTGTTTTTATTCCACTTAATTCTAATCAGTTCTTTTCTATGATTGCTTAATTTTCCTTGGCATTTCCAATATCCTTATTTTCTCTTTGAGCATTTTATTGTGGATATTTAAAATTCTTATTTCTCTCATGTGCATTTATTCTGCTTCAACCAGAATAAACTGCTCAGTGTGCGGCTTTTCACCTTTTTAATAGTTGTGGTCCTCATCTCTGTTCCCTCCACCCCCATGTTTCATATTCCATTGGGAATATCTGTCATTGTGATTGATCATGTCAACTTGGGGATGTGGTTAAAGCATAGACCCTATTTCTAGGTGTGTTGGGGAAGTGGGAACAGTGGGGAGAGTGTTTATGATTGAAGAGCCTCTGGATTTACAGTAAGTCCCCTACATATGAACGACTTCCATTCTGAGAGGGTGTTCGTTAAGTCCAGTTTGTTTGCAAGTCCAACAATATTAGCCTAGGTATCCAACTAACACGATCGGCTATTTACCACTGCTTTTACACTTGCTTCCAGACATTCTGGGCTTGAAATAAAGATACTGTACTACTGTACTCTATACAGTACTGTACAGTAAAGTACGCAAAAGCACAACCACTTGGAGTGGATGCACGCATGTGACAGTGTATGCCAGACACATGACCTAACGTACACGGTTGGACATGTGAAAGCACGTACGCATCGTTGAAAGTTTGAAACTTGAAGGTTTGTATGTAGGGGACTTACTGTACTATCTTGGTTCAGTTACTCTCCATTTTACCACACTACTCCCAACATTTGCTCTGGGGAAAATTCCTTGGTCCTTTTGAATGCTGTTTTGTCCATCCCCAAAGTTGAATTTCTGACTTGTCAAATCATGGAGTGTTTTGTGGTGATGGGATAGAAAGACAAAGGAAATAAGCAGCTATTGGGTCAGACCCAAAGCACATTGCCTGAAAACAATAGGTATTCATTTAGTTCATGAACCTGTGGGTCAGCAGTCTAGTCTGGACAGTTCTTCTGATCTAACCTGAAATTGTTTGCTCTATGGGTATGGCCTGTCTCAGAGTGACTGTTGCATCTATGGGTCCTTTGGCTGCTGTCTGGAGGGACCTGATTTAGCCCCACATGTCTCTTATATTCCTCCAGCAGGCTAGCCTAGGCATGTTCTCAAGAGAAAGGCAGAGGTGCAAGAGGTAGGGCGGTTTCTACACCCAAACACACTTCAGGCCTCTGTGTATGTCACATTTGTTACTATCCCTTTGTCTAAAGCAAGTCATGTGATCAAGCCTACTGCCAGAGTGAGGGCTCTGCAGAGTTATATAGCAAAGGATGTGGATACAGGGAAAGGTGAGAACATGGACTTTGCATGTTTACAATAAAGCTATCATAAGCTGAGTTAAATTTGATAACTAGTTATACCTTTAACTTTTCTAATCTCTATTAAACTATTCAATCTGTTTCTTACATATTTCTTAGGTAAGAAAATATAGATATTTATGGGCCCTGTGATATATACACTAGGCATTCTCTAGTAAACTACGTGTTGTTATCCTTTACCGCACTTCCAGAACATTCTTACCTCTAGGAACTCCTATATTTGGAAGCTTTCAAACACTAGTCAACCTTGCTGAATCACAAAAGATTTTTCTATACTTTAGAATTCTCTCATTCTGGATTGGGAACACTGAGTATTTCAAAAATTTCCCCATATATTTGGGAATTTAAAGTGCTTAACTGTAGTTGAATTAAATTAGACTAACAGATGCCATACTCTAATACTTTCTATGCTTCAAGTTGATAAATTCTTCAATGCTGCAGGTTTTGTGAAGTAAATTTATTTTTTCTATTGAATAATCCAAGTTTAAGTTTTTGCATAGAATGTTTACTTAGTTTGGGTATTGCCTTTATACTAGGTATTTTGATGCTGTGATAACTCCTAACTTGTGATCACATTCAAGACTGAGAGAAACAGATGATGCATAGAGGGAAGATGCTTTTGACTAGAGGAAAGAGGCATGTTGCTGAGTTACAAAAAAGGAATTATTGTATTCTCTTTATCTAATTAAATGACTTAATTCAGTACCAGACTAGCACATCCCTAATAGGCAATTATATTGACATTAAAAGTGTTAGAGGTCCTGAGTCCTCTATCACTGCAGATATTCAAACAAACACTTCAATTCTTACCTGGGATATTAGAGAAGAGATGTAAGAATTGGGCTAAACTAGAAGATTTCTCAATTTTTTTCCCCTATTTCAAAGATATGAACATTATTATGTCCTATTAATGTCCCAGATGCTATATAGTTAAGCTCTGTGGTAGATCATCTGTGTATTCACACAACGCTATAATCCTAGCATAATTAAGGCACGAGCACTTGTTAAGGGTCAAAACCAGGGGCTTCCCTGGTGGCGCAGTGGTTGAGAATCCGCCTGCCGATGCAGGGGACATGGGTTCATGCCCCGGTCTGGGAAGATCCCACATTGCCACAGAGTGGCTAGGCCCGTGAGCCATGGCTGCTGAGCCTGCGCATCCAGAGCCTGTGCTCCGCAACGGGAGAGCCCACAACAGTGAGAGGCCTGCGTAACGCAAAAAAAAAAAAAAAATCCCGGAAAACTACCATGAAGTATCACCTCACACCAGTTAGAATGGGCATCATCAGAAAATCTACAAACAACAAATGCTGGAGAGGTTGTGAAGAAAAAGGAACCCTCTTGCACTGTTGGTGGGAATGTAAATTGATAACAGCCATTATGGAGAACAGAATGGAGGTTCCTTAAAAAACTAAAAATAGAATTACCATATGACCCAGCAATCCCACTACTGGGCATATACCCAGAGAAAACCATAATTCAAAAAGACACATGCACCCCAATGTTCATTACAGCACTATTTACAATAGCCAGGTCATGGAAGCAACCTAAATACCCATCGACAGACGAATGGATAAAGAAGATGTGGTACATATATACAATGGAATATTACTCAGCCATAAAAAGGAACGAAATTTGCTCATTTGTAGAGATGTGGATGGATCTAGAGACTGTCACACAGAGTGAATAAGTCAGAAAGAGAAAAACAAATATCATATATTAACACATATATGTGGAACCTAGAAAAATGGTACAGAGGAACTGGTTTGCAGGGCAGAAATATAGACACATAAGTAGAGAACAAACGTATGGACACCAAGGGAGGAAAGTGGCGGGTTGGGGGGTGGTAGTGGGATGAATGGGGGAATTACGATTGACATATATACACTAATATGTATACAATGGATAACTAATAAGAACCTGCTGTATAAAAAATAAATAAAATTAAATTTAAAAAATAATAAATATTGTTTTAAGCCACTAAATATAGGTATTATTTAATGTAGGGATTGATAACTGAGGTAGCCAGGAAAAGTAATTAAATCCCCCTTCCTGGGAAACATAGATGATTGACTGATATTTTTGCCTCAGATGGAGAGGATACTAGACTGTCTAAACTTATCAGGGGGCTTTTTAGAAGATGAACAGTGAGGATTTGACAAGACAAATAACTGGAAATGTGAAACCAAGCTACTCAAGTACTGCCAGTGGAGAGCAGAGATGACAGTTTGAGATGAAAGTTTTATCTGACTTTTTTCATGAATTAGCTCATGCCTTGATGTCCAGGGAATATAGAAGGTTATGCTTAAAAGCAAGTTTACTCCAGGATCACTGTGTCTACAAAAGCCCTCTTCTTTGGTGTCTGTGTTGCATACCGAACGTCCCTAAGTTGAACAACAAACGTTTAGGTGTAAGAGGAAGTTCTCTCACAGAAAAAAATAAACCATTATAAAATAGCTTATAATGGTTCTTGTGGGTGCCGTTGCTTTAGGATGCAGGCCATGCAGCATGGTTATGCAGCTGGGATATAAAGATGGAAACGGATATATGAGAAGTGACTTAGCCGAGGCAACGCATACGCGAGAAAGTGTAGCCTATAGCAAAGCTTGGATGTGGAGAAGTCAAGTATATCCATTATTCATTCTATTCTATTTCCTTTGTTTAGATCCTTGGTCCTTTTTTCCTGTTGTTCTCTTAATGAGTTTTGTTGTTTGTTTGTTTATATGCTTTTTAAATTTTATGTAAGCCCATTTATATGCTTAAGATAGGTATCTTTTACTGTTGTATTTAACTGTAAATCCTTTTTACTATTTCTTTAATGGGCTTTATTTTTTGGACATACTGAAATATAACATTTTTAAAGGTAATCTCTGTGTCCTTAGGCATTCTTTCACTGATTTAAAAATTTTAAATCCTCCCACTCTATAGGTTAGAATAAATATTGAAGTGTTTTCTTACTTTTTTGAGGTTATAAAATATTTAATTAAGCTGAAATTATTTTATCATATTAAAATTGCTTTGGACAGAGCTAAAGCAAATTTTTTCAATAATAAGGAAATGATCAGTCGAGTGTATCCAATTGTCTTAAGTTTGATTAACATGTTACTTAAACCAACTAAAAGAATGAATTTGACAAGAGTCATATTGATTTTATGACTGCATGTAAATCCATATGAAATGAGAAAATGTTCTAATCTATTTATTTCTTGTTCTTACTGGTTTGGAAGTTTTTTACAAGGTAATAAATTGTGTAGTGTAGTCCTCTGCAAAGCATGTAGCATCAGAACACTAATTTTGCAGAATGTTAATTTATATTAAGTGATTAAAGGGTTTTGTAGTAAAACACATTTGGGAAATACTGGTTTGAACAAAATTAAATTGGTTTTTTAGTCAAGGATTTCTCAGAGTATTTAATGTAAATTGTGAATTTCCAAGAGTATAATATAATAAGCAGCATTGCCTAAGCTTACTCAACCATGGCCTCCTCCTATCCCTGCCCTCCCTCCCTCTCTGCCAGAGCATCTTTTAGGACTAGTTCTATGGAATACATTTTGGGTAATGCTGATGTGTTGAAAAAAAATTCTGAATCAGGTGTTAGGAAATATTCAATAAGGCCCTTAGCCAATATGGAGCAGTTTCCTCATCTGTATAATAAACCTGGACTTTCGCAATAATTATAAATTGTCTCCAAAAGTTCTATCCAGTTCTAGCTGTAGGTCCTTTGTGTCAGCGTTGCCTAACAAAATCACAGGCACTCTGTCAGCACCAGTATTCAATGAGGTCCCTTCTGAAACTGAAAATGTAGGACTATTAGGTGACCTCTAAAATCTTTTACACCTTTGACAGTCTTGGTTCAAAGCTCAATGCTTTGGATCATATTACAGAAATTGCTAACAATATCCTCACCTACGTAGTGCTATTTGATCATGGAATTTTTGTCTATGACACACCTGGGAAGTTTGAATAAACAAGAAAAAATTTAGAGTAGGGTTTCTTATATGTAGGGTCACAACCCCTTCTGATTTGTCTTGAATATTCCTCCTTTATACTTGGCACCCTGGCATAACCATTAATAGCATCCCCTTTCATTTCAAAGGCTAAATGATTTAAATGATAAATTATATGGTCACTTTATCTATATTCCAAATCCAACCACCTCCTTAGCTACTGACAACTTTTTTTTAAAACAGGTAACAGCTTTTTAAAAATGTCAATTTAGTATAGGTGCTAGTCTAATGAAGGCCTTTTTATGCACTCTCTTATTTAATTCTCACAAAACTCTATGAAGTTGGTACTAATATCATCTCCATTTACAGATGGAGAAACTGTCTCATAACTTGTTCAGAAGTGAGGCACATTTGAACTCCAACAATCTGACTCAGAGCTTCCTCTCTTAAATCTATACTACAGTATTCATTGCAACCTCTAATACCAATTAGCATAGCTCTAAAAGATATGGCCCACTTTGCTCAAACTATTTCTTCATTGGAATATCCCACCCACTCCCTTTCCTCTTTTGTCTGTAAATCCTGTTAATTCTGTAAGTCTTTGTGTATAGAGGCCTTCACCACAAAACCTGCTTATACTCTAGCTCATCACAAGTGATTAGTTGAGATTTCACTGGTAGTTATTGTCTCTTCTCTCATTTCAACATATATTCAGATATCCCCTTTGAGAGCCATAAATGATTCAAAGATTGTATGCCTATTTCAATCCAGATTAAAGTTCTTGCAGGCCTGGGGCCATGACTGCACTGTGCTTTCCACAGTGCTTCCTAAGATGCCATCATAGTCAATATCATTTTAGCCTTTCACCACCACAGGGAAAGAAAATGCAAAGGCTAATGAAAAAAATCCACAGCTTCAAAATGCCTTGTGTATTCTTGGCCCTTGGTTGGATATCAATAGTATTATGGGGGTCAGAATGTCTAGCTTTGACTTTGTTCTTTGGTGACATTAGGCAATCATTTTCTTCAAACCCCAGTTTTCTCATTTGTAGATGATTACCTGTGTGATAACATACGTCCTGCCTAGTTTAAAGGATTTTACATGGATCTAAAGAGATAACTTGTGGAGAAGTGCTTTGTAGATCGTAATGTGCTATTCAATTAGAGGAGGTTGATTATTTACAATGATAAAATATCTTGTATCTACAGGCATTCCTTTCTGATTTGGCAGAAGAAAAATTTGAAAGCAACATTTCCTTGAAGTCTTAATCCGGTTTGAAATCTGATTTTGCCCAATTAATTATAATAAACCTATAGAAGAGGCAGGTGAAAGCCTCCTTCATGAATCAACAAGCATCTTCCAGGGCAGCCCCAAGCATGCTGTAGAAGGTACCTGGTGCTAGCCTCTGATGCCTGCTTCTCCCATTAAAATGCAGATAAACTTTCTACATAAGTTGATTAGCCTGTTTATTAGCAGGCAACAAATTCTTCTGCATTGTAGAAACAAGTGAACAAAGCATCCAGGGGTTAATAAGATCTTCTCCTGTTCAGACATCTTTCTATTACTCATCATTTGTTGTTTCCATCCACTCAGCTCACCTATTTCCCATGTTGAACTCCTAACACATCCCACGTGGATTGCTGAGCTACAATCCTATAACGCTTGGAGTTAACGAAATTAATTTTCTGATGTTCCCATTTCAGCTTTCTTTTATTGCACCTTGCATGTGTCTTATATTTTTCCCTCACCTCACTGATTCCAAATATATATATTCTTCAATATACTCCCATCCTAGGGAAGGCTGTAGGTCAAAAGAGGTTAGTTTATCAGTGCGTGAAACATTGTGTCAGGGCCAGTTGGCAAAAGAAAGAATGTAGAAAATGACTGTGGAGTAGACAGTCTTCCCCTTCCCCATGTCCCCTTTAGGGGCTTGTAATCAGGACAACAAATAAACTTGATGTAGTAAACACATAATAGGTCAAATTGGACATTACTCTCTCAGGGCATGACTTCGCCTCTCTTTCATGTTTCCCTGTTTAGTGAAAGCTTTTCCCAAGAGAGCATTTCCCAGTCTCTTTGAACTCTGTTGGAAAGATTATTTTTAATACTAGTAACTCATCTTAATTTTCTTTTCCCGTAGCAATTTGTACTGCAGATATAGCCTGACATTTCTCTCCTTCTTGTATTTGATTTTATGTGCAAATAAAGTAAGGGTTCCCATTACTCAGAATGGGAAAGAGATAGGACATCTATAGGGGCTCAACATTTGTTGAGCCCCTATAATTTACTAGGCAATGTTCTCTGTGCTTTGCATATTTCATCTCATGCAGTTCTCATATCAACTCAGTGAAATAGGTATCATTATCTCTACTTTAAGAACAAGATATCCAACTCTCAGAGACCAGGCCCAAAATTGACCTGGGATTCGAACCTAAGTATGCCCTGACACAAATGCCCTTGCTTTTGGTTATATCAGCTGAGTGTAATGGAGTATTTTGGCTTCTTAAACTTTTTGATTGACACAGAACCAAAAACAAAATATTTTTATTTTAAACCATTCTTGATCATAGTATTTCTAGAAAGAAACAATTACTTGGGAAGCAATGCATGCTCTTTGAATTTTTTAAATTAAACTCTACATTGAGATAGTTATAGATTCATAGGCAATGGTAAGAAATAGTACAGAGAGGTCCCGTGTACCCTTTAACCAATTCCCCTTAATGGTAACATCTTTCAAAACTATTGTAAAATATCAAATCAGGCTATTGACACTGATGCCATCAAGATATAGAACATTTCTGCCATTAAAAGCATCCCTAATGTTTTCCTTTTATAGTCACTTTGATTTCTCTTCTGCCACACACCCTGACTTAACAACTAGCAACTACTAATCTGTCCTCCATTTCTACAATGTTGTCATTTCAAGAATGTTATATAAATGGAATCATATAGTATGTAAAATTACAGGGTTGGCTTTTTTTCACTCAGCATAATTCTCTGGAGATTCATCCAGGTTTTTGCATGTATCAGTAATTTGTTGCTTTTTATTGCTGAATGGTATTCCATGGTATGGATATACAGCAGATGGTTCAACCACTCAGACATTGAGGGACATCTGGGTTGTTCCTAGGTTTTGGCTATTTTGAATAAAGCTGTGATGAACATTTGTGTACAGGTTTTGTGTTTCTTGTGTGTGCTTTTCTTTGGGATAAATGCAATTAGTGGATCACATGGTAGTTGCATATTTATTGTAGTTTTTAAAAACTATCAAACTGTTTTCCAGAGTGGCTAAGTCGTTCTGTATTCCCACTAGCAATGTATGAGTGATTCAGTTTTTCTGCATCCTCACCAGCATTTAGTGCTGAAACTATTTTTTTTTAAGTTTGTCATTTTGATAGGTATGTAGTAATATCTCATTGTGATTTTAATTTGAATTTTTCTAGTGACTAAGGATTTTTTTTTTTTTTTTTCCCCCGTACCACGCGGCATTCGGGATCTTAGTTCCCCGACCAGGGATTGAACCGGGCTCTTGGCAGTGAAAGCACCAAGTCCTAACCACTGGACAGCCAGGGAATTCCCTAATGACTCATGATATTAAACATTTCTCATGTGCTTATTTTCCACCTGTACTGTGTATCTTATTCATTTATATGTCCCTTTATGTTTTTGCCCATATTTTAATTGAATGATTTTTTTAAACTGTTGAGTTTTGATATGTTCTTGATATTAGTCATTTGTCAGATATGTAGTTTGCAGATATTTTCTCCCACTCTAGAGCTTATCTTTTTATCCTCTTTGCATCATCTGTTGCAGAGAAAAGGTTTTTAATTTTCATGAAGTCCAGCTTTTCAGTTTTTGTTTTTGTCCATCATGTTTTTGGCATCAACTGTAAGAACTCTTTGCCTAGCCTTAGATTCTGCAGATTTCCCCCCATTGAATTTCGTTTGCACCTTTATAAAAAAAAACAATTAGATTTATCTGTGTGGGTCTACTTCTAGTTCTTTCTGGGTCTGTTCTGTTCCATTGATCTATATGTCTATCCCTTCACCCATACCATAATCTTGATGACTGTAGTTATATAAATGCTGAAATGAGCTAGATTCCTCCCACTTTATTTTTTTTTCAAAATTGTTTTATCAATTCTAGTTTCTTTGCTTTTCCATATAATTTTTTTCTCCCATAACATCTGTTATCATATTTTTTCTGATAGTTTCTTCTTTTTTCTTCAAAAATGTTAGAAGTTATTTTCTTCTCTAGGAATATTTAAAAAATACCATATTCCCCTTACTTAGGTTTTCTACTAACAACTTGCTAACCAAGACATATTTGTTTTTCCCTATTCTTTACAAGAATTTTTTTTCAACTCTGTCTTATAGATGCTTCCCTCAATCTTTTTTTTTTTTTTTTTTTGGCAGTAAAATGTCCTAAGCTGAACTTACTAGTACCCTATTCAGAACAAAATATATATTCTGGATTGGGGGAGAATATTGTATTTCATTAACTTGAACCACATCAATAAATAGTTTTTAGGCACTGTGCTATGAACTGTGGCCTATAAAAGTGTTCAGTATAGGACACAATATGTAATATATACAGTAAATACATATATGTGTATATCCTATATATATATATATATATGATTTTCCTTGAAGATGTTTCATTTACGAAGGTATTTTTTTTAGTTCAAATGAATCAGTATGACTTTTGTCCAGCTTTTGTCTTTTAGTAAGTTTTTGAGTCATCTATATGGACAGTGACTACATAAAAGAACTTAAGACTTGAGAAGACAGACATCAAAAAACTGTAAGATGGGCTTCCCTGGTGGCGCAGTGGTTAAGAATCCACCTGCCAATGCAGGCGGCGCGGTTGAAGCCCTGGTCTAGGAAGATCCCACATGCCGCGGAGCATCTAAGCCCGAGCACCACAACTACTGAGCCTGCACTCTAGAACCCGCGAGCCACAACTACTGAAGCCCATGTGCCTAGAGCCCGTGCTCTGCAACAAGAGAAGCCACCACAGTGAGAAGCCTGTGCAACGAAGAGTAGCCCCTGCTCACCGCAACTAGAGAAAGCTCACGTGCAGCAATGAAGACCCAACACAGCCAAAAAAATAAATAAATTAAATAAATTAAAAAAAAAACAAAACACAAGAAAAGCTGTAAGACAAGCAAGTTTAACTAAACACCATGAGAAAGGACTAAAAAGCACTCGGGAAGTACAGTTTAAGATTTACAGGCTTTATCAAGAAAACAATTCTCTTCAGGACCTTGATTTTACTTTTGGTAATTCTAAATTAGAAGTGTATAAACTGAAGCCAGTCAATAGGATAAATATGACCAAAAGCATAATGAACAAAAAGTATGTAGAGTGTGACAATCAGTGATTTCAACCATCTAAGATGTTCTTTTTTACTAATCTTTTAAGTGGAAGGTTGTCAGTTTGTTCCATTGAACTTAGCTTTAGCTATTGGACTTTTTTTCAGGGATTAATTTTTTCTGGCGGTTCACCTAGAACCTTAGTTTAAAGTTTCTAATTGTTGCAAATTTACACTTCTGAGAAGACCCTTTCCGCATTTTCAGAGTTTTCATGCTGATAATGACAGTGACATTTCAGAGTAAGGGGCAAAGCCATCTCTAATTCACAAGTATCTGTCACTGCAGTGTTGGCTCCATCCTCATCTTTGTACATTGTTATGCCCTATGTAAGAAGCACGAAGTTTAATAGTTTTTGTTGTTGTTTGCTTGTTTTTTAGCCACTGTGAGTGATATGGCTTTTGACAATAGAGTGTTTTACCCCATCCAGAAAATAAACATTGTTACGAAATGTGTTCATGAAGGCATAAAGTCATAGCTGTAGGAGGCAATTGTGTAAAATCCATTTGGAGATGCTGGGGGTTTCTTTTCGATCATGGTTCCACCCATGTCAAACCTCTACATTTTTAGTTACAGGGATAACATGGATTAACCACAACGTCTAGAAAAGTTTCCCCATTGGAATTTTAAATTGTGGACAGTTTTCCCCTACTGTGGGATATCTCCTGGAAGATTTTAGCAAGTGTCCATTTGAGGTTTTATTCAGTGTTAGAAAGCAGCCGTCTTGGCTTTGCTAGATATTATTCTCATGGATCTTAAAACTCATTTGGTCCCAGTATTTCTTTTAGAATTTGGATCAAAACTTGTGTCTCTAGTGAAATCCTTTAACTTTTCCATGGAATTGTCTTTATATTACAAGATGTTCGCAGGTAATGACTGTATTAGAGAAGCATATTTAGCATGATGATATGGTAAAGCATTTAATATATTTGTAATGGTATCTCTTTACCTATGAGCCTCCACCTTTAGGATAGAAATTTTTGTGGGGCGGGGGGGAAGGAAATATCTTAGTTTGAACATCATCCCAAGATAGTTAAACTATATCAAACTTGTTTTGGCTATCAGAGAATGTATTTACACTTTTATTTTTAACAATTTGATGTGTCCTAGAAAGGACCATTGTTCAGCAATTTGAATCAATTGGGTTTCCAGTGAGGGATTAGCTTGCGTAAGAGAGACTGAACTAGTTATTGCATATCCAACCTAGCATCATCCCTTCTCATTTTTAAGATAAGCTCTGGCAACAAAAATATATTAAGTCAAGACTTAAGGGAGTGTCCAAAAGATCGGTTCTGGGCATAGATACTTCTTGAACACAATCAAGAAATTTTATTTCATTATGTAAGTGTAAGATCGTTTTTAGATTAAGGGGGAGTAACAATATTTCATAGTTCGGTAGTTGACTAGCAGAAAACGTTGGTCATTTTCAGTTGAGAATAGGGATTATGTTGCATGTGAAATCATCAGATTTAAAGGTGATACTGGTATGAAATCCAAAGATACTTTGAATAGTGTAGCCAAGACCCCCATTGCTCTAAGGCAAAAAAGGTAAGACTTGGCTACTGTATCAAAGCATAATCTAGAGTAAGCAATGGGTCTTTTTTTAAAAAATTTAATTTATTAATTTATTTATTTTTGGCTGTGTTGGGTCTTCCTTTCTGTGCGTGGGCTTTCTCTAGTTGCAGCTAGCGGGGGCCACTCTTCATCGTGGTGCGCGGGCCTCTCACTGTCGCGGCCTCTCGTAGCGGAGCACAGGCTCCAGACGCACAGGCTCAGTAGTTGTGGCACACGGGCCTAGTTGGTCCGCGGCATGTGGGATCTTCCCAGACCAGGGCTCGAACTCGTGTGCCCTGCATTGGCAGGCAGATTCTCAACCACTGCGCCACCAGGAAAGCCCAGTGATGGGTCTTTGAAGTGTACCATGTGGTTGAGTTAATAGCTCTAGAATATGGCCTAGTATGTTAGTAAATACAAAAAAAGAAATTTATGATTACCTGAGAAAAAATGATCTAGATTCTTATGTGCTCTGCACTAATTATTTTCTGTACATGAGTGTTTTGCCCATAAGAATTCTGAAATTATAGCTAAGTATTTTTCTTCAATCACATATAATGTAGAAATATTAATCATATCCAGGATGTTTTCCTGGGACTTTCAATGATAATTATTCTGTAGCGCAATTTATCAGGAAGTACCGTTTGTAAGGTGAATTTTATCTTACAAGTTTGTTTTGATTTCTAGCTTGTTTACTTTCTAATAGTCTGTGTAAATGTTCGGTTACACATTGAAGATATTCTGAATTGAAAATTACCCATTTCATTTTGTTTCTGATAAAGTTCCTTAATTCAGGTCTGAGCTTATTTGTGAAAAGAGACGATAAACTTCTCTTAAGCTGTTGTGTCTACCCAAAATACTGTTTGGGAGTTTTAAAGACTACTTTTTAAAGACTACTAATAATTTGGCTTACAGTTTTTTTTTTTTTTTTTTTTTTTTTTTTTTTTTGCGGTACGCGGGCCTCTCACTGTTATGGCCTCTCCTGTTGCGGAGCACAGGCTCCGGACGCGCAGGTGGCTTACAGTTTTGAATCCTTATGCAATCTACTTCTAAGAGAAAGTCTTCTTAAATTGCTTTTATGCAGTACATTTCCTTTTATTTATTTATTTTTGCATTGTCAGACCCATTTAAAAATATGCATAACGAGGCTATTTAAATTCTCTTCTGGTCTTTCCCTCCTTGCTCCGTTTAACAGTTTCTCCTGTCTAAAGGGCTAATAATTTAGTGAACAAATTAGAACATCTATGACCATTCAGGACCATAACTATCTTGCAAAATCCTGAATTCTGTAGCAGGTTTTGGTATAACTTCTAGAGGCCTAGGAAAAATTTTAATTATGGCTCTCAACTTTTCTCTACACTGGTTTAAATGCAGCTTTTATATATTTCCTTCTGACTTAGGAATTTAAAAGATATTGTGTGCAATGTGACTGTTCCTTTCCTGAGAACAACTCTCCCAAAAGGGAGCTCAGGAGGTCAGAAGAAGGAGCAGAAGGAATTGGAGGATAAGACAGATAGATGAATAAAGATGGACGAAGTATGGATTTCAAATGGTTGAACAGGAGTGAACAAGAGAGCCTTTGCAGGAGATTTTCTTGAAGTCAGCATTTTGTTTATTTGAAGTTAGCATACAAGTTAAAAAGCTAACTATTGAATGTTTGATTTTTTGCTCTATATTTTTTTCTGAAGCTCCCCTAAATTTTGACATGTAAAAAGTTTCACAAAATAGCCATTGCTATTATTTAAAATAAAAGTAATTTTGCCAGTTACCAAGATAAGCACAAAAACTAGTGTTGCAGTGAGAATTTATAGGAAAGCAGCTGTTCTGCGAGGAGCAGGTTATGGCTTTGCTATAGACAAACTCATGACAAATAAGGAAAAAGGCCTCTATAGTTGCTCAAGAATGTGTGTTTATGAATAATGTTTTCGGTTTCCTAACCAAACAGAAGCTAGGAACAGACTGTGTGGTCAAAAATGCAGCAAGTGTGGACCTTGGAATATAAACTAAACAATATGACCTACTTTCATGAACTGGCAAGATGGATTGGAGACTGATCAAGCCTGTGCCCTCCTCTGTTGTTTATGGAGCACACTCTTATACATGCAACAGAAACAAGACCATCTAAGACAAAAGAAGGTAAGCCATTCACCCACTCACGAAGCACACACACACATGTGCACACACATTATATATATATGACAGTTGTATAGTTAACCTAGGGTATGGGGGTAGGTGCTTGGAAATAGGGCCATACATTCTTAAGTCAAAGTTCATGAATGGGTAACTAGTCTCGTGGGGGCTGGGAATACATCACAAAGGTTTTCATCATTGTTTGGGACCGAAAGAGCATAGAGGCCACTTGATCCTAATGATTATTAAACAATATCTATTAACTACAAAGCTCTTGATGACAGAGAAGAAATTTACTGCACAGTACAGTCCTGGGTAGGGTCAGCTAAAGCACAGAAGAAACTGTAAGGGCCCAAGATGGTGTCAGATATGCTAACAGCCATACGCTGCTGTTGATTGGATGTATATAGGAAGTTCGTGTGCTCACTTGATGACTTTCAGGAGTAAGGAGCTATTTCTGACTAGCCGGTGTTAGGAAGCTGAAGTGAATTTTTGATTGATTAAATGGGTATAAAATCAGCCATAGTGATTGCTTTTACCATGGCTATAGAACTGTAATTGATAAATTAAACAAGTGTAAAATCTGTCTGTTGACTACTTTTTACCATGTTTACAGCACATACAGGCTTCTCCCAAAAGTGTTCAAATTATTATTTTTTAAATTTTCATGATGGTTAATGCTAGGGAGTAGTTAAAAAAGAACAGGTGGCTAGGAGTAAGAAGCAATCAGTTAAGGGTCACTTAATGATGATCAAAACCTACAGTCAAAGATTCATCAGAAGCCCTTCCCTCTACTGAGACCTGTCGTAGAAATTATGATTCAGTCAGTTTCCAGAAGCTTGGAAACTTTTATATTTAAAGGTTTTTTCATGGGCTTCTGATTGAAATTCTTAGTCTTTGGATTTACAATGAGAGTACTTTTAAGACTGTCTCGTCCTATACTGCTGTTTTATAGGTGAGACCAGAGGGATCAGTAAAATTGTCTAATCTAGCTATTGACTCACATGAGACTAAAGCCATGACTCTTCACTTCAAGTCTTGTAACCTCAATTTTGGTTTCTGAATGCAAGTGTATATATTTGAACCTTTACATTGGTTAGAGTAGCTCTGAGACTTTTAGGGTTTGATTTCAGATTATGTTTCTGGATTGTTTTGATTAAACTATTCCTTGAGGATAAGAACTTTTGTTTATTTATTTTTTTATTGCTTAATTCCTAATGTCTAGAACAGTGATTGGCACATAGTGAATATATATTCTGAATGACTAAAACAACAAATGAATTAATAAATTACTAGTCCTCCGATTTATGACTGTGGACTTAATATAGCTCCTAGGCCCTGGTCCTTACCTTTCTGCCCCTTAGTTTCCTCCCCTATTAAAAAAAAATGTAATGGTGACTAATCTTGAAGGTCTTACCAGATCTGGCATCCTAATTAAGATATGACCTGGGACTTTTTTAGTGTAGTGTATTTGGGAGCATTAATCAGAATGGGAAGCTGAGGTGAGAATTGGATCAGATTTAGGAAGTAGAAATAAAATGCATTAAAATGTATTGTTCAGGTTGTAAAATTATAATCCACAGTTGGATGGGTAGGGGATCTTATAAATAATATGAGGGCTTGTAAAACTTTTAACTTTATATTGAGATATTAAAAGTAAAAAAGATACACTACTGAAAGTAACGGTGAATGCGGCCTGATTGGTGAGATAGCCCCTGTTCACTGTTCCCACTCTTGTACCCTTAAGAGCAGAGTGAATCAAGAGCACTTTGGGAGTCCCCTCCAAGCATGGACAAGTCCCAGCAAAGATGGACCAGGACAGGCATATTGCCAGGTTTCCTAGGCAACAGGGCCCCTTGCTTTATAACAAGAAGAGCCATGTACAAATGAAGAAAACAATAATCAAGGGGAAAAGAGATAGGATTTGGATAAAATCTACCTGTGAAGAAAGTTTGAAGAGGCGTTCGGGAGGGGTTTGGGCTGAAAAGGATGAGATCACAACTGGAGCAAAACTGAGTTCTGCTTTAGAGGGTAATATACTCAAGTACGTGTTTAAGACCATCTAATATGAGGTATCCCAAGCCTTTTTCTTGCTGTTGTGGTCATAAGTTGTGTTCATGAACTCAGGTTGCCCCACCGGTTCTATCTGCTGACAGCATTCCCTTTAACTCTCAGAATCTTTCTCATTTCTCCATTTGGCCACTACCAAGTGATTGGAGTGAGCATGTGAAATGAAACTGGTTTGTCATTCTTGTCCTCCCGGCCCGATGGTTCGGGACTGAAGTTTAGGGTCAGATGTTTCTCTTCAGAGAAATGTAAAGGACAATCTCTGAATCTGTGGGAAAAAAGATTGAAGGGAAGATGGGGCAGGATCTCGGCCATTCTCAAAGTGATAGCCCTGTGAACACTGCTTCAGACGACAGAGAAATGTACCTTTCAGCTCTGTGTTTTGGCCTTTCTTGAACCAGAAATAGCAGAGGATCAGCTTAAGGAGTTGGGCTGGGAACATGACCTCTGGAGAAATGGGAATCAAAATGGTTGTTGTCCAAACAGTGGCTATTCTTAAGTCTTTCTTCCTGGCTTGCCAAGGGAGAAAATTGGTCTTCTAACACCAGCATCCTGGTTTTTGATGGAGTGGCCATAAGCCTAAAATAAAGGCAGAGTTGGGTTCAAATCCTGCATTTGCTGCCTGCTAATTAGGTCATATTGGACAGGCTTCTTAAACATTTCAAACCTTAATGTCTTCATCTGTAAATCGAGGGTACTAGTACCCACATTAGTCATTTTTTAACAAACAGTTAAATTCATTGTAAACAAGTGAGTTGATATGTAAACAAAAAGTTTGGCACAGTGTTTAACACCTTTTAAGCAGTTATTAAATGTCAGTTACCACTAATATTCTTGGCTCATTTCCATAATAACTTAGGTAGGTAACATTTTTTCTTTTCTGTTATCTTGCATTGCTTATTGAGCTGAGCTGAACGCCTTATTTTAAAAAATCCTTGCTGCCATCAATAAGCTGAATTGCTCTTTAACATTTAAAAACTTATCCATGCCTCTTGAATCTCTGGTTTTCCTCTACACAACTGAGTTTCAAAAAACACCAAACGTGTTCCCACCTCAGAGCCTGTGGGGTTCACTCCCTAACACTAATTACTCCCCAGCGTTCAAATGATTCTCTTTTGCTCATGCTCCCCCTCCCCAGGTTTAGCCCAATCTCTGCTTAAACATTGCCCTTCCAAAGAGGCCTCCCAGACTGACCAGTGCATCTAAAAGATGTCTCTCTCCAACTTAGATATGGATACTGACTCTTCTTAATTATGCTTCATAGCACTTTTCCTTACTAAAATTATACATTTGTTTTCTTGTTTATTGCTTGTTTCCACCAAGATATAAATGAAGACAAGGTCTCTTTTTAGTCTTGTACACTGCTGTGTGTCCAGTACCTAGAACCATACCTGGCACAGAGCACACATACATGCACACGCTCATAAATGGATGGATGGATGGATGGATAAATCAAAAAGTGGATGGTCATAGGTTTGTTCTAATTTTAAAACCCAATTTCAACCACTATAAACAGTGCTACAATGATAAACACCATCTTAAGTACATATGTAGACATTTTTCCAGAGAAAACACTGAGGAATGAATTTGCTAGGTCATAGGGTATGTGCGTCTTCAACTCTATTATATATTGTCAAATTGTTCTCCAAAGTAGTCATATCTATTTACACTTCCACTGGCGGTGTATAACAGTTCCTGTGTATTCTCATTCTTGTCAATATTTTGTCTTATTAAATTTTAAAATTTGGCAATCTAATGGTGTGTGCGTAAAATTGTATGTCATTATTATTTCAAATATGTGCTTCCACAATTACTACGGAGGCTTAGAAAACACCCTAGTGAATTCTCAAGCATGCTGTGCAGTCATTCATAGCATCACCATGGTGGTGTCTGAGATGCTGAAAATTCTTTCCTTCTCTATCCAGAGCAAGGATTTTCAACGAAATGCTTACTCCTCACTTTTAGTTGACTTTTCACTTGCAACCTCTGTCTTATGCCTAAGTTATATGGAAAAAGTGGAACAAGCACTGGTCAATTTTGAATTCTGGGTCTAGCAATCCTGGGTTTGGACAAGGTACATAGGTTTTCTGAAAGTGAGATTAGCCAACATCCTTATCCTTCCTCCCTTGTAGGACTGGTATGAGAATCAACTAGGATAACTGAATTAATGTCTAGAGAACTATGTAAATTGTAGTTATTATTACACTTCTTTTGCTGACCATTGTGAGGCTGTCCTGGAAGAGTCTTCCTCCCTGAAGCTATAAGGCACACAGACAAAGCACATGCAACCCTATGTTAAGGGTTCAGTGTGGGATTGAAGCTAATTTTCCCCTGTGACTTTTTTTTTTTTTTGCTTAGGGAGTGAATTGTTCAACTATACAAAACCTATAAGGTCAGTGGGAGTCCTATTCAATAAGGAATTTACTCTTTCAATAATGAGCACTCCTCCAGCACCTTTAAGGCTGCCCCTCCCATGTTAAAAGAATGTGTAAATCTTTGGTTCCCATGTGACACTGCTTGCCTCCCAGGATTTCCGAAGGAGCTGGAACCAAGGGCCCTCCATTAGGTCTCCAGGCTCAGTGAAGAGCCAACTTTAAGTGAGATTTTCAAGTGATGCAAGTGTGTCTTTACGTTTTGGATCCTTTCTTCCCTTTTTCCTATACAAGGGCACCATTTTGCTTCTACTGCATTCACACACACACACACACACACACACACACACACACACACCAATAGTGTTAAATTAAACTTCTCTGGGCTCCTGCATCCTGCCAGCATTCCTGGGGATTTTCATTTTTTCAGAGATCAGAGGTTTAATCTCTATGAATTAAGTCCTAGGAATTGCAAGTCTCAGTTTGTGTATGGAGGATGTCATTGGGGCACAAGAGGACCTGGTTGTGGCCCAGATCAGGAGGGGACCTTGGTCAGATATGGCAGGTGTGGGGCTGACTCAGTGAAAGGCAGCCCTAGTCAATGTACAGTCTCAGAAAGGAGGCAATTAGAGACCAGGAAACAGGATGTTCTGGAAGCCTGGAGCTGCTGAGGTGATCAGGGATTTGCAGTCACACACATTTTGAAGTGGAAAGCAATTTAAATGAAGGAGGCTTTTTTTTTTCTTCTTTAAAAAGAGGTTTGAAGAAAAAATAATGTGCTATTTTTTTAACATATTTATTGGAGTATAATTGCTTTACAATGGTATGTTAGTTTCTGCTTTACAACAAAATGAATCAGTTATATATATACATATGTTCCCATATCTCTTCCCTCTTGCGTCTCCCTCCCTCCCACCCTCCCTATCCCACCCCTCCAGGCGGTCACAAAGCACAGAGCTGATATCCCTGTGCTATGCGGCTGCTTCCCACTAGCTATCTACCTTACGTTTGGTAGTGTATATTTGTCCATACCTCTCTCTCGCTTTGTCACAGCTTACCCTTCCCCCTCCCCATATCCTCAAGTCCATTCTCTAGTAGGTCTGTATCTTTATTCCTGTCTTACCCCTAGGTTCTTCATGACATTTTTTTTTTCTTAAATTCTATATATATGTGTTAGCATACGGTATTTGTCTCTCTCTTTCTGACTTACTTCACTCTGTATGACAGACTGTAGGTCTATCCAATAATGTGCTATTGAACCCACTTTATGAAAAGGGACCATAGTAACTGCGATGTAATGCAATCTATGCATTTAGGGTCATTTTCTGATGTGTTCTCACTGCCTTTCTCTGCCAGAAGAGCCTTGTTAAACAAAGCAAGAAAATACCTCACAGTGGTATTTCCTTTCTGGAACAGTTTCTTAAAAGCCCAGTTTATGAGTACTATGTTCACATATCCTGCAATGCCTATCACCACATAAACTAACCAATGTTTCCTGCGTTGTACTGAGTGCTGAATACACTTTACCCCATTTAGTCATCCATGTGACTCTGTAAGGACAGTATGAGTATGCCCGTCACACTAAGGAAAGAACTGAGGCTCATAAAAATTAATGACTGACCCAAGGCCTCACAGCTAAAGGATGACTAGTGTGATGTTTGGTTTTACGTATCAGCTTGGCTGGGCCACAGTGCCCAGATATTTGGTCAAACTTTACTCTGGCTGTTTTTGTAAGGGTGTTTTTGGATGATATTAACATCTTAACTGGTGGACTTTAACTAAGGCAGATTACCCTCCATAAAGTGGGTGGGCCTCATCTAATCAGTTGAAGACCTCAACAGAAGGAAAAACTAACCTCTCCTGAGCGAGAGGGAATTCCACCAGCAGAAGGCCTTTGGACTCAAACTGCAACATTGGCTCTTCCTCGGGTCTTCAGCCTGCAGGCCCACTCTGCAGATTTGGGACTTAACAGCCTCCATAATTTCATGAACCAATTCCTTAAAATAAATCTCTTTCTCTCCATATATAGGCACATCTTGGTACTTCTGTTTCTCTGAAGAATCCTGACTAATACAACCAGTCTAGGATTACAATGCAGCTCTCTCTGTGTCTCTCTCTTTCCACTAAACCACGTAGCTTCCCAAGACCACTGTTAGGCAGCAACTGTAATTTAATACTAGATTAGTCACCATAGAGAACAATAACCTCAAAATGGAACTTACTGTGCAATTAAGAAATCAGGTTCACTAGTGAATAAAGTACTGTGGAGAGCATATATACACAGATTTAAGCCTAAATCCAACCTTTACTTGCTCTGTGAGCATGAGCAAGCTACTCACCACTTCTGAGCCCTCAGTTTCTCCATTTGAAAAGTGGAGATGATGCTTATTTCTACAAGGTCGATGAATATTCTGGTTATCTGTCACCAGACAACAAACCACTCCAGAATTTAGTAGCTTAAAATGACAAAAGAAATCATTTGTCTTCTCACAATTCTGTAATTTGGGCAGGGATTGGTGCAAATGACTTTCTTCTGCTTCACACTGTATGTCTTAGGCTGAAATATCTAATATGGCTTCTTCACTCCTGGGTCTGTTGGCTCAGGTGGGATGGTTGATAAGGCATCTCTATTTTTCTTCACTTAATCTTTCCACATGACTAGCTTGGTTTCCTTTACAGCATGGAAGTATCTTACATTTTGTCCAACTTAAAGGGAAAGCAGAAGCTCACAGGCCCTGAAACCTAGACCAAGACTTGGTACAATACCCCTCTGTCTCATTCTGTTGGTCAGTGTCTGCCACAGAGATTAGTTCAGAACCAATGGGACAGGCTTAAATAGCATGGGGCATATTTCCTTGGGAGCTGCAAAAGTGATAGTCTATTACAATGGAAACAAATAAAAGGGCAGATTTACAAGGTGCAGCTCAGGACCAGGAATAAAGAAGGCAGAATTAATTCAGATAAAAACAATATTTATTTGCATGGCTTTTTTGCCTCTACAAAACATGTGCATAGAGATTTGTTTGAGTCTTCAAATTGCCTCTGTGGTCCAGGAGGAGAAGAGAAGGAATTGTTTTTCTTCTATTAAAGTGAGAACATAGTAACTTGCACAACGTCATACAGTTGTGGTGATGCAGGTAGGTGGTCTGTGTCAGACACTGTGTGCTGGCAAACTGACTCAACAACAACAACAACAACAAAAAGTCAATTTGGAGCATTTGACAGTTTCTATGGTGTAAATACTCCCAACATAGCTGATTCCAAACTAACTTGGGAAAAGACGAGCACAGACAGCGTTCATCAGCCAGTACATGCAGCTCCAGCACACCACTGAGCTGGAGGAAACAGAAACTGATTGCCCAGAAAGTCAAGGTTCTGAAGTCAAAACTTATGAGAAAATACATATTTATGAACTTTGAATGACTGACCCTAAATCAACTACCCCTGAGACTCAAAATGGTCAACATTTTGCCTCTCCATGGAGGCAAATGAGAAAATGACATGAGACCTATCACGTGCTCTATTTGAAGCAGGATATTTCCTTATAGAAAATAAAATAATAAACAAACAAACAAAGGAATCATGTGAAATAAGCAATTTGTCTTTGGTACCCTCCCACCTTGTTTTGGGAGCCCCACCAAGAAGAAATATGCTCCTGAAATGTTTCCTTTTTCACCTCTGGTAGGCTGCCTGAATCTGTGGGGTTCAGACCTTTCTACTCCTCCCCAAAATGAAATACTCATAAAAGACTTTAATCATTGGTAATGGCTTCAACTATTAAGATTCCGGAATATTAGGCAGACCCATGTTTATTGATGGATCTCCAAAACACATTTGTAAGTCAGTTGTTTGAAACCTAGTATACATTATCCCACATAAATTACAATATAAACAGTCCTTACGCAAAAGTCTATTTTGCTGAGATCAATGAACCCTTACAGATTGCTGCTAAAAGGCAGAAAATGATAACTATTGTAAAAATCAATAAATTGAATAGGCAACTGAATTGAATGAAATGTTTTGAAATAATTTTTTTAAATTTCTACAGGTAAATTAGCTTTAATAAGAGGAGATTAGGAGTGTCACTGGATGTTTTTGTGAAGATGGGAGGTTTCTTGATACTGATAGTTTTATGGGTAGATGGTTATAATATTGCATTTCACAATTTTCAACTAAGTGTATTTTTAGCACTATGCTTCATGCATCCTAATCATTACTAGTGGTGTGTTTGGGGAAATCACAAGTGAAACAAAGAATTTTGAGATAGGGAAATGGAAAGAATGAAAAAGCAGACATTATCTTGATTAACTATTTCTTGAGTATATTCTCTACTGCACTGGTCCCACAAGTTACTTTATGATCAGTTAAATTTTAGAAACTGAATACTAGATCCCCTATTTGGATAGTCATGTTGCATGTTAACATATATGTCATTTAAGAATAAAGGGGGACCTTATTTATTTGTAATAAACTTCTTTAACCTGTAATTTCTTAGCTTACTGGACAACAGATTCCTTTGCTTAAATAATATTTATTAACATCAATGAAACTGGTAAATTCTAGACCAGTGTTTCTCCAGTTGTAGGTCATGACCCAATAGTGGAATCATGAAATCATTTGAGTAGGCTGTATAAGCATTAAAGAACAGAATAGAACATTTCAGAATCCATTGCAAAGTATTTATCATTTAATACAAAAATGTTAAATACATTTTGTTTTAGGAATGTGTGCATATGTGTGTGTGTATTAGGTCACAATGAAAAATATGTTTCTTACTGTGAGCTGAAAACTCTAGCACACACTTTGGGAAACCTTTCTTAATGAAACTGAAGAATAAAAACAAAGGATGTCAGTTTATTCATTATTATTTTTATTGGGTTATTAGACCAATAGAACACAATATTTTTAACATATATGTGAGTTATAAAGCTTAACAATAAAATGAACACCATGATTCTAGCATACAATTTAGAACTTTACCGATATCATTGTATTTGTCTATGTGCAACTCTTGCTCTTTTATTCCACTCTTGGCCTCCACATAAGAGGTAGCCACTATCTTGAAGTTAGCATTGAGTTCCTTTTTCTTTTTTTTCCCAATAATTTTTATCAAACATGTAAGTATTCCTATGTTTAGTTTTGTTTATTTTGTGCATTAAAAGAGTATCATACTAAATGGAGTCTCCTGAGATGTATATATACATATATATATATATTTTTAAGATTTATTTATTATTTATATATTTTGTTTGTTTTTGACTGTGTCGGGTCTTAGTTGACGCACTCAGGATCTTCATTGAGGCATGCGGGATCTTTCTTTGCCGTGCGTGGGCTTCTCTCTAGTTGTGGCGTGCGGGTTTTCTCTTCTCTAGTTGTGGCGCGCAGGCTCCAGGGCATGTGGGCTCTGTAGTTTGCGGCACGTAGGCTCTCTGTTGAGGCCCACAAGCTCAGTAGTTGTGGCATGCAGGCTTAGTTGCCCTGCGGCACGTGGGATCTTAGTTCCCTGACCAGGGATCGAACCCACGCCCCCTGCACTGTAAGGCAGATTCTTTACCACTGGACCACCAGGGAAGTCCCCTGAGATATATTTTTTTAACTCAACATTCTGTTCTCCAGTTCATGTATGTTGGTTCATGTAGCTGTGGTGCATTTATGTACTATGGTATTTTCTTTACTGCAAACATTTCTGAAAACTTCTGGTAAACATATTAAAGAGTTTCTCTGAACTATATACCAGGAGATTCTGTATGATCTATTCCTAGAATTGGATCCATACCCATAGAGTATTATAATTTTCAACTTTACAAAGTAATGTGAATTTATTTTTCTGAAAGTTTTTTTTATCAATATACATTCTCACCAATATTTAAATTGTTCCACATCATCAACATCTGGTACTGTTAGAGTTGTTACTTTTGCCAATCTATTGGGTATAAATGACATTATTTTTAAGTGTTATTGTTAATTTCCATTTCTATCATTACTATCAAATAGTAGAATAGGTATCTGCTCACATATTTATTTTCTATGGACTTCTGCTTTCTGAGTTGCCTTTCTGTGTCTTTGCATTTTTCTACTGGGTTGTTTTCTGTTAATTTGAGAATTTTTTTGTACGTAATGGTTACTAATCTTTTGTTGAACATATGTGATTTAATATTTTATCCTTGTCCTTTCACTTTCTTTACAGTGTCTTTTATTAAACAGAAATTCTTAACTTTAATATGGTCAATTTTATCAATACTTTCCTTTATACTACCCTCTTTCATGTCTTTTCTAAAGAAACCTACACCTATCCTGAAGGCATAAAATATTTTCTTATATTTTTTCTAAAAGTTTTAAAGTTTTGTTTTAAAATTTAATCAATCTGGGATTAAGTTTTGTTTATAGTGTGTGGTAGTGGTCCAATTTCATTTTATTTACCTAAGAATAATCTTTTTCTTAGCACAATTATTAAATCGTTACTCCTGTTCCTAATGCTTTGCAGTAACACTTTTATCACACATAAAACTTCCATATATGTATGGGCCTGTGTCTCGGGTAAGATTAGGGTCACCAGATAAGTCATGCTGTATTTTGGACATACTCATACTAAAAATTATTTGTTGTTTATTTTAAATTAAAGTTCAACTGGGTGTCCTATTTTTTTTTATTAGAGTATAGTTGCTTTACAATGTTGTGTTAGTTTCTGCTGTAAAGCGAAGTGAATCAGCTATACGTATACATATATCCTCTCTTTTCGGATTTCCCTCCCATTTAGGTCACCACAGAGCATTGAGTAGAGCTCCCTGTGCTATACAGCAGGTTCTCATTAGTTATCTGTTTTATACATAGTAGTGTATATATGTCAATCCCAATCTCCCAATTCATCCCACCACCCCCCAACCCCCTTTGTGTCCATACATTTGTTCTCTACGTCTGTGTCTCAATTTCTGCTTTGCAAATAGATTATTTACTAAATATGGCAACTCTAGTCAGAATCCACTCAGGGAACTGAAACCATATGAGCATTTTCCAACAGCTTTAAAGAGGTAGGTTTCAACCAGGGGTGTACATGTTTACTATGTGAGGAGATTTTTTAAGATACAGATACCAAAGAAGTTGTTCCTCAGATCTAATGAAATGAAATCTCTGAAGAGAGATGTTAGGCACCATGTGTCTTTTAGGGCAGTTCTTTAAGCTGAATCTCATGTGTGCTCCTTGTTAAGAACCACTGTCTCACGGTCATTTCAAGAAATCCTTCAGAATGAGTTTTATTTTGATTAACTCAAACTAACAAGTTCTGTGTGAGAAATAAATTGGTTCCTGCATCAAAAGTTTGAGATACAGTTTAAGCTCATGAAACAACCAGTGAAAATTGATAAATTGATTCACATTCTAGTGTTGGAATCTATAGTGCAAGGTCTAAAAAGAAAAGATCATCATGTGCCTGGATTAGCTAGGAAAGGCTTTCTGGGAGATACATGGTTTGAGCTGGCCTTTGAGGGACATCTAAGATTAAAGCTTTCACTTTTCTAATTTAATTAGATAGAAAAAGAATAGAAATTAGAGGGTCCCTATCACAGTAATTTTCAACTCTTAGCCAAACAAAAGGTCACAGACGTACTAGGAGATCCAGAAAGAAAGTTTAAGTTTGACTTCCTAGCCCTGGAAGTTTTGGACTTAGAGATTCAAACCCAGGAATATGGATAAGGACAAGAGCAGGCATGGAAGGTGGGGGTTAAATAGTATGAGGGACAAATAGATTAATAAAATCAGTTCATTCCTTTGATCATCATTTTATCAGCTACCAAGAATGAATGCACAACTCTTCCTGTTCAACCAGGCAGAAAACAAGTAGGACTCAAGGCAGATATCACATTCCTGAAATACTACAAGAAAAGAAATCCTTAGTCTTAGGCACATATGACGTCTTATATAGTTCCAGCCTGAACATCAACACAAGAATTGATATCTTGTTTGGAATGTCCTTCCATCCTAAAGCCATGGGGTTGGGCCACCCATCTTTGTCCCACTCATTTTGACCTCTCTGTTCTCAATATTTCCTTAATAAAAATCAGTTGGACCTCACCAGGCAAATATTTCTAAGCCTTTAAGCATAGTTATATGAAGCCATAGTAGAGTCCCTCATCCTAAACCAACAAAATTATAGACTGTCTTCCCTAGACTGCAGCCATTGTTATTTCTTCCCACCTTTCCTCTACCCAAGGTGTGATATTTGATTACAATGGTAGAAGATAATTTTAGGCATGACTGGAGTGTTGTGATTCATTTGCTTTTTTGAAAAAGAAGAAAATGAAATTATATTTTAAAAATCACAGAGCTTTTCAAAGGACATGGTAAAGGCAGAGAGAAGAGGGAGCTTAAAAATTAGGGTCCATCTGGATCCATCTTTGCTACAATTATGACCAATAGAAAGCTTCATGAATGGAAACTGTGAGAGAAATATAATGGGTGGATGTTTTAAGACTGTTAGAGGATAAAGCATTAAATTGCAGTGTAGTTATCAAAAACACCAAAGCCTATCTGTGGATAAGGGGGCATGAAATTTTATACAAAAATACATTGCATGAAAAATACCTATTTTCACATAAAATTGAAATGAATATTCCTCAAGGCTTATTCCAAATTGCACTTGTTTAAACTGTAATGAGAGAGAAGACTAGCCAATGTGTGGATAATACTAACAATATGGGTGAGATGATTAGCCATGGGGTATCAAGCCAAAGATTGCTCTTCTGATAATTAGCTTCAGAATAGAGAGTCTAACATTTGCCAAGACATATATATTGACAAAGATTCCCTTATGGGCTGGCAGATATGTGTTTGGGATGTGAAAGAAATTAGGAATTAAAGAGCTAGGCTCTGAATTGGGACATCTGAATGACATTTTTAAGTATATTACTAATTCTGATGGCCAGTTCTTGATACTTCCATATACTTGGGGCAGCCACGAAGGTGCATGCTTGGATCTTCATCCAAGAAAGACCTTGCCATTCCATTACAAGGAGTGCAGTTACTTGAAAGCCTCTAGCTGTTAGTGCTTTTAGAATCTGCCTCAGCTTTCAAGTCAAGGACTGGCTATTATATTGGCAGTTCCTATGCAAGTACTGAGCATGACAAGCACATTTGGTCCTGGCCATTTCCACCCAACACAGGATGCCTCCAATAGGCAAGATTCTGCTTCAAAGCTCCACAGTGAGGTAGTAGAATCAGATACACAATTCAGGCTAATGTTCTCACTGCCTAATCTTTTACTTTAATATAGTATTAAAAGCTCATCACCAAACCCAAGGCAGTCTAGATTTTCTCCTACGCTGCCTTCTAGAAGTTTTATATTTTTGCATTTTACATTTAGGTTTATGATCCATTTTGAGTTAATTTTTCTGAGAAATGTAAGATCAGAGTCTAGATTCTTTTTTTTTTTCTTTTTGCCTATGGATGTCCTGTTGTGCCAGCACTATTTGTTGAAAGGACTATTGTTTCTCCATTGAATTGCTTTTCTTCTTTTGTCAGAGATCAGTTGACTATATTTGTATAGGTCTATTTCTGGGCTCTCTGTTCTGTTCCATTGATCTATTTGTCTTTTCTTTCATCAGTACCACACAGTTTTGATTCTTGTAGCTCTATGGAAAATCTGAAGTTGAGTAGTGTCAATCCTCCAGCATTGTTTTTCTTCTTCAATATTGTGCTGTTGAGAGTCTTTTTCTTTCCATATAAACTTTAGAATTATTTTGTCAATACCCCCAAAATTAACTTGCTAAAATTTTGATTGGGATTGCATTGAATCAAGTTGGGAATAACTAAATCTTAATGACAATGAGTCTTCCTATCCACAAACATAGGATGTCTCTCAATTTATTTAGATATTCTTTGGTATTTTTCAATAGAATTTTGCAGGTTTTTTTCATGTAGATCTTGTACATACTTTGTCAAATTTATACCTAGACATTTCATTTTGGGGGGTGCTAATGTAACTCTTGTGTTTTTAATTCCAAATTTCAATTGCTCATTGCTGATAGTATGTAGAAAAGCATTTGGCTCTTGTGAATTAACCTTGTACCCTGCAGTCTTGCTCTTATCACTTACTAGTTCCATGAGATATTTTGTCAATTCTTTCAGATTTTCTACATAGATGATCATGCCGTCTACAACCAAAGATAGTTTTATTTCTTCCTTTCCAATCCATATACCTTTTATTTCCTTTTCTTTTCTAATTGCATTAGTAGGACTTTTAATACAATGTTGAATAGGGGTGGAAACGGGACATTCTTGCCTTATTTCTGATCTTATGGAGAAGGCATCTAGTTTCTCACCATTCAGTATCATGTTATCTGTAGGCTTTTTGTAGATTTTTTTTATCAGACTGAGGAAGTTCCCCTTTATTCCTAGTTTTCTGAGAGTTATTATTATTATTATCATTAATGGGCGTTAGTCAAATGCTTTTTCTGCATCTCTTCACATGATCACATGGCTTTTCTTCTACAGCCTGTTGCTGTGATGGATTACAACAACTGATTTTCAAATGTTGAATCAGTCTTGAATCCCATGCTGTATGATGGTTTTTATTCATGGCTAGATTTGACCTAATATTTTGTTTAGGATTTTTGCATTTATATTCATGAAACATATTGTCTGGAGTTTCTCTTGCTTTTAATATCTTTATCTGAGTTTGGTATTAGGATAATGCTGGCCTTATAGATAAGTTAGGAAATGTCCCCTTTTATTCTCTAGAAGAGATCATAGTGAATTGGTACAATTTCTTCCTTAAAATTTTGATAGACTTCATCAGTGAAACTATGAGCTTTCTGCTTTGGAACATGTTAACTATTGATTCAATTTTTTGAATTGTTTAAAATGTTTTGTGGTCCTGAATGTGGTCTGTCTCGAGGAATGTTACATTTGAGCTTGAGAAGAATGTGTATTCTGCTGCTGAACCATCCCTAAAGTAAAAGCTATTCTAGATCCACTTTAGCAAAACCACCCTAGGTTTCAAGGGGATCAAATTCATCTCCAAGTTACTTAGCCAGCCAGAAGAAAGCCCAACAATCTTCAGAGCAAGACAAGAAAATCAAAATATTTAACAATGTAAATTCACTCTTTTATAATGTTCCATGTTATGAATTTTTCATAATTCATGGTTTGTTCTACTTGTGATGGAAACTTTGTTTCTAGTTTTTTTTTTTTTTAATGAACATGACTGATATGAACACTCTTGTACATGCCCCTGGTATACATATATAAAAAGATCTTAGGGTATATGCCTAGAAGTGAAATTACTGATTCTAGAACTATGTACATTTTTTACTTTTTGAGATAAGGTCAGATCGTTTTCCAAATTGGTTTTGCCAATTTACGCTTCCACCAACAGGGGTGTGTGTGTGTGTGTGTGTGTGTGTGTGTGTGTGTGTGTGTGTGTGTGTGTGTGTGTGTGTGTGTGTGTGTGTATACTTACTCGCCCCCTTGTCAGTACTTGTTAGAGTAGGACGTTTACACTTTTGACAATTTAGTGGAACTTTAAAAAAAGTTTCTTCTTTCACTAATCTCTTCTACCTCCTATTGTTACTATCTTGTTTGAAGTAATTTCTGTATCTTTATATTTTCTCTAAATTATTACATTTTAAGAAGACTAGGTCTTAGGTTAGGCCTAGGAAACAAGTGGTTATATCTTTGGCTCCCTTTTATTGAAATTTTACTCTTTGCCAAACATTGTTCTAAGCATGATGTGTGCATTCATTATTTTGTTTAATTATTACTATAACACACCTCTCTGAAATAGATATTATTATTACTCTTACTATTATTATTTCTGTTTCATAGATTAAAAAACAATAGCTTAAAGATATAACACACTTCCCTAAGGCCACACAAGGTCATTGGCATGCAACATAAGGCTTGTAATCACAACATCAGTGGCAAAAACTGATTGGATGCCGTTTTTGATTCAAAAGGTTTTGATTTCAAAACCTTAGCACTTTATACTAGGCTTCACTGCCAGTCCACAAATGCTTCTGAAAAACTAGATGCCATTTGTTAAATTCTCTACTAACACAACTCTACTAGTATGTAGATTTCACTCTTTAGATAGTTGATTTTATCAAGAATTCTGACAACTGCATACCCCCCAGTCACTGAGATCCACATGCTCACATCACTTTTTAAAAAATGGGACATTAATAATTTTCTACATTTGGACAAGGCTATTTTGACCATTTAAAAAAAGCCATACTCCAGGTATGGTCCTATAACTATAGATGCATATATTTTTATTGTCCTGGTTTTAAATTCAGACTTCTTTATATCCTCCCAAGCCCTAGTATAAATAGCTCTGAAGTTATATCTCCATGCATAAGTTCCTAAAAATGGGACATTGGAACATAAGCCAATTAAAATTCTGGGTTCAAATAACCTATCACACAAAGTCAGTGTGGATACAGTGTACATTCATCATCTTTTTATTTATAAAGCATACAACTTGCCCAATATGTTTCTGTGAAGTGTGCTAGTTAGAATTCCCAATAGGTGAAGCATGCTGCCTAAATGAAAGCCATTAATAGAATCCTCTTTGTTGTTTTGGAAAAGCTTATTTATGTGCTGAAATTCAATATTCTTCTTCTCTTATCAGCTGTTGCCATGGGATTTTAAATGTAAATTACTTTGGAATATAAATAAATGTTTATATTTGTCAAGCTGAGAAGAATTACTTGTTAAAACAGTATGCTAAGGTGCTTGTTCATAAATGGCATCTGCTTTGTATTCGCATGCAGCTATCAGCTTGGATTAATGTAGTTACATTTAGGATCAGTGAAGGCCGATGGATTTTGCAACCCACTTATGGTTTGTTTTTTGGGTTTTTTTGCGGTACGCGGGCCTCTCACAGCTGTGGCCTCTCCTGTTGCGGAGCACAGGCTCCGGACGCGCAGGCCCAGCGGCCATGGCTCACGGGCCCAGCCGCTTCGCGGCATGTGGGATCCTCCCGGACCCGGGCACGAACTCGTGTCCCCCACATCGGCAGGCAGACTCTCAACCACTGCGCCACCAGGGAAGCCCCACACTTATGGTTTTGATGGAGAACAAAATAATCTTAACAAAAAGACTAGAATAAAAGTTCAGAATTTCATCTGGGGTTTTTAATAGACATAGTAAACAACACAATGTTGGAACACAATTGTATTCCCTTTCAATTTGTTGTAAAGCAGAAGCAGCAAGTGGTGGCTGTAACTATCTTTTTCTCTAGTATACAAATAAGCAAAGGATGCTGCCTTTTGTTTTTGGGCACAGAATTTCCCCCCAGTGATGACAACCTTCTCTATTGGATATCTTCATAAGGTCAATACATAGCATAGTAACAGATTCATCTGTAAAGACTGTGGGAATAGACTATCACTTCAAATTTTCATCATTACAATAATTTGGCAAGAATTTCTCCTAGCATTCAACTCTACAGGGATTATCTCACCGTGTCTTCTAGATAATTCTCCAGCTATTGGATTTAAGATTACTGACAGGGTAAAATATTGTTTTAGATGGCTACTTCTACATTGGTTTTATTGTTCATATATATATATATATATATATATATATATATATATACACACACACATATGCACATACATACATATACATATGGAAATGGAAAGAAAAACTGATTTTTTTTATTCAATGGTTGTCAGTTTATTTAAATTATTGTGCGGTCAGTGCTACACATTGCATACTAAAATGTATCAATGTCCATTAATCTCCTTCAGTGAACTCAGAGTCCTTGGAAAAATAATGCTACAGTGTCTTCCATATTACCTGTGGCAGTGATTGTCGAGTGTTACCCTGCATTCTAACTGACTTGCATAACAGCTTATTTCCCATTCCCACTTCAGAAATCCTGATTCAGCAGCTCTGAGAGAGAGTCAGGTATGTGCATTTTAAAGAGCACACCACCTTTTCGACCACACTTTGAGACCTAATCTGTGATCCTTGTTGACAGGACCATTGATGGGCCCTTCCTAGTTCCCAATCTCTATAAAATTATTTTCTCCAATTGTGGAAAATGACCATCACTCTCTCTTACAACTCTAGCATGGTATTTCTGCACAGGTGGTTAAGCAACCACCTACACTGGGATTAGGTAAGGTCCTGACTAAACTGTACATGTGGCGGTCCCACTACAGATCCATTAAATCAGATACATTTGGCTCTGGAGACTTAGAATTTTCATTTGAACCCAACTGATTTTTTTTTTTTTGCCACCCACTGCCTTACTTCTAGGATCTTTCCTCACATAGGAATTCTAAAAGGATCATTTGGAGAATAATTCTGCTTTGATCTTGTGTTTCAGGCATTGTTGCCTCAAACCAAGCTAATCCATTTCACACTTCAAGACAGCCACCTCAGTAAAATTAATCTTGAGAACTTAGATAAATTTGCTGAAATAATACCAGATTCTCAAGTTCCTCCCCTTGCCTATGCTCCTTATTTCCTGGTTCATTTCACAATCTGTCTATTTAACTTTTGGCCTCCTTTCTCTCTCTGACTCTGTGAACAATCCTCCACCTTGAGAATATGGAGTAGATGAGAACTTCCAAGGCAGGAAAAAAAAAAAAGCAAAAAGAACTAGGGGGACAAAGTCTTATTTTAGACATGTTTACTAGAATACAATCCTATTAATTTGGGATTCTGACATCTGTAGAGACCTACCAGGAAAGCAGAAAGGATTACCCCAAAATCAAAGTGATATAGAGTGATTACTTCCAGTATAGTTTTTAAAAGTTTAAAAAATCCTCTGCAGGAAGCTGTTTTAGATTGATAAATCAAAGAATCTCAGGGTTGAAACAGAGCTCAGAAGTTGCCTAGCCAAGGCATGCTAAATTGCTTCAGGAAGCAAGAGAGTCTCCCTTTTGCCTCACTACCTTTGCCCTTAGATCTTAAGAAGAGTTCTTATGGTAGGTGTGGTAGCTTGGTGCTCACCATTCATTCTAGTCTTTCTGGTGTGTCCTCCTATACAGTGGATGCCAGAAAGCCAAAACCTATATTTCCTAGATTCCCTTGCAGCAAGTGTTTGGATGTGATCTATCTTCAGACAATCTGGTAGATTTGTGAAAGATTTGGAGGGCAGAAGTGAAGTGGAGATACTACTGCTCCTTCTAAAATATCTGCTAGCAACAAGAACATGGAGACTTTGGGATTGTCTGTAGACTATCAGGGCATGTCATGTTCAGACACTCGCTCTGTGAGGACCTCTGCAATGTGTAGATCCTTTAGGCAAGGTGAGGCTTTGGAGTTACCAGTTCTGGTAGCATCATCAGTCCCTGGAAAGGTGAGATATCTGTTCTAGAGCAGCAGTTGGAATGACTGCTTCTTCATGGTGGATCCTGACTAAGAGCTAGTGATTGACACAGATTGCCCTGAATCCTCCTTAGTCTCCTTAGTAGGCCAATTCTCTGGTATTTGTCTGGAAGTTGTTCTTTTTTCTATTAATGCATATAATATGAATATGCAATTAAATGAAATTGAATTTGCATTGCAGGATTTAATCCCTAAATCCTTAATAGCTTAAATTCATAAGCTATCCTTAAATAGCTACTATACATGTGACTCTCAAAGAAGGGAATTTCATAGATAGCTTTTCAAAAGGAGTCTTGTTGCAGGCCTTTTTGTTTTTAACTTTTCGTTTTAGTCCTTGTATCTGGGGAGATTGGGGCCACAATGTCTAGGGAGTGACAGGGACATCTCTTCTTCTCTCGCTCTTCTCTATGATTTAGATTCATTCATATTTAGCTGTGGTGCCTCCATTTTCACTGATATTTGATATTTTATTACATGAATATCCATAATTTATTCATATATTCTTTTGTAGATGGACATTTAGATTAAGATATTTTTCTACTAAGAATATTCCCGTGCATGTCTGTTGCACACATGCACGTACACCAGGTAATACACTTTAGAATGGAGTTGCTGGGTTGTAGAAAGAGCACATCATGATCAGCTCTGCTAGGAAATACAAAGCTGTTTTCCAAAGTAGTTTTACTAAATTAAATTCTCAACAGCAATAGATGAGAATTTCCATTTCTCCATATTCTCATCAGTACTTGCTATTACTAGATATTTTTAGTTTTCCTTTCAGGTAGGAGTAGCTTTAATGTTCATTTCCCAATTATTAATGCTGCCGTGAGGAAATGAAACATTCTTTCATGCACTCATTAAACATTTACTGAGCGAGAAATGGGGAAGACAGCTTTGAGCAAGACAGAAAAGGCCCCTGTTCTCATAGAGCTGACATTTTAATGGAGGTCAACAGACAATAAGCAAACAAATAAACAAAGAGGTAGTGATATGTGCTGTGATGCAAATAAAGAGGGTGATATGATAGAGAGAGAATGGGAGTCTACTTTTGATTAGGTGGAGAGGGAAGGCCTCTCTTGCAAAATGACTTTTAACAACGTAGTCAGAAGATGGAGATGACATTACTCAGGGTAACTATAGACTATCATCCAAACCAGGGCAATTTTGAGAGTAATGAGCACCAGGATGATAGGTGTAGACTGAGACTGTCCAGGGCAAACAGTTCTGAATGGTCACCCTAACTTTCCTACTTTTACTCGTATCCAGTTTTCCTCCCCGCAGGGCTCAGGGAAGACTTACTTCTCAGCTTCCTATGCAGTTTGATGGAGCCAGGTGACTAGTTCTAGCCAATGAAAAGTGAATCACTGCTGGGCTGGAGCTGTGGAAAGCTGATGCATGACAGTCAGGTTTTTCTCATTCCCTGATGCAGCCATCAAAGTGGCAACATGTTCCAGATGAGTGGCTACAAGCTACAAGATGGTGAGGCCTCCCTCCTTCTGGGACCTTGAGTAAATATACAGAGCAGAGCTCTCTGAAAAGCCTTGATGGAAATATAGAATAAGCGAGAAATAAACATTTTGTTACTGTTGTTTTAAGACATTAAGAATTAGGAATTGTTTCTGCCACATAGTCTATCCTAACTGTTATGTTCTGAGAGTACAGAAACCTCTGAGTTTCTGTGGAAATTGTCATTAGCTACAATTCTCTGGTTTTCTTAGGATTCTGTGTCTCAGTTATAAATCATTTATTAGTGATTATCAAGCATTATGTGGTACAATAATGGCAGTCATAAGTGCACATTTTAAAACTCCTATCCTAGTTACATAGTATTTGATGGGTATTATCTCATTTTATTTTCAAGACAACTCTATGAGGTAGGTATTAGCATTACCCTAAGATTATAGATTAAGACATAATAAAAATTACAGAGGCACAAAGAGGTAAAGAAAAGTAACTTTCCCTGATTTATTTGTATAAGGAAAGAGAAAAAAGAAGTGATTAGAGCATAGGTTTTGAAGATACACATAACTGGGTATAAGCATTGGGTGCTGCCACTTACAAGGCATTTGCAACTGATTAGGTCATGTGACCTCTCTGAGTCTTAACTTCCAATCAGCAGAAATGTTGTGTATAATAAATGTATGCAGACTATGAATTTATAGTGAGTTTCAAATAAGATAATTCAGTTACTTCCATGTGTGGCTCATAGGAAGCATACAATAAGTAGTACTTATGATTTTTATCATCATCAACATTATGATCGCAACTACTCATATCACATCTGGAACTTTGTGTTGAGTTCTGGATATCACATTTTAATATGGACATTTACAAATTAGAGTGTCTTTAGGATTTGGTCAGTGTAAGATCTGGGGATCGTATCATTTACATGAGGATCATGTGAAAGAATTGTAAAGAGTTGGTTTGGAGAATAAGGCTTCAGATAGTTATCTCCTAGTATCTGAGATGCAGTCACAAGAGGAAATATTAGAGGTGTTGTGTAACTCCAGAACAACAGCAGTTGTTTCAAGGAGAACTTTCTAACAGGCAAAGTTATTAAAAAATACAGTGGGCTGCTGTGTGAGGGTATGAGCTTGTCCAATGCTTGATGGCGCAAAAGCAGGTCACGCCATTTTGTAAATGTGAATCTTGTATGGAGTTAGAGGTTAGACTAGATGAATTCTACAAGTAAAATGAGTCTTCGAGAAAGAGCCTCTTCAGCGCACAAGTGATGCAGGCTGCAAGAAATTGGTATAGACAAGCAGTCATCTATTTGAAAAGAATTCCAGAGTATTGGTGTCTATGTTCTTTTTATGTGCAAATAAGAATTCAGGGCCATTTTTGACAAGTTTTCTAGGAGCAAGGATACATGAGAGGCTGGGTCAATTCTAGCCCGTGTGGGTTGCAAATTACTTTATTTATGTGGTTCTCTGTTTAATTTTCATTGTATCTCTCCCTAACGTGCTATAAGCTTCATCTGGGCAGGGATTGGGTCTGTCTAGTTCACTTCTCCACTCACAGCATCTAGAAAAATATGTGGCTCGTAGCATTCACAGAATAAATATTTGCTGAATGAATCAATTAATGAATGGTGGTAAAAATGGACAGGATTTGATGACCTTTTAGATGGGAGGGAGATCAGGAAGAGGAAAAGCCAAAGAATGGCTCCCAGGTTCTGAGCCTAGGTAACTGGTTACATGGTAGCACCATCCATCTAAATAGGAAATGTAGGAGGAATAGATATTTTGGGTGGTTTGAGGATGATGACAAATTGAATTGTTGATGTGTTATATGGGTCCCTTGTGGGACATCCAGGTGGAAACCCCTAAGGAGACAGTTTTATGTGTGCATGGGGAACTTGGTTTAGGGCCATGTCTGGCAAGCATCTATTCTGTGTTGAAGGTAGAGCTATGGCAGTAGATGCAATCTCACAAAGAAAATATAGAGACTGATAGGAAAAGAAGGCTGAGGAGAGGACCCTGGGAAACCAGCCATTCACGCTATTGCCAGAGGAAGGCGGCCTCTTGAAAGAAATCCAGGAAAATGTAGGAAAGAAACAAATAAACCAGGAGTGAAATCAGAAACATCACAGTAGGAGAGATTCTACTCCAGAAAGTCTAAGAAATTGAGGCAAGCTTCCAGATAATCTATCATCACAACATCAAACCCATTTAAGTGCCAAGAACTTAGAATCAAAATTCCTATCTTTAGAATACCTAAAACCTGACCTCACACTTTTGTTTAATTTCAGTGATGAGATCACTATCTTATAAGGCAAATCATGTATGACCCTGATAAAATGTGTATACACATTAAATGTGTATGTAAGTTGACTTAGTTTATTCCAGTTTTTATTTGAACTTCTGTGTGTAAAGTCTAAACAGTAATTTATTAAATGATGCCCCATCCAAGTAGAAGAAATATAGGGAATACATGCCTTATTCAAAGCAAATGTTCCACAAGGGAAAATTTCCAAACTGCAGGATTCTGACTTAATAAAGGACTGAGATCAGACCATCAATAGTGAGTTAAACCAACCCCAAGAGAATTAAAGGAATAAAAATGCATTTATAAGGAAAAAGAAGCAGTAGTAGGCGCTGAGGAGACAACCTACCAAATGAAATTAATGATAACTCCAAACTGGTTTCTCTCCTGAATTCATTTTGGCATTTTTCTGGAACAAAAGAAGATAAAAGAACTATCTGGATAACTGGAAAATAATAAAGATATATTTAGAAATTCAATAGAAATAATAACCTTATGTATACCTAAACATACACAACTTCGGAGTTTTTTAGTCATGTAGCTGAGGAATAGGCAGAGTGGGTGTAATTTCCAGTAGCTGAGGGGTGCTGGAAAACTGCTCATTCAGATAAATGTTTATCCCATGGAACTTGCATGATGTCCATGACATTTTATTTAAGTCTGTGCTATCCAGTTACAGTAGCCCTATCCACATGTGACTATTTAGATTTAAATTTTAAATACCTAACATCATAATAAAAGTAAAAATTCAGTTTCTCAGTTGCCGTGATGGTTTGAGTATGTTAAATGGTTAATCAGGCTTACTGACTAGTTAAATGGCTGAACCGTGAGTTTCAAGATCTTGCCTCAGCAAAATTACAAGTGATTTTTTAAGTTTTGTACTGTCCGAGTCACTGGTGCATTGATAAAGTGCTCGGTTTAACCAATGACAGTCAGGGATATGTTGTATTAACAGTCACATTCATAGGGTCCCTATAAGATTTCAATGAGCTGGAGAGTAAGTGAAAATACAATGCAAGCTGTAAATTGCCTATGCAAGTGCAGGTTTTTACGTGGAATAGAACATAATTGCAACTTTACCTTAATGAAAAATATCAGCAAATATATGTTGAATGCCTAAATTAGCATATTTTTCATAAAAATAAATGATGTATTAACCACTTAACTGTGTACAGCTCTATCCTTGCTGTTGAGCAGAGGTTCCTTCTGCCTTACCATTCCATACTAATCATAGACTTGCATAAAATACTTGCTATGTGAGAATAGTGGGTATTGTGGAAATAGTGTGGGCTTTACCTCCAGGCATTCACCTCATTTATGTATCCATTCAGTTAACACATTTTTATTGAGACTCCAGAGCCTCTTTCATTGAACAAATGTTTCTGAGATCCCAGCAATGTGGAAAAGGGGTAATATGAAGAAATTACTGAGCTGAGATATGGAAAGTAAGAATAATTAGAGGAGTAGGGGGAGAATTTTTTCCACACAGAGAGAACAGCACGTGCATCAGGACCACGGATGAAAGAGAGTGAATGTGACTGTAGCCCACAGAGGAAGGGTGAGGCTCTGTGCCAAGGCTGGAGGGAGAGACAGAAGCACACCCAGTTGGTGCCCTGAAGCCCACACCAGCAATTAGGAACTCACCAAAATAGGGATGCTGCCTTGTCAGACTGACAGCTGCTGCAGTAAAGAAAGAGTGGGTGAAAGTCCATCAGTTCAATTGCAGATGAGGTGGTCCCAGGAAGAGAAGAACGCAGCCGGTTATTTAAAGGTAATGGTGAGGGGGGTAGACATTATTCCAATAAAATTTTCCTGGATATGAATTGCATCTTGATTTTCCACACCTTAGCGGAGATACCAAGGCAGTCACTTCACATCTCCAAGGCTCAGTTTCCTCATTTTAAAACTGGAATATTAACCTAAGGATTTGGGGGAATTAAGTAAATGGATATGCATAAAAACACATTGTCAGCTCCACAGTGGTATATAACTTCAATCATGGAACTCATTAGCCCTGTTTACTTTAGAATTGCATTTTCAAGCTAGAATTGAAAGACAGCAAATTGATCAAGATTTGCTGTGTTCCATGAGGAATGCAGCTGCTGTGAGTAGAAGCCAATGACCTTGCAAGGGCCTCGATAGCCTCACAGGATCTGGTTCCTGTTGTCTGTCTCTCCTATCTTCTACAACTCTTCTATTCCAGACATCTCTTGAATATACAAGGCATCTCTCATTGTACAGTCTTTTCTCTGTCAAGTGTAAAGTGCTTTTAGAACCAGCAGCCCCAGCCAATTCCTTTGCACATGGCTCAATATTGCCTTTTTTTTTTCATGACACTCATCACGTTTTATGCATACCTTATAATTTATATGTGTCTTATGTTTATTGTCTGTATTCCCCTAGAAGAATGTAAGCTCCATGAGAGAAGGGAAATATGAGTGTTTTGTTCACTAATGTATCAGGTAAAGTAGTGGTTGACCCATAGAAGAAACTCAGCAAATGTTTTTTGAATGGATCTGAGAAGAATGCATTTCAAATATCATATGTCCTGGAGCTCATATGTGACAATTCTCATTCTTCTCCTGCTTCTCAGTGACATCCATCAAACTTGTAGATAGCCAAAAATATTACAGTGAGACTTTATAGAGGAAGGAAGAACAGATATGACTGAGCAAAGGGAATTCTAATTCTCAATGTGTCTGTGGAAAGAATAACGTGGAAGTTAACACCAAGCAAATCTCATTTCAGATATCAGTGGGTAATTGAATAAGTTATGAAAGAAAAAGTCCAGAAACTCATGAAATAATTGGTAATGGATACTGAGGGACTATGAAGAAAAAATTATGCTCCTTAGAAGGACTTGTTAAATATGCTTATGAACAGGTTCAAATATTGGTTGAGAAAGTCTTGGCATATTCTAACTGCACCATCTTAATGTAACTTCATTCCTCACAATACATGCATCTCAGATCATAGAGCACCTGCTCAGAGATGCCATTCTATCTAAAACCACTTCCCACATTGCTACCCCATCACTATCCAACTTTACTTTTCTTCACTTATCACTTCTTGAAACATATTATATTTGTTTACTCATTGTTTATGTCTCCGTCAGGGAAGGATAAACTCTATCAAGTCAAGAACTTTGCCTTTCTTGTTGCCTGTGATATCCCTAGCACCTCAGCAGGGACTGGCATACAGCAGGCACTTGATAAATGTAAGGTAAATGAATAAATAAATATTTTTTACATTTTTTGTGGAGGAAGAGGAAGAAGAGGGAGGACCAGCTGGGCAGCGCCTCTCTACTGTCCATTCTGTCAAAGTCAAACTCTGGATTAGGAATCTAAGGTCTTTCATCATTTTATTCAACAACAACTCACCAATGTGTATACACAAGGTTAAAGATAATGAGATGTGGCTTCAGCTTTCAGGATGTTTGTAATTTAGTGGGGAAGAAAGGCAAAGTTCCTAACCATAGGTCTAGATAGACCAAACAAATGCTGAAGCTTGTCAGGGCTACAGAACTGAGCAAAAGTAGGGCCATTGCCTAGGGCAGAAGTGGCCAGGGAAGATGGGGTGGGGAAGGTGAAGGATTGAGGTTCAGTCATTCTTACTTTCACTAATTTCTGCTCCCTCTCACTGAATTGTACCCTACTTATTTGCTCTTCCATGAAAAACATCTTTGCTGTCATTCTCAAAGCACTGGCCTTGGTATACCAACTAACACAACTTTTCAATTCTCCTTTATTAAAGTACACATACTCCCCACCTTACAAATTTAACATTCACTTCACATTGACCTTCCTCAAGAAGCCCACCTTAATGAATTCCTCCTTACTGTGTATTTATACAGTTAAAAGGTATTCACTATATTTGGTACATATAGGTGCTATACATTGAATGTAAGCTGAATTGGCTAGGGAGATAGACATACAACGAATCATAATTTAGGGAAGCATTAAGCATTAATAAAGAGCACTGTGGGAGCAAAGGAGAGGGAATAACCTATTTACCAAAGAAGCGACATTGAGGCTAAGATTTGAAGGATTAATAGATACTTCACCTGCCAAGAAGGAGATATGTATAAAGAAAACAGTAAGGAACACAGATATGAAACTGTATTGCAAAACATGAATCTTTCAGTGAAGCTGATCTATAGTATATGGAGTGCTGGGAGATTGGATTAGAGATATATTTTGGAGTTTGATTGGGAAAACCTTTGGATGTCTTACTAAGGAGTTTAAACTTTGTGCTATAGGCACATAGGAGATATGTTTAAGAGAGGAGTGTGATATAATCAATTCTGGTTTTGGACAAATAACTCTGCAGGAGTAGATCAGGGTAGGGAGAGATTATAAGTACATTTATCACCCCAGGGATGGTAACTTTTACATTTTTAAAAGATTGTCCAAAATGCTCTGATATAAAAATCAAAAAGCTATTTTAAGGAGTGGAATCTCTTAATCTCTTTTAAGACCAGCATTATTTTACTTTTGCTATTGTTTTGAGGGATTGTTTTTAACACTTTTAAGTTTGTTAAAATATTTGCCAGTTATGTCCAACATTGAATTTTATGCTTACTGCACTATAAATTCCTGGAATTAATACAGTAGTGAGGATACAATAGTATAAAAGAAGGAAGAAAAAACCATAATACTATTTGATAGTTTCCTACATACCAAGTGTTTAAAAAATATTTTCTTTTATTTTTTTACAAAGACCCTGCGAAGAAAGCATTATTATTTCCATCTTACAATTATGGAAATTGGAACAAAAACTTTAAGGAAATTGTCTAATATCTCACAGCTATAAAGAGGCAGGGATGGGGTTCTAGACCATGCTTAGTTGACTCCCAAACCCTTTTATTTCCATTTCGCCATTTTCCATTAACTAAACATGAATCAAGGGTTTACTGTGTCCCCTTCATGAGTACCAGACTTTAGGAACATACCATAAGTAAACTGGTTTTTCTTCATTTTCAACATCCCCCCTCTTTCTGCCCTCCAAAAAAAAAAATGTTCTCTACTCTTGTCAACCATACTCTGTGTCTCAGAAAGCTGAATTTTACAGGCTGTATCACCCAAGTTCCTTTACTCTCTGGTTACTAATGTGGTTCTTCCATTGGGGGCCATAGGTAGTAATTTGGAGACCAGAAAAATTCATTTCCCATACCTACTCCCTCTCTGCTTTTTAGTGGTTTTTCCATCTTTGACTATATTCCTGCAGCCACAAGTCCTGTTAGGCAGCCCTTTTCTGAGGTTCAGTTCCCTCAAGCAGGCTCTGATAATATCATTTCCTCCTCTTGCCTCTTCTATCCTAGAGATGGGATCAGCTCCCCAGTATTGTCTGCCCTAAGGTGCTTCTCTGTTCCTTCCAACTCCTTTACCCTTGCTCATAACTCAGTAAACTCATCATTAAACTCTCTCCTTTGATGGTGCTATTGCTTTCATTCTGGGACCCTAACTGATTCCATAACCTCCCACTAGACCATAAGCTGCATGAAAAGAGGGGTGATGATTGTCTTGTTTATTGATTCATTCTCAAGGATAACTAGTTCTTGAAAGGACTAGAGTTACACAGAGCCTGACAACCTGATAAAAATAGGTCCTGTTGTTTAAATTTCCAAGTTGAGATGTCAGCTATCTTAACTAGTAGATATCACCTACTTTGCTCCCATCCCCAGGGTTTTTCCAATATATTTTGTCCAGCTGTGTTTATGCCCAGATTTATTCTTGTAATACCTTCTATTCACAGAACATTTAATATTCCAATGTATAGTAAAATTCTACTTACTTGGAGTGGTTGGAAAAAGGAATATTCTGATTAAGTAAATGTAATTGTAAAGAGCCCTGTTGGGACTAGTTCAGTTTCTGCCACTTTATCCCAGTTTCAATTGGGGCATGTCCTTCAAACTTTCTGAGCCTCTGTATTTGTATAGATGGAATAGTATAATACTAATATGTAATCATTTCCATCTATTCTTGTGAAAATGGAAAGGCTCTTCTTCCCCTATGAGGACTTAAGGTAATTTTCCCATGAGCCTCAGGATTGCAAATAGACCAAGTTTCTTTGAGCCAATATACCTCCCACACCAACTGTGTGTTCTCAAGTATTTATCAGCTTCAACCCTCCAAGATGAGAAGTCCCAGCCATATGTTCTGAGCCGTTAGGCCTTGACTGAGCAATGCAAACAGATGGGCCCACTGGAAAGATGCCGAGATGTTGGCAGAACCAGCTCCTGGAACTTGGGTGCTTTCTTTGAGAAATGAGAATTTTCTGGGTGATAGTAACAGTGATGGCGATAGGAATAGTGTTGAGGAGAACCAGCCTTGTTAAAAGTTGGCTCTCACCCATGTAAAGCTGTGCAAAAGCCTGCATCCTATAACACAGTCTTGAAACTCAAACCGTCATGGAAAGGAGTTGTGAGCATTTGAGATTATAAGCATTTGTTGCAGTAGAAGGAAGCTTTGCCAAATCTAGTTTGTTCGTTTTTAAAATATTTAAAAATAGGACTTGTTTATAAAAATACATTTTATGGAAAAGTCCAATATAATGTAATCTCTTTAATACGACCTTGACTATATATAAAATAGTATAATTACTGTTATAATTTTACAATCGGCTAATTATCAAACAAAAAGAATCTGGAAATATGTGGTAATCAGTTACTAACAATAATAGATAATACTTATGAATCATTTACGGTATGTCTAGTAGTGTTCTAAGCTATGGGTCCCCAAACTACAGCTGCAAGCCAAACCTAGCCCTCCATCTGTTTTTGTAAAAAACTTTTATTGGAACACAGCCACACACATTTGTTTACATATCGTCTGTGCCTGCTTTCCCCACTACAAGAGGAGGGTTGAGTAATTGTGACAGAGACCGTGTCCTGCAAAGCCAAGAATATTTACCATCTGGCCCTTTACAGAGAAAATTTTCTGACCTCTAAGTACCAACCTAAGCACCTCACATATTTTATCCTGTTTACTCCTTTCCTCACCTTAAGAAGGACAGTATTCTCCCCCCCGCTTAACTGCAGTTTCACTTTCCATGATTTCAGTCACCTGCAGTCAACCATGGCCAAAAATATTAAATGGAAAATTCCAAAAATAAACAATCCGTAAGTTTTAAATTGCGTGCTGTTCTGAGTAATATGATGACATCTCAAGCTGTCTCGCTCCATGACACCAAGGATGTGAATTATCTCTTTGTCCAGCGTATCCACACTGCATACACTACCTGCTCGTTCATCACTTAGCAGCCGTTTTGGTTATCAGACCGACTGTCGTAGTATCGCAGTGCTTATGTTCAAGTCACCCTTATTTTACTTAATGATGGCCTCAAAATGCAAGAGTAGTGATGCTGGCAATTTGGATATTCTCTTACAATGCCTCATTTATAAATCAGCCTTTATCATACGTATGTATGTATAGGAAAAAACGTGTTGTATATATAGGATTCAGTACTATCTGAAGCTTCAGGTATCCACTGGGGGTCTTGGAACATAGCCACATAGATAAGGGGGGGCTAATGTATATGGTGTATTTATCTTCATCTTATAAATGAGAAAACTGAAAAATGGGAGAGTTAATTGGCCTAAAATCTCACAAGAGATTCAGTCTCTGAGAGCCTGAACCTAGCATCCATTTGGCACTGCCTTTTCTTCAGGCTTATTTTGACTATTATACAGAGTCTAGAAATTAGTGAAGGATTGGAAATGGTTCTCTATTCTGTTCTACCCAGATTGCCAGCTCCTGAGAGCACCTAGAGCCTTTAGCTTTAACTGGCATGGCCCAAACTGAATCTTCTCTGAGTCCCTCCTCCCTTCAACTCCTTTCCCCTGCCCCCGGCTCTCAAACTCTTTTCTCCAACTTCCCCTGCCTCTAGGTGCTCTGCCACATTACTTATTCTGCCAGTCTCAGAAGTCTTTCCATTCCATTAGATTTTTTTCCACTTGACTATAGCTGAGAGGGTTTGAGTTATATGTAGGTGGAAAAGAAACGTGAAGAGAATTCCTTTGCAAAGTCAAACATCCATAAGGCAAAAGAACACTTACGAGGTTTTCTCCCCCGTGCTCTTTGGTGTTATTAAGCTAAAAGAGTTTCCATTTCTCTTCTATGTTTTGAATTGTACTACAAAAGGCCTCCTCCCTTTTTCCTAATTTACTATATGCCTGGCCAACAAAAGAAGTGGGATAGTTTTGGAACCCGGGTAGGTGAGAATAGAGAAACTCCTTACCCTGTGACAATATAAAATCAATGAATGTAGAACTTTAAATCTGGCGATTGGAGAGCAGAAATTGAGCCTCACATACACAGTCTCCCCTCTCATGACTGAAGCAATTGTCCAGAATGCTGGTACCCAAGAATAGAGTTGTAAAAGCAACTGCTTGGGATTCTTATGATAGAACATACATAAAGCTCCTAGTTCTGGTGACGGGAAGATAGATGTTGTTCAAGATTTTACAGTTACTGAAATGAGGACAATGATGGTAATAATGTTGATGATGATTTTCCTTAGAAGTTCCAGATTGTGAAAGTTTCCATTACAGCACACCAACAGTTCCTCAGGGTTGTGCTCTCCAGGAAGAGAGCTTTTTAGAGGAGGTAGAACCGATTGTTGCTGGTTACCAGCCCTGAGGCTTTTCTTTGTGCATCTCCACAAGACATTGCAGATGGAGTGATCTTTCTAACAGGTGATGTGATCAAGGCACCTTCAACAACCCTGAACCCCTTAGAACCAGGCCAGAACATAACGGTTCTTCTGTTGCATGAACTGCAAAGCCTTTTCATGATGCATATCATTTTGTTAGTGGTCATTTGAATTAAATATTTTAATGACCCTGATGAAACTGGAACACTTGACATTGAAATTTTAATAAACCCGCAAGGGTCACTAAACGTAGAGGGGAGTACAGAAATGTTATCCCTGTAGCATGGGGTTCTGTGCATCAGGTATCAGTGGAATTGCCTTAGGCTTTACCGGATGAAGTGTCCTTATGGCTAACTTCAACCACAAAAGTCCCAGGGGGTTGGGTTTGCTCTAAATTACTTTGTAGCCTGAAAGAAGATCTATATTCTAAGTAGTTTTCCACTTCATGGAGTATCCAGAGCTAGCCCACTCAAAGTTATAACCTGTACCCCCTTTAGTCTCAAAAGCATTTTAAGTTAAACTCCATTCAAATCTGTTTCTATAAAAAATTATATACATAGAAAGCATTACTGGAAGGATATATGTCCTGAATGTCAGAAAAGATTGGCTAGTGTAGCGGGGAGTAGGGTACCACAGTTCAGTGCTGTTTGTTTTCTCTGTTTGCAAATGGATAGTACTTGTATAATGAGAAGAAAAAAGTCTTTGAAAAAGCTGTGCCCTGGATGGAAAGAGAAAAGAAGGGCTTTGTTGTTGTTTTTCATTTGTTTGGTTCTGGTTTGTTTAAACGTGTGATTATTCTTGAAAGTCTGTTTCTGTTCTGCACAGGGTAGTAGAGCCATTTCCAAGGTGTTCTGAGTATTAAAGAATGGTAGGCATTGAACTATCTCCCTCTACTTCCTCTATAGCATTTTGCTTATATTTTAGGTACTTTTCTCCCTTCAGGTAGAACAATATCTAGAAGAAGAACTTGGCCATCTTAGCAAATGTGACTTAGACCAGCCATGAGTGTCTGAGATGGATCCTACTCAATAAAGTAATAGTGGTGACATTACTGGTGGTTGTAATATTAACATTAATAAAAATATTATCAACAGCCCTCTATTTTGAGGGCTATTTGATTGGACTGCATGTATTAACTAATTTAACCTTTACATACAATAAGTTTATGAGGTTGGTTCAATGAAAATAACTGTGATGTATAAAGGTTCAATAATTTGCATAAGATGACAAGTATGTGTTTGACATAGGATTCGAGGTATCTGGCTGCAGAGTCCACAGTCAACAGACAATGGACAATGCATTGAAATTGTCCATGGGAATTGAATTGGAATGGATACTTGCAATAGAAGACAGACAGTGCTTCTTTTCTGGCTGATGAGACCTCTCTTCTAGCCAGAGAGGCTAAATGCATACTGGGAGGAGATGGTACTTGTACCCAGTTGTGTATTGAGTCTCTTCTGTCATCATCAGAAAGGAATGTTAGGCAATGGTCGGTCTGTGGACACAATACTCATGGACTGCGTCAGGAGGTCATGAACCTCATCCATCTGGAGTTCCCAATGTCATATTACCAGAGCTCCATAGAACCATAGAGCTGGATAGTGCTTAGAGGATACAGTGAGCCTTTGTTGTTTTTTGATTACCCAATATCCATTACACTTTCTTTTGGAAACTGCACCCTCATTTCCTCTTGGGAAATTATCTCTTCCAAGACTTGCAGTCTGATTTGCCAATAACCAAGTAATCTAATAAAAAGACTAGGTACACGATTCAAAAGACAAGATCCATCAGATGCTTCCTTTCTGGAACTTGAATTACCAGTTAGCATGATGAAAATACTGAAAACAACTGGAGGTCTTGTTCATTCCAGAGATGGCACCTGGAGCCACTGAAACTTCCTAAATCCCATTCCAAACCAACTATTCAGGGTCTCTTTACTCCTGTATGTCCACTTCCCCGAATCAGCATTCCAATAAGGTTCTCTTTGGGTCTAAAAATTCTAGAGCCATTTTCCATGATGAAAACAGTTCAGCCTTTATATAAGCCATTGAGTCAAAATTTTACAAAACGTAAGAGTCATCTACTCAGTATTTCAGACATTTCAACTTCTGTTTTATTGAAGAAATGCTTATATAATACTCTTATGTGTCAAAGCTCCACTCTAAACACTTTATACATATAGAGGAGCACAGTTCTTTGTGAAACTGCTGTTTCATTACTGGGTGGAAGCTCTCGTTGTTGGACAATCGTGTCTCATATTTGGCTAAAATCTGCTTCTTTGTTCTGTTTACCCTCCTGATCCTTGTCCTGCTATCCACTACACAGAATAACACCGGATGTGCTCTCCCTTTGACTCCTTGTTTTACATTAACCAGTTGTAGATTTAGATATATGGATGAAGCTCACAAAGACTATAGTGTTTTAACCCTTGCAATTCTAACTTGAGTGTCATCTGTGTTAAAGGACTGTCCTTCATCTGCTACCTTTGTCTATCATGCAATGATTGAGAATATCATATTAGGGAATTGGTAAAATCCTAATACACAAAAACAAAAGAGAAACATTATTTTCTTTAAATCCTATCACTGTCAATGAAAAAGAGTCTCAAGGCTTTATATCTTGAATGCCTTTTGGTATAATGTCGTCAGTTACCCCCATCCATGCTTTGTCTTTATTCATGCATTTATTCATTCAATAAATATTTATCAGCCACATATGCCAGGTGCAAGACAGAGTGCTAGGTGCTTTGGGGTGTAAAACAATAAATCAGACATGAACATCTAACATCTACATTAAAAAATTAAAAAATCAAACATCCACTTACTTAGTGTTTATGGAACCAGTACCTAGACAATAGATTTTTGTTATTGTTATTTGATTTGTTGTTGGTTGCCACCATCTAGCTCCTTGATGTTACGTAGACAGCTAGTAAAGGTGCAATTCTTGGAAGCATCTTCTCTAGCACAATACTCAAGGATGGCATACTAGCTATTTAAAGACATAAGAAGAAGCTTTCTCTTGCTCCTGAAAGGTTTCTGACTATTATTCAATAAGAATTAGTGGTTCTTCCCCAGAAATGGTTTTAATTTTTATTTGTCCCTGATGTAAAATGAGCTTTGAGAATACAGGTGAAACACTTTTATAGAAACCTCCAAACCCAGCAAAAAAAATATTGAAGCACAGCAAGATGGGTAGAGGAGGAGAAAGGGGGAAAAGGAAGATGAATATTAATTTTTATATTAGTATTACAAGAAATAGCCCATGTTTTATGCCTAACTTATTGCTCACATACCACCAAGATAGGTGATCTTTAAAACCCACTGGTGCTAAGATTGATACAGAATACTGATCATGAAGGATACTCATGGAAATAGCGTGTCTCTTTTTAAATTTTAGGGAATAGCCTCTATAATACCTGGTGGCATACAATTTGAAGTCAATGTATGTACAATACATAATATTAGAGCATGTCCCCACTTTCCCACCCTCCAGTCCATTTTAAAGAGAGAATAAATATCACCTTTGATCCAGAGGCAAGGTGCTGAAGGAGAATTCCCATCATTGCCTTCTAAGAACCATTTACTTTACTTTGCTTACCTTTACAGAGTTATGGGTCAGTTACACTTGCTCTTTTCCCTAACAAAAGATTGTATCCCCAGCCCTGGCTATATCTATGCTTTCTCCAATCCCACATAGACAATACCGATCCCCTGCAAATTAAAGGCCTGGGATGGAATGGAACAGAAGAGTCAGTGCAGAAAACATTGTATCTACTGCAAGAAAATCCACAATATTCATGAAATTTAGATGACTTTATTTTTATGTATATAGAATAGTCATTCTTTTCAAGTGTTTGATGGCATTAGCACATGCATGGTACTAAGATAAAGACTGGGCATTAGGGCTTCCCTGGTGGCGCAGTGGTTGAGAGTCCGCCTGCCGATGCAGGGGACGTGGGTTCGTGCCCCGGTCCGGGAAGATCCCACATGCCGCGCAGCGGCTAGGCCCGTGAGCCATGGCCACTGGTCCTGCGCGTCCGGAGCCTGTGCTCCGCAACGGGACAGGCCACAACAGTGAGAGGCCCGAGTACCACCAAAAAAAAAAAAAAAAAAAAAAAAAAAAAAAAAGACTAGGCATTAGAGGAGAGGGGAAGGATGAAGTACAGTGGAGAGTTTTCCTTGTTTGGCCTCTAGCCTCCTTTTCCTTATGGACTTATAACAGGTTCCAAGAGAAGAAGAGACTAAGAAGCAAGAATAAGTATTTTCATAAGACATTACAGACCCCAAGGTGGGACTTCTTTGTACCGTATGCATGTGGTCACCAGAAATTGATTTGAGAGAAACCCCTTCAGCACTACTTGAACTTGTGGGTAGGTGATATACAAAGCAATAGAAATTGAACCTCTGAGTTCAGCCATACCTGGGTCTGAATTAAAGATCCTGATTCTCACTTTATGGCTGTGTCACCTAGAACACGTTACTCCTGCTGTATCTTGTTGTCCTCATAAGAAATGGGATCATAGCCACAATTCATAGATGGTTGTGTGGATTACATGTGTGAGGCAGAATGGGGTTTTCTTTTTTCTTTTCTCACCTTTATATCTGTGATAACAAAAATGATTTTACCCCAAGATTTAGCTTTTTTTTTTTTTTAACAACTAGTTATTCTGCAACTTTTAGTTTAGAACCAAAATGCAGGCTGATGTGAGAGAAACTGGGTGATTTATAGTACACTTAGTCCCAGCATTATGAATGAATTTTGTTCCGAAGGTTCATTTGTATGTAAGTCATCTACCACATTACAGGCACTGAACAGATGCTAATTGCTGGGTACCTTCCAGTTTTAAATGGCATCTGACATTTTAGCAATTCCTAATGCAGCATTGTCCATTCTTCTGCTACCCATGAAGACAGTGAATAAAGCAAAGATGCACCTCCCTGAAACTGACTTGAATTTTTGAAGGATTCTTAATAATTTTAAATCCAGTGAAATATATTGCAATAAAAATTCAAAAAAACTTCTATCCAGTCTTCAGCAAATAGTTTTATTCATGCTCAAAGTATTGCTCCAAAGAATATTGGAAGAAAACTCTTCCACCTCAGATTGTCCTCCTGATGGAGACACTTGGGTCTCCGTCAAATTAAAACTAGGCAATTAATGCACGGGTACTGACTTTTTTCCTTCAAATAATCAGTTATATTTCACTTCTCCTCCATCTATGTCTTCTACCCCTGAAGAATACAACAGGGCAGAAAATGTCAGGATTTGAGGAAGAGAACTTGTGAGGTATGATCCTTAATGGTAAGCAGTGAAAGCAAATACAAAAAATATATATACAGAAGCACTGCATTTTGGAGATTTGACAGAACATGCCATGTATGCTGTACAGATAGAAAGGTTCCCAGTTCAATAAAATAGGTCCCTTTTACCTAGATATCTTGCAGAAACCAGGAAATGAGTTGGGAGCCTTGCCCATCACTCCACTGTAGACTGCAAATGAGAGTCCAGCATTAGACAAATGAGTAGCAGAGTTAAGAGAAATTCTCACATTATTGGCAAACACCCAGTCTGGAGACACCTTACTCTATCCAAGGCAGATTCAAGTGAATTAAGAAAATATTGGGCATATACAAGTTACAGAAAAGGAAAGGAAACTATAAGTATAAGAATATCGTGTTTTTAAAAATGACATATTGAAATCCAAAAGAAAATTTTAAAATTAAATATTCAGTGAAATACACTAAGAAACAGAAAAAAATATCTGTTACATAGAAGCAAAAAGTCACAAAAGAAAAGTAGGCTGAAATAAAAGAATAGCAGAATAGGATGAAAACAAAGTTGGGTGAGCTAAAAAAAAAAAAGCAAAAATACCAAAATTATAGTAGCAGAATTACAGACCATATTGAAGGCAGATGGAGGCAGAAAAGATAAGAATGTGAAAAATCAAATCAAGATGGTGGAGGAAAACCTGAGAAAACAAAGACATGAAAATAGAGAGGGCAAACGGTCACACAAGAGTAGGAAAGAGAGAATCACCGGCCACTGTCTGGATAGTTGCTATACCTGAAAAGGAAATTGATAAATGCAACAAAAGCAACAATGGAGTATTCTTTTTAACATCATTATTGGAGTATAATTGCTTTACAATGGTGTGTTAGTTTCTGCTTTATAACAAAGTGAATCAGCTATACATATACATATGTCCCCATATCTCCTCGCTCTTGCGTCTCCCTGCCACCCTCCCTAACCCACCCCTCTAGGTGGTCACAAAGCACTGAGCTGATGTCCCTGTGCTATGCGGCTGCTTCCCACTAATTATCTATTTTACATTTGGTAGGAACAATGGAGTATTTTTAAGAGAAGAGATCTTCTCTGACCTGAGGATGCAAATGGAAAAAGATCAGGGTATGCTAAGCAAAATCAAAGAGTCATATATGTAGACACATCCTGGCAGAAACATGAATTTCAGGTTTGAAGAAAAACATTCTACAAACATCTAGACAGAAAAAAACGTTTCTTCCCACAAGAACAAAGAGAGACAAACTTCTCTTTAATAACACAATACTTCTCTTGTAATAGGACACTGATCTATAAAATATAAGCCAGATGCTTCTAAGGAAATTCGATCATGACTAAAAGCCCAGGTTCTTGAGACTTAGAAATTAAATGCTATACAAAATGGAGTTCATGAGTCAAATGCTTATTTTACCCTAAGGGAAATATATATATACATAATTTTTCCTGTTTTGATATTACGACACCTGCAGTTAATTTTAGAATGCACCGTATGGCCCCTCATGCTGCTAAGCTGTACCATACTTAACTTTAATTAAAATGTCATTTTTCTTCCTCCCTCATCTGTATTTCAAAGATGACTTAGTTATATCTTTTTATTGCGCCCATATAACATTGACCATCTCCACGCATAAATGGGAAGCAAATGCCTCTCCTAAGAGTTCCCTAAGAGCTCTTTCACCAAGGGGTTTCAATAAATTTGGAGACCATGAATGTCTCCAAGATGTTTATTAAGTCTTTCCTTATGTTCATGATCTTTACAGAGAGTGTTTTGAATCCTATCTACTTATTCTTCACAGCTCCCACTTTTCCCCAAATCGGATGAATATACATTTTCTTGTTCATCATCAAACTATGCTGGTTCAATCTATGGTTTGTTTTCTCCATCTCCTAGTTTTTCTGTGGGCAAGACTTTAACTGAACTCCATTAGATAATTGCTCAATGAATAGCCTGCACTATCCCAGGGTTAATGAGAGAGGCCCCAGTCTCTTTAGAGTCCTGGCTTTCAGTGTCTTTTCATCCAACTACAGAGACTGTTTTCTTCGGGAGAGAATGTGGTGTACAGATTACTTCCTCCGTACTAAGTCCTGAGCTGAAGATGGCCTTCCCTTGGATTAATGCACTGCAGTAGGATGAAAAAAAAAATTAGCTGCACAGCATATGTCCTTAATGTTTTGAAAAGGGACCACAAGGGGCATTGTGAAGAAGATGAATGTGGAAGGATTCCTTTTTATTAAGCTTAGCAGGAGCGGAGGTTTAAGATATTCATTTCCATAGATAAACAAACAAGCCAAAGGAATAGAACATCTGCTGGGAAAGGCTCCTCCAACATGTAGCAGATGTGTTTCAACAACAAAGCATATCCTGGAAGCATTTTAGGATTTAATTATTTAGCTATTTCATTGAGCTGTGGAGCAAGGGGGTGGGGATGGATTGAGGAAGCACATTGTAAATTTACTGAGCTTGGAAATTCAATTCTGAATGTAGTTTAAGCCTCCGCATGCTGAAGTTTCTTCCAGAACATATGCTAACTGCTTTTTCATACACATACCCCAACTGCAGTTACCCATTCCGCATGTACGGTGGCTATCACTCTGAAGTATCCTCTCCTCGTCATCACCCCCCTTTACCCTCATCTCTTCCTTGCAGGTTTGCAACAACTTCCCATCTGCTTTCACTGCCTTCAATTTTTCCTTGTTCAAAACTGTTGTCCACTGAACAGTCTTTCTAAAATGCAAATCTGATCACTGAACCTATAAGACAAAAAGGGAGGGATGTGACATGAGAGGTTAAGGGAGGATTAATCCAAAGCAAAAGAAAATTGATCAGGGACAGGAGGAAGGAGGAAAATAAAATAATGGCAGTGGAAGCTGTCTGTAAAGTAGCCAAAGGGTTCAGACAGAACAATTCTGGAACGTGTATAGTATACGTGGCTGCACTCCAGCTCTCCAGGGCAATGCCTTCTCCTAGGAATAATATGGGTTTTACAGGGGAATTTCAGTAAAGAAGGTGATGCCAGTCTGTGTGCAGTTTTTTGAAAGGCTAGACAAGTGAAGAAAAAGCAGTCTTATCACAATGGCCCAACAGAGGCCAGAACATCCTCATCTATCTGAATTCCTTTCCGTGGTCCTCCATTGCTCACAGTACAGAAGTCCGAGAATTTCAGTGTCATATACCAGAACTCCCAGTTTTCTCCCTCTAGACTCTTCTTCCAAGCTCCTACTGTGTACTTTGCACTCTAGCAAATATTTGCATATCTCCAATTATCTATCATCTCTATGATTTTGCATGTTTTCTCTCTTAGGATTCCACATAATTTCTTGACTAGACAGTAAATTCCCGCCAAACCTCTAAAAGTTAATTTTGATCTCTTGTCCTCTCTGAAGCCTTTCCTGCTCACCTTCACACTAAATCTTTGTCAGGGTTAGTCCCTACAATCAGCTTTCCTAAAGCCTGGCATTCTAGTCTATGTTTAGCAGTTATCATTTCATTTTTAACCCTTTCCTAAATATACAATTTTGAGGTTATAATGTGCTCAGTTTATGTGCATTGAATGAATGAATGGTGTGGTCAGGATTGCAAAGTCCAGTGTAAACTGAGTTATATGCATGTGGGTAGGATAGGGAGGTGAGGCAATGCAGGGACATACCTTCCTCTCTAACTTAGAGTAACAACTGTGACCTAGGAAAAATGTTGGTTGGGGACAAGGACAATGGCACAAAGTGCCTCCCACTTTTATTTTTGTTTTGTAACCAATACTTTAGTTATGATGCTTTTAATTGCAAGTGCCAGAAAATTCGTCTCATCTAATTTAAGCAAAATACATCCTGAGTTAGTCTAGTTTTAGAGAGTCCTTAATCAAGGACTCATGATAAATGATTAGGATTTAGTTTCTCCCATCTCTTGGTTGTGTTTCCTTTCATGTTGGCTTCATGCTCAGCCTTCCTGGAGAAGCCCGAGGCAGCTCCAGGTATATAGTATCTTCACCGCTGGCCAATCCAGTAGAGGAGAGAGCCTGCTTCTCACTTGGCAGTCCCAGCATTAGGTTTATTGCTCTGATCACACCATGAACCCCCTACCCATACAAAGGAAGACACTATTGCCCTATACACATATTACCATGTGAATATATATACATACACATTTGTGTGTGTGTAATTATGAACTATTTTAAGATTTTTATTTTATATAAGTTCACAGAAAGAACTCTGGACTGCTTTAATACAACATGTTATTAGTTTTACCTCTTCTTCTAACAAATCTCCTCACTTTTCGGGTCTCTATTTCCTCATCTTTTGAACATAGAAGTCTTCAGCATCCTCTCCTACTCTATAGTACTCCAAGATGACATTATAATTCTAGGGCAAAAGCAAGACTAATCCCAAGTGATTTGGCAGATGACTAACTCTTTTTTATTTTTTTAAACATCTTTATTGGAGTATAATTGCTTTACAATGCTGTGTTAGTTTCTGCAGTATAACAAAGTGAATCAGCCATACATATAAATATATCCCCATATCTCCTCCCTCTTGCATCTCTCTCTCACCCTCCCTATCCCATCCCTCTAGGTGGTCACAAAGCACTGAGCTGGTCTCCCTGTGCTATGGGGCTGCTTCCCACTAGCTGTCTATTTTACATTTGGTAGTGTATATATGTCAATTTTACTCTCTCACTTCGTCCCAGCTTACCCTTCCCCCTCCCCATGTCCTCAAGTCCATGCTCTATGTCTGTGTCTTTATTCTTGTCCTGCCACTAGGTTCTTCAGAACCTTTTTTCTTTTCTGCATTCCATATATATGTGTTAGCATACGGTATTTGTTTTTCTCTTTCTGACTTACTTCACTCTGTATGACAGACTCTAGGTCCATCCACCTCACTACAAATAACTCAATTTCGTTTCCTTTTATGGCTGAGTAATATTCCATTGTATATAATTGCCACATCTTCTTTCTCCATTCATCTGTCAATGGACACTTAAGTTGCTTCCAAGTCCTGACTATTGTAAATAGAGCTGCAATGAACATTGTGGTACCTGTCTCTTTTTGAATTTTGGTTTTCTCAGGGTATATGCCCAGGAGTGGGATTGCTGGGTCATATGGTAGTTCTATTTTTAGTTTTTTAAGGAACCTCCATACTGTTCTCCACAGTGGCTGTATCAATTTACATTCCCACCAACAGTGCAATACGGTTCCCTTTTCTCCACACCCTCTCCAGCATTTATTGTTTGTAGATTTTTTGAAGATGGCCATTCTTACTGGTGTGAGGTGATATCTCATTGTAGTTTTGATTTGCATTTCTCTGATGATTAGTGATGTTGAGCATCCTTTCATATGTTTGTGGGCAATCTGTATATCTTCTTTGGAGAAATGTCTGTTTAGGTCTTCTGCCCATTTTTTGGATTGAGTTGTTTGTTTTTTTGATATTGAGCTGCATGAGCTCTTGCATATTTTGGGGATTAATCCCTTGTCAGTTACTTTGTTTGCAAATATTTTCTCCCATTCAGAAGGTTGTCTTATTTATGGTTTCCTTTGCTGTGCAAAAGCTTTGAAGTTTCATTAGGTCCCATTTGTTTATTTTTGTTTTTATTTCCATTTCTCTAGGAGGTGGGTCAAAAAGGATCTTACTGTGATTTATGTCATAGAGTGTACTGCCTATGTTTTCCTCTAAGAGTTTTATAGTGTCTGCTCTTACGTTTAGGTCTTTAATCCATTTTGAGTTTATTTTTGTGTATGGTGTTAGGGAATGTTCTAATTTCATTCTTTTACATGTAGCTGTCCAGTTTTCCCAGCACCACTTAATTGAAAATGCTGTCTTTTCTCCATTGTATATTCTTGCCTCCTTTATCAAAAATAAGGTGACCATATGTGCGTGGGTTTATCTCTGGGCTTTCTATCCTGTTCCATTAATCTATATTTCTGTTTTTGTGCCAGTACCCTACTGCCTTGGTTACTGTAGCTTTGTAGTATAGTCTGAAGTCCAGGAGCCTGATTTCTCCAGCTCCATTTTTCTTTCTCAAGATTGCTTTGGATTTTGGAGTCTTTTGTGTTTCCATACAAATTGTGAATTTTTTTGTTCTGGTTCTGTGAAAAATGCCATTGGTAGTTTGGGAAGGATTGCATTGAATCTGTAGATTGCTTTGGGTAGTACAGTCATTTTCACAATATTGATCTAAGAACATGGTATGTCTCTCCATCTGTTTGTATCATCTTTAATTTCTTTCATCAGTGTCTTATAGTTTTCTGCATACAGGTCTGTTTTCTCCTTATGTAGGTTTATTTCTAGGTATTTTTTTCTTTTTGTTGCAATGGTAAGTGGGAGTGTTTCCTTAATTTCTCTTTCAGATTTTTCATCATTAGTGTATAGGAATGCAAGAGATTTCTGTGCATTAATTTTGTATCCTGCTACTTTACCAAATTCATTGATTAGCTCTAGTAGTGTTCTGGGAGCATCTTTAGGATTCTCTATGTAGAGTATCATGTCATCTGCAGACAGTGACAATTTTACTTCTTCTTTTCTGATTTGGATTCCTTTAATTTCTTGTTTTTCTCTGATTGCTGTGGGTAAAACTTCCAAAACTATGTTGAATAATATTGGTGAAAGTGGACAACCTTGTCTTGTTCCTGATCTTAGTGTAAATGGTTTCAGCTTTTCACCACTGAGAACAATGTTGGCTGTGGGTTTGTCATATATGGCCTTTATTATGTTGTGGTAAGTTCCCTCTATGCCTACTTTCTAGAGGGTTTTTATCATAAATAGGTGTTGAATTTTGTCAAAAGCTTTTTCTGCATCTATTGAGATGATCATAGGGTTTTTATCCTTCAATTTGTTAATATGGTGTATCACATTGATCTATTTGTGTATATTGAAGAATCCTTGCATTCCTGGGATAAACCCCACTAGATCATGGTGTATGATCCTTTTAAAGTGCTGTTGGATTCTGTGTGCTAGTATTTTGTTGAGGATTTTTGCATCTATGTTCATCAGTGATATTGGCCTGTAGTTTTCTTTCTTTGTGACATCTTTGTCTGGTTTTGGTATCAGGGTGATGGTGGCCTCGTAGAATGAGTTTGGGAGTGTTCCTCCCTCTGATATATTTTGGAAAAGTTTGAGAATATTAGGTGTTAGCTCTTCTCTAAATGTTTGATTGAATTCATCTGTGAAGCCATGTGGTCCTGGGCTTTTGTTTGTTGGAAGATTTTTAATCACAGTCTCAATTTCTGCACTTGTGATTAGTCTGTTTATATTTTCTATTTCTTCCTGGTCCAGTCTCAGAAGGTTGTGCATTTCTAAGAATTTGTCCATTTATTCCAGGTTGTCCATTTTATTGGCATATAGTTACTTGTAGTAGTCTCTCATGCTCCTTTATATTACTGCACACTCAGTTGTTACTTCTCCTTTTTCATTTCTAATTCTATTGATTTAAGTCTTTGTCCTTTTTTTCTTCATGGATCTGGCTAATGGTTTATCAATTTTGTTTATCTTCTCAAAGAACCAGCTTTTAGTTTTATTGATTTTTGCTATTGTTTCCTTCATTTCTTTTTCATTTATTTCTGTTCTGATCTTTATGATTTCTTTCCTTCTGCTAACTTTGGGGGGTTTTTGTTCTTCTTTCTGTAATTGCTTTAGGTGTAAGGTTAAGTTGTTTATTTGAGATGTTTCTTGTTTCTTGAGGTAGGATTGTATTTCTATAAACTTCCCTCTTAGAACTGCTTTTGCTGCATCCATAGGTTTTGGGTTGTCGTGTTTTCATTGTCAGTTGTTTCTATGTATTTCTTGATTTCCTCTTTGATTTCTTCAGTGATCTCTTGGTTATTTAGTAGTGGATTGTTTAGCCTCCTTGTGTTTGTATTTTTTACAGATCTTTTCCTGTAATTGATATCTAGTCTCATAGTGTTGTGATTGGAAAAGATTTTTGCTATGATTTCAATTTTCTTAAATTTACCCAGGCTTGATTTGTGACCCAAGATATGATCTATCCTGGAGAAAGTTCCATGGGCACTTGAGAAGAAAGTGTATTCGATTGATTTTGAATGGAATGTCCTATAAATATCAATTAAGTCCATCTTGTTTAATGTATCATTTAAAGCTTGTGTTTCCTTATTTATTTTCATTTTGGATGATGTGTCCATTTGTGAAAGTGGGGTGTTAAAGTCCCCTACTATGATTTTATAACTGTTGATTTCCCCTTTTATGGCTGGCAGCATTTGCCTTATGTATTGAGGTGCTCCTATGTTGGGTGCATAAATATTTACAATTGTTATATCTTCTTCTTGGATTGATCCCTTGATCATTATGTAGTGACCTTCTTTGTCTCTTGTAATAGTCTTTATTTTAAAGTCTATTTTGTCTGATATGAGAATTGCTACTCCAGCTTCCTTTTTATTTCCATTTGCATGGAATATCTTTTTCCATCTCCTCACTTTTAGTCTATATGTGTCCCTAGGTCTGAAGCGGGTCTGTTGCAGACAGCATATATACGGGTCTTGCTTTTTTATCCATTCAGCCAGTCTATGTCTTTTGGTTGGAGCATTTAATCCATTTACTTTTAAGGTAATTATCGATATGTATGTTCCTATTCCCATTTTCTTAATTGTTTTGAGTTTGTTATTGTAGGTCTTTTCCTTCTCTTGTGTTTTCTGCCTAGAGAAGTTCCTTCAGCAGTTGTTGTAAAGCTGCTTTGGTGGTGCTGAATTCTTTTAGCTTTTGCTTGTCTGTAAAGCTTTTAATTTCCCCATCAAATCTGAGTGAGATCCTTTCTGGGTAGAGTAATCTTGGTTGTAGGTTTTTCCCTTTCATCACTTTAAATATGTCCTGCCACACCCTTCTGGCTTGCAGAGTTTCTGCTGAGGAATCAGTCCCTAACCTTATGGGGATCCCCTTGTATGTTATTTGTTGCTTTTCCCTTGCTGCTTTTAATATTTGTTCTTTGTATTTAATTTTTGATAGTTTGATTAATATGTGTCTTCGCATGTTTCTCCTTGGATTTATCCTTTATGGGACTCTCTGCACTTCCTGGACTTGACTGACTATTTCCTTTCCCATATTAGGCAAATTTTCAACTATAATCTCTTCAAATATTTTCTCTGTCCCTTTCTTTTTCTCTTCTACTTCTGAGACCCCTATAATTTGAATGTTGGTGCATTTCATTTTGTCCCAGAGGTCTCTGAGACTGTCCTCAATTCTTTTCATTCTTTTTTCTTTATTCTGCTCTGCAGAAGTTATTTCCATTATATTATCTTCCAGGTCACTTATCCGTTCTTCTGCCTCAGTTAATCTGCTATTGATTCCTTCTAGAGAATTTTTAATTTCATTTACTGTGTTGTTCATCTCTGTTTGTTTGCTCTTTAGTTCTTCTAGGTCCTTGTTAAACGTTTCTTGCATTTTCTCCATTCTATTTCCAAGATTTGGATCATCTTTACCAAAATTACTCTGCATTCTTTTTCAGGTAGACTGCCTATTTCCTCTTCATTTATTTGGTCTGGTTGGTTTTTATCTTGCCCCTTCATCTGTTGTGAGTTTGTCTGTCTTCTCATTTTGCTTAACTGACTGTGTTTGGGGTCTCCTTTTCACAAGCTGCAGGTTCGTAGTTCCTGTTGTTTTAGTATCTGTCCCCAGTGGCCAAGGTTGGTTCAGTGGGTTGTGTAGGCTTCTTGGTGGAGGGGACTAGTGCCTGTGTTCTGGTGGATGAGGCTGGATCTTCTCTTTCTGTTGGGCAGGTCTGTGTCCGGTGGTGTGTTTTGGGGTGTCTCTGACCTTATTATGATTTTAGGCAGCCTCTCTGCTAATGGGTCGGATTGTGTTCCTGTCTTGCTAGTTGTTTGGCATAGGGTGTCCAGCACTGTAGCTTGCTGGTCACCGAGTGGAGCTGGGTCTTAGCATTGAGATGGAGATCTCTGGGAGATTTTCGCCGTTTGATATTATGTGGAGCTGGGAGGTCTCTTGTGGACCAGTGTCCTGAAGTTGTGTCTCCCACCTCAGAGGCACAGCACTGACTCCTGGCTGCAGCACCAAGAGCCTTTCATCCACACGGCTCACAATAAAAGGGATTAAAAGTAGAAAGAAAGGAAGAAACAGGATAAAATAAAATAAAGTAAGATAAAATAAAGTTATTACAATAAAAAATAAAATATAATTATTAAGAAAAAAATTTTTTTAATTAAAAACAAAACAAAACAAAAAAAAAAACCGGATGGACAGAACCCTAGGACAAATGGTGAAAGCAAAGCTATACAGACAAAATCTCACACAGAAGCATACACACTCACAAAAATAGGAAAAGGGGGAAAAAATAACATATCTTGCTCTCAAAGTCCAGCTCCTCAATTTGGGATGATGTGTTGTCTATTCAGGTATTCCACAGATGCAGGTACATCAGGTTGATTGTGGAGATTTAATCCCTTGCTCCTGAGGCTGCTGGGAGAGATTTCCCTTTCTCTTCTTTGTTTGCACAGCTCCCCGGGTTCAGCTTTGGCTTTGGACCCGCCTCTGCATGTAGGTCGCCAGAGCGCGTCTGTTCTTCGCTCAGACAGGACGGGGTTAAAGGAGCAGCTGATTCGGGGGCTCTGGCTCACTCAGGCCGGGGGAGGGAGGGGTGCGGATGCGGAGCGAGCCTGCGGCTGCAGAGGCCGCCATGACGTTGCACCAGCCTGAGGCGCGCCGTGTGTTCTCCCGGGGAAGTTGTCCCTGGATCCTGGGACCCTGGCAGTGGCGGGCTGCACAGGCTCCCCGGAAGTGGGGTGTGGATAGTGACCTGTGCTCGCACACAGGCTTCTTGGTGGCGGCAGAGGCAGCCTTAGCGTCTCATGCCCGTCTCTGGGGTCCGCGCTGATAGCCGTGGCTCGCGCCCGTCTCTGGAGCTCCTTCAAGCAGCGCTCTTAATCCCCTCTCCTCGCACACCCCAAAACAATGGTCTCTTGCCTCTTCGGCAGGTCCAGACTTTTCCCCGGACTCCCTCCCGGCTAGCCATGGCGCACTAACCCCCTGCAGGCTGTGTTCACGCAGCCAACCCCAGTCCTCTCCCTGCGCTCCGACGGAAGCCCGAGCCTCAGCTCCCAGCCCCGCCCGCCCCGACGGGGGTGCAGACAAGCCTCTCGGGCTGGTGAGTGCCGGTCGGCACCGATCCTCTGTGCGGGAACCTCTCCGCTTTGCCCTCCGCACCCCTGTTGCTGTGCTCTCCTCTGAAGCTCCCCCGCTCCGCTGTTGGCTCTTCATGGCTCCGTCTCTGTGAATTCACAGAAAGTATCTGGTAGTGGGCTTATGGTCGGCGTTGGTCAGCAGGGCTGGAAGTCAGGAAGGAGACCTGGATGTGGGGTGAGGAAAAGTGAGGACAAACTGGAACCTCCCAGCACCTTTGCATCTGTTCCTCAGCACCTCTAACCAATGGTGACCTGAAAGAAAAATAACTACTGCTTCAATCCCATCTTTCAAATCTCATGCAAAATGTTCTGATGGCTCCATAAAGGAAGGGAATTCCAAGAAATCCAGCTCCAGCGTAGCCAAATGGACACAGCACATGAGCACCACAGAGGGCGTGGGGAGCTTTGGAAGATGGTGAGTTAAGAGAGACAGACAATAAACAATTTTTCAAAATTAAAATTAAAGTGTCAGATACCAACATGTGCTTGATAACTACAGGGGGATGCTGTGCTACACAGTCACTGGTGGCTACTTTAGATGGGGGTCAGGGAACTTTCCAGAGTCATGAGTGGAGAAGCAGAGACGGCAACCCAAGCAGTGTGGCTCTGGAGCCAGTTATTTTATCTTCTACACAAATTCTGTGCAAACATGAATGATAAAATAATTTCCTGGGTGGGGGGAAGGGCAGAGAATATGGCTTAAACATGCAAATTCCCAGCCACCTTTTCAGAACAACAGGATCAGAATCTCAAGGTCCTGGAACTTGTGGTTTTAACAAGTACCTGGGGTGGGATTTAGCAGACCAGTTTAGAGAACACTGCAACAGTGCTTCACAAAAGAGTAATAAATTCCTGAAACAGGGCTGCTCACATGTTCCTGAAAAGAAGACCAAATTATCCCTGGGTGAGTTTGAACCACCAACCTTTCAGTTAGCAACCAAATGTGCTAACCAGGTGCACCACAGAGACAACTGTGCAGCTCAGCTGTGACTTCAGCCATAACAGATGAGTCTTCTCTGTGTGCCATGTTGTCTAGAATAACACACAAGGGCTCAGCAATATATACACATGCACCATCAACTTTTCTGATTTATCATAAAAACTGTGCTTGTGTGTGTATATGTGTTCAAGAAGAAGAACCCACAAAGCTTTTTAACTCTTCAAAAGTACTTTAAAAAGCCCTGTGTTTAGACCTCTCAGCAACTCCCTCATACACCTGGGAGAGATATGCGAATGAAAACGTGCTTCATTTATGTCAAGGCTTTGAGGCTTTAGAAGCACAGCCTGAAGGCAAAACTTCACCAACAGCAGTAGATATTCGTCAGCATTAATGGAAATGTCCACTACCCTCAATGCTAAGAGCTTCCAGGGGGATTAATTGTTTAATATTCACAAAGGACTTTGAAGATGAAAAGACCCACATAAAGGCTGAAAATGAACACTCACTTTGTTTGCTTTTCTCATCCTGTAGTTGAATCTGCAAAGCCACCATGTCTTTGAAACAGCTCCAAGATTATAATAATGATGACCACCCTTGGAGTTGGGGAACAGAGTGAGCAGGGAGGAATAATTTAGCCTGAGCTATAATTCCAGTAACTGTAACAGCAAGGACTTTGGTATCAAACAGAGTCCTGACTCTCTACCATCTGCCAGCTGTGTGACCTTGGGCAAGTTACTTACTCTTTCTGAGATTCTATTTCCTTAGCTGAAATATGAGCTAATTATACCTACCTGGTTATTGTCAAGTTAGAGGTATTTTAAAGGACTTAGGTAGTGCCTGGCACATTGCTGGTACTTGTGCAATTATAATTATTGTTGCTATTGCCAACGGTTGAAGAATATTAATAAGTAAGATTTCCAAGACCTGATGCTGCAAAAGACAGCATTGATCCTAATTAAATTAAAAATGACAAAAGAGTAGGAATGATCCAGGCTGACAGGCAAGAAATCTTTTTTTTTTAAATTGTTATCCTACTTTGAGTTATTTCTTATTTGTAGAATTTTTTAAATGATACTTTTTTTTTAATTTAATTTTATTTATTTTTTTATACAGCAGGTTCTTATTAGTTATCCATTTTATACATATTGGTGTATATATGTCAATCCCAATCTCCCAATTCATCACACCACCACCCGCCACTGCCACCGCTTTCCCCCCTTGGTGTCCATACATTTGTTCTCTACATCTGTGTCTCAATTTCTGCTCTGCAAACCGGTTCATCTGTACCACTTTTCTAGGTTCCACATATATGCGTTAATATACGATATTTGTTTTTCTCTTTCTGACTTACTTCATTCTGTATGACAGTCTCTAGATCCATCCACGTCTCTAAAAATGACCCAATTTCATTCCTTTTTATGGCTGAGTAATATTCCATTGTATATATGTACTACATCTTCCTTATCCATTTGCCTGTTGATGGGCGTTTAGGTTGCTTCCATGACCTGGCTATTGTAAATAGTGCTGCAGTGAACATTGGGGTGCATGTGTCTTTTTGAATTATGGTTTTCTTTGGGTACATGCCCAGTAGTGGGATTGCTGGGTCACATGGTAATTCTATTTGTAGTTTTTTAAGGAACCTTCATACTGTTCTTCTTAGAAATCTTTTGAATCATTTGTAGGTATGTGTGTCTGTGTCTAAGAGAAGACTATGCTATTATTAACTCAAGATTACATAACTTTAAGTAGTCCCTTCTTTCATAATGTTTTCTATTTTCCTCTAATATATCAACTAATTTCTTTAATATGGCTCTGCTATCAACTCCCATTCACACCCTCCCTCCCATCTTTAATGTTTATTTCAGTGTTTGTCAAAGTTGAGAACATAAGGACTTCTGTGAAGCATCTGAGCAGCTCAGCATTGAACGGAGACTCTTGAATATAGAAACCCCAAGCTATAAGATGCTGCAGAAAGAGACACTTAGGCCCAAATCCCTCTCCATCTCATTTAGACATTGGAGATTATCTTGCCACTTTTTCCAAATCAGGAGCACTTCAGGTAATGAGGTGGGAGTTGGCAGGAAAGAATAGAATTATTATGTTTACTCTGCTTTGAATTCTGTCTGGGTTTAACCCACGTGGGAATTCACTAAGCACCACTGCCCCGCTCCTATTTACTGTCACTTTGGCTTTGAAGCTGCTTCTTCAATAATCTCAAGGAAATAATGACCCTGGCCTGGGATTCCCCCCCCCCCCCCCCGTGCCGATCACAACAATCCTGTGAACACAGTAGTTGTGATTGTATGGATATAAAACCATACTGCCATGGAGAGGAAAAGTAAAATCAAGGGTCCCCAATGGGTCCATTTTCTCAAATTTGGAAATCATTGTTCTAATTGCTCTCCAGTGCGCTGGTTTACAGTATAAGGTACCCTGCTTCTCTGATATGTACAAATTAAGAAACTTGGGACCCTAAAACTTGCAGTGCCAGAATGTGAAGCCTGAACGTTTGTAGAGTAGTAGGCTCTTCATAAATCAGGAAAGAGTTAAGAAAAAGTATAGTAGCCAAAAATTTCTCTTTGGCCCCCCTTGTAGATTGCCATGATATATGAGGGAGTGAAGTTAGAGGGTGGCTTAAGAAGGTAGCATACAAAATCTTTAGGAAAATTTCCTATATCTGAGTCAGGTTTAGAAAAAATTACAGGGCCAAATAATTGGGTTGGTTGGGGGTGTTCCTCTTTCGGGAACAATATTAATAATAAATTGTTCTACAAAAGAACTACCTAAGGGTTTGTGGTCCAGAAAAAAAGAAATCTCGATTAGGATGCAGAAGACCTGAGTATGAGTACTACCTTTAACATTAATTTGCTCTGTGATGTTGGGAAATTCTACTAAACTTTGCTGGCCTTGTTTTCCATGTGTTTGTTTGCTTTTTTAGTCACTTGAGAATTGAGACAACAAAAGAAGTTTTAACTAGACAACTTACTACATTTTGACAGGAATTTCTCTGCACGTGAATATTTTTCTTTAAGAGCAAAACTCATGGTTGTCACTATTTAGCTTCTCAGTGTCTTTAGTTGGGAGTTCAAGGTATGCTGTATCCTCACGTGCACATCTTGGTGGGAATGGATGATAGGCAGAGCACTGGGGATATAGATTTGGCTCAAGGGTCCAGAGCATTGTAGTAAACTCTGTCTTAGTTTGGTAAGAATTGATATCCATGAATGTCCAAACAAGGCATATATAAGTACATAAGTATCCAGGAATACTTAATCCAGAAGTAATTAATACGTTATATAGGGAGTGCCAGAAGTAACAATAGAACAACAACTGAGCATCCAGTACCAGCCCAGTATAAATACTGATCATGTATAAGTTGTGGGTGGTCTGGCCATAAAAAGAAGGAATCAGTCTCAGTGGCTTCAGAGGAGAGTTGTACTAGGAATGTAGAGGTGAAAAGAGGGAAACTAAAACAGAACTCCAGGAAAACAGTGCAAAATGGTGGCAGAGATGGCAAAATGGTTAAGAGAGGTGCCATTTGGTGGATTTAGGCTCACCTATATTTGACAAAGTGTTGACTAAGTCTTGAACCTTCTCTCTGATGAACCAAGGTGACAAATGTCTAAGCTGAAAACACTGCGATGAATGAGCTACCAGATTTCTGCTTCCAGCCAAGATGGAGTAACATCCATCAGATTTACCCTGCCACCTAAAACAAATGCAAAACTAGACTAAATAGATAAAACAATGATTTCAAAACAGTGGAGATTGGAAATGAAGGGCAGGAATCTCTAGGGTTTGGGAGACAAACAATCCAGTGAACCTTACAGTTGCCCCAGTGAGAGAATTTTCAGGCTGTGGTTACAAGGAGACAAAGCCTGATGAAATCCTTGAGTTGAAGAAACAGAGTTTGGGGAGACCAAGGTGACTATATTTTCAAGTACTAGAGAAGAGAGAGCTGCACAGAGAGGACTTCACACAACTGAAGAGAATCTCCGTTGAATATCCAGCAGAATACTGACCAGTGAATGCTTGTAAGGCAAAATACCTGAGGCCAGGGAAAGCTCCGTCCAAAAGGGTTAGAGAGAACAGCACGTGCTCACACAGAACCATTAGTACTTCCTGCTGTTATGAATATCCTGAGTGTAAAGGAGAACTAATAAGGAGCCTTAAGTACAGGAGGGATAAAGTCAGATTGACCCTTTAGAAGTAGAGCTCTGGGTACAATGCAGAGAACTGATTGAAAGGAAAGAAACCCAAATCAAAAGAAATGTACAAAAATAACAGGGATTATTAACCTTTTAAAAATATATAAATATGGGCATTTACTATGTTCCAGGCACTGTGCTAGGTTAACTACATGCAGAATCTTACTTAATCCAACAACTGACTGAAGTCAGAGAGGGCACATAAGGTGCCCAAATCACATAGCTAATAAGTAGATGAAATGGGACTCAAATCCAAGTATGTGGTTCCAAAATCTGTACCTGGTTCCTAAGCCATGCTGCTTCCTTTCCTGTTGTTGACTAATTCAATCCTGAGCCTATAAATCAAAGTCCTATATTTGTCTTAGAAGTAGAATGTTGAGAGCACTGCCCTTGACTTGACACCTGACAGTACATAAAAATATTAAGATGACAATAATAACAACTAGCATTTGTTTAATATTTAGTATGTATCAAATCTATGTGCTATACCTACATCCATGCATTTAATGCTCCTAACAAGCAAGAAAGGAGTCTATTTATTTTTCCTTCTGAAGAGTCTAGCTTCCAGAGCCAGTATATTACCCACCCTAGTATTTCACAATTCACTGCCCTCACATCAACCAGGCCCCCTGACTTCAATGCAGAAAAGGCATCAGCAGCATGCCAAAGATTAATGTGTAAGAAAAGGCAGCACTAAAAGGAGGATAATATCACTGTTAATAAACTAGCTTCTCTTTAACTACCTTAAGATCTTTATTTTATGTATAAAATGCAGAGACCCAGAGGGGTCCCTTAATACTAAGGCATACTTGGAGCCTTAACCAGGATAATACGAACTTTTCTCTTTTCCTAATAATCGCAGAATTTAAATATTATTAAATAATTTAAATATTATTTAAATATGTGCTGAGACTTGTTTTGCTGTTTTCTTAGTAAGCCCAATGTTTAGCAAAATCTACTAAACTTACTGCGTGCTGCTCCCCAGGTTATAAGCCCCTGGGTATTCTTTGAATCCATGGCTTCCCAGCGTATCGTTTTTGTCCACAACTATACACCCACTTCTCTTTTTTGCTGTTTAGAGGCAAAAACAGTAATGAATCAGAACATGTCAACTATTATGAAACTACTCATTTTCCAGTTAAAAGAAGCAACTGTGAACGTTAAATTTTTCCATTAACTTAAAAAATAAGAGTTTCCAGGCAGTGCACCCAGTGAAGAGCTGTTTTGACTGAAGAAATGATAGTCCCCCTATTAAGACTTTCATTTTATAATTCTGTTTGTTTCTGTGTGTGTGTGTGTCTGTGTGTGTCTGTGTGTGTGGTGGATAACACAGAAGCAGGGATGCAGAAGGACAGATGTGGACCATTACTGCATATTCCATTCAGTCCTAAGAAAGATACTAATAATTGATTGTACATTTTTTTCTCTCCATCCCACATAGAGTCTCAGACTCTTTCTCAACACAACCCTTTAGAAAACTGCCAATTTATCTATTCAGCACTTAAAATATATCCCATTAGCAAAAATATATCCTATTAGTATTTCATGGACCTGCCTTTCAATTTGAACATTTTCAGTGACAGAAAATTCCCTATTTCTAAAGCCAGCATGACATGTTTTCAGATTGTTCTAATGTCTGAAGTTCTTTCTTGTATTGCATGAAAATCTACTTTCAATTCAATTCTACCCATTGGTCCTAGTTCTGCTTTCTGGTCTAAATGAAAAAATCAGTGTATACTGCTTTATACCCTGGAAATGGCTTTCACACTCCCATCTGCAAATATCCTTATTCTGTTCAAATTCCTTTATCTTTTGTTCAAGAATGAATCCTTTCAAGGCACAGTTGTCCACTGAGCACTGTATTTGGTTGTGTAGGTAAAATAGTGAAAAGACAAACTAAGTCCTTATTCTCATATAACTTTCTATTTAGTAGAGGAGCCAAGTAAATGGCAATTATATCAGAGTGTGATAATGTGCTAAGATAGGGAAAGCTCAGGGGGCTATAAAAGCATAAGGAAGGGGCCAACACTCTGAAATCTGGAGCAGGGGCTGTCAAGAAAGGCTTTCAAGATAAAGTGAAGCCTGAGCTGCCCCTTAGAAGAATGAGCAAGAATTAGCAGGCAAGGGGTGTGTAGAGGGCAAGTGTGCGAGTGGAAGTTAGAGGTAGGAAAGTGATCCAGTAGAGGGAGAAGAATGCCCTAAGGATGGGGATAAGAATCAACAAGATCTGGCTGTGTGTGGCTGTGTGTGGCTGTGTGTGTGTGTGTGTGTGTGTGTGTGTGTGTCTGTCTGTCTGTCTGTCTGAAGAAGGAAATGGGTATGAGAACCTGAGGACTTTTGAAGCCTTATTAAGTGATTTTAATGTCATTACAAAGGCTTTGGGGTGAACTACAGCTGGGTGCGACATGAGCACATTTGTATTTTGCAGAGATCACTGTGCCACAAGGTGGATAATGTTGGCAAGGTCAGGTCGAGGCAGGAAGACCATGCAGGAGGCAATGACCCTAACTGTGCAGTGAGATGAGGTGGGTGGAAATCAGGATGATGGCAGGACTTTTCCATCCTTTCATCATGATGGTCACTCTTACCTCATAAAGTTCAGTTTTTTTAAAGTTCCTCTTGTAGGGGAGGAAAAATTTCTATCTTTCTCGATTCTTTGTCTGGTCTAATAATCAAATTAACATAGAACTGATTAATATGGGAAAAACAAATTTAATTGCATATGTATTGGATTCCATAAGAATATGAGACCCATAGGCAGTCAGGCAATTGAGGCTTATATGCCATTCTGAGCTAAGGAGAAGAGAATAGAGGTCTGGGACATCAAAGGGGAGAAAGATAATTCACAGGAAGGTGGGAAGAACAAATATTTAGTAAACAAGTGTTTGCCATGCCATACAGAGACAATGGGACACGGAGAGGACTTTGATCTCCAGGCCCTGCTGAGTTTCCCCGGCTTACCACACCTAGTCCATATTCTTTGTACTTATCTCTGGTAATAGTTCTCTTCCTGGATCAGGCCCTCTATCTAAATTCTTTTAGGCAATTAAGAGGGAAGTAAAAAGCTTTTTCTGAGTCTTTTGGACTGTGATTGACATCAGCTCAAAGTAATCCACATGTCAAAGCAGCACATTTTAGGGAGGACTCATTTTGAAACCCTTCACTCTGATGATCTAATACTCCAAATTGAATTTAAAAATTCCACTTGTGACCTGATCATTGCAGAATAAAGAGGAGTTATCACCCTACTTGTTCTGCACACTGCAGAAAATGGCCACATTTATTTTTTGATAGCTGTACAACATTGTTTATTAACATTATGATTGCAATAGGCTAGAACACATTAATCCATTTTTTGTGCTATATAGGCACATATATTCTTTCTGATAATTGTGCCTATTTTTTTTTCTTTTAGTTCAGTTGCAAAATGTTGCATGTATGTTTGGTATAACACATGATTTTTAGATTTTGCCTGGTATTCCAGATTGCTGAGAACATTTTAGATTTTAGTTCTGATACCCAGATGGTAGCTCAGATTAAGAACACTATGGATTTTAAAGTCAGACAGACCTTGGTTAAAATTCTGGCCTGGCCACTTATTAACTTTTTGCTGTTAGGGACTTAACTTTCCTAACTTCCTTTTTTCTTTTTTTAATGCAATCAAATATTTATTATATTATTACATGATAAATTATTATATATGGTAATTTAATATATTAAACATATTAAACATTAAACAACATATATTATAATATCATAATATATAACTACTCTCTATATATAATACCACTGTGCAGATTAATAGAAATAATATATGTAAAATGCTTGCCACGTAGTTATCAAATGCTGATTATTAAACTATGGCCTCTTGGCTCCATGCACACTCTGTTTTTAGCTTTGGCACACTGTAGCTGGAGTCTTCAAACCACATTTATTCAGCAGCTGACTTCCTGTTGGGTTCTGTCCATAAAGAGCCCTAGAAGGAGCCTGGAAGACAAGAGGAGGACGAAGGTTCTTGCTCCTTCCAGTTTGCTCCCTGTCACCCCACCGATTCTTCATCCCAACAGTGAAAGTTGGGTTTAGCAACAGTAGCTGGGACCAGTTTCTGGGTTTTCCCACACTCTCAGAGCCAGACTCATCTTCCACTGACCAGGAAGCACAAGAGGGACAAAGCCCTTTCCTCAAGGTCTAAACCCAGTTCAGCAGTCTTTATTCAAACTTCAGAGACACCAGCACCATCTGAGCAGTACACCTCCTTAGGACTTTGGTTCCTAACTCCACAGAGCCCTTCCTCTATGCTTCTAAGTCCCCATGACTCCAACCCCTTCCCTTTGCTCCCTTAGCTGGGAGTGATAGCTGTTTCCTGCAGTGAGTATGTCTGTGTTACTTCAGTGTTTCATTTTTGTCCTTTTGGTCCCCACTGGTTTGCCAGTTCCCTCTATTAAATTCTCTATGTTAAAGCCTGGTTTGGTTCTGATTTGTTAACTACATTTCATTTCATTCCTGGCATCCTATCACTGGAAATTGTTATATCCTCTGGGCTAAATAAAAGGCAACTTGCTAGACAGTTGACATTTCCACCGCTAAAACTCTGTCTCAGTACGAAGGCAAAATAGCTACAGAAATGAGACACAGTAATTTGTGTTTTCCAGTGTGCATATTTTCCTCATCTTCGTAAACAAGAGTTTATTATCCCCCTTGTGCTTTCTTGCCTTAGGTATTGTTAATGGGGCTTTGAATTGACCCAAGAGCACAAATTAACAGCTATTCAGAAGTTAACTCCCCATTATAGCAAATACTGCTTAGCAAAGAATATTTATTGTTTACTAGGAAGTCTTTAAGTTCTTTACATGTATAAGCTTCTTTTATCCTCAGTAAATTTATGGAGCAGTTTACTATTATTATTATCATCATTCTTCATTATACAAAGGACCAGAGAGAACATTATGTAGTTAAAAATTTCTTAAGTTTGCTGTAGTGGGTTGAATGCTGGTCCTTCAAAAGATATGTCCACCCAGAATCTGTGAATTTGGTTTTATTTGGGAAAATGATCTTTGCAGATGTAATTAAGTTTAAAATCTTGAGATGAGATCATCCTGGATAAAATCGAATGACTAAATTGAATGACAAGTGTGCTTATAAAAGAAGAAAAAGGAGGGGGAAGTGATGTGAAGTTGGAGGCAGACATTGAAGTGACACATCTACATGCCAACCAAAGCCAAGGATTGCTGGCAACTACCAGAAATGAGGAGAGAGGCAAGGAACAGATTTTCCGTCAGCTTCTCCAAAAGAATCAATCCTGTTGACACCTTGATTTTAGACTTCTGGCCTCCAAAACTATGAAATGATAGTTTCAGTTGTTTTAAGTCACCAAGTTTGTGGTAATTTGTTATGGCAGCCCTAGAAAACTAATGCATTCATAGTTAGAAAGAATTAAAGTTGGAACTTGAACTCAACTAGTCTGGTTCCAAAGCTCAGGTACTCAAATATTAAGGTACACTGCCTTCCTATCCTGCAAAAAGCAGTTGAAAAAATTTGTGCTGAATTCTCCCAGAAGGTGGAGCATAGGAGGCAAAAACTGTAGGAGCTGAGAAGCCTTTAGAGTTTCTCCCATGGAACTGGGAATGGGATTGGAGTTTGAGGACCTTAAGGATTAATCCATAGCAATATCTCCACCCTCATGCATGGTGACCATCCTCCCTTTCCCCTAAAGGTGACAATACCTATGTTGGGATGGCTTGGTGATGCTAATGTGACATAATACTTGGAGTGAAACTTCTAGAACCACAAGGAAAGATTGCCGACCCAAGTTTAGCAACAGGAGCTTTGTGGCCCTGGACCAGGAGCACATCAGTCATAATAAGTGTAAACTCCATTGATGATCTGCACTATGTGAAACCTTTACATAGTCCTGGGGATGGACGCAACAGGCTTCTCAGTGAAGACTGAGATGGACTCTTCTATGAGCCCAGTCTATAGGAGCTGGAAGTAGATACAACTTATTGTGGAGAAATTGATAAATTAATGAGTGTGACATTTATTGCACTTTATTGCTGTAGGAGTAAACGTCATAGCTGATATCCACACTTATTTGTTAGTGCACACAAGATTTCATTAATGGGCTTCCATGGGTGGATGAAAGATCATGGGTGCCCTCCATGGAAACTTGAGCTATTGAAATTATACATAATATGTGTGTGTGTGTGTGTGTGTGTGTGTGTGCGCGCGCGCGCGCCCACAACTTTGAAAATGTACTTTCAAAAGGTCCGCATTTCTCAACATGTCAAGCCTACATGAATTGAAAGGAAACTTCCAGCCCTGACACTTTATGATTCAGTTACTTTGCAATGGAATAAACTAGGAATCTGTACAATTCTTAACATCAAAGTACCAGTGAGGTGAATAGATGTTCAAAATGCATCTTCTACTCTCACTCTTGCTGAATAAAGAACATAAAGACATATCCTGCTATTACTGTTCTTGTTCTTGTGCTTCTAAAACTGCATTTCATTGAGTTGAACTTTGTTCTCACCTCAGGACTTACGGGTTTTCAGGGTTGTTAGTTTGTTTAATTCAGTATTATAACTAACAATGGTTAAAGTTAGAAATCAGAGGTTTCCAGGCTTATAATTCTTCCAATTAAATAAATAACACAGCTCAGAGTATGAATTCAGGGAGATCTTATCATAAGCTCATAAAGAGGTGATACTAATTTTTTATCACCCAGGATATTATGTAAGCATTACTTCCATGCTGAAACTGAAGTCCATAGGTCATAATGAAGATAGATAGGGCTCCAAGGTCAGACAGTTCTGTAACAAAGTGGGGAGAACGGGAATGGTTGACATACAGAAGCCTCAAGTAAAAACTTCAAGTAGATGAGTAGATGGTTGGGGTGATAGGTTTGCCAGCAAATAGTGGGCACTGGTTAAAAATGTTCAGAGGTCAGGGACAAGATTTTCATCTTAGGAAGGATGGGGTAAGGGAAGGCAGACTACAATTCCTGTCCATTCAATTCAACATGAAATTCTTGAGACCATGTATGCTCCATACCTAATGCTTGGTACTGGGGATACAAAGGTATATGAGACCTTTTCCCTGTCTTTGTGAAGCTCATGTTCTAAAGAGAGACAGAGAAGTAGAGAGAGAGAAATAATTATGAACAATTAACTCTAGTCTAATTTGAAAAGTGTTGCCATAGAGGTATAAACGAGGTACATAAAATAGGAAACTGCTACTTCTACAGAAGTTAAGAAGGACTTTGGAGGAAGTATATTGGTTAGGGACATGCTAGGTGCTATAATTCATAGGCCCCAGCTGTTTAATAGCTCAAAATAATTTATTTTGACTCATTTAACAGTTCTCAGTGTGTGAATGGGTCGGTAAATCAACTCTCCACCATGGAGTATTTCAGAGATCAGGCTGACAGAGGCTGAGCCATCTTCAGCGCATAGCTTCCCAGATCATCATACTTTTCTTCTTGTCAGCAGGCAGAAAGGGGAAAAACATGGACAAGGCAACTCAAGATATTTTTATAAGCCATACTCAGAAATGGTAGTATCACTATGTTTATATTCCACGAGTAGACATAAGACACATGGCTACACCTACCAACACAGGAGGTTGAGAAATGTAAAATAGCTGTATAGACCATGAAGAAGACAACATGAATTTTTGTGAACAGCTAGCAGTATCTGTCCCAGACAGTAATATCTGAGCTGAATTTTGTAGGACAAGAAAGAGTTCCCTAGTTAGAAGGTCTGAGTGTGCACTCTGACTACACACAGAAACATTCCAAGCAAAGCTGAACATTCTGTTCATCCTTTCTTCTCTGTTACCTACCAACCCCCCTCCCTGTCACCTCTGGAAAGTTTGTTTTCACAATTGTCTCCAAACTCATTCTAGAGAAAAGAGAAGTAAAGATTTAATCATGTGCTCTTGTGTTACATGCATTTATAGCAGGGCAAGTAATTGTGTGGCTATCGTTTTTCAATGCTATACTGTATATTAAGGGCAATCAATCTTTTCCGAGGCTAGAGAGTCAGAAAAATTTGGAAGTATTTATGACTTCTTCCATGCAGAGACAAAATAATTTTACCTAGTGATTCAGTAAAGGTCCATCCAGAAAAATAAAAACCATTCCAAATAAATCAGAGAAACATTTATATAGGGAATTAGTAACAAAGATGCTAGAAGAGATGAAAGAACAATGGGGAAGGTGAAAAAAAATGAAATTAAAAACGCTAGGAACCCAATCCTATCTCGAGGGCTGGAGGTAAAATAGGTGGGGGCTGTGTTGCCAGAACAGGAGTCAGGACAAAACACTGGAAGCTAGAATCGCAGTGATTCTCACACACAGCAACTGAGCCTATGCGAGGGAGGGATTGCGGGTGGAAGGGAAGGTGCTGAAGCCACAGAGAAAACACAGTCCCTTCTAGAGACTCAGCCCATGGCAGAGAGAGAAGGAGACGCATCACAGCTCCCCTCTTTGCCTCCAGGGATTTCTACTGGCTTCTAAGGCCTCTGTAGTTTTCAGGGATCTGCCCTCTGGTGATATGGAAAGAGCAGGAAGTGGATCTGAGAGCAAGAAAGCAAATGATTGGTCACTTGCCTCCATTGTTTTCAAAACCTCTAATTCTTCCACTTGAGGCATGAATGAAGGTAATTTTTATTCCCTGCTATGAGGGTTATAATGGCCCTGTTTTGCTTCCTTTTTGATGTTGTTATTATTTTCCTGAAGTGGTGGAAGCTTTAACAAGCTAGGTTAATAGAAAAACCGAACATGGAATTTTCCTTTATAGGCTCTGCAGTTAGGTTAAGAAAAGGATAGAAATTTAAACTTTGGAAACGAAATAACCATTTGATTTCCTCACAAAATTAAAAAAATATAAATAATTAGATTGGTTTATATTTTCATAGTCCTCTATGATAAAGATTGAATAGTTCTAGACTTCTCAAAATATTTCACATTTTGTTGTCAAACACACAGTATCCCTTTGAAAATTAGTAAGTCCAGAGAAATTATTCCCTTTTTATAGCACAAGAAAAAGGCCTGGAGAGAGTAAGTGCCTTGCACAAGTCTCGCTTTTGGATGGTGACATATCGAGAATTAGATCCTAGCTCTCTATTTTTGAAGTCTTACTCTCTTTGCACCAAACTGGTGGGCCTTGTGGAGAACACCTCCATTTTTCTCAGGTCAATCATCCACATTTGGTAAGCACTTTCCTCCCTTATTATTCTAGGGAAACCCTCACTAATGCCTCTCAGATTCTGAACCAGCTCCACTCCAGGGACCACTGAGTTAAGAGTGGAATCAAAGACTCTTTCTAAACAGACCCAGAATTAGTTTTCTAGAGTTGCAGTACAAAGAGTAACAAACTACATGGCTTAAAATAACAGAAATTTATTGTCACTCAGTTTTAGAGCCTATAAGTCTGAATCAAAATGTCGGCAGGGCCACGTTCCCTCTGTAGCTCGTAGGTGAGAATTCTTTTTTGCCTCTTCTAGCTTCTTGTGGTTGCAGGAAATTCTTGGCGTTGCTTGACTTGTAACTCCATCACTCCATCTCTGCCTTCTCTTGGCCTTCTCCCTTGTACATCTGTGTCTGTATGTCCAAATTTCTCTCTTCTTATAAGGACAGTTTTATTGGATTTAGAACCCACCCTAATTTGATATAACCTTAACTTGAGTGTATCTGCAAAACCCCATTTCTAAGTAAGGTTCCATTCACAAGTTCTGGGAAGATGTGAATTTTGGTGAGGCACCTAAGTAGTGGCAAACCATATTCCAAAAATCCATAAGCCCACAGTAGGCTTTAGCCAGTTTTAAATATCAGGGATCTATTCTTTAGGGCCTGTTCCTAAGCCTCCTAAAGATTTCCTTTTAAGTATTTTAGAATAAAATATACTAAGCGCTAGAGATAGAGCTGCAGACACCAAGAACACTGAATTTGGAGTGCAAGAAAATACTTGAGTTTGGTTCTTAGCTCGGCTGCCACCTGGTTAGAGTGTAGCTTCTCTATCTCAATTTTTCATATGAAAAACAGGAATCTTATTAGTTGTACTGCCTACATCACTAGTATGTTCGCATCGTGAAAAGAGTTAAGTGCACTGAAAATTCTATGTGATACAAGATTATAGGTTCTACTGGCTTTATGGAAAGCAGTCATCACTCATTACTTTTAAAGATAATATAATTGGGATTACAAGTAAATAAGAGAAATGCTCCTGTCCCTTTCAAACTCCATGAAATCTTGAAATAAAATACATATTTTAGTGTAAATTTTGATGTGTCTAGCATAACGTTATGGGGAGACACCATAAACAAAATAGATTAAACTGGAGCTATTCTTGCTGGTGTGGTTGTGGTGGGATAGCGCCACCATGACTTGTCTCCATCCCCTCTTATATTTCTCCACAGCTTTCAAGGCAACTCTTCAAAAGCTTTGGGGTTCAACTTAGCACATCTTAAATACCACTAGACAAAAAGACATTATAGACATTATCGTTTCCTCCATTGCTAAAATTTTGATTAAACTTTTGATATTGCAGTTCTGGGAATGAAAAAATTCTCAGGCTCACATACGTGTTCAACTGGCATTGGCCCTTAGTAATAAAAAAGCTTTTTCTGAACTCTGTTGTGTTCCATCGATCAATACGTCTGCCTTGATGCCAATATCACACTTTTTGATCCAATTATAAATGAAGTGTTTACTTACTTTTATTCTGGGATTGTCCGGTGTTCGTATATACATCTAAAACTGATTTCTGTGTGTTGACCTTGTATCCTGCACTTTGCCAAATTAATTTATTAGCTCTAACAGAGTTTTTGTGGGTTTTAAAAGATTTTCTATATATAAGACCTTATCAACTGGGAATAAATATAATTTTACCTCTTTCTTTCCAATTTGGTTGCCTTTTCTTTTTGTCTTGCCTAGTTTCTCTAGCTAGAACCTCCATGAAGTGTTGAATAGATATCACAAAGCCAGCCATCCTTGTCTTGTTCCTGATTTTAAGTGGAAGGAAAGCTTTCAGTCTTTAACCATTGAGCACGGTGTTCCTTGTGGGTTTTTCATAAATGCTCTTTATGATGTTGAGTGAGTTGTATTCTATTTTTAGTTTGTTCCATGTTTTTATCATGAAAGGGTGGTGTATTTTGTCAAAAGCTTTTTCTTTATGATTTGAGACAATTCTGGCGTTTTTTTCCCCCCTTTTTCCCTTTCCTCTATTAATGTGATATATTACATTGAATGATTTCTTAGTACAACTCTTACATTTCTGGAATAAGTTCCACTTAGTTATCATGTATAATTCTTTTAATCTGGGGCTGGATTCATTTTGCTAATATTTTATTGAGGCTTTTAAGGTCTTTTCTTTTTAAATGGAATGAAGTTATAATTATATTGTGATGCAGCTAATATTTGTTGAATGACTTTGTATCAGCCAGAGAATCCTAATCACAACTTATTTTGAAAATTTGTTTCTATCTGAACTTCAAGGTGATACCTCTATATAGCTTTGAAATATACTATAATTAAGATTATTTATTCATCTGCACTGAAATTTTTCCAAAATTAGTCTGAGATCTACAGCTTGCCTTGCCCAGATGCAGATGACTTAATAGAAAATGTACTATTTGCCTTTGATATTAAAATTTCAGCCTTGCCTGTTTAAAAATCCTACGAATTGTCGATTAAGAACTTTGAGATTGTTTGAAGCCCATCTTCTGAATTGTAGTGTTATAGACTTAGGTTCTGGAGTAAGACAGGCCTGAATTTGAATCAGGACTCAATACTTGAGAGTTCTTATACAAGTTATTTAACATCTCAATGCACCTATTTCCTCATGCTGTTCACATTTTAACAATGGTATGTACTTAATAGCATTCTCAGAAGCATTAAATTAGAAAATGCAGGTAAGTCATTTAGAATCATGACTGGCACACACTGAATACTCAATTAATGATGGCTTTTATTGGATTCCAGACAATCAACTTCTCTATTCCCACTTAAGTTTAAATCTATTTAGGGAGAATTTGTTAGTTACTGAATTACACATGTTTCTAAATTTTCTGTACATATCTCTAAGCAGATATTAAATAATAGAAGAAAGGGAGAAGAGAGGATGGGCAAAACAATGATATAGGAAATAACACTCCCACTTTTTCCAGAAATATGTGATGTGACACTAAGCTGTGAAGTCCAAGTAGCCCAAAGTTTTCTTGACTGGAATTAAGAGGAGTGTGGTTGAGGAGGGATAAGAGCATAGCCAAGCCAGGGAAAATGAGTGGGCTACTTTAATATTTCCATGAAAAATTTATTGTACATTAAATTAATGTGTCAATTTTCAAATTAATGTACCATTCTAAAAGAGGTCAGGTAAAGAGCTATTTAGGATCTGTGATAAATGTTATTCTGTTAAAAATAATTATAGACATTTCTTATGATGCCCTCTCTCTGGGAGAATTATACTTTTTATTTCACTGACATCATATTTGCCCATGTGTCTGGCTTTAGCCAATGAAATGTGAATGGATGTGACATGGGACTTCTCAGCAAAAATTTAAGCACCACCTCTCTTCCTTCCTCTGTTATAAGACTTGTACCATCCCAAGTAGAGACTGCTCCTTGAGCTCAGATCTGAAAATGGAAACAATATGGAACAGAGCTTCAAACAACTTGCAATAGACAGGTTTCCTAGAAAGAAATAAGCCTTTGTTATTGTAAGTCATACAGACTTTGGGGCTAGTTATTGCTGTAGTACAATTTTGTCTAAGGGAAAAAAAATGTTCTTCCAAAACAGTTAAAGCGTCGTTCATGGCAAAAGGATATTTTAGTAATGCAAATACATAACTTTCTAGGATTGTAACTAACCAGTATATGTACTTTTAAATGTGTTATAAGAGAGAGGCGATCAAGATGGTGGAATGGGAGTTATTCCAGGGATGTAAAGATGGTTCAATATCCTCAAATCAATCAATGTAATACACCATATTAACAAAAGGAAGGATAAAAATCACATTATCATCTCAATAGACACAGAAAAAGCATTTCACAAAATTCAAAATCCATTCATAATAAAAACTCTCAACAAAGTTGGTATAGAGAAAACATGTCTCAACATAATAAAGATCATTTATGACAAATCCACAACTAACATCATACTCAGTGGTGAAAAGGTGAAAGCCTTTCCTCTAAATTTAAGAACAAGACAAGGATGATCACTCTCACCACTTCTATTTAACATAGTATTGGAAGTCCTAGCCATAGCAATCAGTCAAGAAAGAGACATAAAAGGCATCCAAATTGGAAGGAAAGAAGTAAAAGTTTCACTATTTGCAGATAACATGACACTTTATATTAAAAAAACCTAAAGTCTCCACCAAAAACTATTAGAACTAATAAATGAATTTAGTAAAGTTGCGGCGTACAACATTAATATACAGAAATCTGTTGCTTTTCTATAAACTAATAATGAACTATCAGAAAGAGAAAGCAAGAAAACAACCCCACTAAAAATCATGTCAGAAAGAAAAAATACCTAGGAATAAACTTAACCAAGGAGGTGAAAGACCTATACTCTGAAAACTATAAAACATTGATGAAGGAAACTGAAGATGGTACAAAGAAATGGAAAGATATTCTGTGTTCACGGATTGGAAGAATTAATATTGTTAACATGACCATACTACCCAAAGCAATCTACAGATTTATTGCAATCCCTATCAAAATACCCACGACAGTTTTCACAGAGCTAGAACAAATAATCCTAAAATTCATATGGAACCACAAAAGATCCCAAATTGCCAAAGCAATCCTGAGAACAAAGAACAAAGCTGGAGGCATCATTCTCCCTGACTTCAGACTGTACTACAAAATGACAGTAATCAAAACAGCATGGTACTGGCACAAAAACAGACACATAGATCAATGGAACATAATAGAGAGCCTAGAAATAAACCCACACACTTAGGTCAATTAATCTACAACAAAGGAGGCAAGAAGATGCAATGGAGAAAAGATAGTCTTTCCAGTAAGTGGTGCTGGGAAAACTGGCCAGCTACATATGAAAGAATGAAATTAGAACATTTTCTCACACAATATACAAAAATAAGCTCAAGATGGATTAAAGACCTAAATGTAAGACCTGATGCCATAAAAATCCTAGAAGAGAACATAGGCAAAACACTCTTTGACATAAATCCTAGCAATATTTTTTTGGACCTGTCTCCTAAGGCAAAAGAAACAGAAGCAAAAATACACAAATGGGACCTAAGTAAACTTAAAAGCTCTTGCACAGCAAAGGAAATGATCAGTGAAACAAAGAGACTGAATGGGAGAAAATATTAGCAAATGATATGACTGATAAGAGGTTAATATTCAAAATACATAAACAGTTCATACAACTCAATATCAAAAAACAAAAAAAACAAAAAGCCCAGATGAATAGATATTTTTTTCCAAAGAAGATATACAGATGGCCAGGAGGCACATGAAAAGATACTCAACATCACTAATCATCAGAGAAATGAAAATCAAGCCCACATTGAGGTATGACTTCACACCTGTGAGAATGGCTATCATCAAGAAGTCTACAAAAAACAAATGTTGGCTAGGATGTGGAGAAAAGGGAACCCTAATACACTGTTGGTGGGAATGTAGCTTGGTGCAGTCATTGTGGAAAACAGTATGGAGGTTCCTCAAAAAACTAAAAATAAAGCTACCATATGACCCAATAATTCCACTCCTGGGTATATATCAAAAGAAAATAAAAACACTAACTTGAAAAGATTACATACAACCCAATGTTATTTACAATAGCCAAGATATGGAAGCAACTTTTGCCCATCAACAAATGAATGGGTAAAGATGATGTGGTATTTATCTATCTATCTATCTATCTATCTAATGGAATTTTACTCAACCATAAAAAGGAATAAAATTTTCCCATTGGCAACGACTTGAAGGGGCCTGGAGTGTGTTATGCTTAGTGAAATAAGTCAGACAGAGGACAACAAATACTGTATGTTATCATTTATATGTCTATAAATTTAAAAAATTTATAGTCTAAATTTAAAAAATTTAGTCTAAATTTTTAGTCTAAAATTTAAAAATTTAGTCTAAAATTTAAAAAACAAGTGAATATAAATCTAAAAAATTTAAAAAACAAGTGAATATAACAAAAGAGAAACAGACTCACAAATATAGAGAACAAACTAGTGGTTAGCACTGGGAGAGGGAAGGGAGAAGGGGAAAAATAGGGATATGAGATTAAGTGATACAAACTACTATATGTAAAATAGATAAGCAACAAGGATATATTGTATAGCACAGGGAAATATAGCTATTATTTTGTAATAACTTTAAATAGAGGATAATCTATAAAAATATTGAATCACTATGTTGTATACCTGAAACTAATATACTATTGTAAATCAACTATACTTTAAATAAAAAATAAACAGAGGGCAGACAGCAGAAGCAAGAGGAAGTACAGTCCTGCAGCCTATGGAACAAAAACCACATTCACAGAAAGATAGACAAGATGAAAAGGTAGAGTGCTATGTACCAGATGAAGGAACAAGATCAAATCCCAGAAAAACAACTAAATGAAGTGGAGATAGGCAACCTTCCAGAAAAAGAATTCAGAATAATGATAGTGAAGATGATCCAGGACCTCGGAAAAAGAATGGAGACAAAGATTGAGAAGATGCAAGAAATGTTTAACAAAGATCTAGAAAAATTAAAGAACAAACAAACAGAGATGAACAACACAATAACTGAAATGAAAAATATACTAGAAGGAATGAATAGCAGAATAACTGAGGCAGAAGACCGGATAAGTGACCTGGAAGATAGAATGGTGGAATTCACTGCTGTGGAACAGAATAAAGAAAAATAATGAAAAGAAAAGAAGACAGCCTAAGAGACCACTGGGACAACATTAAACACAACAACATTCGCATTATAGGGGTCCCAGAAGGAGAAGAGAGAGAGAGAAAGGACTCGAGAAAATATTTGAAGAGATGATAGTCGAAAACTTCCCTAACATGGGAAAAGAAATAGCCACCCAAGTCCAGGAAGTGCAGAGAGTCCCATACAGGATACACCCAAGGAGAAACATGCTGAGACACACAGTAATCAAATTAGCAAAAATTAAAGACGAAGACAAATCATTGAAAGCAGCAAGGGAAAACCAACAAATAACATACAAGGGAACTCCCATAAGGTTAACAACTGTTTTCTCAGCAGAAACTCTACAAGCCAGAAGGGAGTGGCACGATATACTTAAAGTGATGAAAGGGAAGAACCTACAACCAAGATGACTCTACCCGGCAAGGATCTCATTCAGATTTGACAGAGAAATCAAAAGCTTTACAGACAAGCAAAAGCTAAGAGAATTCAGCACCACCAAACCAGCTCTACAACAAATGCTAAAGGAACTTCTCTAAGTGGGAAACACAAGAGAAGAAAAGGACCTACAGAAGCAAACCCAAAACAATTAAGAAAATGGTCATAGGAACATACATATCGATAATTACCTTAAACGTGAATGGATTAAGTGCTCCAACCAAACGACACAGGCTTGCTGAATGGATACAAAAACAAGACCCATATGTATGCTGTCTACAAGAGACCACTTCAGACCTAGAGACACATACAGACTGAAAGTGAGGGGATGGAAAAAGATATTCCATGCAAATGAAAATCAAAAGAAATCTAGAGTGGCAATACTCATATCAGATAAAATAGACTTTAAAATAAAGAAGGTTACAGGAGACAAGGAAGGACACTACATAATGATCAAGGGATCAATCCAAGAAGAAGATATAACAATTATAAATATATATGCACCCAACATAGGAGCACCTCAATACATAAGGCAACTACTAACAGCTATAAAAGAGGAAATCGACAGTAACACAATAATAGTGGGGGACTTTTAACACCTCACTTACACCAGTGGACATATCATCCAAACAGAAAATTAATAAGGAAACACAAGCTTTAAATGACACAATAGATTGGGATTGACATGTATACACTGATGTGTATAAAATGGATGACTAATAAGAACCTGATGTATAAAAAAATAAATAAAATAAAATTCAAAAAAATTAAAAATAAAAGAATAAGCATAGCAATATTAAAAAAAATAAACAAATGTGCTATAAGGCATCCTGTTTTTTTTTAAGTTACAGAAAAGTGTTTCTAAAATTCATGTGGAAATGCAAAGGAGAGAGAATACTCAAAATAATTTTCATAAAAACGAACAAAGACTGAGAACTTTGACTCTCAGATTTCAGTACTTGTCATAAAGCTAGACCAATCAGAATAGTCTAGTTTTTTCTTAAGACAGACAAACCAATGAAACAGAGCAGAGCATCCACAAGTAGACCCACACTTATTTAGTCATTTGATTTTTGAAAAAAGTGCAAAAGCAATGCAGTGGAGGAAAGATAATCTTATCAACAAGTCACGTGGGAACAGTTGGGTGCTCACTTGTAAAGATACGAACTTTAATCCATGCCTTGAATCATATGCAAAAATAAGCCAATATTAATCATAGACCAAAACCTTTCTAGAGGAAAACCTTGGAAAAAAAAATTATGACTTTGGATTAACCATTAAGATTTGTTTCATATAGCTCCCGAAGTACAATCTATAAAAGAAAAAAAAAATCAATAAATTTGGATTTCACCAAAAGTTTAAAACTTCACTTCAAAAGATACCGTTAAGAGAATGAAAAGACAAGCCACAGATTTGGGTGAAAATATTCCCATATCAAATATTAAAGGATTTATATCCAGAATATACAAAGAACTCACAAAGTTAATAATAAAAAACAAACAATACCCTGAAAATGTGGGTGAAATATTTGAACAGACACTTCACCATGGAAGATATATGAAAAGACTCTCAACATCATTAGTCATAAAGGAAATGAAAATTGAAACCATGAGATTCCAATGGACACTTTCAGAATATCTGAAGTTAAAAGAATGACCACGTCAATATTGCTGAGGATGTGGAGCACTTGCAGTTTCCATCACTGTCAGTGGGAAGGTAAAGTGGCTCAACCACCATGGAAAAGAGTTGGGAAGTTTCTCGAGAAGTTAACATACGCTTACTATATGATCCAGTCATTCCATTTCTGTGCATTTATCTAGGAGAAATGAAAACACATGTTAATATAAACACTTGCGCACACATGTTCATTGAAGCTTTATTTGTAATAGCCATAAAATGGAATACTACTCAGTAAGAAGCAGCAATGGACTATTGACACACACAAAGATATGGACAGATATCAAAATAAATATGTTGAGTGAAAAAAGCCAACCAAAATGGAGTATGTACTGTATGATTTAATTTATATAAAATACTAGAAAATGCAACTAATCTACAGTGACAGAAATCAGATCAATGTTCGCTTGGGGTCTGGGGTGGGAACAGACGTATGGGAGAAATTCCAAAGAGACATGAGGAAACTTTTGACAGGATTGGATATGTTCATTATCTTAATTGTGGTGATAGTTTCACAAGTGTATACATAGTTCAAAACGTATGAATCTTTACACTTTAAATAATGCAACTTACAGTATGTCATTTACTCCTCAATAAAGCTGTTGAAAAATCCTCAATTGCCACTTAATTTCCAACCAACAATATAAAGTCTATAAATTCTTATCTGAGGCCTAAAGAGTCCTTCACAGCCTAACTCTAATACATGATTAGTATTTGAAAATTTCCAGTGTTTCTCATTATATCCTGCATTATTTTAGGCATCCTTTTCCTCAGGAATATGTGGCCTATTCATAACAGATTCTTGGAAAAGATGAGTGAGCTGTAGCTCTTTTTGCTGACCTACAGGTTCCTCCTTCCCTCCCTCCCTCCTCCCCTCCTTTCTTCTGTCTACCTACCCCACATTCACCCATAGACATTTAATATGTACCAACCATAAACTATTTATTCTGCTAGTTCCTGTAGCTATGGACTTGAAAACAAAACAAAATAAACAAACAGAATAGTCTTTCCTCTTTCTAGAAGCTTGCAGTGTAGTAGAAAAATGGAAAATTGTATTTATAATTATTCTTTTATCTTAAGGATTCCTCCCAAAAGTATGCTCTTAAAGAAGGCTTTCCTGAGGGGATGACATTTTTTCTAGGAAATCACTTAGGTAAATTTTTTCCATGTACTTGTAAATGACCACTTTGAGGGTAACCAATGAATAAATTAAATATTAAAACAAAATATTTTAAAATGTAACACCAGTGTAGAAGAAGTATCTTTATACTTTGTACCCTGATGTGAAATGGAATGAAAACCAAAGCGTCTGATTGCTGAGTTTCAGATCACCGTCGCCTTGCCTTTTACTAACTCCTGTGTTGCCAAATAGGGGCCTTCTCCCTCAGATGATTCCTTTCCATTTAGAAGGTAGAAAGAAGAGAAAAGCCACCCAGACAAATGATCTTTTCATTGGTACCAAGAATCACAGTGCAGCCTGCTACCTGATCACGCCTACTGGGTGGGGAGAATGGGGAGGGGGTTGGCGGGATGGCCCTCAGAATGACCAGGGTTCCATTATGTTCTAAAATGACACCTCCACATTGGAGAGAAGTGTCTGTGGCACAAATGTGTGTTGAGATCCTGCTGTAAGACAGGCATTGTGCAAGGTTTTCGAGATGAAGAACAATGACTTCCTTTCTTCCCTCAGAAAAACCAGCAAGTAATCCAATGTGATAAACTGATAGGTTTTACCCTGCTTGTATGAGGCACAGAGAATAAGGTCATCACAGAGGAGGAAATGCTTCAGCTGAGTCCTGCAGACTCCCTGGAAGCTAGGGAGGTAGAAAGAACAGCCAAAAAAAAACCCCAGGGAATAGATTTTGCCAAGTTATGGAGGCACAAAAAGCAAGATCAAGATTTGTCATCAGGTGGGCTGGTGTGCCTTGAGCCTGGGCAGCTGAAGAACTGTGCCACAGTTAAGCCTGCAGAAGCAGGCAGAGGCCAGGCTGGGGGGACACTTGAAGTCCTATGAAGGACCATGAACTTCATCTTGAAGCTGGTGGCAAACCATTGCATGATGATGTTCTCCTTTTAGAACACTGAGTCTTCCAGCAAACTTTTATAAGTGTATTATATACTTACTACATGTTAGGAGAAATTAAAATTTTAAATTTAGAATTTTATTCTTGATTCAAGGCTATTGCTCACTCATCTAATCAACCAATCATTAAGTCATCACACATTACTCTCAGCCATGGGTAGCATCAAATTTAGTGGCTGAGTGTTCTCAGATATTGGAATGGAACGCAGTTATTACTTTGCCTGAACTTGAAGTCATCAGATGGTTTTAAGCTAGATGATTCAGAACCACTTGTATCCCCTTTCTGTCATCTCTCATGTAGCAGTTGCCAGCTGATTTAATCTGTTATGATACAAGAAGGAAGGAAGGTATAATATTTGAGGATAATAATAATAAAGAAAACCTTTTCCCTATTTATGTGGGGAGGGTCTTTACCCTAATAGAAAATAAAAGACAACTTACATCACTCAGTCGTGTGTGTGTGTGTGTGTGTATGTGTGTGTGTGTGTTGTGTGTGTGTGTGTGTGTAATTCTTTCTCCACTCTCTCTCCTTTTATACCTCTCCCCTTCCACCCCTTTCCCCTCTTACCTCACCACTCCTCACTTCATTATGTGGGAACAAAATCATAACTGATATCTCTAGGTCAGCTAACAAGATGATCTTTGGGATATTATGAATGGTTGCACTTTAGAAAGCCTTAGCAATCCACTTTCCTCAACTCAAGGAAATTTTGCTCTTCCCAACTCTAGGAGATAGGACTTCCCTGTGGTCAGAGATACACTGTGAACTGAAGACCAAGTCAAATAACCCCTTCCCCCAGTGATTTGTCTAACCAACGTTTAACTCCTGCAATTTACAAATCTGCGATGTTTGCAATCCCTATGCCAATAAATAAACAAAACGTTGAGATCAAGGTATCAGATATGCTTTGGGGTCACTGGGTGGTAGGAAGAAATATTTAGTTATTACTCTATTTGAACCACTTTACATGAGGTTGTTGTTTATCATGATATAAATTATAACAAATTCTTTCTCACAGGCTGGACTTACCGTTGACCCAAATAGAAAATCATGTGAGAAATTAGCCCCAAAACACTGGAGGGAGAGCAAGGCAGCGGGGTGGGGAAGGAGGGAGAGAGCGAGAGAGGCTGGAGACAAGGGTAGGATTTAGGCGTCTATGAGAAAAAGCAGAAGAATTAGAAGAAATATTCCTAGAGAATCAGGTCATTATGCCCTTCTTAGAGCAAAAGCCCATAAATAGCGTTCATCTATGGAAATAAAGGTCAAGGAGTGCGTGTAATCTGTACTAGTCAAGCAGCTAGAGGGAAATGGGCTTCTAATTCCCACATTTGGTCCAGCCGAGGGAGTGGTTTTCTCCTCTAAAACAGCTTTAACTCCGTCTTTGCTGAAGCCACACCAGCCTTTGTCTGAGTTCTGAAGAGCCCGGTTCCCTCTGCGTTTGTTTACTCTCTCCTCCTCTGCCACCCACATGGCATTTTCCTTTACTTGCAGGAGTCCTAAAGACCTGAAACAGCAGCTAGCTGATTAACAATTAATAAGAGTCTCAGAGGGAAAGTACCAAGAGGCGGTTGGCTCTGTGATGGGCAATTTTTTTAGGTTCTTTAAATAGCCAATTATTTTCAGGACACCTACGGAACAGAAACTACAGGACATGGGAAATAGGTTTTCAGGCCAAAGGGAATATATTTTTAAGCAAAATTCTTTAAACTTGGAGAAGAGAAGAATTTTGTTTATGGTACTGCTCTCATTGCCAACCCCTCTTCCCCAAATCTCCACCTATTTTTTTCTCTCTTGTAGTTTCAGGTGACTGGCCCAGTAGGAGTGAGAATAATTTATCTTCAGTATAAACTTCATTATTCTACAGTGTCTCATTTGCCTGGGAGGTAAGGATGCTATGTAGGAAAAAAAAAAAAAAAGGCAGTGAATGAATTAAAATCAGGCCTGGGAATACTTGCTGATATATTACATCCCAATTCAACCAGAAAGAAAATTTAAACCTGATATGTCAAGGAATTGAGAAGCACACATCTTTAGATTACTAAATTTAGATTACACATATTTTTAGATTCTTTGGATGAGAAACACTTTCTTAAAGAGCCTAATGAATGCACCAAGCCATAAAATGGCCTCTAAATACTGTAAAAATGAATTATAGGAAATATTTTCTCTACCACTTTCATTCTGCCATTTCCTAAAACCTATGTTGTGGTTAGTAAAATATTTATGTGTTGCACTCTAGAAACGTATTATTTATGATGCTCAAACAGGAAGGTTTGCATCTGATGACCACATTTTCATTTGGCCATGGGAAGGAACAAATTGTAGTTGAATTACAAACATGGAAACAAATCAGGCAGGGTGCAAATAATTTGTTCAGCCTGAGACAGGGTTGTCAGGAAGCGCTGCTGTAATATGGCTCAGAGAAGAATATGTGTTATCATTACCTTCCAACAGGTTGTCAGAAATCAGCAGGATGAGAGGGAGCTTTCAACAAAGGCAGAAAAGATAAAACGAAAAAAAAAAAAGAGATTTTTAAAAAATGTAGTGTTAATGGAATGCTGAATTTTTAGCATTGCAGAAAAAATAAATGTAAACTTTGGTACCTAGCAGAGTCAATTGACTATGTCTTTTTTATACTGTGTGTGTTATTTTTCAAATCTAATGTTCCTTTCCACCAGTAACTGTTAACTTTAAAAAAGCAGAAAGCTCAGGAGATCTGAATTATGTTTTCAGAATCATCTAGTAAGCCTTACTGTAAATCACTTAGCTGTCTGAAACAAGACCTTTGTACTCCATTCTCCTGCTGTAAGAAAAAATTATTATGTATACATTCTTGCATGCTACAATTATAAATTGGATGGTGAAATCACTTAGAAGAGCGAAACTAGAGAATAAGGGAAATTAACTACAAAATAATATACCAATTAACATATATTGACCGTGTATCAAGAACTTTTGTAAGGAAAAAATTACTTGGAACTCTGGTTGGTTATGATTTATGTGACTCATGCTTCCTGTTTCTCTGGTTTTGGTTTTGGGTTTTTTTATTCTACTGGAAACATACTTTATGTATTTATTTGGGTTTTTTTTTTTTTTGCTTTTTGTCTATTTTATTCTTTATACATTTATTTTCCCCCTCTTCCTAAAAAGGATTTGAGAAGATTCACCTCAGTATACTTCTCCTCACCAGACAAAAACAAACCACATTTATTAGTAGAAAAGAGATTGCCCATAGACGATAATATGTCAGTCTGTTGCTCAAAAAATGTCAGTGGCTCCCTGTTGCCTACTGAATAATGTCAAAATGCTTTCAACATAGCATTCAAGGACGTTCATAGTCTGTCCCCAACCAGCATGATAGAAAACATAGATAGTCTTGGAAGTCTGAATGTCGAGTCTACCACTGGTCAATTGGATTAGATTTGGCAATATATTTAGTCTGTCTGCATCTAGGAACTAGAGCACAAAGTTTCTGCAAGGGAAATGGCACAGTCTACCTAGGTGTTTTCTGATTGTGACATCAGCCCCAAAGCAATAGTCTGAATGAACTTCTAGCTTCTGTCACTCTTGTGATTGATCCTTATTTGTGTCTTTCCAGGTTATCCGAGAGGTCTGATTTTCCTTTCTTGGGGTTCCAAGCTTCTAGCATGCTTCCTGGTATACAACAAAAATTTCTGGACTCTATTGCTTAAACTCTGCCTCATTCTGGGGTTCTCTCACTGTTCTCTCCAAGTTCACAAACTCTGCTTTCTCTTCTTTTAGCATCTGTCCTTTCCAATATGCTAGAGTGAGACTAGGAGTTTAAATCAAGAAGAAAGCCCACTGTGTTGGGTGTATACCCATGGCACAGGGCCATTCCCAAATGAGACCTAGCTTCCACATTAAGGATTTTGGCTGTGGCATTTTTAAGTCAGTAGGTGTCTAAGGGATGCCACTGGGGGTTGTAAAAGTTTTTACCAAAAAAAGCTTTTAGAAGAGTAAGTGCTCAATGGTGTTTAATAAATGCTTTCTATTATCATTCATGTTGACTTAAGAGCTCTAGACTCAGGCAATACTTTTTCAAGGATAACCTTAGGATGATGGATGTAGCAGGAAAAGTCCAAAGCATCAATAATAACAATACTTGGAGAAGAAAAATACTTGTTTTGGTTAATGCGCCTGCCATCCTTACAGATATTGACTCTTTGAATAACAGGGTCAGTGGAGACTGAGGAATGAATGCATTTTTATCTATCCAAAAACATTTCCATGACTCTTGTCTCCAGAGAACCAGAATGCGGAGAGAGAGAAAGGGAGAGAGAGAGAGAGAGATTAGACAAAACATCAGAAACTTGTGACTTATGACTTCAGGGGAGAAAACATTTCAGAATACCCAGCAATTAATGATGAAAGAACATTACTGTGAAGCTCCTTTAGGATGAAGAGGAAGCTTCAGAAGGCACTTGATGTGTTTCCCTTTATAAGTAAAAGGGAAAAGGGAAAAACAGGTGACACTTCGATCATCTGGGAAAAAAATAATTTTGCAGTCATCACACTGTGCAAACCCACCTAGCCTCTTCAATATAAGTGCATTACTAAGTGTCCATCAATGCTGATAAATTTAAATAAGAGTAACCATGGTGATAAAAGGAGATGTGTAAGTATGGCGAAGTCTGTGTATTACTTATTTCTTATATTTAAACAGTTAACCCAAAACATCTAGAGATGTTCCAACATGGAAAAAAATATTTTCAGGCTTCTTGGACATATTGATTGGTTATTTCAGTCAAAGAGTTATTGTAACAGATTTTTTTCCCTAAAGAATTGCCTTAGGGCTTCCCTGGTGGCGCAGTGGCTGAGAATCCGCCTGCCGATGCAGGGGACACGGGTTCGTGCCCCAGTCCGGGAAGATCCCACATGCCGCGGAGCGGCTGGGCCCGTGAGTCATGGCCGCTGAGCCTGCGCATCCGGAGCCTGTGCTCCGCAACGGGAGAGGCCACAACAGTGAGAGCCCCGCGTACCGCAAAAAAAAAAAAAAAAAAAAAAAAAGAATTGCCTTAAATTCTCCTCTTATTTCCTTTCTCTCTTTCTGTATCTTTTTTTCTATTCCTTCTTTCATTTCTTCATGTATTTAAGCAAACTCAAAATATTTAGCCTTATTTAAGGCAGCATTCTACTGTGTGGGGAGTGCAGCTCTTTACCTGAGATGCCATCTTAAAGAAGAGTCATGCCTGCCAAAGTTATAGGTAATTAAATTCTTCAGGAGTTGATTCATAATGATACCAGAAAGACTCTTTAATCCAGGACTTTATGAAGACATTTAGAAGATTTGGAAATGGCTGAATCCTTACACACTTATTCATTTATACTGAATGTTTACTATGTGCCCTGGGTGGCCAATTGCTGAAACTCTGGCAATGTAAGAAGATGATAATGCATCTTTCCTGACTTCAAAACGGTCACAGTTTTGTTGTTCAGTTAACAAAGTAAAGCTGAAATGTGAACCTAGGATTTCTGAGGAAAAATTTAGGGCCGTTTAGAATGAAAATAATTTCAATGAAATATTTGCTTCAGGGAAATTTGGGGGAACCACCAGAGCATCCATTCCGAGATCATTGTTTTACTATATCAACATCAGGGCATCATCACAAGCATTTGGAATGATTCTTCTTCACCAGAAAGCACAGATGGCATGTTTGGTAGATGAAAGAATTCAGGTAGCCTGTACAACCCAACTGCTTTGCAGCCAGTGCTGCACAAAGTCATATAAAAATATATAGTCCGGCAACTAAAAATAATTAAAAAACAATATTTAATGTAGTGTGTTTCAAAAAAAGCAGAAGTTTCAAAAGGAGTGGATACATTCTTGGAAGCAAACAAAACTCCTTAAAAAATCCCCTTCCCCCATATATCACTTCCTTTCAATTTCTCTTTCACTCCGCAGTTGCCTTGAATCTCTTGTTTCCCCAGTACATGCACCTCAAAAACTTCCATCCTCCCCAGGCTTGTCTCGCTGCCTCTCTGGCTCAGATCGTTTATTATTTTCTTTTCTTTTGTGTCATCCTTTGCCTTTTGGCCTGATTCTTATATAAATAAAGGAGGATCCAGAATTGACCTAACAAATAATACGTCTCTCTCCTTTGGGAGAAGTGGGAGAGAGAAGATGGTAAATACTTATAACTTAATGTCATTCCTTTTATCCCCTTCACACTTGAATTTTTAAAAATGGAGTTAATGTTGCATCCCATACCCTCAGAAAAGTGCTAAAAGGCCCAACCTGCACTCACATAAGGAATCACCATTCAGAGTCACCAAGAACGTAGCTGTTAGGCCTGGATGTACAATAGATTCATTGGGAGTTTACTAACTTCTTTAGTAACAGCTGAAATTTCCACAGAAAATACGAGTATATCAATTTCCCAGTATGGATTTCAGTAGTGTACTGGGAGGGGAAGGGCACATGAGAGAAAACCAGTCGTGTCTCTGCCTCTTAGGGACCCTTAAGCCACAAGTTAAGTCTATACCAAACAGAGGGTGGAGGGTAGGATTTTGCAGTTAAAGCTTTAGAATAGCCTGGACTGAATACAGATTGTTTTAATAATCATAATGCTTAAAATGGCTGCTAACCAGTGGGGAAGGAAGGTTCAACAGAGCAGTTAACAGTAACTGTGGGAAGAAGACATTTCGTGTTTTCATACCTTACAGGATCGAAGCTGTTCTGTCACCAGGCAAAGTATTCTTCCCATACACCATTGTGATTACTCTGTGTGTGCCTGTCTGTGTGTTTGTGTGTGCGTGTGTGTGTGTGTGTATGTGTATACATTTGGCAGGACAAAACCTCTCCTATTTCTCTTAAAAAGAAAAGGGCTATTTTATTCTTTTCTTCCAGCTGAATTTTACAAGAATTTTTTTAACTTCCAAAACAAGATGTCAATTTTTGAGTGGAAATGCTATAAATTCATAGATTATTAGAGAATTTGGCATCTTTACAATGGTAATTCTTTCCAACCAGAAATACATTAGTGTTCTCCTTTTATCAAACCGTCATTATATCTAGACACAATTGCTTTTTTTAGCTACTTTCTGCACATTTGGAAATTCATTTATTCATTCATTAAATATTGATTGAACATTTACCATGTGCTAAGCACTGTTTTAGAAACCAGAGATATAGAATTGAAGAGACCAGACATGATCCTTGCCCTGATGGAGCTTAAATCCTTCTGAAAGAAGACAGAGCATAAAAGGAAAACAAAGACTTGTTTTTGATGGTCATACCTAGGAATTTTATATATCTTTATACTGAAAAATTTGTATGTACATTTTGGATTATTCCCTTAGGATAGAATTTCAGAGGTTAAATTCTTATATCTAAGATTATGAACATGTACAAAAGTTAATCGCTTTTTGAAAAAGTTTAAATTTATTAGAATAGAAGTTATAGAAGTAATCGATTGTGACTAGATGGCACTGTGGGTCACATTTCTTCAAGCCTTAAAGAGCCTGCAGGATTTTCAGGGCAAAAGATGGGAGAAGACTTAGAAGAATGGAAGCCATATTTGAAGAAGGTTGTTGGTAATGACTGGAGGTGAGGGGATTTGATCAGACATGTAGAAATAATGATGACACATCATCCATGTTCCCAAACCCTGAGATGGTTGTGCTCTGCCCTTCATACACCATACCCCTAAGAAATGCAATAATGTACCATGAGATCTCCATACCCAGAAGAGGTTCAGGAATGTTCTCTTGCTGCCTTAGCACCTGGAAGGCAACCCTGTGGCCATAATGACTCAACTCCAAAGGGAATCCTCTGGGACCTGTACAGACATGAACAAATTGAGAGGAAGAAGCTTCTGAAACACTGAGCAGAAGGATAGCATTTCACCATTTGTTTAGCGGTAATTAAGATTTTTCCATGCTGCCCTGCACATTCAAGACCCCGGAGATAAAGTAATGTTAATGGATGTGCTCACGCAGACCTGGATCTCTTTTCTGGACCACTGACTTAGCCTCTGACAACAGCTAAATTGCTCCTTGGAAATCAATAAAATGTTTCCATTCTGATGCTTATGAAAGCGCTCCTGATATTTACCATGTCCTGCTGTATTTACTCGATGCTACAGTAAATATTTGACGAATCATTAGAACTTCCTCAGAAATACAGAGAGTAACTGGAGTCGGCTGCCACGACAAAAATGCGTGCTTTACCGCATATTGCAATTCAGGTTTCCTGGGAAATAGACTGAGGCATTGATTTGTATGCAGGAAATTCACTGGGTAGTGCTGTTAGGGTGAATACCTGTGACAAAGTGAAGGCAGACAGGCAAGTTGAAAGATAGGTAGTCAGAACCTCAGCTGATTTCACAGGGAGGCGGGTAGGGGGTTCTGGAGCTGGGTGGCCCTACAGAGTTGCCCCACATTGAGGCAAGAGGGATAGCCCTTTATACCTCTGCATTGACAGTCATTGGATGTAGGCTGACCTTGGACAAGTAGGCTCTTTTCAGCTGGTGGCAGGGCTCAGAGGGGGATGCAGGGAGAGCTGTCAGCGAGAGCCAGCAGCAGGGGGGAATAGTTTATTTTGGTCCTGCAGGGAGGGATCTGGTAACACATCGCAGCATCCACTATGACTCTTAAACAAGAGAAAGCTGCAGGTTTTAATTGCTTTACTCTTCCTTGTGTCTCACACATATCTATGAAGTTGAGACTACTTGTTCTCTCTTCTGCAACCTCTGCTCCCAGGATTAGCCCTGAACCTATGGAATTTAAGAGCCTACTCTTTAATTAAAACAAAGAACTGCAAGAGTCCATTGCGGGTGTCGGTGTGATGTGATTTCTGCCCAGGGCTTTTTCAGTCCCATTTTCTGGCACCCATAATTGTTACTATTGTGGATGTTCTGACCCCAAATGCCTTCCTCTGGGTTTTATAAATGCTGTCTCTGGTCCAAAGTAATATAGTATAGAAAAAAGGTGTGAGAGCCAGACCAGGGTTCCAATCCCACCTTTGCCACTTGTTAGCTCTGTAACGCTGGCAGTACATTCACCCACTCGGAGTCACGGTTTTCTCACCTGTAAGATGCGATAATAATCATGATTTTAATAGTTAACATAGGATTTTATGAGATAACATCTATGACCCAGATGAAAGCTCTCTGACCCTTGAGAAGTAATGATAAAAATGAAAAGTAATAATTATAACAGTGTCCAATATTTCTAAGTGTTTTCTATGTGCTTTACATTGGTTACCTGTTTAATCTTCACACAAAACCCATACAATATGGTTATTTTATGGTTAAAGCCAAACCATTTAACAAGTGGTAAAAAAAAAATTTAAGAAGCGGTAGGTTACAGATCCATCAGAATGGAAACCACTGAAACCGTTGTGAGGATAAGCGTTTTGTTATACTCATTTTACAGATGGGGATATTGAGACCTAGAAACTATAAATAGCTTGCCTAAGAACACAAGGCCTGTAGGTGGCAGAGATGGCTTTAAATGGTCTGACATTCCAGACTATAAAATTAAAGTTTTTCTTTCTTAATACTATCTCCCAATCTTAAGATCTAGCCAGGGTTGCTTTAAACCTTTGATTTTATTACCTCAGGAAGACTTAAGCCTTCCGGATCTCTCAATACAGCTCTGATCCACCAGATCCAGCCATGACAGCTATTTTCTTACTAAAACTACCCTAGACCTTCCACCAAATACAACTGCCAAGGTTTATTGGACTGAAGGCTAATGTTGTGTGAGTGACTCTGAGCCAAAGTGATTATTGTAATTATAAGAGATAGTAGTAGTTATTAAGAGTGATTTTAGTAAAAGCAAGCTAAAAATTGAGTTTATTTAAACAGTTCAATCAGGCATTGAACTATTGACATTCAAATGTCAGTTTGAATCCAGACTTGGGAAGAAAGTGACTCTGAGAAGGTCTGCAAAAAGAGTGAGGGTGATATTAGTGACAAAGAAACCCTCAATAATAAAATGACATGAAATACGATAACTTTGTCAATTCCACTTCACACAGGCTCTTTGACAATGGTGGAACCAGGGAATTAATACAGAAGGCTGTTCCCTGAGGCAAAATAGATTGATTCAGATGCAGAAAGCAAAACAGAGCATCATGATGGAGACATTGGGTAAGCAGAGGAACAGATGAACGTTTCTTTGATTTTGTCTGAAAGAAACACAAAACTGGAATGCCTAGAGGAGCAGCCCCTGGAAACCACAGATGGCGTCTCCATAAACACTCTAAGATACTTGTGCCAGTTATTTTGCAGTAGAACTGTGTGTGTGTGTGTAGTGTGTTATGTGTTTGTGTGGTATGTGGTGTGTATGTACCTATGTATAGTTTGGTGGTAGTGGTGATGAAAGATGTGGAAGTACCTGTTAAACTTATTTGAACACATTCATACATACACATACATCTCATAAAGTCACACATGAAGGACTGCAGAGACAAGAAACCAATATCTATGAAACCTTCCCTGGCAAACTCCACTATATATGTAAACTTTCACTTTCCACTTCCCTCTGTGTCCAAATCCAAGCACTTCCTGTACTTTCTTTGTCTGCTTTGACCTTGGTCACTTGTGCATCTGACCTCCCTCACTCCACACTTTATCTCCTAAAATCTATATATATATTTATATATATATAAACCATATATATATGGTTTATATTTATATATATAGTTTATATTTTTATATTTATATATATGGTTTATATTTTTATATATATGGTTTATATTTTAAATTTATATATATATATAAACCATATCTCTCTCTATATATATAGATATATATAGAGAGAGAACCTCTGCTGAGCTCTTGAAATCTACAAGGATAAATACAGCTTTTAATCCTACGGATTTGAAAAAAAATGTGTTTCCTCGGCCTGCCTACTAATAACCTCAGGTTAAGGGGTATTGATGACACTTCCCAGAGTTCCTGTTACCCCGAAGATTTCTGCCTGTGTCCCGGCACCACTTCTGAGTGCCAGGATTGGGAACGGGAGCTGTCATGAATATTCAGTGGCTTGTTTGCGGCCACTTCTGCTCTCTGTGAGCCTAACATTATATCTAGTTTCTTGCTTATTTGCTGCTGGTAGATTTTTTGCTGACACTTACTGTTTTGGTGGTGGTGGTGGTTTTGCTAGGTAATAGGAAGTAAGATGTGTGACCCAGATTTACTCTGCCACTTTACCTCAAAGTTTGCAAAGCTAAATTTCATGCTCACTTGCAGCAATCATCGAGTTCTGATTCTTGGCAAAACAGTCTCCTCGCTTCATCTATTGGTGTTGAAGCTCTTGGTATATATCATCACAGTCCTCATCACCATTCTCATCATCATCAAATTCCAGATGTGCTTTAAGTCAAACTTGCCTCAAATAGCTTTTGGATGTAGGAACATAGAACTGTAGAAGGTAAGAGGAAAAACAGATATTATCTAGTTAGGTCCTTCTAGCTGAAGAAAATGGACCCAGAGAAATTAAGTGGAAGTCACATTTACACAGCTGACTATTTTCCAGCTTCTTAGGGCCCAGGCTTAGAACTAGAACTCCTACCTAATTCTGTTGGCCAAAGCCAGCTTCACAGTTTAGCCCAAAGCCAAGGGACTAGAGTATGAAAACAGGGTGAGATAAAGAATTGCTATCCATAACACAATCCATTGTAAGGGCAAATGAGGTCCAGAATGCTGCAGAGAGAAGGAAATAAAGCTTCAACTTTGAAGTCAGACTGACCAAGATTTTTTTTTTTTACATTTTATTGGAGTATAATTGCTTTACAATGGTGTGTTAGTTTCTGCTTTATAACAAAGTGAATCTGTTATACATATACATATGTTCCTGGATCTCTTCCCTCTTGCGTCTCCCTCCCTCCCACCCTCCCTATCCCACACCTCTAGGTGGTCACAAAACACCGAGCTGATCTCCCTGTGCTATGCGGCTGCTTCCCACTAGCTATCTACCTTACGTTTGGTAGTGTATATATGTCCATGCCTCTCTCGCGCTTTGTCACAGCTTACCCTTCCCCCTCCCCATATCCTCAAGTCCATTCTCTAGTAGGTCTGTATCTTTATTCCTGTCTTACCCCTAGGTTCTTCATGACATTTTTTTTTCTTAAATTCCATATATATGTGTTAGCATACGGTATTTGTCTTTCTCTTTCTGACTTACTTCACTCTGTATGACAGACTCTAGGTCTATCCACCTCATTACAAATAGCTCAATTTTGTTTCTTTTTATGGCTGAGTAATATTCCATTGTATATATGTGCCACATCTTCTTTATCCATTCATCCGATGATGGGCACTTAGGTTGTTTCCATCTCCGGGCTATTGTAAATAGAGCTGCAATGAACATTTTGGTACATGACTCTTTTTGAAAGACTGACTAAGATTTAAGGCCTAGTTTACAAATTATCTCTGTGATTTTGGTCAAGTTATTTAATTCTTATAAAAATCATTTTCCTAGTCTGGAAAATGGAGAAAATCACTTGCCATGCAATATTGTGGGCTCAGAAATAATTTATTATATTGTCTGACACATGATATTTAATAGTAGCTATGTTAGTATTATCTCCTACTTTCAATCTTGGGTTCTTCCCTTCATGCAATATCAGGATATGTTATTATTTTAAAAATTTAAAAAACGCTTCCCCCTCCGTGTTAACAAATGCTTATTTATTTTCATCTTAAACAAGAGGAAAAATAGTTGCTAATGTTTCTTGTTCCTGTTTTCCTCTACTAAATTCAAACAAGTAAATACTGACACTGACGAAAGCATGTTTAATGGAAAATTCAGTTTGATTTATTTGCCAATTAGTACCAATTAGACTTTGAAGGGACAGGCGAATGATGTGTTCATACAAATATTTGAATGTGATACAGCCCATCAGGTTTGCAGAAAAGGGTTAGTTCTGGGAAGCCAGAAACTGGTGAGGTATGTCCTATTTATGAGAATTCACTGGGAACACAACAAGGTAGCATGCACTCTGCATAATGTGGAAGTCAAGAGAGCACAGTACAGCAAGGGATAAATAGAAAGATGAAATGAATGGTTGGAAAACACCATTAATCAGGGGAGAAAGTTAGCATTCTGCATTATGGATCTATAAGCAGTTTAGCTAAGGTGTCTCTAGGATCCTGTAATTAAGTGGGATTTACCCAGCACTTTGCTTTCGGAAGGAATTCAATGCAATTCAGTAAATGTTTCCTGAGTGCCTTCTCCACACTCGCCATTGGAGATAAAAGATGAGCCAGACAGAATCTCTGCTCTCAAGTAACACATAATCTAGTGGAGGTGTCAATTGCATATACAAAGTAATCAATTAATTGGTGGTAAGTATTATAATGGGAATAATAACCAAGAGCTGTAGAAGCACAGATAAATGAATCTGAGTGTATTTATATTGGGTGCTGATTAATGAAGAAGATTTTGACAGATTGGAAAGGAGGTAAAGTTATAATTAATCAAATTAATATGAGATTTCTGGCTATTCCAAGGGATGAAAGGAGAGAGGGGTTATAGACCATCCATAGCAGAAAGCTTCAGAGTTCAGGTTGCATTAGGATACTTTGCTTGGGAGGTACTGAAACTGTTTAAGCATTGCACTGAGAGACCTTGTCCTTATCTTTCTTGCACTTCTAGTAAGGTTGGTACAATGCAGCCTCTTGGGCACCAAAGAAACTGATGTTCTCTGATTTTTTGAGGCAATGAACTCAGCCTACAATGAGCAATGTTCTAAAACTGAACATAACTGATAGCTAAATCAGGGCCGAGAACTAGCCCCCTGATAATATGGTACTTGCTTTCACTGAGCTTGCATTCCAAGGAGTGTAGCAGGTAATAGCTAAACAAATAGACAAGATAAAAGCAGATTGCAATAGATGCACTGAAAGAAATAAGGGGGCAACAGGGAGAACTTGGAAAGGACTCTTTAGATAAAGTGTTGAGATAAAAGGAATGTGAAAATCAAGGAGGAAGATATTCTGGACAGAAGGGAGAGTAAATATAAGAATATAAGAGGGGCTTCCCTGGTGGCGCAGTGGTTGAGAGTCCGCCTGCCAATGCAGGGGACACAGGTTCGTGCCCCGGTCCAGGAAGATCTCACATGCCGCGGAGCGGCTGGGCCCTTGAGCCATGGCCGCTGAGCCTGCACGTCTGGGGCCTGCGCTCCGCAACGGGAGAGGCCACAACAGTGAGAGGCCCGTGTACCGCAAAAAAAAAAAAAAAAAAAGAATATAACAATTCTAAGGTGAGAAATTGTTGGGCATGTTGAAGAAACAGAATGAAAACCAGTGAATATAATGGTTAAAGTGAAGGCTGGAATGAGATGAAATTGAAGAGGTAGCAGGAGAAAAATCAAGTAAGTTTTGTAGGTCATGGGGGCAAGTTTGGGTTTTATCCGAAGAGGAAGCCACTGGATTATTTTAAGCATGGTTATAAAATATTCTGTTTTTAGGGTTTAAATATAACTTGACTGCTGTGTAGCAAATGGTGGGGCAGGCTGTCTGTTGTCAACTGAGTGCCTGGAATGCATAGTTTCTGTTTCCCGACTGACAGAAAAAAATATGTTGGAAAGGATTAGAAGCTGTGAGAGGACACAGTTTGGACATTATGAGTAGAGGAGAAAAATGATGAACTTGAGACATACCTGGTAGCAGCACAGAAAATATTACATATGGATTGTTTGGGACAGTGAAGTAAAGAAGGAATGGAGGATGTCTTCTCTGTTACTAGCTTGATGATGGTGCCGTTTAATGAGATGAGGAAGTTTAGTACTGAATAAATTATATGGATATATATCCTAAAAATGGGGGGTAAACCTTGAAGAGGGAGATAGCTGGCCAGGACCATGGACCTTCTGGAATGGCATTAGGGGTCCTGGGATCACTGGGGATGTAGGGAACGTTGGGGGCAGAGAGTCAGTCAGGTGAGGATATGTTTTGACTTTTTTACATTCACGAAAGGAAAGGAACTGGGAAGCTGGCTTGAGGAATCTCAGGAGCAATTCCTTCGCAGTGGGAAGGGTAATTTTTCTTGAGCTTAAGAGAACTGAGTTCAGATCTTAACTCTACAACCTATTAGCTAGGTGAGTTTGGGGGAGTTGTTCAACCTCTTTGAGGCTGCTTTATTGTGTATTAGAGACAATTTTAATGCCTACCATAAAATATCAAATTAAATTATGGATATCAAGTATCTGGTCATAAATAATGCCCTTTATCCATGCAACACATATTTGTTGAACAAATACTAGACACTGTGCCAGGCAATTTGGATATAACCCTCCTAAAAAGTACAGGGTGCTACTAATCAGATTATGAAAAGCCCTGACTCACTCTGGGGAGTTAGGGAAACTTTCCTGTGAAGTGATGTTTGAGCTAAGCTCTGGAAGTTGAATAGGAATCAGACAGATTTACACAACGGGAGTTTTTGTCAGGTGGGGCATGAGAAAAGGTGAAGAACATTCCAGGTCACAAGTAGAACCTTGTAAAAGGCACTGAAACAGGATGCAGGAAAATACATTTGGTGCTCAGCAAAGTCAGGTGTGGCTGGTGCTGAAAGCCTGAGTGCACAGAGAATAGGAAGACTTTTAGGATTTGTCTTCATTAATCCAGGCCGGCTCTCAAGACTGAGATACAGACAATGATTAAAAGCAGACGTTTCGTTCAGCCACAACCATAACCATTACTTGATGAGCCCTTACTATTCGTCAAGCACTGCATTAAGCACCTAACTCTTGTTTTGAGAACTATTATGTCTCAGACACTGGCATATGATGATGAACAAGACAAGCAGTTCCTCTGTCTTTACTCAAATTTTACTTATTTAAGTCTCATAACAATCAACTGAAGTTAGAGATAAAGCTTATATAGGTCAACAACTTGCCAAGCTCATACAGCTAAGAAATATTATAGTTATTATTCCATTTATTCACTTGCTTTACACATATTTATTGAGCACCTCCGATGCGCTGGGCACTGTTCTAGGCTCTTGGGACATAGCTGGGAGCAAAAAAAGAGATCTCTCAAGGAATATACCTCCTAGCACCATAGCCCGACAATAAACTGTAGCCCTAATATGTGAATTACATCACGGGTTAGAAAATGATGCATTCTTTGAACAAGGAATAACAGCAGAGGAAGGGAAACTGGGAATTCTAGCATCACAATGTTAATAGAATGTTGTGATGGGATTCTTTGAAGAGATGACATTTGAGAACAAGATGAAGGAGTGGGGAAGTTAGCCTTGTGGTGATCTGGTGTCTTAGTCTGCTCAGGCTACCATAACAATATACCATAGTGTGGGTTGTTTAAACAACAGAAATTTATTTCTCACAGTTCTGGAGGCTGGGAGGTCCAAGATCAAGGTATCAGCTGATTCAGTTTCTGTTGAGGACTCTCTTCCTGGTTTGCACATGGCCGCCTTCTCATTGTGTCCTCTCACGGCAGAGAGAGTTCTTTCTAAGGCCACAGTTCTATCGGATTAGGGTCCTGCCCTGACAACCTCATTTCACCTTAATTACTTCTTGAAGACCCTATCTCCTGATACAGTCATACTGGGGGTTAGGGCTTTAATGTATGGTTTTTGAGGGAACGTGATTCCGTCCATAGCATCTGGGGAAGTGCCTTCAAGCAGAGGGAACAGCCATGGCAAAGGCACAAATGCAGGAATGAGCCTGGTGAGTTGAGACCAACAAAGAGCCTACTGTGGCTGCAGCTGATGGAGGTGTGGGAGAAATGAAGTCAGAGAGGAGAGGGGGACTAGCGGATGAGGAACTAGCTGGGTCGGGGGCTCTGCATTTTTATCTGAGTAAAACAGGGGCCAATGCAGAGCTCTGAGCAGAGGAGTGACCTGACTTGTTTTAGTAATATCACTGTGACTGCTTGGGGAAGCAGAGACCAATCTGATGCTACTGTAGTTACTTAGGCAAGAGATAATGCCAGCTGAGCCGGTGGTGACAGTAGAAATGGTGTGAAGGAAACATATTCTCGATATAGTTTTTAAGCAAAGTAAACAGAATTTCCTGGAAAAAAAATAGATTTGGGATGTGAGAAAGACAAGTCAAAGATAATATCAAGATTTTGACCAGAGCAACAGGAATTTTGGTTTGTCAACAACTAAGATGGAGAAGGCAGAGGTGGAGCTAGTTTGGGGACAGAAGATAAGGCACCACCATCCCCGTAGAGCTCTCATTTTCTCAAGGTACAGGCATCTGATCGTGATACTTGGGGAAGTGAACAGAGATGAGGTTGCCAGTGAGGAAGTTGCTTCCGTCTTCTCCAAACTGCTCAGAGTTTACTTGAACAAAGGGTCCTGGATGAAAACTAGTTTGAAAAACTATTTACAAAGGTCAGTCACTCTATCTTACCAGAGAGAAGACTGAAGCCCATACAGGTTTAACAACTTAGCCCTGGTTGTACCCCAGGGTTTGGGTAGGAGAGAACACAGAAAATCCACAGAGACAATATCTAGAAAAAGAGAAAGGAAATCTCTGCCCAGTCTTGATATTGGGCATTTTGAAGAGGCAATCTCTTCAATACTGCAAGTTGGATATACATAAAGATAAGGAAACGAATACCATCTACTGAGTTCCAGGCGCCAATATTATACCATTTAATTCTACAACAACCCAACATTACAGATAATAAAAATTAAGGCTTCACAAGCTTAAATAAATGGACCTTCAAATGTGATTTAATGGACACAGCTGGAAAGTACAGAGTTGGGGCTAGAACCCTGGCCTCTTTCATTCCCAATCTCACATTCTTTCTGCTATCCAGCATGAATGTAGCACCATTATTTTATTTTAAGTGCTCAAATATAGCCCGTGTCCATGTCAAAATACTAATCTGGAAATACAGACTGAAGTCCTATGATGTGAGCATATTATTCAGTGATAGGTGATGTGAGGAAACAAAAAATTGACTAAGAATTCATGGTATAAACTGTAAGTGACATTGCTAGCTGCTGAGTCTGTGTCAAACAACACTGTCCACGGGACAGCTTGACGTCTACTAGCTGATGACTGTGGCATGGGGAACTTCATAAGAAGGGAGGAGAAAAGAATGTGGGGTATAAATAACATGCATGAATTACTGGGTGCTCAGTAGCTCATGAAGAACAAGCCTTTGTGATATATGGTGCCCCTCATCTGGGACCATAGGCCAGTCATAACTGTCATGGATAAAGTCTCCAAGCCAAGGCTTCAAGGAGCCAGTCTCCTGAGCTTCAACAGGAGATGGGTGGGGCTGCAGAATGGCAGAGGGCCGCCCACTCACCGCCCACTGCGTGGACTCATCGCTGCCTCCTCCATCCCGTGCACACCAGCATCCCCAGAGTAACTGCTTTTCACAGGTGCCTGTCATCTATTTCTTTTATTTATGCTGTCCCCTTGCCTAGAATACTCTCTCCGTCTTGTCACTGTGACCAGAGCCTTCTCATGCCTTCAGAGTCTGTCCAAGAACCGCTTTTCCCAAAAACTTTTCCTGTTCCATCCAGGTTAGCTGTCCTCATCTTTACTTTCCTAATTTTCTATGCATACTTTCTCACTCTACTTATAGTGCACTAATAAGTGCGATTATGATGGTCTTTCTATACTTGCCTCCTCTGTTAGACTCTGAACTCCCGGATGTCAGGGAACCTAATTTTTTCTTTTTAAATCCTTAGTGCCCAGCATACAGCCTACATACTAGTGGCTCATAAACTTTAGTGTCCATCTGAATCACTCAGAGGGCTTCCTAAGGCCTATTCCCAAAAATTCTGATTCAGTGAGTCTGTGGTAGGGCCTGAAAATGTGCATTTCTAACAAGTTCCCAGGTTATGCTAATGGTACTGGTCTGAGGACAAATTTTGAGAACCACTGCTGCATACCATAGTTCGTTTTTGCTAAATACATTTATGTTCTATTACATAAGTGGTCATAAGCATCGGCTATGGAGTCACCCAGAGCCTGGTTTAAATCATAGTTCTCCAAGCTAGAAGACCTTAGAAAAATGACTTAAGTTCTCTGAGCCTCGGTTTCCTTATCTAAACAATAAGATAAGGATGCAATAAGATAATATTAAAGCATTTACCCTGATGCTCCACAGCTCCTGCTGGTATTGAGCTGGAGGTAGAAGCACCAGAAGGAAGGGAAATAAGTGAGAGGGCAGGATGCAACAGTCCAATAATCCCTGAATGAGGACCAGCCTCACACATGGAGCCCAGCAGCAAGTTTAATTAAACACTACACACATTTACTTACTGAAGTATCCTATCTCCTTAACATAAACAGATAAGAAGGCAGTGGGGCATGACAGCCTCTAGAGTGCTGGGAAGAATCTGGTTTGAGTATTTTTCACATCAATCAGATGATTCACACACACCTCCTGTTCTGTGGATGGCTTTCAGGATTGAGTCTGGTAGGTTTTCCACCAGGGCTCACCACTAAAACCTGCTCATTAACAGATCATCAGCTTCTGCTGATCTGCTCCTAGGCTGCCTTCCAGAGCAGCTGTTTCCTCCTGTGTTGTGATTTAAGCTATGTTAACAGTGATGAAAACAGATTTGTGTTGCTTTGCTTCTCATTAACCTTATTATAGAGTTTTGCTCCCAGATACACACTTCCTAAAAATTTATCAAATTTATAAAACGGTTAAAACTTTTTAACCTACAGTGGCTTGATATTTCTCAATATCTGGATAAAGAGTAAATGATTTGGTCAATCTTCAAATTATGGGTTTGATTGGAGGTGACTGTCCGCAGTCTAGCCTCTGTGCCCTCCAATTTAGGCTGACCCTCACATATTTACACAGTTTCCTGGGGCAGCCCTCACTCTTCCCAAACCACTGGCCTGCCTCACCTGGCTTATTGAATTATGGTCAGCTAGATCACCAGTCTTCCCTAGGATGACCAACTCTTCTGTTTTCCTGGGACTGGGAGCACAGTGAAAGTGGGACTTTCCATTTTAAAACCAGAAAAGTCCAGAGCAAACCAGAATGAGTTGGTCACTCTGCTACCGATCCTACAATTTGCAAGTAGCCAAGCCCACCAAGTCCTCAGGCCACAACTATTTCCAAGTCACCCTTGCCTTCCCTGCAACATTTATTTCTGGCAATTTTGAGTTTTCAAATAGCTCTTAAACATCATCGCCTCCCCCTGTTTCTGCTTCCCATACTCATGGCACTACCAGGCAAAGGTAAAATTAATTAACCTCAAAAGCTAGGCGAAGATAGTCATAAACAGTTTTAAATCCAGCCTGTGGAAATCAGTCAGTGGTTCAGAAAGATACGGAGCAGTGTGGAGGTCATGATGAATTTCCCAAAATTTCCCAAAACACATTTCTAAATCCCTGATGTTTTTTCTCTGTCTTGTCCTTTATTTTTTAGTTGGAAATAATGTATATGTCCCAGCATCATTTTTAGCCTTGTTATATTGTTCCAATGCCTACAGCTATTTGTACTTCAACAGCTCCATTGCAGCTAAACTTTGTTTACATATTTGAGGTGAGTCAGCCTCAGGTAGATTTGTTCTCTTACCTGATTTCCTAGCCCAACTTTCTACTTCCGTTTCTGAGGCTACACGGAGTGTGACCCAGCGGTGGGTGAGGAAACATGCAGGTGCAGAAATGCAGAGGATGAAAAACTCTCTGTCCTTTGTAACAGCTTGAAGATATTGTACTGAAATCTGAAATGTGCTCAGGTAACAAATTTGAAAACATCGTTCGAATTCCTACTGACTTCACCTTCCAGGTATCATCTCATTGGAATGTACCCTTTGAAGCAAACTGATTCCAGGCATATGTAACAGGGAGCCCCATCATACAGTATGTGTGAAAATGGTTGTCGCTTTGGCCAGCACATGGGAAGCAGATGTTTTCCAAGAGAACTGATGGCATCCCAGGCTCATCACAATCTGTCCACAATCTGTGTTTCCAGACGTATCACACCCCCACCCCCATACATGCTCAGTCACATGAAATGATTCTCCAAAACCCATTATGCCTTTTCATGCCTCCGTTCCTCTCTGCACTTGCTATTTTCATAACCCAGAATATCCTCTACACTCCTGTTTCCCCTTCCTCGCCTGCTAAACACCTACTGATTTTTTAGGATCCAGTTCAAATGACATCTTTAAATCCTTTCTGGACTCCAGCAAGCAATTATTTATTCATGACTCTCTTCCCTTAGCATGTTAAACATGCCTCTGTGTATCAGACCTCAGCAGGACCTTAGGCTCTGGCACTTGTGTCAATTCAGGTATGTCTGGGATCCACTAGAGACATGGTACGGCAGTAAAATGGAGCGTCAGCCAGAGGAGGCTGCAGCTCTGTGGGAGGCTCTACTACAGGGCTAATAACTTACTCAATATCTAAGACTCCTCAGAAGTTGAAAATTATTTTCCCCTTTTAACCTTATTGTCAGTTGTGGTAGCTTATATTTTTGGTGCTCCAGTACCCTTTCCCATGACCCTTCTCCCAATAACAGGCAAACCTGGTTCCTGGCCACAGTGATGGGCATGTCCAGAGGCCCTGTCAATCATAGAACCGATTCTCTCTGCAAATCAGTTTGTGATTGGCCAAAGGGATGGGCACATGACCCCAGCAGCCAATCAGGATCCTTCCCTGGGACAGAAAGCTGAACAGTTGGAAGAACCACTGAGGACTAGTACAGGGTGTGAAAAAGAAGTCAAGCCAGCTAATGCTGCAGCAGTTAAGGTTACTGTTGCCAGGTAATAGTAACAGGCAAGGCAAGCTGGGCAAGGAGAATCAAGTTCCTTGTCTCCAAACTTCTGCCTTTCCAGCTCTCTCTAGTGCCCCCTACTGGCAGAACCTAAGAGGAAGACAGCTTCCTTTTAGGGCAAAGGGAACACTGAGTTTGCAGTTTCAGCTCTGCATCACAGAACAGAGCCTGGAAGGGTGATTTGGAGCTGAGATGCAATCATATACACAGAGAAGAATGTATACAAGCATTTTGCCATTGACCTATATGGTTTTTCAGATGGTTGTGGAAATGTGTAGGTGTTCTAGGGTCTTCTGGACATACAGATACAAAAGAGATGGTCAATAAAGTACTCTGGGAAACAGCAAGTCATGAAAGACTGTGTTAAAAGACTAGAAATATGAAACCACCCCTACAGTCTATTCTTAATTCCTCTCCACCTTTCTTATTTTAAATAGCATATTAGGGGGCTTCCCTGGTGGCACAGTGGTTGAGAGTCCACCTGCCGATGCAGGGGACACAGGTTCGTGCCCCAGTCCGGGAAGATCCCACATGCCCCGGAGCGGCTGGGCCCGTGAGCCATGGCCGCTGGGCCTGCGCGTCCGGAGCCTGTGCTCTGCAACGGCCCGCGCACCGCAAAATAAATAAATAAATAAATAGCATATTATTGGGAGCAAATCATGGGAAAGCAGTATAGCAATTAGGATTATTTTGGCAATGTTTCCTGCTATCTTATTTATTTCCCATACTTGAGAAACAACTTCTCCATCTGTTATAGGCCTTTTTCATATGGCATTGTAAGTGTTTTCATGTCCATTTACTCCACCAAACTATGAATGCTTTTATGGAGATCCTCTGTCTTATTCATCTTTGTACTGGTTTACCGCCCAGGATTCACTGAACATTTATGCATTTGTATTATTCAGCAAACACTTAGCACATTTTATGTGCCAGGTCCTGAACTACAAGTTAGACATACAATAAATCTTAGCTGCTGCCTGCAAGATGCTCATAGTCTAATAGAGCAAAGGGATGATAAAGAGGCAATATTAATGCAGACCGTATACGTGCCCTGGGCATAATGAGAACATGGCACTGGGGCCCCTAATCCAGGTTGAGGCAAGGAGACCAGAGAGAAGATCACTGAATTAATCCACATTAGAGATTAGAAGGGCTTCCACCAAAGGTGGGCAGTGGGAATGAAAATTAGTAGAAAGAACTGAGACTTCTTGTATCTCAAACTTGATTGCTCATGAGAATCAGTTGGAAGCTTACAAACAGCCCCCCACCCCAATGATCAGGCCTTTTCCAAAACCAATTACATGAGATAGGACCTAAACATCAGTATTTTTTAAAGTATCCCAGGCGATTACAATGTGCAGTCAATTGTCTTAAAAATATGATGTCAACAGAGCTTGATAACTATATAATGGCATATATAGTAAGGAAGGGGGAGAAGTACAGGGTGATTCTCTAGCTTCTGGTCTAGGCAGCCACATAGATGGTAGATGCTTAAAAAGTTGTCCTAGTATGATTGTGTATTTGTCATTCCCAAGGTCCCCTGTAAATGTGCTATGTAAACAGCAACTACTCAAAAAATCTTTTTGGATAAACAAGTACCTGGGATGTAATGTCTGCTCAGAGGGGAAGATAAGAAGCAGAGGCTTGAATAGGTACAGTTTCTACCAACAAGTACAGGTTCTACCGGCAGGTGCTTAGTAAAGGTTTGAAAGAAATCAGCAGTGATGACTGTAAACAAGTAATCTCCTGTGTGTAGATAGTGGATTTAAGTAATAGGCTCACATACATGTGAAGATTCAGACATATCCTTATCAGTAGTGCAGTTTTTAACCAAAACTAGTATTGTTACCGACCAGGATTCTTGGCTTGCTTAATAATAGAAATTGATCAGAGGTCAGACAAGAAATTCAGGCAAGGTTTTATTGGGAGCGAGAACTCCAACAGTTCTGTAGCAGTGGGGAGGGAGAACAAACAACAGTTTCCCTTGCTGGCCCACTCGCTGAGAGAGGGGCGAGTTGTTCCTTAGATGGGGTGAGAGTAAGGGTGTGTCCAGGGGTCGGGCGGGAGCGGTGGCTTAGGTGGTTTACCCACCCCTTAGGTGGTGTTGTGTGCAAGGGCCTGAGCAGTACCCTGCTTTTGCTCCGGCCTCTTCAAAAGTGGCAGTTGGGTTTTTTGGTTTCTTTTTGTCCAGAATTTGTCCCAACTGTGCATGCATGCAGTTACTTTTACTCTCACATAGTTTCTTTGTATTTTGTTGCCCAAGGAGAGGTGTGTCCAGGTGCAAGCATTGCAGCACTGCAGCAAAGGGTCCCAGGTCCCAGCCTGTCTCAGTATTTAGAAAATATAGTATTTTTTAAAATGTTGATTTGTAAAACTCACTACAAAATAGATTATGTTAGACTCTTGTAAGAATCGCATGGTGTTAATTACTACTGCCATTTACCAAATATTTCCAGATCTCCTTCTCCTCAGGCACACAGTAGAATTAGGCTTTCTGACCCCCTTGTGTTTGCAAAGGGCACATGACTAGTTCTGTCCAATGACTTGAAAGTGGAAGTGACTCTGGACCACAGCATTCAATGGCCAAGCATTTAATTAATTAAATTAATTTTATGACTCTCGAGTTCTTTTGTCACTTTGGCAGTTACCAACAATATCAAAGGCAATGGTGTCTGTTTCAACCTGGTTTCGTAAGCAGCTATGATGTATCTGACTTTGAGGGCCATGAGCTAAAACTAAATCTTTGCTGTTTTAACCACTGAAATTTGTGAGTTGTTTGTTACTGCAGCATAAGGCAACCTATCCTGGTTGATAAACACTTTAACCCAGGAAGATTTCTCCCTCTAAATTCTTGATGCTTATCACCTGTATTTACTCAATTGTAGGTACTATATCTGCCTTTATAATACTTCTTTCATATTGTACATCTTCTTTGCTCTTCAGATACATGTTACTCATGTCTCCAATTAGAATGCAAGCTCCTTCAGGGCAAGAAATGACTCTGGATAAGGTGTTTAACTTCTCTGAGAAATAATTTCTTAATCTGTTAAATGGGAATATTAAAAACTTCCCCACAGGTTTTCAGGAGAATTGAGATGTGCACACATAGAATATCAACCACAGAGCCTAATACAAAATAGAAGATCAAAAATTATAATTTTCTTTCCTTGTATTCATCTTTGTGATCCCCACAAAACTTAGCACATTGCTAGCTGAAAAGATACACTTATGCACTGAATACCTACTATGTGCCAAGTCCTAACTATATGCTATTTTAACTCTTATTAAATATGTATTATTTTCTCCATTTTACAGGTGAGAATATTGAGACTCAAGGAGATTAAGCAATGGAGTACTTTCACTGCTCAAATGGTAAGAACCAATATTCAAACCTAGCCTAATTCCAAAGCTTGTCCTTGTTTTCCCCTAAAGTACACTGCTTCCTTTGTTGATATAATTATGGACTTATGATTTAATTATGAATTTTATAGAAATAAATGTAGTTTGAGACAATAAGAAAAGTGATATCTTTATCTATTTATCTATCCATCTCTATAATAGTCCTCATTTCTATGAAGCTATTGAATGTAAGATATACTACCAATTAAAAGCAGTTTTTGGAAAGAAAATACTAACATATGAAAAGTAAATGTAGATTTTGTTTCACCTTGATTTTAAAAATTCAAGATGAAAGGGAAAAAGGAGATCGGTTAAAATTGATGAAATACCTTGATATAAGTAGAGACAATGACAGGCACGAGACCATGAGGGCATTTTACTTGTATGTTAATGACTTAAATCCTCAAAACAATCCTGAGAAAAAGTATCATTGTCTCCACTTAGAACTGAGAAAATAGAATAACTGAGAAGTCCCACAACTAGTAAAAGGCAACCCTGCCAGACTTATCAACGTCATCTTTCTTTACCTGTTAGGCAGAGTTGATGCCTATTTGTGGGGAGTGGTTTGAGATTTCAGTCACTGGTCAGCCTCTTAAAAACACCTTCTCGTCCGTCTTTAGATGAAATCAGCTATGAGGCATTTCCTGAGATTGTATGATTGAGTGTGCTGACTACACTACCCAAGCGTGCAAGGTCCCCAGGGACGTGTCCATGCAGAGCAAGGGAAGGAGCACCACATCCCTGCCTGACCCTCCCTCCCCTTGACTCCCACCTCTGCCCAGACAAGGGGCTGTCACTGTGTGTGTGTGTCTAAAACCTTGTGAGATAAGATAAGGTCACTCAGGGAGAGCCAGAGATAGCAGTTTCCTCAGCCTCAAAAGATAAGAAACTTTGAGCTATATAAGCGAGAAAATTAAAGCTGCAGACTGTTTGGCACCAGAAAACTAAAAAGATCAAAGTCCCAGGATGCCAAGAAATTGATGCTATCAAAGGGCTTGTGCTAATAAAATGGTCCAGCATAGAACAAGGATCTTTGCAAGTTGGAGGTGTGCCATTTGCTCCATTACTACCAAGACATCCTAATGATGTCATCTGTGCTCTGAATGCCCATGCCCCTCTGAACAGGGGACAGCCTGTGACTGTCCTGTTATTGACACAGGACAGACTTTCCTGGAAATAAGGTTTTTAAGCAAAGGTATTCAATTCCACTTTGCTCAACCATTTTGGCTTCCTAGAAATTGACTAGTAAGGCTCATGTCAGCCCATCCCCAAGCTCAGTTACCCACCAGGCATGTGGGTCTGTTTTTACCTGGCAACATGGAGTAGAACTGTCTTCCAAATGTTCGCCAGCTAATGTAATGTGGAACGCATTGCTGCCTAATATTTATCAACAGCTCTGCTGAGGGATACAGCCAAGAATGGCCTGATGGATGTGCCACCCCCAGGATTCTACTAAACAGGCTGAAATATGCCCCCAGATTAGGCTCAATCAATTTAAGCCTGAACTTGACTGTGTCCAGTCAGTTCCTTAGGGCATTGTTTTCACTGCCTCACCCTTTTGCTAAATTGTGTCTTGGTGGGAGACCATTAAACTGGATTGAGGGTTACTGTAAGAAACTGCTCACAGTATTCATCACTGAGTCTACTGAGAGGTGTTGTTGAACGCATCAGTCTTTACATCACATATTGTACTCTTCTTGAGGATCCTGGGGAGAAAGTCCCGTCTGCTCCCAGCAATAAGAATAGAACTGATCCATTTATAGCTTATAAGTACTGTGAACTATGTAACAGGCAGGGTTTTAAAATTTCCTTTTGGTTGCTTACTAAATAATATTTTCAGCATAAATATTTATAATATGCACATTAAGTCTCATCCTTGCTATTCTTAGGTCTCCTGCCTTGTTTCTCTTTATTATTTTACTCCTAATTTTAACCTAGTCCATCATGCTCTGTATTATGCAAGCTACCTTAAATCCTTTTTAGAAAAAAAATTGGGGTTCTAAATAGACTTATTATACTGTGTTGATGGTAGTACTCTAATAAAAGATCCATTCCTTCATCTTTAAAGTGTTGTTTTTATGAAATTATTTAAAAGGAAATGGCTCTGGACAGGACTAAGTGAGGTAACATGTTAAACTGTCATCAATCTCTTACACATCATTTTCTATTATTTGAATAAAGATATAGATATCTGGTTGAGGCTTATATTTGCTGTTGACATAAAATGGATGAGGAAGAAAAAATAGAAATAATGGCTTTATAACAAAACAGAATAACAATTTTCTGAGTTCCTCAGAGATCGGAATAATAGGTTGACTCCAAAAAAATGAAAGTTAGCTGAGTCATATGTCACGTCCTTCGTTTTAGTTCAAATAACCAATTGCACAAAAAGAGAAGGAGAAGTCTTCAATTAACTAGAGTTGGAATGGAAAAAAGATCCAAGGAATTTGATTATTCGTTTACTATTTAAGTCAAAATGTGTCATCACTGATTATAAGGCTAATACAGTCTTAAGCAGGAGCCACAGAAGACCCATACCTAGTTCACAGTAAGGTAACAATCTCAGAGCATATTTGGCCCTGGTTAATCTATTTCTGGAACAGGGAACTAGTGCAGGATAATACTTCTTTTAATTGAGATAAATTTTTAGAGCAGTTTAAGGTTCACAGCAGAATTGAGAAGGAGATACAGAGAAGTCCCACCTACTCTTTGCTCTCGCACATGTATAGCCTCCCTCATTATCAACGTCCCCCAAGAGTGGTATATTTGTTACAATTGATGAACCTACATTGACACATCATTATCACTCAAAGCTCATAGTTTTCCTAGGGTTCACTGTTGGTGTTATATATTCTGTGGCTTTGAACAAATGTGTGACAACATGTATCGAAGATTATAGTATCATACAAAGTATTTTTACTACCCTAAAAATCTTCTCCCACCAACCTTAACTCCTGGCAACCTCTAATCATTTTACTGTCTTTATCGTTTTGCCTTTTCCAGAATGTCATATCGTTGGAATTGTATAGTATGGAGCCTTTTCAGGTTGACTTCTTTCACATTGTAATATGCACTCAAGTTTCCTCCATATCTTTTCATGATTTGATAGTTCATGTTTCTTCAGTACTGAATAATATACCATTGTCTGGGTGCACCACCATTTATTTATCTGTTCATCTAAAGAAAGACATATTGGTTATTTCCAACTTCTGGAAATTATAAACAAAGCTGTCATAAACATTTGTGTACAAGTTTTTGTGTGGACGTACGTTTTCAACTCCTTTGAGTAAGTACCAAGGAGCACTATTCCTACATCACGTAAGAGTATGCTTAGTTTTGTAAGAAACTGACAACATGTCTTCCAAAGTAGCTCTACCCTTTTCCATTCCCAACAGTAACAAAAGATAGTTCCTGTTGCTTCACATCCTCATCAGCATTTGGTGTTTCAGTGTTTTGGATTTTGGCCATTCGAATAGGTGTGTAGTGGGTATTTTATTGTTGTATTAATTTCCATTTCCCTAACAACATAAGATGTGGGACATCTTTTTTTGTGTATATTTGCCACCTGAATGTCTTCTTTGGTGAGATGTCTGTTAAGATCTTTGGCCCATCTTTGATTGGGTAGTTGTTGGTTTTTTTTTATTGTTGAGTTTCAAGAGTTACAAGTACATATTGGACAACAGTCCGTTATCAGAAGTGTCTTTTGCAAATATTTCTCTTAGTCTGGTTTTTCTTCTCATTCTCTTAATATTGTCCTTCATAGAGCAGAAGTTTTAAATTGAAAGTCCAGCTTATCAATATTTCTTTCATGGATCATGCCTTTGGTGTTATATGATAAAAAGTGATTGCCTTACTCAAGGTCATCTAGGTTTTCTCATATGTTATCGCTTGTGAGTTGTGCAGTTTTGCAACTTCCATTCAGGTCTGTACTTCATTTTGAGTTCATTTTTGAAGAGGATGCAAGTTTTGTGTCTAGATTTTTTTTTTTTTGGTATGTGGATGTCCAGTTGTCCCAGCACCATTTGTTGAAATGCTGTTTTTTAACCCATTGTATTGCCCTTGCTTCTTTGTCAAAGAACAGTTGACTGTATTTATGTGGGTCTATTTCTGGGCTCTCTATTCTGTTCTCTATTCTTCCATCAGTAACACACTGTCTTGATTATTGAAGCTTTATAATTCTTGAAGCTGGCTACTGTCAGTCTCCCGATTTTGTTTTTCCTTTGAATATTGTGTTGGCTATTTTGGGTCTTTTGCTTTTTCATATAAACTTTAGAATTAGTTTGGCAATATCCACAAAATAACTAGCTGGGTTTTCATTGGAATTGTGTTGAACCTATAGATCAAGTTGGGAAGAACTGACAACTTGACAATATTGTCTTCTTATGAATGTCTTCTATTGTCTTCTTATGAATGTCTTATCTACTTGTTTAGTTCTTCTTTTATTTAATTCATCAGAATTTTGTAGTTTTCCTTATATATATCATGTACATATTTTGTGGGACAATGATAATAAGTTACTAAGAATACTGAAAACCATGTCATTTGGGAAATTATTGAAAGCATCATGTTGTACTATGGTGAGATAGCTGTGTCTTTGGAGTTGAAACATGGCTAGCCACTTGAATTAAATCTCTTCTACTAGCTATCTGATTCTTTGTTTCTAGTGAGAATTTATTTAGCAGATTGCTTTTCTCCCTAGGAGGAAAGAGCAACACATAGATGACATGGAGATCCATATGGGATCATGAAAAGTTAAAGAAGACAATTTTTAGAGACTGCTGAGAGCCAAAAAGTAGAGAAAAGTCTCAAAATTATATCAGAAAGGTAGTGGGAAATAGAATCTGCATAAAATTGAATTCATAATATACAGCTGAACCTTGAACAATGTGGGAGTTAGGGACACCAATCCCTGTGCAGTTGAAAATTCACATATAATTTTAAAGTTAGCCCTTTGTATCTGCCGTTCCACATCCACAGATTTAGCCAACTGCAGATCATGTAGTACTTTGGTGCACATTTGTTGAAAATAATTTTCATATAAGTGGACCCGCACAATTCAAATCCATGCCTTTAAAGGGTCAACTGTACATACCAAGTGAGATAATTGTGTTTTAGAAAACAAATTATGACGGTCAGATATCAGATATATATATATTCCAGATCTTTTTCTAGTTGAACAAAAACTAGACTATCAAATTCATGAGTCAAATCACAGAAACTGATAATCATAGCAACTTGCCAAATTAACCATAGTAGGCATAGTGAAAAGAAAAGGAGATGAGTTCAAATCCACACACTATCACTTAATAGTTATGTGAACTTAAGCAAGATTAACTCCATTCAACTTCAAGTTTTTCAAATGAAAAATAGGAAATTAAAAAGGTGCTTCTTGCCTAGCTCACAGGATTGACATATGACTTAAAATGAGATCATATTTTATAAAGTATTTTGCAAACCGTAATATGCTAGAAGACTATTAGTTTCATCGTGACTGTTGTGATTAAATAAATTTCATACTGATCAAAGGCACTGAGTAATTGTGGACCTCAGTCTCAAATGGAGCTTAGTGCTCAAGTCTAATGCTCCCAGGGGAGAGCCCTTGACTTCAAGAAGCATATATATTAATAATAGTGAGTCTGACAAGGAGAGAGGGATATAAGTGCTGAGGTGATTCCGTTTTTATTCCCTTGTCAGTTAATATAATAGTTACACCTAGAGAGGATACCATATTTATTTGGGAATATATATATTATATATATATAATATATATATATTTATATATTGATAAGACTTTGGGGATGAGAGAACTGACAGATAAATTCAACTAATTAAGATGATTCTTCCACTGCCTTCCAAGATGTATGAGTCGTATTAACTCTACATCTTTTGTTTACATGGACAGCAGAATAGAATGAGGTTTATCATTTTGAAAGCACATGTTATAATAATGTAACATTTTATATAAAGGAAGTGAGAAATCTGGATATCCATGATAACAACAAAAAATAAAAAACAGAGGAAGGAGTATGAGAAAAGCAAATCCCAAGTGGTGACAAGGTCAAAAGTAACTTTCAACCATCGAAATATTTGATATAGTCTGTGCTGAGAAAAATAATGGCCTCCCAAACTTGTCCACAACTTAACCCCCAGAACATGTGAATATGTTATGTTATCAGGCAGAACGGAATTAAGGTTGTTATCAGGTGACTTGAAAATAGGGATATTAAACTGGGTTATCTGGGTGGGCCCAATTAAATCACAGAGTCCTACTCCATGAGAAACAAAGATCAGAGAGAAATGCAACATGAGAAAGACTCAGCCTCGTTACTGGCTTTGAAGATGGAGAAAGGAAGCCCTGAGTCAAGGAAATACAGGTAGCCCCCCGAAGCTGGGAAATGCCCTCAAATTACAGCCAGTAACAAACTGTCCCACAGCTACAGGAAACGGGATTCTGCCAACAACCTGAACAAGCCAGGAAATGGAGTCTCCCCCGGAGCATCCGGAAGGGAATTCAGCTTGCCGACAGCACTTTGATTTAAGCGCAATGAGACCCCATAACAGATTTCTGACCTCCAGAGCTGTAAGGTAGTAAATTTGTGTTAAGTCGTTAAGTTTGTAGTAATTTGTCATGGCAGCAGTAGAAAATTAATGCATAGTCTTCTTAGTATGATAAAGAGCACTGTGTAATGTGAGGCCTTCATACATATCTTAAATAGACTATTAAAAAATAAGATGTTTATTATGACTTGATTTTCCTAGTAATAGGAGTGATTTCTCATCCAACATCCAGGTGTTCCTAAGGCAAAAGTACAACCAGTTAAGCATGGCCAGGGGAATAGCTGAATGCTGGGTTACACATGTTCTAGAACAGCATAAGAATAGTCAGTAGAGATATCTTAGGAGAAGCACTGGCAGGAAATATCTTAAGAAGATGCTTTGGGCTTCCCTGGTGGCGCGGTGGTTGAGAGTCCGCCTGCCGATGCAGGGGACACAGGTTCGTGCCCCAGTCCGGGAGGATCCCACGTGCCGCAGAGCAGCTAGGCCCGTGAGCCATGGCCGCTGAGCCTGTGCGTCTGGAGCCTGTGCTCCGCAACGGGAGAGGCCACAACAGTGAGAGGCCCGCAAACCGCAAAAAAAAAAAAAAAAAAAGAAGATGCTTTATTTGCCCCCAAGGAGTGAATGTAAGGGGGAAGAATATGGTGAGAGCAAAGATAAACAAGGTATTTCTGGCAGAAGATACATAAGTGGACAATAAGAACATGGAAAATTATTAAACATTACTAGTTATTTGAGAAATGCCAATTAAATGTAGGGGATAACACTTCACACCCACTTGAAAAGATAAAATTTAAATACTGACAAAACCAAATGTTGATGAGGATGTAGAACAACTGGAACTCTCATACGTTGGTCATGGGAGTGGATAATGGGCTATAGAAAAGTCCATTTCCTTCTGGCCCTAAGCCCATGCTATGTTCACTATACTACAATGGTTAATTATTACAGAGCATCTAATGTATGTCAGACACTGTGCAGGGTCTAGGGATGGAGAGTGAACAAGAACACAAAGACGCAGTTGCTGAAGTCATGGAATTCACAGTCTAGTGCAGGAAACAAATATTAATCAGAGAGCCAAAGAAATAAACATAAATTTAGAGTTGCAACTCCGACAAATTACAGAAAAATATATTTTGTGTTATGAGAACACATAATACTGAGATTTATCTAGTGGGAATATCAGAGATTTCTGCATAGAAGTGATGATTCAGTGGGCATAATCCTTGGGGAAGGTAATTTTTTGTTGTTGCAGGTATTTTATTATTATTGATACAATTATTTTACTAGGAATGTCTAAAGTCAGGAAAACCACTGAATTGGAAGAATGTTAAAAACAAGATAGATGCCTCTCTGAGAAAGGTAGACATCTGTCCTGCCCAGAGAGAACATGCCCACTCAAGGTCCCTTTTAATTTCATGATCTAGTTATTTTATGATATAATGTACTGGAAAGAATTAAAAACAAAGCACACAAAAAACCTAGGTTCACATTCCAACTCTATTATTAAATTCTATCTCTAGAAATACAGAGATTCAGAGACATTAAATTCTTATTCAATATCACACGGCCTATAAATGATTGGGTTAGGCAGCCTTCAACAACTCAGGCTTTTAATTAGAGTTGAAAGTCTTGTTTATTCCATAGTGAAGTAGGTATGTTGTCGCTGAGAGGCAGGGAAATAGGTGTAGGGAACATTGTCATTTCTTTTTTTTCTTTTTTTATGTTAAAAAGTATATATTTATTTCAATTTTCAACTGTTACAGGCCATCATGATTTAAAAAAGAGGAAAAAAAATTGCGAAAGGAAAAGAAACCTTTTGTTTAGAGAACCATTGTCATTTCTTGCCCAGATTCCCTCTGGTTTACTTACCAGTTCTGTGCAGACATCCACCAGTTTCTTTATGTTGGCTCCTACTGCCTTACATCTACAATCTTCCAAGTGCTGTTTCTGAACTACTAGAGCCATTTGGGTTATGTGCACAGGAAGATGGAAGTTTCTTCCCCACCCACCCCATAACCCACAGCCAATGACTGACTCCTGTGGGAAGAGAAAAGCTCAGCTCCCTTGCCTTGAGGCTGGAGAAACTTTGATGTGTAATGTATACTGCAGAGAACTATGCAGGATTAGGCTGAGACTGGTACTTTGCCAGAAATTATACTCTTCCTGGGGTCCTTCTTCCCCATCCCTTACCAGTTTCTTCCTGGAACATTTCCTTAATAAATCACTTATACGTGAATCCCCATCTCAGGATGTGCGTCTAGTGAATGCAGTCTAAGAGCAGGTGAGAACTTACCTCCCAGACGGTAGGTGAGAATCTCTGACCCAGCTTGAGAGAGGAAGAGGCTAACAAGGCAGGCTCCTGAGTTCTGGCAGAGCAGGGTGTGTTCTCCTCAGCAGGTAGACAACCATCGCCTGTTAAAATTTCCACGTGATCTTTAAGGGAAATCCTCTGGTAGACCAATGACAAAGAGCAGTACCATCAATCCAGAGGGAACTATCGGTGGCATCAGTGAGCACGAGCTACAGATACCCAAAGAGATGAAAGTCTCTGAAAGCTTGTACCCAGTCTAACTCTCCAACTCAAAATACATTGTACTAGAACTTTCCTATTTCCAAGGCTTTTTAGAGATAAAAGATTCCATATCCTGCTTTATTTAAAACATTTCACCAGAAACCTATTTCATGACACAACCCAAATCCTGTCTTGAATTTAAATTTAGGTGCAAGCTGGTAAGAAAGGTGGAAGAGAAGTTTGTTGAGTTTCTATTATGTACCAGAAATTTTCTATGCAATGCCATTTAATCCTCCCCATAATACTCTTAGCTACCGTTACCCCCACTGTAAAGGTGGCAAAACTGAATCACAGATCTCTTAGGTAAATGACCCAAAGACACACGGCTTACAAGCCAAAGGTCTACGTGTGTTCGGATACAGCTAGTACTCACTCCCATACATCATTTAGCCTCCTTCCGACAACCTGCAGACCCGAAGCTGATAGAGAAGTTGTCAACCTTTTTAAATTCTAAGACTCTTGTGTAATACTTCATTGAGAAGGCAAGGGTACAATCCAACCATGGTGACTTAAATAATATTGACAAGTATTATAACATATGAAAACTGGAGGTCAGCAGACTCAAGGCTGGTTCAACAACCTGACAATCTCGTTAGGAGTCCAGAGTCTTCCTATCTTTCTGCTTTAGCATTGTAACCTCGTTGGTAAAGTCTCTCCTCATGATTACAAGATGATATTACAACTTCCAAGGTCAAGAGAAGAGATGAAAGGGAGCAAAAAGAAAAGGAAGGGCATCTTTGTGGATGTCACTCTTGTATTTCATAAAAATAAATTATTCTTATAAATTCTCTCATAAGCCATTGCCTCCTGTTACTTGCCCACCCCTCATTGCGAAAGCAACTGGAAAAGTAAATATCTCACAAAAGGAAATGAGACACTGTGAAAACTATGATTTGTTTCTAGCAATAACGTTTTATCTCATAGGGCTGGGAACATGGCTTTTAAATCAGCATTTTACAAACTGAGAAAGAGGTATATGATAGTTGGTAGGAAAAAGCACTGTTTATTATATGGTGAGAAATAGATCTGAAAACTTAGCTTTCTGTCCACATTCTCCCAGTTCAGGTAAGCTCCTGAAATCCCTGGAGACACAGGGAATTGTTCCTGCTCCTACAGCTATATGCTGAGATTATGTCAGAGGGCAAGAGTTTGGAGGAAGGCCTGAAACAATAGCATTTGACACCTATTTGATTCATTTCTTGACAGCACCCAGGATGAGAATGAAGAAGAGTGATAAGAGATAAAGAGAATTTTCTTTGTTTTCATCCTGTTACAGCTACTGACCCCAGTCATGCATACCCCAAAGGGACAAAGTTCAGCCCCACTGCAGCCAGCACATCGAGTGAGTGCACTGTTTTTAGTAGGAGCAATGGCCAAGTACAACAACCAGTCGGTTTTTTTTAAAATGACAACCCTAGTCCCTAGAAACTCATCTCTTTCTGCTGCCATCTGGTATCACCTACAATGAACTTGACCCTGGCACAGATGAAGAGAAGGGAGTCTTTTATTTTCAGAGTCCTACACGTTAGAGAGAAGGAAAATATAGAAAAGGGAGAGAGATTGAAAGTTTGGCAAATCCAGTTCTGGAAAATGGACAAATGTGGAGAAATGATGTGCAGAATTTGACACTGAGATTTTGAACAATGATAAAGGTCCAGGGCGGTTCAAACGCCACACTGCCTGAAATGGACACTTCTATGTGATAATGTTCTTATTAAGTGGCAGAGGCACATCCTGAAGTACAGAAGTGACTCCCTTTTCATCTTATGGACCTAAAATTTTATATAGACGTCCATAGATTGCAGTAATAATAGTAAATGTGTGTTAAGCATAATCTGCTTGATACGTTTTGCTTTACACCTTTCAGCTAGATTACTTCTTTTAATACTTATAAAAACAACTCTATGGAAATGACACTGTTATTATTTCCATAGTACAGATGAGGAAACCGAGGAGCAGGAAGTTCACAAAACTAGTAACTGACAGAGGCAGGATTTGAACTCAGCAGAGCTGGTGTTCTCACCTACTAAGCTAGATCTTTCTAGCAATGAGGTCCCCTTAGTATAGTCATCTAGCTGGATGTTAATAGGTACACCCCCCAACATACACACATGCAAACAAAATGGCTGGTGGTCAAAAACATTTGGGAAATGCTATTTTAGGCAGTGTTAAGCATCTTCCAAACTTATTGACTCAGTAGTCTCTTATTTTCTCGAGAATATTTGGAGATGGATATTTCATGTAATTGGCTTCAGGAAGAGAAGCTTTAAAGACAACCTGTAATGAATTCAGATAGGGATAAACCTCCTCAAGGCAGCAGTCATCAAGTTCTCATTATTTCATCAGTCTGTTCTAGTCTTGATGCCATTTCAAGAAGATAATAACAATAAGTAAAATAATAGTAAATAATAACATTATTATCTGAGTTTAAATGTTTTCAGTGTGCTGGGCATTACTTTAAATGGTTTCCATATGATTTCTTATTTATTCTACATAACAACTTGATAATGTAGTGACTATGCCCTATTCATTATTCCCATTTTGCAAATGAGGAAACCAAGAAACAAGGGAGGAGATATGGGGAAATATGTATATGTATAGCTGATTCACTTTGTTATAAAGCAGAAACTAACACACCATTGTAAAGCAATTATACCCCAATAAAGACGTTAAAAAAACAACAAAGATCTTAAATAACTTGGCCAAGGTCTCAAGTAATAACTGTCACCAATATATATATATATATTTATTTATTTATTTATTTTTGCGGTACGCGGGCCTCTCACTGTTGTGGCCTCTCCCATTGCGGAGCACAGGCTCCGGACGCGCAGGCTCAGCGGCCATGCGCTCATGGGCCCAGCCACTCCACGGCACGTGGGATCTTCCCGGACCGGGGCACGAACCCGTGTCCCCTGTATCGGCAGGCGGACTCTCAACCACTGCGCCACCAGAGAAGCCCCCTGTCACCAATATTTTAATTGGTGACAGAGTGACTTAGTCGAAATGAAAATTCAGATTTTTAAGACCCACATAATTACCTGCAGAGTTTTAATTCAACGCTTTAGAGAATGAAAGGATTAACTGGGAATGACTAAAACTACAGGGATTACAATGTTCTGTATTTAATGAATGAGCTAATTTTAAATAAAAACATAGTAGACAAATTATTAATACTATGGGATGTTGCTCTGGCATTAGCTTTTAATTCCACTGTGTTAGTAACAAGATGCATTATTCAGCCAGGTATAGCCACAGGGAAACCTTTGTCTCTGTCACTTCTGGCTGATGGTTTTCTTTTTATAATCACTGTTGTCGCTCGTATACGTTTGGACCCGAGTACACAGAGTTGAATTCATTGTTCTCCTAAGTTCATGGTGTGTCATCACCATTGTCCATGCCAGGGCTCACTTTTACTTTACTTTACCATTATTTTCACTTATCTGCCACCTCTAATTCCACTCACCAGCCCTCATAAAGTTCACTGTAGTGCACAGTATATTTTTGTTTGTTCATTTGTTTGGTTTTAGAAAAACACATATCTTTGGCTAAAGAAAGATATGCTTTTTGCCTGGCAATGGGCCCACCTGTCTTTTGAGCACCGTGACTCTCAGCTCTGTGCCAGTCCCTCTCCCTACAGCAGCAAACTATCTGACTTCTGAGAACTTTCTGATCTGAGCCCCTCTGACTTTTAATGAAAATGATGCATTGTTTTATTTATTTTTCTTTGTTTTGTTTTGTGTGGGGGTTGGGTTGAATTAGGCAAGAAAACGTTTTGCTGGATAACAGTCCTTACGCTCTGTTCTGTACAATACACGCAGATAACACTAAATACTCCTTTAATATAAGCTGTGTCTGCTCATAGCTTATACTTTAACAATTTTATCTCATTTTTTATAGATTGCATATTTTCTGCCATTTTTTTCTAAAACAAACCTTACCTATATTTTATTGAATTAATTATGTTCCCATCCATCCTAAGCCTCTGAATTAGTGCCCCCACTACCTGGAACACATCTCTCTCAGCACTCTCCATTCCCCATTCACACTTACTAACTCTGCCCATAGTTCATTTCATCTGTAGAATGAATGACTTTGTAGAATGAATGAGTGAATGATTGACGAGCATTTTTGAAGGAGAGTATGTGCTGTTTAATCAAATGATCCCTGCAGAGATCACTGGCAAACAACCTTGTCTGCCCTATATTTTGCTGCCCAACCTAACTGAGTGAGGCTGGCAGAACTACTTTATAGTGACATCCATGAGCTGTTTACCAAAACGTGTGTCTTCATGGGTGTGCCTGGAAAACCCACCAGGTTACCAAGAGACAGTTTTAAGTCCAGGATGGATTTTTCAAGCTTAGTGCAGAATTACAATTATGAACAAGGGTACAGTCAAGGTTACTCATACACTTTAGATCTAGAAAATGCTGCAGCTACTTGAGATTTGGTATCTGATATCTGGAAATAAAACATTGTTCATCACACCTAATTGGATAATAATTTGATATTTAATGGTGCAGTGCATCCTGCTGTTAATCCTCTCTTCCTCAGTCCCTGTTCTAATGAGATTAGCACTAAATCAGTATGCTGGCTCTCTGAATCTCTTGAGAATCAAACAGTGGTCTTTATCATTACGACTTTCCACAAGGTAATGAGGAAATTTTCCCTGAATATTTGATTGGAATATAAATAAAATCAACATTCACTGGAAATGGGACCTTCGAGAATTTGAGCAGTTCACCGTCCTCACGCTCTCCTCCTGCACGTGGTGATTGCCTTCCTGAGAATGGGCCCCTCTGCCCATCTGCAAGCGAGGAACAGCCCAAACTTAGACCAAGGACCTTGCACATACTCTATACCCTACAGGAAGTTCCTGCTGGTATTACTTTATTTGGAACAGGGCTTGTGGAACCCCATGCTTAAGGGATTTGTCCAAAACAATGGAGATCTTGGTGCAAAGCAAGTAAGAGGAGGCTCATAGCTCTATGATATAGGCAAAATGGCAGAGCAGTGTGAAGTTTAATAGAGAGAACCAGGAAGAGGCAGGCAAGAAGAGTCCTCCTGGGATCACAGTCAATCTTGGGGTCCAAAAGCCTGTGTGCATGAACTAGGCTGCTCTCACACAGAGGCAGTCAGAACAGGATGTGAGGCAGACTTCAAAGCATTCCACAAGCCATACACAGACCCATTAACACAGGGTAGAAATCTCACTGGTATAAACTCTGACAAAAAGAATCCCACTGACTGAACGTTGAACAATAAGCTGTTCTGACCCACGGGAGACTCCTAGGAATCAAGGCTTCAAACTAAAATCACATTCTTCCCTGAAAGTCTTGAAGATTTTGTGCATATCCAAGGCTGCACCCTCTTGAGAGCAATCAGAGAAGGAATCTCCAATTTCCTAGTTCTCAGCTGAATTGCAGCAAAATACATAAATGCCCTGAACTTTGATAGCTACCTTCAAGCCACGTGCAAATCCTTTGGTAAAGGGCAAAAATGTGACTGGTTAACAGACCTTAAGTATAGTCTTTGACCAAGGAGTACCTTATGCTGACCAGAGGTGAACTCCGAATAGCCAAGCTAAAAGATAATATCAAGGGGAAAAAATATCTGAACGTGGATATCAGAGGCAGCAAACTGCAGGGGAGATAAACTTGGCAAAATTAGTTCAGCCAAGTTGTTAAGCAAATAAATAATCAAATGAAAGAACAAACCAAGGAATAGTGGTTAGTATGCAGAGGTGTTACAATATATTATCTAAATTGTAGAGTTTTCAACCAAAAATTACAAGATGGGCAAAACAAAAACAAAAAAAAGGAACATGTGACCCATATATATGAAAAAAATCAGACAAATAGAAACTGCCCTTGAAGGGACCACAGTGAGATACACTTTATACCCTTTAGGGTGGCTGTAATCAAAAAAGCAGAAAATAGCAAGAGTTGGCAAGGAAGAGGAGAAAGTGGAACCCTGTATACACTGCCAGTGGGAATGTAAAATGGATCAGTTGCTGTGACAAACAGTTCAGTGCTTCCTAAACAATTTTAGCATAGAATTACCATATAACCCAGCAACCCCACTCCAAGGTATATATCCCAAAGAACTGAAAACAAGTATTCAAGCAGATATTTGTGCACAAGCATTCATAAAAGCACTATTCTCAATAGCCAAAAGGTAGAAATAACTCAGATGTCCATCAGTGGATGAATGGATGAACAAAATGTGGTATATCCATGCAATGGAATATTATTTGATCATAAAAAGCAATGAAGTATTAATACATGCCACATGTGGATAAACTTCAGAAACATTATGCTAACTGGAAGAAGTCAGGCACAATGTTCAATATCTCATTAATCCCATTCTGTGTGTTTTTCATATCAGACATTGTATTTTTTTTTATATCTAGAGATTTAATTTGTCTTTATTTATATCTACCAAGTGTAAGGTTGTTTAGAAAATCAGTGGAAGGCTAGAGAAGCAGGCTATAGGCTGGACTTCCAAGAAAAGTTTCTAGTGTTTAGAGTCACAATGTCTCTGCTCTGGTTGTAAGAACGTCCATTAACGCTGTGGAAAATTGCTAAATTGAGAAGCCGCTCACCCCAGAACCAGGCTGCATATGGTTCAGGAAAGCTGCCACCTCCATTAGAGAAAGTCACTGACTGAGGGGGTGACTAATGATTAGCTACATTGCCCTAGCTGTGATCCAAGCCAGAAAAATGGATGCCTAACCTTATCCACTCCTTATCCAGTTCCAAATGTAGATCAAATGCAAATACTATATATTGGAACAACTTAAGTTGCATCTCTACCTATACCCACAAGGAGGGCTAGAAATGCCTTCCTTTACAGTTTCTGAAAATGGAAGGCATTCTAGAAGAAAGCATGAATGAATGTTGAACAGTCACTCTATATCTTCCACAGTTTCACAGTATAGATAAGAGATGGAAAGAAGCCAGATTATGAACTTTTGATCAGACTACATAAAACTAGGCAGTACCTCAAACCTTTTACTTTTTCTTTTTGATCACTTGAGTCAGTCAATACATTATTTTATTGGGCTTAAGCCAATTTTAATTGTTTGTTTTTTGTTTGTTTATCATATGCCCAAGTCCTAATTGATAAACTTTAAGGTTTCTTCCAACTCTAGTGTTCTGTGACTCATTTTACTTTGCTCAAGAAATTTACCAGCAATGATTTTGGTGGGAAGGAAATGCAATATTAAACAGGAATAACCTAGATCAAAATTGTCGGTAACCTAGAGCCTATCTCTCTCCTTCTCTTTTATCCTAATATCATCCCTCATCCTTATTTTGGTTTACCATCCCTAGAGAGGGCAGAGTGCCCTAAAACAGCCATAGGATATTTAGTTTGGCAAATTTTGAAAAGGTTTTAGCACTTTTAATGCCCTGATAAGAAGACTAGGGATAATAGAATGTGTCCAATTGTGTAGACAAAGGGATAGTTGAGTTGAACTTCTTTTCCTTGGGTGAGAGGATGGAGATAAGCTTTCTGTGGTAGAGTACCCAGTGGGAAAGTTGCATTAGGTAGAATTGAAACAACGCAGTATAAATGCACTTTTATTAAGTCCTGGGAATACAAAGACAAGCAATGCAGGGTCATTCAAAAGACTGCAAGCAGCTAGTTCCCCAACTAGGGAGAACAGCAAAGTTTTGGAAAGCATATCGAGGAAAAACTCTTCAAACTTTACATTTCCAATGGGGATGAATCTTTCTCCAGGAAGTAAAAAGCTGTGATTTTGGTTAGATTTCTTCTGTTCTATACTCTCCAAGCATGCTGCATTTTCCCTTGATAGCATTTTATTATAGTTGTGCATAATTATTTGTCTAATTACTTGGTTAATCCATGTCCCATGATAAACATCAAGTTCTATAGGGCCAAAGATGATATCTACCTTGCTAATTTCTATATTCCCAGAACTATATTCCCAGAGCCTGGAAAATAGGAAATCAGATAATAAATATTTTTTGAATATAGTTGAATGAAACTAGTGTCCTGACTTCAAAATCAGGGCAAAAGTTGGAAGCAATTACCTTCCAAATTTTCTTCCCCCTCTGTATCTTCTAAGCAAAATCTTCCTCAAATACCAAATTCAAGATTAAACAAAATAACGTCTTCCCTCCCTAAATAATCAGAAGCTTAATGATAAATATCTAGAAAGTACTATGCTTGCTGTCACACCAGTATTCCCTAACTCCCATTTATATGCATTTCCTATGTGTTTGATATCCAGATTTCAGCTTTAAATATATGATTCAATTTAACCTTCATCACTATCTTCTAAGACTATTGTCTAAGATAAGTACCACCATTACACGAATGAAGAAACTAAGGCCCAGAGAGTTTAAAGAACTTGTTAGAAATTGATAGAGCTAAATATGAACTCTGCTCTTTTTCATTCCAAAGTTAGAGTCAGTCCCAGGTTGACTGGGCATATCATCTTACAAAATGAACTGGGCCACAAATTCTTCTCTCACTGATTTAACTACAGAGAAGCTGGTATAAATTCTGTTTCGTCTCTGGCCTTAACAGTGTTCAAATGTGATTTCTAGCAGTGCAGTAATTGTCCCCCAAATCCCATCACAACTAAACAGTTTGGACAAACCAAGAAGTTTATTCCGATGGGATTTTATGTGACATAGGAAAACCCAACAGCTCTCCCTGGAAGACAAGACAGATGGTACATGCTCTGGTTATGGGTCCCACACCTCCATTTCTGGAAGAGGTGTATTATTTTAGCTCTAAATCTTTAAAAGCTCCTTGGTAAATTCATAGCAAACACTCTTAGGTTTGTTTCGTTTGCAGAGCGGAATGGTGGTCTGCACTTTTAAAATTATGATCTCTCAGAGGATCCTTATCCTTTTGTTACATAGCACAGTAAGAACTGAACATTTTAATTTTCCAATGACAATGACAGTCTAGACACCTCAGATGAAATATGCCTTTGAATTACTAGGTAGTTCCACAGGAGGTAGAGACATATTATGTTTTGATTCAGACATGCTCTTTAAAAGCAAGAGGCAACAATCCTATCTTTTAAATACCTGGTGAGAAAGCAGAATAGAATTGTAACTTTTAGGGGATTATAATTAAAAGTGAGGGCCATAGTCAAAGAACTTTGTTTTTGCACCATAAGCTTTGCTCTGCTTTCTAACTTCTGGGGTTCATGGGGTCGGATTCCCAGAGCTCTGTCAATAACGTGGCTCACTAGCAAATTTGATGTGTTTTCTCAACTGTAACAGAGCATGTTAGCATAACATTTGCACCCAGCTTCCAAAGGATCAGAAGGAGTCTAGAGGTTTATATTAGCATTTTGAAGATTGTGATTATTTCAAAGTTTTGTAAGAAGGTAGAGAACTCTCAGTGAGAACCATTTGAAGCTTGAATAAGATTCCACCCAGCTATTTCATCCAGAATACAGCTGCAAAAAGGTATTCCTCTACAGTGGATTCACAGAGTCTTGGAAGGATGAACAATTTCAGTTTCATCTAATCTGGTCTGAGTTTTATTGTCTTATGGGGACCAATCTATACATGGAGAAAGACCATCTGTGACATCCACTAACAAGGGTTCTACTTAAAAATCTACTGTTGTCATTAAAGAATCTTGACTTTGGGGAGCCGTTTGTCCTGTATGAAAGCCAGTGGTACATATTAGTAAATGATATATACAACACCTACATGTTCAGCTTATGTCTTCTATTTTGCAACAGGCATCCAGCTTCCTAGACCCAGGATACCTAAGTATGTCATCATCTTAGGAGACATCAAAGTCTATGTGAAAATGCTACCAACATCATTTAGAGCTCTTGCAGGTCCAAATGAACAAAAACCCCAAGTCAAACTGATGTAAGCAACAAAAAACATTTAATGGCTCATATAACTGAAAGATGCAGGGATAAAGTACATGTTAGAAAAGCCGGTATCTTTTTTTGTTTGGGGCACATTTAGATCTTCTATGGCATTTGAGTTTTGACCATTACTTTTCTTGAGAAATCTCTCTTTGCTTGACCTCTATGAGTTCACTGTTCTTATTCTTTCTAATACCTCATTGACTATTCCTTCATGGACCCCTCCGTTTCTTCTAACCACCCAAATGTTGGTTGTCTCCAGACCTGGGACCGTGTTCATCGCTTAACATGTTTTCCCTTAATGGCCTCATCTGAAAACACACACCCAACTACCATCCTTACACTATCAACTCTTAAATCTACATTTTCAAGTCTAACCTCCCTCTAGATCTTCTCATTGTATATCCATCTTCCTCCTCAATGTCTTTATTTAACTGCTCTACAGGTACGGCCAACTCAATGTAATCCATCTGACCCACTCTTCCAGTTTAAGATACAAACGAAACCACATTTCTTTTATACTTTCAACTAATTGTTCAAATTTTCACCAGCCCAAATAAATCTAGTCCTTCTTCTCAAACTCCAGATGGAAATGAATAGTTATAAACCCCTCCTACCCCACTACTAGCACCATTGTTTCATTGTGGCCACATGGATTGCTTTTAAACACTGGGCTTACCCATACTTGTGGACACTTATTCACCACAACTTTATTCCTTTACTAATTTAAATATGGGCCAATTTGCAAACTTCAAGTTTGCAGCTGTTTGACAAATAGTCACAAACTTAGAAACTGTTTCCCATGTCGGTTGGTTACACCCAAACCAGCCCTTCCCCATGAATTCAGACCATTTTGTTAATCCTGGAAGAGTCAGTCACCAAACCAATTTCCTTTCCCTCCTATCAAGTCCCATTTGGAGCCCTGGTGTTCTCCTCCCAGTGTTTCGTTTGTTTGCTTGTTTTGCTTTGTTTTTGGTCAGTGCCTTATCAATCTTAGACAACGGGTTTTTCAAATTTGGAATCTCAGAGAGCAGAGGTTGGGGATGTCTGACTCTTGCCTTTTTGGTGTGCTGCTTACAGTATCATAGGGCACAGTTGTACCCAACCCCCAATATAATGGATGACTATTCTCCTTACATATGCATAACTAAGAAGGGATACTCAATGATCTGTAGCAGAAAAAAGAAGATGACTTTCTCTCTCTACCCATATGAACGTGCTGACAGAGCCTCTTACCAAACAAACAAATCAAATCTATACTCAGTCGGTACCCGGACACCTCAATATGCCCAATTGAAATTATAACCTTTTCCCCCACAATTTGTTCCTTTTACTATACTCATTATATATATATATATATATATATATATATATATATATATATATATACTATCTATATCTGCAATTCCAGCCTCAAATGTGGGAAACCTTCTAGTCTTCTCTCACTCATGCACCATCCACATCCAATTTTACTTCATCATCTGGAATCAGTTTCTTCCCTTCTACTTTCAATGCCTTTGTCATTAATTCTTTTTTTTTTTTTTGCAGTACGTGAGTCTTTTGGAGCCTCATCTCCAGCTACTCCTCGATATAGTTTGTAAACTCTCCAAACTTCATATAGTTCACCAGCCACACCACAGTGTTTCCCACCCCTTTGTCTGTACACATGCTAGTCTTGATACCAGCAAAATCCACTTTTTCCTTTTCAACTGAATTGACCTCTTTCTCCTCCTGCAAAACGTAGTTCAAGTACTTCTAAATTTAGGAAATATTTTTGGCCTTTCTGTCTGGTTTTGATACCACTGTCTAAGTAGCAGAGCTGTTTATCGCATCACAACATGAAGGCTGACCTATTTGTTCATCTCCTCCTCTAGGCTATAATTTCTTTAACATAAATACCATGTCTTATTTCTCTTGACAGTCATGTCAGACAGTACACTGCCTGTCACCTAATGGGTGTTTCATAATATTGACTTGAAAGAATGAATGGCATGGATAAAGTGTCTAGAACAGTGTCTAGCACATCACCAGTGCTCAACAAATGTTAGTTTCAATTCACACCTTTCCTTCTTGTCCCCTAACTTTGTGTTGCTTCAGTAAGCTGTATAATTAGTTCTCACTTACACTGTAGGAGCTATTTGCCCCAAGAAAAGTGAAGATTTGTAGTTATTCAGATTTGCTGATCTGAATTATTATTTTATTATTATTAGTTATATTTTCTAATAAAGTTTACCAGTTATTTGCCAAGTACTCTCTTCTTTTTGTGCTGTCCAGGTACAATTTCTGTCAGTAATTTGCCGCTGAGAGAGAGAATACAAACATGAAACATGGTGCTTAGACTTCTTATAAAGATAACTTCTACCATTTATGGTTGGTATTGAAACAAGATCTGACACGACTTAGGAAACTATCCATTCAAGAAATAGAATTGGGGATTTGGAAAGCAAGACACCTTGGCGCCAACTACCACAATAAGTCAAGCTAGGCTTCTGTTGAGTCTTATTAATTCCCTATCTCCCCCATCTACTTACAGCAATTCCAGTGTGCATCATATGGGAATATGATGATATTTGGGGTCATTTTGATATCACAAAGAAAAGGATCCCGAAGTCAAAACCAACATACAGAAGAGGCAATTCTCAGATTAAACAAATCATGCTTTCTTTCAATTCTCAGATTAAACAAATTGTGCTTTCTTTATCTCTGAATTTTTTGAGTTACAAGTAACAATTATCATCATCATCATCATTAGCATCATCATTTTTGCCAAAATATACAAAATGGAAGGTTTTTATAGGCAAAAGAGAGTAGGACAAAGAAGTTGAAAGGGTAGATTATTTCAGGCAAGGTCAACTTCCTTCAGGGGACAGCAAGGGATCTCTGGCAGACTACATCACTAGTGCTGACCAGGAAATTCCAGACTGGTTTAAAATTTCCCTCCTGAGAAAGGTTGAAACTGCACTAGGTTAGGTGTTAAGTTTTGGTGAGGCTTAGCAAAAGTGACTCTATTTGGGGCTTGTTGTTTCTTTTTAACACTAACAAACTCCCAAGATAAGTGTCATTATTTCTACTTCTCAGATCTGGATTCATGGAGAGATTAAATAACTTGTCCAAGGTCACCCTAGCTGTTCAGGTTTTAAATAGGCTCTAAGTCTAATAAGTCTAATAAGAGTCATTTAAGAAAAATGCAAAAAGAGACTTGGACGTCAGCATTAAAAGTCCCTATTTAAAACTATATAATGAGTTTCTTGAAGATAAGATCTGACTGTTAGTTATCTTGGAATACTAAATAGCTGGCACCTGGTAGGGATCCCATAGTTAAGTAAAGTTCCTATAGGCAGGCCATGGGACACAATTTGGGGCAGGATATGTTGCCATTGTCTATGTATTAAAATGTTTCTTTTATTTCCTTCTTACGACAGAAACCATGTCATGTTCAATTTCATATTCTCCCTCTGACATCTGACACAGCCTTCCATTCCCATAGTACTCTCTTCAAACCCCTATTCCAAACCTTTAATTAATCTGCTATGTGTTTAAGTCATGGGTGCTTCTTAAATACGATGCATTTTTATTTGTATATATCCATAACCCAGTGAATAATACTTTAGGTGCTTATTGAATATATGTTATACAAATCAATAAATATGCTTGGGGTGGATTTATCATGTAAATGTATTTATAAATAAATAGACTTGAACGAAATCAAGTTAAACTGTTGAATAATCTTAGTAAAGATGAACTTGCCCTATTCACCAGTACCTGGCACAGAGTAGAATACTTAGTACATGCTTAAGTATTTGCACTTTAGTATGGGATCCAGATAAGTGAAGCCTTCACTTATTTTCTAGAGGACTAAAAAAGAATGGGGTAGCAGAAGCAAAGATTATATAGTTTGTGGTGGATTTTTAATATCAGATAACTTGTCCAGTATCACTGCCTTACACAGGGAGCCATGCTCACCCTCATCTGCTGGTCTTGGCACATAGGATTAACTCTCTCTAGTTCCCTAGAAATCTTTTCTCGAGAGTAAGTAACTGCCTAAACAATAAAAGTATCATCTCCATATATGCAAGTGTAATAAGTAAGTTCTAAGCTTCTTGATAACTTTATTCCTTTGTACTTGAGAGATACCTTTTGTAAAATTTCATGGAAGAAGACTCAAAGTGTTCACCTATGGCATCCATCTTCAAATGAGATCAATCTTTTAAATTCACTTTATAAGGCTTCCCTGGTGGCACAGAGGTTGAGAGTCCGCCTGCCGATGCAGGGGACACGGGTTCGTGCCCCGGTCCGGGAGGATCCCACATGCCGCGGAGCGGCTGGGCCCGTGAGCCATGGCCGCTGAGCCTGCGCATCCGGAGCCTGTGCTCCGCAACGGGAGAGGCCACGGCAGTGAGAGGCCCGCGTACCAAAAAAAAAAAAAAAATTTCACTTTATATTAATAGGGCATTTTGGACCTTCAAATGATTTCAACAACATGTTATTTCTGTTAATATCCACAATGACCTTCAAGGGTAGTACTATTTCTCTGTAGCAGATACTGGGTTGTGAGGGAGAAAAAACAGCCCCAGTAGCTGACCTACTCACTGCCAGTTAGATCTGGTTCTCCTTTACTGAACATTAACAATGTCACAAAGTCATCAACATCAACAATGACACTGGGATCTCATAGATCCCAGGCATGTTTGATCTCTCTTGCTGCAGCAAGCACAATGAACATAACTTTGTTTAACTATAGGTGTGTTCCTTGTAGTTTTAGACTGGTAGACATCCAGTTACTTATCCAGATCTATCTTTCATCTCACTTCCTTCTGGCTCCAGAGCTATGAATTTCTTTGGTATATATTCTCCTCTGTGTGACTGTGATATTGTAATTTATAATAAGAAATACATATTTGGTCTTTGTCTCCATCCCCAGTTCTGGCAGAGAGCTTCTAAAACCCTTGGGATTTCCTAAGTGGTGAGAGAAACAAATGTGTCGTTTGTTATATTAATGAGGAAACTTTTGGAAAGCCCCTATGTCACCTAAGGATGGGGGGACTGGTTACCAGGGAACCAGCCATGTGATTGGAGGGTTGGGACTTTCAGTTCTACCCCTCAACCTCCTGAGAGGGGAGAGGGAATGAAGGTTGAATCAATTGTCAGTGGCCAGTGATTTAATCAATCATGCCTATGTAATAAAGCCTCCATAAAAAGCCAAAAGATGGGATTCAGAGAGCTTGCAGGTTGGTGAACATGTGGAGATGAAGGAAGAATGGCACACCTGGACAGAGCATGGAGGCTCCAATCCCGTCCTACATACCTTGCCCTATGCATCTCTTCCATTTGGCTGTTCCTGAGTTATATCCTTTTATAATAAATCAGTAATCTAGTAAGTAAAATTCTCTGAGTTCTGTGAGCCACTCTAGCAAATTAATCAAACCCAAGAAGGAAGTCGTGGAACCTCTGATTTATAATTAGTTGATCAGAAGTACAGGTAACAACCTGGATTTGTGACTGGCATCTGAAGTGGGGGTGGGGGGGCAGAAGTGCAATCTTATAGGACCGAACTCTTAATCTGTGGAATCGGATACTATCTCCAGGTACATAGTGTCAAAATTGAGTTGAATTGTAGGACACCCAGCTGGTGTCAAAGCATTCGTTGTTGAATGTGTGGAGAATATCCCCCTGACACACACACTGAAAATTGGTCTCAGAAACCAAAAGAGTGTCCATGACATAAGAAAAAATTGAACAATTGAAGAAAAAAAACCAGTTCTCTTTCTGAGAATAGTGGATCTTTATTAGTTTAGGACAGGGGTTGGCAAATTTTTTCTGTAAAGAGCCAGAGAGTAAATATTTGGGGGCTTGTATGGGCTATATAGTCTTGTTGTAGCTTTTCACCTCTGCCATTGTTGTGTGAAAGCAGTAACAGATAACATGAGTTTATGAAAATAGGCAGCCAGCCAGATTTGGCCAATGGGCCTTATTTCGCAGTCTGTGGTTTAGGCCAACAATGGAAATTCTATTAACACATTAACTACTGTCATAGAAGGGAGCTTGTGGCCCATATAGGGCAAGAAAATGTGGAAATACTTTGGCCATGGGGAGACTCTGAGAAACACTCTTAAAAAGAGACACATCAAAGAAATAATCCCTGCTGGATGTTTGTGAGTGAAGTTGTGGCATCTGGAATTCTCGAGGCATCTCAGGAGCACAAGGAGAGCTAGCCCTCAAGCTGAAAGGTAGAAAGAATCTGGTCCACTGACTTGCTTAATTAACTAATTCTGGGGTTTTTCTACTGAGATTTCTTTGAATCCTTTTATTGTTTAACCAGTTTTGAATTGCTTAGCTGATACTTATCTCTATCTTGCTGATGTGGGAAGTGAGGATTAGACACCGAAGGTGACTTATTTTAGGTAAGACCTGGGATGGCCTTATACTCACTTCCTCTTTGAGCTCATTGCCCTCAACTTCATGCAGAAGATACCAGTTCTCTCTCTCTTTCTCTTTGCTGCTTTCCTCCCTTCCTCCCTTTCTTTCTCCCTCCCTGCTTCCCTCCCTTCCTTCCTCCCCTCCCTTCATGGAAATAGTGTACAATTGTGAAAAGCAGAGCTCTGGAGTCAGAGGACCTGACTGTATTATGGCCCCAGCAGTTACTAGCTCTGTGAACTTAGGCAAATGAATTAACCAGGCTGAGACCAGAGACTTTAGGATAATACAATCTACCTCATATGGTTATGGAAATTAAATCTAAAAAAAATATAAAGTACTTAGTACGGGGACTGGCCCATCATGATCACTCAATATCATTATTCTCTTGTCATTTAATTTTAGATTTTTACTGGCTTTAGAATATTTCTAATAGGCTGCTGTCACCTTAGACTGAATGTGAATAAAACATTATTTTCTGTCTTTATACTAAACCTTTCTGGTTGAACAACTTGCACAGATAATTATATACACCACTTTGTTCTTCTCCTCCTACATTTCACTTGAATGCCCAATGTAATTGCCTTGTTTTTGGCAATAGCATATAGTCTCTCTCTGTCCAAGACTATGGCTACATTCTTATTCTGTGCTTTTCTTACTCTAAAACTTTACCTCAAAACTTATACTCTGAAAATTATAAAATGTTGATGAGGGAAATTTAAGTTGATATAAAGAAATGGAAAGATATCCCATGTTCATGGATTGGAAGACTTAATATTGTAAAAACTTTCATACTACCTAAGGCAATCTACAGATTTAATGCAATTAGTATCAAAATACCCATGATATTTTTCACAGAACTAGAACAAATAATCCTAAAACTTATATGGAACCACAAAAGACCCCAAATAACCAAAGCAGTTTTGAGAAAAAATGAACAAAGCTGGACGTATAACACCCCCTGACTTCAGACTATACTTCAAAGCTACAGTAATCAAAAGAGTACGGTACTGGCACAAAAACAGACACACAGATCAATGGATCAGAATAGAGATCCCAGAAATAAACCACACACTTATGGTCAATTAATCTATGACAAAGGATGCAAGACTATACACTGGGAAAAAGACAGTCTCTTCGATAGTGGTGCTGGGAAATCTGAACAGCTACATGTAGAAGAATGCAATTAGAACATTTTCTCACATCATGTACAAAAATAAACTCAAGATGGATTAAAGACCTAAATGTAAGACTGGAACCATGAAAATCCTAGAATAAAACATAGGGAGAAAACTCTTTGACATAAATCATCATAGCACCATTTTTTGGGGATCTGTCTCCTAAAGCAAAGGAAACAAAAGCAAAAAAACAAATGAGACCTAATTAAACTTAAAAGCTTTTGCACAGCAAAGGAAACAACTGACAAAATGAAAAGACAACCTACTGAATGGGAGAATATATTTGCAAATTATGACCAATAAGGGGCTAATATCCAAAATACATAAACAGCTCATACAACTCAATATCAAAAAGACAAACAACCCAGTTAAAACATGGGCAGAAGACCCGAATAGGCATTTTTCCAAAGAAGACATACAGGTGACCAACAGGCAACATGAAAAGATCCTCGATATCGCTAATCATAAGAAAAATGCAAATCAAAACCACGTGACCTTTATCTTGAGCTGCTCAAGGGACCAGAGCACAATACTCATTTACTATAAACCAGAGGTTGACAAAGCTTTTCTGTAAAAGGCTACATAGTTGATATTTTAGGCTTTGTGGGCCAGATGGTCTTTGCTGCCACAATTTTGCTACGGTAGGGTGAAAGCATCCATAGACATTACTTAAATGAGTGGGTGTGACTGTGTTCTAATAAAACTTTATTTACAAAAGAAATACCAACACATGAGCTATCACCTCACACCTGTCAGAATGGCAATTATCAAAAAGACCACAAATAATAAATGTTGGCGAGGCTGAGGAGAAAAGGGATCTCTTGTGCACTGTTGGTGGGAATGTAAATTTGTGCAGCCACTATGGAAAATAGTATGAAAAAAACCTAAAAAATAGAACTACTGTATGACACAGCAATCCCATGCCTGAGTATATATCCAAAGAAAATGAAAACACTCATTCAAAAAGATACATGAACTCCAATGTTCGTAGCAGCATTATTTACAATAGCCAAGATATATATATATATATATATATATATATATAATGGAATAGTACTCAACCACAAAAAAGAATGAAAATTTGCCATTAGCAACAACATGGATGGACCTGGATGGTATTATGCTTAGTGAAATAAGTCGGACAGAGAAAGACAAATACTGTATGTTATCACTTCTGTGTAGAATCTAAAAAATAAAATGAATGAATATAACAAAACAGATATAGAGAACAAACTAGTGGTTACTGTTGGGGAGAGGGAAGGGAGGAAGGGCAAAATGGGGTAGGGGATTAAGAGGTACAAACTGCAAGTATAAAATAAATAAGCTACAAGGATCTATTGTACAGCACAGGGAATGTAGCCAGTATTTTATAATTATTTTAAATGGAGTGTAACCTATAAAAATACTGAATCACTATGTTGTAAACCTGAAACTAATATAATATTGTAAATCAACTGTACTTCAATTTTAAAATAATAATAATTTAAAAAACCAAAGCCTCACCTCTATGACTTGGTTTGTTGTCCTGCCTCTTACAGCTTACTCTCAACCAGTTACCATATTCTCCATCCTGTACCAAAAGTCATTCCTTAAAATGTTGCATTGACTACTAAATTCTTTTCAGTCTTCCAGTCACTACAAATCTTTGTTTCGACATAGAAAGTTAACATTTGTCTTCAAAATGCTTCACTAGATTGCTAGCCTCATTTTACTTCTTTTTTAAATACATATCTTGGCGACCCCTTCCCAACTAAAAAGCTGCAACCTAAAATCTTGGGGTCCTAAACGTACTTATGATCTAAAAGTGGACTAGGTCGCGCCACATACTTCCTATACTCTCAATTTTCTCATCTGTAAAATGCTTACCTCACAGCATTTGGAGGAGGAAAAAGAGAAGTGAGTTTTATGAGAGCACATGATAAGACTCCAACAGTATAATAGATTATTCACTTTATTTTTGAATGGTGGTGACATGATAAAGAGCCAAATGTATTCCAAAGAGTTTTCTAAGTTCTACACCCTGATGTTTGCAATATTTGAATTCTTTGTCTATCAATCATATTTGATGAACACATACTAAATACCTGACTATATATTATGCATTGTGGAGTACAAAGAAAAGAAACAGACATGGCCCTCGCCTTTTAGAAAAGTGTGATATTTTCTCCTTAGATAGTAATGCTGTACACTATATAATTGTACCAATTTTCTAACATAAAACATGTCAGAGTATATTCAGATAAATTTATGGAGCAGGAAAAAAAACAGTGTAGAGTCAGGGTTAAAATTACGGACGTTGAAATCTACAGACCCCAGATTCAATCCCAGCTTTTCCACTGATTACTTTGTGACCTGGGACTTGTTGCTTAATCTAGACAAGCCTCAGTACCCACATTTACAATGTGAGAATTTTAATACTATCTATCTGAAGGGACGGTTGTTGGAATCAACGATATAAGACATGTAAAGCCTTTAAATGAGTACTGTCTTGCAGACTTTCAATACCTGGTAACAACCATCATCTTCACTTAAAGGGTCGAGATCTATGTTACTATTTGAAGTGAGGCTTTGCCTACATCCAGAATGACTGACAATTTTCTAAGCCTATCATTATTTTCTCTATCTTCAAATAACTTCACGTGTGACTGCTTCTAAGAGGGGGAGAAACGTACATGCATCTATCATCATTCACTTAAAGAATTACCCAAATTGAAAACACCATCAGATTTAAATAAATGAGAAACATTCATACAAATGAATTCCCTGTATACAAATTGGAAACAGACAATTAAAATTACTTTCTCCTATGCCCTAGCAAGCATTCTACTCAAGAGGATTTTAAATTTCTCAGGGGATCAGGAAGAAAGAAAGAAAAAAAAATCCTTTCTGCTCTCAGGCAGAAATTCAAAGAGGAAAAACCCTTCTTATGTTGATCTCCTTCTCTGGATTTTCTTAATTTTATAAAATGGACTTAAAGGTCCCCTCTAGTTTTTATTTTTTTATTTTTTTCCAAGCCAGGGTAAATTGCATAAGCAAGGTCTGATACAAACTTCATGTTATGCATACAGGAGACTTAAAAACTGCAAAAAATAGGCCTTCTCAGCTTCGTTACTTGCCACTGCTTTCCTTATCCCCTCCCTATGCACCCTTCTGCCTGCAATTCACACAACTCCACACCTTTGCTCCTTTTTCTTCCAGACTGCAATGCCTTTCCCTCCTTACCCACTCAGCTTTCTTGGTCCAAATCAAATTTCACATCCCCTGCTAAGCTGTTCCTATAGCTACCTCTCCCCCCAAGGCAGAATCAATCACTCCTGGTGCTGTGATTCTACTGTGGCTTGTTCATGCTGTTTCAACAATTTTCACATTGTTTTCTAATCAGTTACTTACGTTTCTGTTCCTTTGCTGTTCCAAACCTTCTTTTTTCTTCCCTCAGTCAAAATAGATGTTGTCTCACACTGGCCTGGGGACCTCTATAAGATCATAAGTATTTGGTCCCAGTTCTCTTTGAGGAAAAGACAGTATCCAGAGCTATGGTTATCAACCAGGGCAATTTTGCCCCCCAGGGGACATTTGATAATATGTGGAGACATTTTTAATTGTCACAACTGGGGTGGTGCTACTGACATCTAGTGGGTAGAGGCGGGGAATGTTCCTAAATATCCTACAATGCACAGGGCAGCCCTGACAACAAAGAATTATGTGGCCCCAAATGTCAGTACAGTAGTACCAGAGTTGAGAAATCCTGGTCCAGAGTGAAGACTTTCTTAACATATTCATGCTAAGGCACTAAGTGCATGTAACGCTCCAGCCAGCTTCCCGGTTAGATGATACCACACATGGGCAGTCAAAAGAGTTGTACACAATACCAGCCAAGATTCCCTTACAAAGTTAAAGCTCATTTGATTAATCAACAAACTTTGTCATGATCCTTTTGGGAGAGTTGGGATGGGATCCATAGAAACTAATTCAAACTTCAGAAACTTTGTTCCTAGGTTTCCCTTGCTGATTCATGGAAGTAGCCAGCCTTCTGCATTTATTTACTTTTTAAAATTTCTTCATAATAATTTCACTCATGGTCCTATTGCTTCTCCGTCACTTTTGGTGAGAGCCACTCTTGGTTTTCTGAAGTTTGAACCTCTGAAAGAATGGTTTGAGACTTGGTCCTTCTCCTTGCCATGGGCTCCTTGGGAAAATGGGTTCGTTCCCTTTGTTAACTTAAAAAAAATGTACAATGTGAGAGCGAGTTAAGTTTTATTTGGGGCAAAATGAGGACTGCAGCCTGGGAGACAGCGTTTCAGATAGCTCTGAGAAACTGCTCCCAGGAGGCAAGGGGATGAGCCAGGATACACAGGAGTTTTGCAACAAAGGACAGGTGGTCGGAACGTCAAAAGATTATTGTTAATGAAAGAAAGCCAGATATCTCAAGTTAAGGAATTTAACGCTTTTCTGTATATGGGAAGAGGCAAGAGTCTGGACTCATTGAAATCATTCCTTTGATACGCACCTCAGCTATCTGGGGCCAGTATTCTGATAAATTCTGAGTTTCCTCCAGGCTCACCACAGGGCGTGGCTGCAGTCTAATGGCTGCTAGATGGCAGGCATTCTTTTCAGCCCTGAGTTTCCTCAGCTCAGGGCTCACGTTGGAGGGCTGCAATCCTTGATGACTGTGACATCCTTTGTTTATTGATATGGCAGGAAATACTCCATTTATCACCTTCTCAGGTGTCGGCATTCCTAAGAGAATTAGAAAATATAATTTTGCTAAGGGAGACGATCCTCAAGTCCTATTATACTTTTCCCTGGATCATAAGCAAAGAGATCATTAAGTGATTCTTCCCATAGTAAACAAAGTCTTCTCTAGCATCCTCCTATATTCACAGAAACAACTAGCATAATTTCTATGTGGGTGCCTTCCATGACATTCCATTTATGGAAACCTGTAAAATAAGAAGGTTTTAAGCAGGTTGCTTTCCAGACCAGATGCAGGTTGAGTTTTCAGTTTTGCCCCAGACACCTCAGGCTACAGTGGAATGGACACATCCATACAAGACCTTGGCTCCTTCCTACTCAGAGTCTGCAAACCTGGAAGCTGAACTTTGCGTCTTACTCTTTCCTTCCCATCTTCTTTGCCACACCCTAGGCTAAGCCACTACCAACTTTCTTCTGCACCAAGGCAGAGCTTCCCTATTGGTCTTCAACATCCCCTCTTGCTATGCATGCCCACAGTCTGTTACGTACAGTCAATTCAGTAAAGGTTTTGAGTCGAAATTTGATTAATCACACCCTGAGTAAAAGTAATTCACTAGCTCTTACAGCTTTTAGCATAAGGCCCATCATTCCTAAATATGCACTCAGAGTTCCGTATGGTACTGACAACCTGACCCTTATTTCCAGCCATGCTCTAAGTGCTCTGCCTCCTCTGTCAACTCCAGATCCACTAGTCTTCTTCAATTCTTAAAGTGTGCACTGCTTGGTTCCATCTCAAAGGCTTTGCCTGTGCTCTTCTCTTCATTTGGAATGCTCTTGCATTTGTCAAGTGTCACTTCAGAGAAAACTTCCATGATTTCACAGACGATAGAACATTTAATTTTCTATTCTGTGCTGTACAATATGGTAGCCACCATCCACAATGTAGCCATTTAAATTTAAATTGATTAAATTAAATATTTAGTTCCTCAGTCACACTAGCCACACTAGTCACTACTGCAATGGACAGAAAAAATACAGAACATTCCCGTCGTCACGGAATGTTCTATTCGACAGTTCTACTTATATATTTTCATCGTACCAGTTATCTTTCTCAGCATTTAGCACAGTAGTCAATTTACATTTATTTCTGTGATTTTTGAAGATGATAGAATGGTCTCCCCAACTAGACTCCACGTTCCATGATGGCATGAACTGTGATGTATTTCCCTTGTTATTTCTGGCAGATATTTGGTACTTAATAATTATTCATTGAAAAAAAAGATGAATGAATAGTTAATAGTCAAAACATGGTTTTATAAACAACTCTATTGAAATATAATTCATGTACTAAACAGGTCACCTATTTAAAGTGTGCAATTCAATGGCTTTTAGTATAGTCACAGAGTTGTACGATTATCAATAATCTAATCTTAAAACATTTTTATTCTCCTTAAAGGAAACTCTGGACCCATCAGCAGTCACCCCTGATTCCTTCCCCCCTCCCCGTGCTCTAAGCAACTACCAGTCTACTTTCTTTATCTATAGATTTGCCTATTCTTACCATTAAATGTAATAGAATCTTAATACATGTGGTCTTTCATGACTGAATTCTTTCACTTAGCATAACGTTTTCAAGAATCATCCATGTTGTAGCAAGTATCCGAGCTTCATCCCTTCTTATTGCCAAATAATATTTCTTATATAGATATACCATATTTTATTTATTTATTTATTTCTCAGTTGATGGACATTTGGGTTGCTCTGCTTTGGAGCTATTATGAATAACGTTGCTGCTATAAACATTCATGTACATGTTCTTGTTTGTACATATTTCCATTTTGCTATAGTGGAATTGCTGGATCATATGATAACTCTATGTTTAACATTTTGAGAAACTGTCAAACTATTTCCCAAAGGAGATACATCACTTTACATTCTCATCAGCAATCTTTGTGGGTTCTAATTTCTCCACATCTTTGCTAACACTTGCTATTGTATGTCATTTTGATTATAGCAATCTTAGTGGGAGTTGAGTGGTGACTCATTGTGGTTGTGATTTGCATTCCCCTAAGGACTGATGATGTTAGGCATCTTGTCATGTTTGTTAGCCATTTGTGTATCTACTTTGGAGAAATGTCTATTCAAATTATTTGTCTATATTTTTTATTGTTGAGTTGTAAGAGTTCTTTATATATTCATGATGCAAGTCTGTTGTCAGATATATGATTTGCAAATATATTTTTCCATTCTCTGGGTTGTTTTTTCACTTTCTTTATGGTGTGCTTTTTTTTTTTTTAAATTAATTTATTTATTTTTGGCTGTGTTGGGTCTTCGTTTCTGTGTGAGGGCTTTCTCTAGTTGGGACAAGTGGGGGCCACTCTTCATAACGGTGCGCAGGCCTCTCACTGTCGCGGCCTCTTTTCTTGCGGAGCACAGGCTCCCGACGCGCAGGCTCAGTAGTTGTGGCTCACGGGCCTAGTTGTTCTGCGGCATGTGGGATCTTCCCAGACCAGGGCTCGAGCCCATGTCCCCTGAATTGGCAGGCAGATTCTCAACCACTGCGCCACCAGGGAAGCCCGATGGTGTGCTTTAATGCTCAAAAAATTTTAACTTAATGCAGTCCAGTTTATCTACTTTTTCTTTTATTGTTTGTGCTTTTGGTGTTATATCTAAGAAGCCATTGCCTAACCCAAGATCATGAAGATTTACTTCTATGTTTTTTTCTAAGAGTTTATAGTTTTAGCTCTTACATTTAGGTTCATGATCCATTTTGAATTAATTTTTGTGTATTATGTGAAGTAGGGGTCCACCTTTATTCTTTTGAGCATAACTATCCAATAGCACCATTTGTCAAACAGAATATTTTTTTTCCACATGAATTATCTTGGCACCCTTGTTAAAAATTAGTTGGGGGCTTCCCTAGTGGCGCAGTGGTTGAGAGTCCGCCTGCCAATGCAGGGGATGCGGGTTCGTGCCCCGGTCCGGGGGATCCCGCATGCTGCGGAGCGGCTGGACCCGTGAGCCATGGCGGCTGGGCCTGCGCGTCCAGAGCCTGTGCTCCGCGGCGGGAGAGGCCACAGCAGAGAGGTGCCCGCGTACCGAGAAAAAAAAAAAAAAAAAAATTAGTTGGCCATAAATTGAAGGGTTTGTTGTTGGACTTTCAGTTTTATTCCCTGGATCTATTTATCTTTCTGTATGCCAGTATCACATTGTCTCAATTACTGTAGCTTTATAATAAGTTTTGAGATGGGAAGTGTGAGTTCTCCCACTTTGCTCTTTTTCAAGATTGTTTTGGCTATTCTGGGTCTCTTGCATTTCCATATAAATATTATTAATTTCTTCAAAGAAAGTCAGCTACAATGATGATATGGATTGCATTGAATTTGTAGGTTAATTTGAAGGATATTGCCATCTTAAAAATATTAAATATTCTGGCCCGTGGATATGGGGAAACTTTTCATTTATCTGAATCTTTTTTTTTTCAGCTGTGTTTTGTAATTTTTGGTGTAAAAATCTTATGTTCCCTTTTTAAGTTTTAGTCCTAAGTATTTTATTCTTTTTTATTAAATATAATCCTAAATATTTTATTCTTTTTGAGGCTATGGGATTGTTTTCTAATTTTATTTTTAGATTGTTCATTACTAGTGTTTAGAAATAGAATTGTTTCTTATATTGAGCTTATATTAGTAATCTTAAAGCACTCATTTATTAGCTGAAATAGATTTGATTTTTAGCTGATTTTTTTAGTTATCTAAATATAAAATCAGTCTTCTGCAAATAGAGGTAGTTTTACTTCTTACTTTTTGATATGAATGTATTTTATTTATTTTTCTTGCTTAATTACTCTGACTAGAATCTCTAGTACTACAATGTTGAATGAAAGGGATGAAAGTATACATGTTTGTTTAATTCTAAATCTTAGGGGAAAATCATCTAGTCCTTCACTACTAAATATGATGTTAACTGTAAGTTTTTAATAAATGCTCTTTATCACGTTGAGGAAGTTCCTTCTATTCTTATTTTGTTAAGTGTATTTATCATTAAAAGGTGTTGGATTTTATGAAAAAGATTTTTCTGTGTACATTGAGATGATCGTATGGGTTTTGTCTTTAATTCTATTAATGTAGTGTATTACACTGCTTAATTTTCAGATGTTGAACTGATTTGCATTCTGGGATAAGTCCTACTTGGTCCTGGTGTATAATCATTTTTATATGTCTCTGGATTTGATTTGCTAGTTTTGTTGAGGGTTTTTGCATCTATATTAGTAATGAATATTGGTGTGTAGTTTTCTTTTCTTGAAATGTCTTATCTGGTTTTGATACCTGAGTAATACTTATCTTATGGAATGAATTAGGAAGTATTTCTGCCTCTATTTTTTGTAAGAGTTTATAAAGGATCAGTATTAATTTTTCTTTCAATGTTTGATGAACTTCACTAGTGAAGACCTTTGACCATGGGCTTTTCTTCATGAAAAATTGTTACTAATTCAACATCTTTTCCTGTTGTAGCTGTATTCAGATTGTATACAGTTGATGTTGGTAATTTGTGTTTTTCTAAAAATGTGTCCATTTCATCTAACTTACCTAATTTGTTGGTAGACAGTTGTTTACAATATTCCCTTATAATCTTTTTTTTTTTTCCTGTAAAGCCAATAGTAATATCCCCTTTTATTCCTGATTTTAGTAATTTGAGTCTTACCTTTGCTTTTCTTGGTCAATCTCACTAAAGGTTTTTTAACTCTGTTGATCTTTTCAAAGACCCAACATCTGGTTTCATTGTTTTTCTCTTTTGTTTTTCCATTTTCTTTTCACTGATTCCTATTCTATTCTTTATTTTTTCCTTCCATTTGCTGACTATGGATTTATTTTGCTCTTTTTTTTCTAGCTTCTTAAGTTTAGGCTATTGACTTAAGATCTTTATTTTTTTAACATAGGTGTTTACAGCTATAAGTGTTCCTATAAGCACTGTTTTGTTACATCTCTTAAATTCTGGCATATTTTTATTCTCATCCATCTCAAAATACTTTCTAGTTTCCTTTGTGAATTTTTCAATGTCCAGTTAGTTATTTAGTAGTGTATTATTGTATTTCCATATATTTGTGATTTTTTCCAAATTTCCTTCTGTTATTGATTTCTAATTTCATTCCACCGAGAACACACTTTATGTCAATCCTTTTAAATTGACTGAGACCTGTTTTATTGTTTAGCATATAGACTATCTTGGAGAATGTTCTATACGTGTTTGGGGAGAAGTTATATTCCACTGTTACTGGGTGGACTGGTCTAAAAATGTTTATTAGATCCAATTGTTTTATAGTTTTATTTAAGTCTTCTATGTGCATGTAAATCTATCTAGTTATTCTAGCTACTGAAGTTGGGAAGTGAAATCCCTAATTATTATTATTGAACTATCTATTTATCCTTTCAATTCTGTTAGTTTTGTTTCACATTTTGAGGGCTCTATTGTTAGGTGCATAGATATTTGTAATGGTTATGTCTTCCTGATGAATTTACTCTTTTATCATTATAGAATGTCCGTCTTGTCTCTTATCACATTTTTTCTTTTACAGTGTATTTTGTCTGATATTAATATAGCCGTTCCAACTTATCTATGGTTGCTGACTGAATGCTAGCTTTTTAAAAATCTTTTTTCTTTCGATCTGTTTGTCTTCTTAAACCTAAAGTATATCTCCTGTAGACTGCATATAGTTGGGTCATATTTTCAGTCTGACATATTTTACTTTTGATTCAGGTATTTAATCCATTCACATTTAACATTATTATTTATATAGCTAGATTCACACCTGCCATTTTCCTTTTGTTTTTTTATATATCAAGGATATGATTTTAAATTTAATTTAATAAGTCCTCTTTTATTATGCTCTCCTTTTGCGTAATGTGGAAAGCACAATATGTTTGTGGCCAGGACTTCTCTATTTGGATCACAGTTTCACATTTCGATACTTTTATGAAGACTTTAAAATTCTCTGGATATAATTTTTTTCATCAGTCAAATGGGGACTACTATTCCTGCTTTGCTGAAGCCCGAGCATTTTTGGTGCAGGTGAAATTTGAAACATGTACCAGAAAGGGTTTTTGAAAGGGTTTTTGTATGAAAGCTGACTGTCACTACAAATAGAACAGGGACTATAGGAAAAGTAGGTAGATGACACCTTCACCGTAACTTCACCCAGATTCTAATACTCTGCATGGCCCACATACCTCTGCCTCAGCAGGGCCCACATCTACTAATCAGAGCTTCCACCATTTGCATTAACTTGAATCTGCAATCCCTTTATAGTCTTGAGCACTGAGCAAATGTATAGCAATTATTTCCAACTAGACCATATTTTTTTTTATTCCATAACATCTCCATTCACAGGATTGATGCTGTATTTGAAACCAGGGGCTTCAGCAGCATGAGCAAAGATGAGCCAGGGACAAAGCATATATTTGGACTCATTGCTTTGAACTTTTTTTTTTTTTTCATTCAAAAGCTCTCTCCTGCAGTGGGAACTAAGTTTAACACACCATCCCTGACACTAGAAGCAATTTGCCTTCTAGCAAAAAGAGATCTCCCTCATGCCTGGGATTTGGACTCTCTCAGACCTATGCCACTTAGTTGAGTTTCAGTTTTATCAACCATAACAGTTGTGAGAGGGTGACAGAATTTACTTCACAGTATTATTTTGAGACTTATTTTAGATGAATATATAGAAAACTACTTACACATATTTGGTACTTGGTATGAATTATCTCTACTACCTACCTCATCTCTTACAAGAAAACCCGTTTGTGAGGACTCTGTATAATGCCTTGTCAATCCTTCATGCCTCAAGGATAAACAGATACAACACTCATGTCAATTAGCCCTTCCTTTAATATCAAGTGTACTATTGGGATCAAGTTTGAGGATAAAATCCCACTAAGCACTGACTGAAATCTCACTGATGAATGGGAGTAGATAAGGAAAAGAGAGGGAGGACAACTTACATTACATAGAATAAGAGGTGGACACCTGGGACAAAAGAAGAGAAAGTGTTAAAAAAAATACACACACACACACACACACATATATATATATATATATATATAATCATGCCTAGGAACCAAGTGAAAGAACAGAAAATAGAGATGAGGAAAATTAGGATAGATTTATTTCATACATAATGACTTTTACTTTTAACCTTTTATGCCAGGATTTGCTCTCTCTAGCATCCTTTCTGCGCTTTGAAAGACTCTCCGTTATTTAGATCAGCCAGAATGGGGGGTGGTGAGGGTGGTGAGCCAACTATTTTTAGACAGAAGTTCATCTATTAAATTTTCTAAAGCAAGACCTATTCTGAGAAGCATAATTGAGTATTTGCAAGGAATACTTTGGAGGCCTCTGCAGGGCAGCCAGTTGTCAGACTTCTAAAGACACTGCATCATTCTTGGTAACCGTCAAGAAAATGAATCATCACTCCTTTTTGTCCTTTCTTGAAGACATTCCAAGCCTTAAGGTTTTGTGGTGCTTGGGGCAGCATCTCTCTGTAGTTTTAGGCTGTTAGATCTTAGTTGAAGAATGTCAATGTGAAATGAGATTTATGTCAGCTTGTCTAACACACCTGACAAGCAATTCAAATATTATCCCAACCTGGATACTCTCACAGTGACCAAGGTGAAAATTAAGTCCTACAAAGGCTCAAGATGAGTATTTCCAAGGCCAAGTCTCCCCCAACTCCCGTTCTCCCTTTCCATGTTTTCCATGATTTAATAATAAGCATCTTGCTGCGAAAGAACATTTAAAATTCTAGGTAATGTGTGCATAATGCAAAAACAAAGGGAGAATCATCAAATGTGTCATATCAGTCATTGTAATATTCTTATAATGCTCTTCTTTATACCATTGTTCCCTTCAAAGAAGCAGTGACAATTCCTAAAAAGATAAATTCATGAAGCACCTTCTGTGTGCAAGGCACTTTGTTCCGTGTTAATGGGAATACAAGATAAAAGCAGATATGATTCCTACCCTCAAAATGGTGTAAATAACAGTTTAAGATAACAATGGAAAACATCTGTCAGGGCAATATGGGAGTTATTATCAAATGAAAGCACAACAATAAACGCTATAAAAAGTCTGAGAATTGAGTGACTCTAGCATTCCTGGTTGTTTAGGAGTGTTCTTTGAAAAGAAGGTGAAAGTTTTCTTAGGAAGCAAAAGGCAAGACATTTCCTTTGTTACTATCATGATTTTCATTTAATAGGTTTAGGCTTAAAAGAATTTATTACACAAATTATTGTTATTTGGGAGTTTTTTGACTTTAAAAGGCTTGCCGCATTGTTAAGCTAGTGTGTAATCTTGGACAAATCATCGAACTTCAAGTTGTTTATTTATAAAAAGGCAACAATATTACCAACTTTTTAAGGTTGTTGTGAGACTACTTGAAATAAAATAATATCTGAAAAGCTCTTTGCACAGTGATTGACACTGTAAATGCTTAGCTGCCTCTTAGGTTGATTATGTGGCCTTGATTTTCCACTTATGGTCTTAATCACCAAGTTTTTCTTAAGAGGACCAAAAATGTGAACAATTTTAATCAGCAATTCCTTTTATTGTGTTTTTTTTTTTTTTTACCATTTTTAAAAATCGAAGTATAGTTAATTTACAATCTTGTGTTAGTTTCAGGTGCACAGCTGACTCAGTTATATGTATATATATACTTTTTCAGATTCTTTTCCTTTATAGGTTATTACAAGATATTGAGTATAGTTCCCTGTGCTATACAGTAGGTCCTTGTTGTTTATCTATTTTATGTATAGTAGTATGTATCTGTTAATCCCAACCTCCTAATTTATCTCTCCCCTCCCAACCCCCGCTATTCCCTTTGGTAACCATAAGCTTGTTTTCTATGTCTGTCAGTCTATTTCTGTTTTGTACATAAGTTCGTTTATATCATTTTTTTAGATTCCACATATAAGTGGTATCCTATGATATTTGTCTCTCTCTGTCTGACTTCATTTAACGTGATAATCTCTAGGTCCATCCATGTTACTACAAAAGACATTATTTCATTCTTTTTTATTACTGAGTAGTATTCCATTGTATATATACACCACATCTTCTTTATCCATTCATCTGTCAATGGACCCTTCCATGTCTTGGCTATTGTAAATATCAACTATACATTCAGCTAAACAAGGATAACTACCATAGATGTAACTATTGTTCCCCTAAATATTTGGGTATGACTGTGTGAGTCAAAGTGATGTGTGGCACTTCCATGTGGAAACATCCAATTTCTGATACTTGAACCTCCAGCCCACCCCTCTCAGTGGAAGTGACTGTGAAAGTATTGCTCGATATGGAGATCCACTGCTAAACCATAACATGAAAAGCTGCTTCCCTGGAAAGAGGCCCAAACCTGTAACAGACTTTGCACAAGTAAGAAATCGACCTTTGTTGTTTTAATTAAGACACTGAGATTACAATAATAAACCTCAAAAAAACATTACGGTAACTTCACATTAGTAATGTTTTCAGATGAGATTAAAAGATTAATGTAATATTATTAATAAGGGACTTTGTGCTCAAGCTAAATAAAAAGGAAATATCTGGGTACTATCTGGAGATGCTAATACATTACTTTCCCAGGCTTGAAAATACCTGACTAAGATCTCAAATAGTGAACATCGATCATCTGAATTCTATAATGAAATGCAAGCTCCCTCTCTGACTTCAAAATTTGGATTGTGATACCCCATTCTTGCCAACAAAGCCATCTGGCTTGGTAAAATTAATTCTTGGGTAAGGAGCTCATAGAATTTCTGAGATAAACTTCTTGGAAACTTTTGGCAACCAGGAAGTATCCTTGGCCAGAACTCAGAGATCTGAAAAACTGCTTTAACAAACAGTGTAGCTTTCAATGTCAATGCCATGGATTAGCTTTGTAGCTTAGTCAAATCACTTTTCACTTGTCTGGGCTTTAATTTCCTAGCCATATGATGAAAGTGTCAGATTAATGATATCAAAGGTCTGTTTTAGCAACTTATTAATGTGCAACCTGTAGTTTCAAATGAGAAAATAAAATATAAATTTCTATCCCATAAGCTAGAACTTGTTATTCTGGAGAAGTAAAGCCCATGATGAAATCTGAAAATATTTGTTAATGTAGACACTAACCAACCACAAAAAAAGTAGTATGAATTACCATTATTGCATAACAAGTAAAAGTGTGAAAAAATCCCTCAGATTATGATCATCTTGAGGGCAAATACTACTCCTTCCTAATCTTAGTATATCTGTGTAACATGATGTCTGATTTACATAGTAGGTGCTCAAAAAATTATTTATGGAGTTGATCAATAGATTTATAAATCTGCGGTAGATTAAATGGAATGGATGGATATTGAAGATATTTCCTTGGCATTTTTTTGTCCTATGTGTGTGTAACTAACTGTATAAAATACTCTTTGTGAGAAAACAAAGAAACATTGCGTACGTTTTTAAATGCTTGAATAGATGGTATGCAAAGTAGAAAGAAGTAGGAGTCAAAAGTCTTTAGTTGCTGAGCTGGTGTGTCATCATTAACTAGTGGTGTAACTTTGGGGAAACCACTTCACCTGCTGAACCTCAAATTTCTCATCTATAAAATGGCTATTAGAAATTTGTCATGTCTCCTAAGAGTTGCTGTGAAAACAAAATGGGATGAGGTATAAAGAGGCTTTGAAAAATGAAAATATATGTCATTATGATTGTTAATCAGCCAATGAGGAGCAGCTTGTATTTCTGAGAATAAAGGTTCTCAGAGGCAAGCACTTTTTGCAGGAGCTGGAAATCTTCCTTTGGTTCTTGCAGTACCTTGAAACCTGCTTTTTATTGGGAGTCCTAGGCTCTCTGTTCTTCCTTTAGCAAAATTACCTTTCAGAATATCCCTGTCCTCAAAGCAAACACTGGTGTTATTTTCAACTAATAGCATTTTTTTTTCCTATCTTGAAATTCTTTCATCAGATTTCCCTTCCCTTTCCAAACTCTAGATGTCAGTGTTCTCAGGTCCAACCTATGGGCTTTTTCTATATATATATTCACCCTCTTTCAATGTGCTGTCGTCCAGACCTATTACTTCAGTGAGCCCATCAATCCCAAATTTAGGTCCGTCTTTTACCTTGCCCTGAAATCTAGACTCTTGTTTCCACCTGTTTCATCAACATTTCCAGTTATATATCTGATAGGCATCTCAAACTCAACAAGCTCTCAACCCCATCTGCCACTCCCATATTTTTCTCATCTCTGCAGAAGGAATCAAGTACCCAACAGCCAAGGTCTGAAAGTTTAGAATCATCTTTGATTTTTATTTTTCTCTCACATTCTACATCCAATACAACCATTAAAATTTTGTCTACTTGCTCATCTGCTCTTGCCACTTAATCGGTCTTCCTGTTTATGCTCTTACTCTATCACCAGAATATTTTTCACACAATGGACAGATTAACCTTTTAAATATGTGAGCCAGACCAAAGCATGGCATTGTTCAGCATCCTTCAACTAATTTTCCATGAGACTGAGGACAAAATCTAAAATCCCGGAGGTAAACTTAAGCTCCTTCACCGTTGCCACCTTGCTCACTGCACTCAAGCCTCAAAGGCCTTCTGGTCACCTGGTCGGTGTTTGAACTCACCAAGTCTCCTCTCATTTGCGGATTTTGCACATACTGTTCCTTCTGGTCTGGAATGCTACTTCTCCAGCATCACAGTTCAGATCCTCACTCTTTTCAGGAGCTTCTCAAAAAGTCATCACTTTGGAGACTCCTTCCCTGACCATCATCTTCGAAATGCCTCTCCTTGTTATCTTTATCTCCTTAGCCTGCGCTCTTTTTCTCCACTGCACCATCGTTATTGATTTTTCTTCATATTTGTTTTTTCAGATTGTTTTTTCTCAAATATCTATAATATGTAGATTTGCTTTTGTATAAAGAAATAAATATAAGCTTTAATAAATCAAAATAACTGAGAGATCCAGGCTACCTACTCTGAGGCCCTTTTGCAGAGAGGCAAAACTCGGAGAATAAGCAAGAAGAATAAGACACACAGGCTTATAATTACCTCTTATTTAATTAGAAAAACTGAGAGAAGGTAAAGGAGCTTAAAATTTCAGAAATGGAAGAAGCCCTAGTTAATATGTATTGGGGGGAGGCAATCTTTACATTTTACAGAGTAGAAGTCTTAGGGGTGGAGGAGAGGAAGTCTTACAAATGTCATTCAGTAAATGCAAAACAGTATGTTGGGGGTGGGAGGTGTCACTTGACACTCCATCACATTTTTTTGGCTACACAGTTGAGTATTCATTACCACCGATGGTTTCAACAACAATGGAAGGTCACTGCTGTCTGGAAGGAAGAGAAAAGAAAGGTGTCAGTATAAGAATACTTTTCAGCTAGGACTGAATTATGCTTTATGGCTAATTCTCAAAACCAATGTTTAGAATATCTCAGAATACCATCCGAATTCTGAGATTGCTGCTGCTTCACAGTTTGACTAAACTCTATAAAATGAATGACACCATTCTAGAAATGTCAAAAAGTGGAAACAAACCTAGACTTGATTTTATTCATAATTTCCTTTCTGTCTGAAATCCTTGCTCAGTTTAATTTGAAATGGCAACAACAACAAAAAAGTCATTGATCACGTCAGGTTTTCTAAGCAATATTTTGAGTTTGAATTACAATAAAATATTTCTCTAATCTTCTGAGAGATGGCCACTGCATCTGCTAAATACTACATAAAGTAATGTTATTAAAAATTAACGTTTTTAATTTAACTGGTATTGCCATTAACACTCATATTTCTTATAGTAATATTATTCTTCCAATTCCATTAGGCCTTTTGTGCATAGCCATGTTTATACTGCTCTTCTATTATTTATATGTTTAATTTGTGATTGGGTTACTTCATATATTTCAATTCCATTATAATGCAATGTGATGATATAAAACTCTAGTCAATTGTATTTCCTCAATCAGTAGGATTCCATTTCTTTTATTAGCACTTGTAGTAGAGGGTCTGACTCCATTGTGATGTTTGACGGCTGACAGCTTTTAAGATCTACTTCTCCTTCTTTTCCTCCTGCCCCACATCTGATCAAACTGATAAGAAAGCCCAGTTCTCCCTCCTTTGGCATGAATGGAAAATTCATACTACACAAGCCCTGTCCTATGCATGGAAAGCCCCCGCCCCTTCCTACCCCCCACATCCAGTATCATAAACACCCAAGCCAGCCTCCTTTCCATACTATCTCAAGCCCTTTTGGGACGAGCTTGGGGAGTCTATCCTGCTGTACCCAGAAAGCCTCATTCTGTGAGTCACAAACCTTTTCCTACCCACGAGGAGCGTACATGGTGTCATCATTCTCAACATGTGAACCAAATTTTGGGCCAGAATCCTCCATCACTATGCAATGTGGATACAACACTTGGCATTCTATAGGTTACTTAATCATTATGTAGAGAACTTACATGGAGTATAGAGGAAAAGATCTCAATTGGTCTACATCATTTTACTGAAAAAAAACACTATGCATCTTGTTAGATTTAAACTGGGTACAGCAACATTTTCATTTTATTTGCAATTACAAGCAAAGACATAAGGTAAATCAGGTGAGCTAAGTTTTCTTTTCCCTGAATAAAAGAAGAGCTGAGATGATTAATAACAATAAGTACATTAACACAGTAGTTTAAAGGTTAAATTAGCAAATTCTAATAAACCTACACACACATTCTATAGAATAAGAAATGGTGCTTATTAAATAAGATTATATTTTTGGTACTAAAGTCAACTTTGTATTTAATATTTAGTGAATGTACTCAAGAAGGGCTTCGTGCTGAGTAGCATTAGGTGGTATATGACCATCTCAGGAAAATGCTTGTCCCTTCCAAGGAAATAAAACCAAGGACAAATTTTCTCCACTTTTTAAAGTACTTGACATATTAGAATTATTTTCTCCCAAGATTTTATGACATCACTTAAACCTATAATTTATATTCCCAAAATAATTTATGTAAGATTACATGGTTGAGTTGTTTATTTACTGATGTTTTTTAAATTCTGTATCAGAATTGAGTTGGCAATAGTTTTTGGACATAACACATTATGATGTGTCTGTGCAAGACCTTTTGTTCCTTATTATATGTTATTGCTTCTCTCCATATTAGGCTTGACAGATAAAATGCAGGATGCCCACTTAAATTCAAATTTCAGATAAAAAAATTTTTTAGTACACATATTTAGTATATGTGTGTCTCGTGCAATATTTGGGACTAAAACAAAAGAATCTACAACTCTTGCTTTTCTGTGTATGTCCCCTCAGGCTGAAATTCCTAAGGATGGGAAGGTCTTTTTAATCCAATATTACTTGGGTATTAGTAAGTATTATTTATCTTTTATCTGAAATTCAAATGTAACCAGATGCCCTGTAATTTTATTTGCTAAATCTGGCAACCCTACTGCCTACCCCCCAAACTCAATTCACACTTTTATAAACAGAGTCTTGTATATTTAATATGTATCTTTCCTATCTATGTTTATATATATATAATACATATGTAATATATATTCATCAAGTATTGTATATGCAAGTGCATGTTTAAAATTTAAGTAAATGTTATTGAGCTTTAAATCACATTGTTTTCCTTTTAAGTATCATTACTTTAGTACTTTCTCCATGTAGATATGGCTCATTTCATCTGGCCAATACACAGTATCCCACCTAGCCATGGACTATAATTCACTGAAGTTTTCCCCCAAGGATAACACCTAGGATATTTCACTTCTTTGCAAAAAAAGCAATGCTGAAATTATATTCTTGTTGCATGTGCCCCTCTGCTCTTGTGTGGAATTTCTCCAAGGTGTATATTCATACCCAGGAGTGAAATCCTGCATGGGATATATATTTGTTATTCATTTTAATATGAACTTTCAGATGGTTCTCCTAACAGCTACTTCAGTTTACACTCTCAAAATAACAGCGTGAGATTTTCTTTCTCTTCATCTTCTCCAACACCTTATATTATTAAACTTTCATTTTTGTCATCGTAATGAGTATAAAGTATCTATGTATTCTCTTAATTTTTGCTTCTCTAATTACTAATGAGACTGAGAATCTCTTCATTGTTTTTTTCTAATAGATTATATTTTCCTGCTTCTTTGTATTTTGAGTAATTCTGGATTCTATCCTTTGCATTTTGAATGTTATATTATAGGCGGTCTTTGTCTTCAAAGGCCCTTACTCCTCAAAAGAGTGTTGTATTCATTTGCTTGTTACTTGGTTTAACAAATTCTCCTACAGAATGCATTAGCTCAGATCTCTGTGCAATTGAAGGCATTTTTATATGTTTACTTCACTGGGTTCTTTGCTGTCTGTCCTATAAACGTGTACTTCAGCAATCAGGCAGAGATTGGACAAAGTTACAAGTACAACCTGACCACAGTTCCCCTCACCTGTCCCTTTTCTTTTGGATAAGTCCCTCACTTTGGGGCAATAAAGATCACCACCCCAGCTTCTTTATTCCTTGTGCAAGAAAGATGACATGTTTTTATCAGAGCTTCAGGCTCCTCCACATGGAATGACCAGAGCTGACCCTCAGGCCACTACTGCTAAGGTGAGGATCTCACCCAGTCCCATCTCTTCTTCCAGATTTCAGCTTGTCCCTAAAGTCTACCTTCAGTAGTTGCTTTTTATTTTATTTTTTTTTTAATTTAATTTTTTTTTTGCCAATGGTAATGGATATGTAAGGAGTTGCTTTTTAAATTTTGCTCAGAGTCCATAATTGTTATCTGTAGGTGGATGATCTACCTTGAAGTTGCTGTGTCATACATGAAAGCAGAACTCCTCATCTGTTAAGTTTTGTATTTCAACAATTATATCTTTCACTTCTAGAATTCCCATGTTGTTCCTTAAAAAAAATTCTGGTTACTATTTATAGCCTCTTGTTTCTCATATATTTTGTATTATAATTTTCTATTTCTTTTATTCTTTATATAATAATTCTAGTATCTGATCTCGTTGGGTGTGTAACTCTTCTGTTTGCAATTTCTATTGCCTCTTCTCTCGGAAATGTGTGTTTTGTAAATATTTTTTTCATTTTAAATTGGTAATTAGCTCCATTTATTCCGTAGAAACTCTAAGGGACATAGATTGGGCATCGTTTTCTCAAGATAAGATTTTAATTCATTTCTACTGCATGTTCCAAACGTTACCAACATGAAACAGCATTCATTCATGTATGTATGTACTTACGTATAGACGTATGTATGTACGTACGTATGTATGTTGGCCTAGTGATTATCTTATTGAGAAGGTAGTTAAGGCCAGCTTCACAGTATGTGACCTATGCAGTCACACAGGACCCCACACTGGGAAGACCATCATACTTGGCTTAATGCTCTGTTGTCATCATCTTGAAGTTTGTAATAATTTTTAAGCAAAGAACCTCACATTTTAATTTTGCATTGGGCCTCACTGCGACTGGTCCTGAGGATAGTATACATAAGTTGCATGTGACAACATAACCTATAGCCATAAATTCTAAAGAAATACTGTTGTTTTTTGTTAAAAGTATTTCCATGGTACAGAGGAAGAAATAAATAAGCTCTTTCATTGCTTCAATTTCTAAGTAGTTAGATGTCCCCATGCCCACACTTTTATGGAATTTGTACTTCTTTGAGTATCCAGGAATACTGGGTCTCTCCATTTCTGTTCCCACACTTTAGCAGAAAATGTTAGTGATATGCACAGATTCCGTCAAATCCATTTTAACCTAAAGACCTTCATCAGAGGACCTCCTTTGGACTACCAGAGCCATTGTATTGAGTCTGCCCACAGAACTAGAAGTTACTAAAGTTTATCCCCCAAATTCCCCATACATGCCCTTAGCTAATTACAGATAGGTGCAAGACTTTGAAAACCCAGTTTTCTTTTCCCTGGGTCAGGATAAATTATTTATTATAATATTATTTTTATGATAATAATAACATCTCAATATTATAAAATTACTATATTATAACAAAAAGTTATATATTATATTAACTTATACAAATAATAATATATAATAACTAAATAATAAAATTAGAATCCCTCTGTGAGATCAGGTTGAAGCTACCTTAATAGGACTTTGCCTCAGATTATACCTTTGCTTGGCTTCCTCCTCTTTCCTCTTTTATTTTCTCCACTTTTTACTGGTTTCTTCTAGCAGTACTTCCTTAATTTCCCACACAAGAATCCTTATTTGGGCGTCAGCTTCTAAGGAACTCACTGGCCTGGCATAGCCCTGAAGACTTGTGTCCTATTCTTTCAAGACAGAATAATACCCCAAATTCTGAGTTCCAAATACTGGCCTAGATCCTAGGGAAGCATAGGTTTGCAAGTTCTCTTGTAGGTTTCTCTGTAATTTCAGACCTCTCTTTATTATTCCTGGTCTTTGGGGATTTCCCATACTATCTTGTGCACTCAGAACTGTATTTAAAATAAATTTGTTATGAATTATCTAGAATGTGTGTATTTTAAGGCAGCTAAGATATTTACCTGGACTTCCACAGTACTGGACATATAAGGCTTTTTGCTCTTTATTGCTAGATTTTATGTTGAATGCTTAGCTCATGTTTTTGGTCTTTCTATTTTCCCTATCTATGGATTAAAAAAAAAAATACATACATCCCACACATTTTGTTTTGCATTGTTTCATTGTCATTTAGCTCTAAGTATTTTGTCACTTACTGTTTATCTTCTCTAATACAGGGGTTTTCCATAAGTGCTTTATTGATTTAAAGACATAAGTGATTTAAAATTTTATCCTTTTAGACATTCATTTCTAACTTTATATGTTTTATGTATGTATAGGAGAAATTATATGGTAGAACATTAATTCTTTAGAATAGTTTAAAGATACATTTGTGGTCTAGCAAGTGACAGATTTTTGTGACTGTTCCAAATGGTACAGAAAATTCTCTATGTATCTCTGGATTATCCTCATTCATCAACTCAGACAAATTTATGGTCTTGTTTGTTTTTTCTGCTCTTTTTATCAGTTTCTGAGAGTGATATGTTAAAATGTCCAATTACAAGATTAATCACTACATTAATCTGTCACTTGTTGCTCTAATATATTTTGAACTTATATGCAGTTACATGCATATATTTGCTGATTGTTCTATCTTCTAGGTCAATCACTGTTTTTCACCGTAAGCAGCACTCCTCTTTGCCACTGATTATGCTGCTGTCATAGAATCTATCTTGTGCTGTGCTAATACTGCTACACTATATTTCTTCTGGTTTACATTTGCCTCACATTTTTTACAGTAACTTCATTTTTCAGTCTTATATGTCCATTAAGAATGTTTCTTACAGAAATCAGTGATGAAAATTAGTTTATTATATATTTGTTGTTGCTGTTTTTGTTATAACATAATACAGTCTGAGTATTCTCTTTGACCAATGAGTTTAACCAGTTTTAATTTATTAAAATTTACTTTATATTAAATGTACAGTATATAATAAATATGTGTATATGTAAATATTATGATTTAATTTTGCCCCTTAATCTTATGCCTTCTAATTACTAAGCTCTTTTTGCTTATAGCTTTACTTCTTTCTACCTTGAATTATTAGAGAGATTGAATCCTGATTTAGTACCATCCACACTTAAATTTACTTTCCCTCTCCATGCTCAAAGTTTAGCAGTATATGTTTTTCTTGCAGAGCAGCTCTTATCTCCCACCATCACTCTTAAATTTCGAAGTTATTACAAATACTTTTATAAGTAATTCTTTATTTAGGATATATCTTATTAAAATCTTAATTTATTTATATTTCATATACTTTATTATTCACTCCCAGATTTATGCTTTGTCTTGCTGGGGTATAACCTTCAACAGCTCTTTCAAAGAGGCTTAATGTAGTAAAATTTCTGAGAAACTTTGTATGCATAGGAATATTATTATTGCATCCTCATTTTTAGATGATTACTTAGTTGAATGTAAAATTCTAAGTCCCAAGTTCTTTCTTCCAGTACTCTGAAGATATTACACCACTGACTATTGCTGAAGCATTGACATTGAAAAGTCAGGTATCATTCAGGAAATTAATTTCTCTTGGCTTTCAAATGCTCCATTTGTAAAAGTACAAGTCTGTAATTGATCATGTGTAAAGAGGTTTGCATTAGTTAGAAATATTCCTGGCTGCAAGGGGGGAAAGTATTAAGAACGGGTTGGTAAACACAGAAAAATTTATTTGTTTCACATAAAAAGAGGTCATGGGGCAGGAAATTCAGAATTAGTTCATAGCTCAGCAAATCCACAAAGAACACATCAAGCCCTTAAATCTCAAGTAAAGGAATGTCTAGTTTCCCCATATTTAAAATGAAGGAATTGCTCTAGACAGCTACTAAGATCTCTTCTAACCACAACATTCTATTGTTCTATGAGCAATAATATCACATAATATAATCAGAGAAGCTCACAATAATAATTCTGAGTTTTTAAGAAATTAACATATCAAGCAGTTTGATAGAAGTATTTAATGTAACAGTTTTTTGCCTTACAAAGGCTGACAGAGCACTCAGGCAGGTATACGTGAGGGAGAAAACCTTACAGAAATCCCTCTATCTCATAGTCTAATTTTGAGCTTTCTTTATTTGAAGTAAAATTGCTAATATACCCAGTGATAATCCAGTTCTTAGGTATTGGCCTCCATTACTAAATTCACGTGATACTGACCCATAAATACTAGAATGACAACGTATTCAATTACAATAAAAATAAAATCATCAAGTGAACTATTTGCCTGTGCCTTCTGCTTATTGCATTCTCTTCCTATAGATAATTATACAAAGATAGACATATTTATTTTCAGAATATGGCTTGATGAGCATGGGAGCAGAGCAAAAATATCAAGATAAGCATTCATTCATTTTGTTCATTCATTCAGATATACTGGTTCAGAGCATACCATGTGATAGAAACTTGTAAGAAATTCAAAAAAAGTAAGCATTTTATTATTTAAAGAAAAACGTACATGTAGTAAAAAACACAAATATTAATTATTTGGCTCAATGAATTTTTCAGGTCTATATCTCTGTGACTACCTTCCATATCAAGTTATAGTATTTCCAACAACTCAGACAATTCTCTGTGGTCAATATCTCTTCCTAACTCCTTGGCCATTAGTCTGACTTCTGTAACATTAGATACATTTTGTTTGTTTTTGAACTTTATAGTCATGAAATTTTTACAGTTTATATTCTTTTGTGTCTGTCTTCTTTTGATCAAGAGCAAATGTTAAGGACTCATTCAATACTGTTATGTACACCAGTAGTTTATTCCTTTTAGTTTCTGAGTAATATTTCATTGTATGAATATACTACAATTTATTTATTATCCTGTCCGTAGACATTTAGTCTGTTTCCATTTTTTAATATAATGAATAAAGCTGCTATGAATCTTCCTGTGAAATATTTTATGGACATATACACTTATTTCTCTTTGGCATATATATGTGAGTGAAATTTCTTGGTCACAGAGTATGTGTACTTTAATATTTTTACAAACTTTAAAAAGTTTTCCAGAGTGATTTTGCCATTTTAACTTCCCACAAGCAGTGCATAAGAGTTCTAGTTTCTCCATATCATCACCAACACTTTATATTTCTCCAATAAAGGTTTAACTCACCAGGTTTAGGGTGCTCAAACCCTGCGTGTGCCAACAATCAACTCCTCCTTGACCAGCTCCTGAAAGTAACCTTGAATCGTCAGAATGTCTTGCCTGATAAAAGTGACTTTGTATACCAGACCAAGCGTTCCTGCTAACAATGTGATTTATGATGGGAAAAATGGACCATGCTATATCAGTCTAACCTCTGAGGGGCTGGAGACCAAGTAATAAGGTCAGCTACATGGCACTCCATGCCTAGGTGACAAAACTCCAATAAAATCCCTGGATACCAAGGCTTGGTTGAGCTTCCCTGGTTGACAGTATTCCATATGTTTTGTCACACATCATTGCTGGGAGAATTATTTACTCTCTTTGAGTCCTTTTAGTAAATCACTGAACTTTGGGGTGCTCTTAGCAACCTATGACACAATATTTTTGGTGTTATAAAATTTAGCCATTCTGGTGGTTTGGGGGAGATATCTCATCATTTGCATCTCTGAAGACTAATGATGTTGTGTACCTTTCCATATGCTTATAGGCCATTTTGATATTTTCTTTTGTGAGGTTCCTGTTTAAATTATTTACCATTTTTTAAAAGTTGGGTGTTCATCTTGTTTCCTTTTTGATTTATCGAAGTTCTCTGAACATTCTACATATGAGTTCATCAGTTATATTTTATTTCAAATAGCTTTTCCCAGGCTGTGGCTTGTATTTTTACATTTTAATGATAATGTTTTGAGGAGAAGTTTTTAATTTGATAAAGTCCAATTTAACTGAGTGATAAAGAAATTCTCCTCTGTTTTCTTTAAAAAGTTTGATTGCTTTAGCATTCACATTTAAGTCTGTATCTTAAGTTAATTTTTTTCTTATGCTGTGAGAAAGGGGTTAAGCTTCATGTTTTAAATATGAATAGCCAGTTGCTTCAGGACCATTTAGTGGAAAGACTGCTATTTTCCCCAATGAATTTCTTCGGCACTGTGTTGAAATCAGTTGGTCATATACATGATTAGTTACTCTTGGGCTTCCCTTTTTTTCCCACAGATTTATCTTTATGTCAATACCAGACAATCTTGATTTTGAGTAGAATTATAGTAAATCCTGAAATCTGACAGTTTAGGTATCCCAACCTTGCTATTGTCAGGTGGTATAAGTTTTCCAACTTTGTTCTTTGTTTTCAAGATTTTTTAGGTTATACACATGCCCATACCAATCTTAGAAGTAGCTTTCCATATCTTTCTTCTTTTTTTTTAATTTTTGTGATATCAACTGGGATTACATTCAATCTATAAGCTGATAGAGAACCGCCAACTTAAAAACTATCTAGTCTTTCAACCCATAAACATGGTGTATTTCCAATTAATTAGGTATTCCAGGAGCATTTGGGGGGGCATTTTTTTTTTTTTTAGTGTAGAGGCTTTATACATCTTTAATTAAATTTATTATCAATATTTAAGATGAGTGTTTTTACATATATTATTGTATTTTCCAAAAGTTTTTTGTTAGTATATAGAAGTATGACTGATTTTTGTATATAGATTTTATATGCAATAATTTTGGCAAAATAAATGATTACTTTTGGTAATTTGCAAATTCCCTTACATATTGTATGTATGCAATCATATTATCTGTGAATAAAAATGGACTTGCATCTTTCTTTCCAATCTTTATATCTTTTGTTTCTTTTTCTTGCCTTACTATACTTGTTAGAACCTCCAAATTACTCTTGCATTTAAGTTGTGAGAGTGGACATCCTTGCCTTGCTTCCAGTCTTAGCAAGAAGACATTCAGTCTTTCACCATTAAGGATGATAATACCTATAAAACTCTTTATATAAACTCCTAATCAGATTGAAGAAGTTCTCTTTTATTTTTAATTTGCTGAAAGGATTTTTTTTGTTTATCATGAAGGAGTGTGTAATGTTGTTATATTTCTTCCTCTCTAAATTTTACTCTTCAACCCTTTTCAAGGGTTTTGGCCAGGAGTATAAATAAAAAGATATAAGATACATAAGAACAGGAATATGTGTCTTTTTTTCCACTAATATATACTAAAACTCTAGGATTGTTTCTAAAATGTAGTAGACATTCAATATAAATATTTATTGAATAAATAAATTATGCCAAATTGACCAAATGTTGTACCACTATAATATTTCCCAGTAAATTTGAATTATTAAAGATAGTAGGGACTTGAGGCAAAGGTCTGGCTAACCTTTCCTTTCCCTCTAAATTGAAGAAAGCTGAACTGGAACAACAGGGTCTGCCTGGTTTAGTTACAGGCTTAAATGCAGAAAGCAGAGGCAGGTTTATTACATGGAATCAAGACCCAGAAAAGACAGTCCACTATGCTTGAGAGAGGGAGGGAGAGAGGGAAAAAGAGATGCAGAGACAGAGACAGACATAGGGACAGAGAGACAGAAGGAGATGTTTTTGAGACCCCACTGTGACAACATGTATAAATCAGAATAGCCATTCATCCTTCTTGGGAGAAGAGCAATTAAAAGGTGAACAAGAAGAACAGGAATCTCTTTTTGTAAGTCAGTAGGAAGACAAAAGCATTGGCAGAGGAGAGGATGTGAAAAGAAGAATATCTTTTCTAAAAGAAAAAGAATATAATACCTTTTTCTTTGCATTCTTTCTTCTCCGATAATGTAATTCTTACCTGCCCTTTTATTTTATGTTTATCTGTCAAATATTTTCCTGTAATTTTAAAGTTTTTAAAAATAATTTTAAGTATGTATTTTGTTAAAAACTTAAGGTTAGATTTTGTGTTTTAAACCTTTGCTACTTACTAAGAAAACTAATCCAGTTACTTGTTTTACTATACAGAAAACCATCATTTAACTGACAATTTAAATGATAGAATATTGGTGATTAGGTTATATCTTTGAGCACAAATTATTACTTCATGATGTAGTAATGACTAAACTACTAAGGTAAGAACTCATTACTACAGAGTGCATTTGAAATAGGAAAAAACTCTATCATTCTATCATTGGATGTTTTACATGTTGAAAATATTATAAATTTCACCAAAAAAGTATCATGTATGACTGAACTAGAGATACTCAAGAAGTACAAACTGGAAGAGAAATTTGACCAACAAATTTACAGTAAGAACAAATGGGATTTTTTTTCTATTGAGAATTTATTGCAGCCTCTTTCAGCTTCTAAAAATGTTGTTAAAATAATTTAGCTAATAATAATGGGTAGCATATATTGAGAGGTTGCCATATGTGAGGAATTTTTCTAAGAGCTTTACCTGTATTAACTTACATAATTTTCACAAAGTTCTGTAAGGCCCTATAAGAGTATATACTATCAGTTGGTACACATAATACTGCCATATGAATCAGAGAAATATTGAAACCCATTCATATTAGTTGGTAAAGAGCAACTCTTTAACTACGGTTCACCAAATAATGTTACCCAGCAGTGGCCAGAGAGGCAAGTAATGAGGTCTGGGAGTGATGCTGGGTGGTAGGAGGGAAGATGAATGTAGACCAGCTAAGGCTACAGGGATGGCTTTGGTGCCAGGGGTGTCTGCAGTACCTGCCAGCTGCTCCTGAGAAGGCCACCACTGTCAGGGATATCTGACTAGGTGGCACTGCAGGTGTTATTACTAGCAGCATTTTCATCACGGACCAAGCAGTATAACTTACATTGGCTTCTAAATGAATACCTGGAAATGACTTGTAGGCAACGCATCTAACCACCTCTGGCTTCAGTAAAGCACTAGACACCGAACCACCTTCTGGCGGCAACAAAGCCCCAGGCACCAAGGACCTAATGGTAATCAATTTAATGGGGCTGTTGGGAAATTTTGATGCAATTCCTATGTCAAATTATGGCTTAATAGGAATCTCATTTAACTAGTGGCAGCTCAGTTAAACAAAAAACCACAATAATAATTTCTAAAAATTAACAAATGATTGGTAAATTAATAAAATGATTTGATAAAGAATTGGCCCTATGACTTATTCCTTATTAAGCACTATACTCTGTGTATTTAGACAATAAAAGGCAATATATTTTAATGTATGTATTTATCCAAAGATAATTTGTTACATTACTAGTGGATGAATATTTTAAATATTATATCTGGCCTCTATTTTTATTCTCTCTTTTACAGATGAGCAAATTAGGCACAGAATAGTTAAGTAGCTAGCCTAGGTTATAAACCAGTAAATATCAGAGCTGATATTCAAACACAACAGACCACCTCTGGAGTCTGTGATCTTAACCACTGTTTTATTGCCTATCAGACTATCATTCTGATGAGCTATTTTTCCACTGCTTTTTAATTAAACATTTATTTTAATATTATTGCCTGATACTAAATTACCTTTCTAAGAGAATTAGTGCACATTAGAAGTTCTGTTATTTTGTCATTAAATACTGATAAGAAGTTGCATTATGTTTTTTCATTACTAAAAAATTTTTTTCACCTATATTCGGATCAACCCAGAAACAAAGCGATAGCAGATACTTAACACATTCTTCAATGATTGGCAAGACATATTTAGGTAACATACAAGTTTTTTTAAAACAAATATTTTTTCTTAAATTTGTTTTTCTTTTGAAATTCTAAATTTAAACTATGCCATATGCACTAGAATATATAAACATATAATAAGATTTCCTTTTATTGAGGTGATATTAGTTTATAACATTGTAAGTTTCATGTGTACAACATTATATTTCTACTTCTGTTTTACAAAACATATTTTGAGGTTAAGATTTCCAAATCACCCCTCCCCCCAAATTCTTAATCCAAACAGGTCAAGTACTGGATATTCCAGTTAAATGATTTTCTATTCAGCTGCAGTGATTAATATCTCTTCTATTACTCTTTGTGCTTTCTAGTTTTTTTCTGCTTCCATGTTCTTTTATATCATTTTCTATAAAAACAAAGTTTCATTTGCTTTTACCTTCCCAGTGTTTTGGAAAGTTCATATGTCTTGATTTTGTAATTTTACATGTAGAAATTGCTAAGATATTTTTCTTTTAAAAAAAACAACTCTTAAGCTCTATTTCTCTAGTTATCAGTGGCAAATGAAATGCTATAATTTATTTCTAAAATATAAGATATAGAACTCAGTACATTTTTCACTTTCACTATTATCCCATTCCCTATAATACATACTTCACAATGTTTGTAAAAGTAATCTGGAACTGTGAATTAGTATTATTATTATAGTCATGTATTGTTACATTAACTATCTTGTGCTTGTAAGTGGTATAATCCATCATAAAACCACCAATATGCCCTTCCCCCAGTTTATGAAATAAAGCTTTATGAGGACAAGTAAGAGTTTCTCTATGACCACCAGTTAACTGCTATCCTGAATTTAGTGTTGATCTTTCCCTACATCTAAAAATTGTTAGTACATATACACTTTATTACATATATATGTATATATGTGTACATGCGTATATGTTTATATATATCCATAAACTATATATAATAGTGTTTTGCATGTTTCTAAGCCTTATGAAAGTGATATATTCCACAGACTATTCTGTAACTTGCTTATTTCACTCAGCATTCTGTTTTTGAGATTACCTATAATGATATATGTATCTTCACTTGCATAATTTAAAAGTGGTATTGAATAGACTGCAATCTGATCATTCTCCTTTAAATGAACATTTAGGCTCTTTTCAACTTCTTACCATTACAAACAACATGGCTGTAAAGATTCTTGTACGTGTCTTCTTGTGAAAGGATATCCAGAGTCAGAATCTCAGAATGGAATTACTGAGCTATAGATGTGCCTTTACATAGACTTTAATTTTACTAGATAGTGCCTAATTCTTCCCAAAATGACAGCTGCAATGTGCACTCCCACCAGCAACTGGAGTTTCCAACTTGATTCCCATCCCTGCTAACACTTGGTTTCATCAGAATGTTTCATTTTTGCCAACCTTGTTACATGAAAATGTATCTCATTATGGGTTTTATTTTTCCTTCCTTAGCTACCAGCAAGTTTGGGCTTTTTTTTTTCCAATTTATTAGCCATTAAGGTTTTGTTTTACCTGTGTATTACCTATTCACATATATTTGTTTTCTTTTTGGTTGCCTTTTTCTTATGGGTTAGTAGGAGTTATTCTACTTTTTATTCTAGATACAAAATCTTTACCAGTTATGTGTGTTTCTAAAATCTTCTCCAAGTCTACTTACTGCTTGTCATTTTTATGTCTTTTTCTGAAAAGTGTATAAAACTTGGAAATAGTCAATGTATCTTTTTTTCTGTAATGATTTGGGTTCTGTGGGTCTTGTTTAAGATATTCTTTCCTTTCTAAGGTCATAATTTTTTTGGAAGTTTTTAAAGTTTTACTTTACACATTAAGCCTTTAATTCACCTAGAATGTGTTTTTGCATATCACATGAAGTAGAATGATATCATTTTTATGTGATATATTTCTTGAATAGTCTACTATTTTCCCATTTGTTTTAATGCCTCCTCTGTCATATATCTCATTTCTGTATATTAGTGGGTCTTTTTCTGGGTTATTTTTTTTAACATCTTTATTGGAGTATAATAAACACACAGTGGTGTGTTAGTTTCTGCTTTATAACAAAGTGAATCAGTTATACATATACATATATCCCCATATCTCTTGCCTCTTGAGTCTCCCTCCCTCCCACCCTCCCTATCCCACCCCTCCAGGTGGTCACAAAGCATCTGGATTACTTTTTATATTCCATTGCTCTAGGTCTATGGACCAATTTCTGGGACAATATTATTCTTGCTTAATTATTATATATCATAAATCATCATACATAACTTTGTAATTCAAAAATTTAGAATGGTCCCATTGCATCAATTTTGATCAAACTCTTTTCAGTCCAAATATTGGGGAAAGGGCTTCCCTGGTGGCACAGTGGTTAAGAATCTGCCTGCCAATGCAGGGGACACGGGTTCAAGCCCTGGCCTGGGAAGATCCCACATGCCACGGAGCAACTAAGCCCGTGTGCCACAACTACTGAGCCTGCGCTCTAGAGCCTACGAGCCACAACTAGTGAGCCCACGTGCCAAAACTACTGAAGCCTGTGTGCCTAGAGCCCGTGCTCTGCAACAAAAGAAGCCACGACAATAAGTCCGCGTACTGCAACGAAGAGTAGCCCCCGCTCGCCACAACTAGAGAAAGCCCGTGCACAGTAACGAAGACCCAACACAGCCAAAAATAAAAACAAATAAATAAATAAAAGAAAATTAAAACAAAACAAAACAAATACTGGGGAAAAACATTCATCTCGGGAGGATTCTCTTAAGTTTTTGGTTGTTAGTGTTTCAGAATCTTTACCAAGCTGGATTTTTAACCTTAGCCTCAACGTTGAGTGCCCTTTGTTTTTATTCATTTGTCTTTTTCTTCAATAATTCTGGAAAGCCTATCAATTGTATCCTCCACATTTGATCTTACCTTTTGTACTTTAAATTTGGCTTTCAATAAAAAAAACGAAATTGAGTTATTTGTAGTGAGGTCGATTGACCTAGAGTCTGTCATACAGAGTGAAGTAAGTCAGAAAGAGAAAAACAAATACCATATGCTAACACATATATATGGAATCTAAAAAAAAAAGGTTCTGATGAACCTAGGGGCAGGACAGGAATAAAGACACAGACGTAGAGAATGGACTTGATGACACGAGGAGGGAGAAGTGTAACCTGGGACGAAGTGAGAGAGTAACATTGACATATATACACTACCAAATGTAAAATAGATAGCTAGTGGGAAGCAGCTGCATAGCACAGGGAGATCAGCTCGGTACTTTGTGACCACCTAGAGGGGTGGGTTAAGGAGGGTGGGAGGGAGACGCAAGAGGGAGGGGATGTGGGGATATACGTACGCATATAGCTGATTCACTTTGTTATACAGCAGAAACTAACACAACATTGTAAAGCAATAATACTCCAATAAAGATGTTAAAAAAAAATTTGGCTTTCACTTTCTCCGTGATAGATTTTAACTTCATTCCATTTGCATTTCCTGTGGTCCTTTACATCCTCTATCTCTCCTTTGCAATTTATTCTTTTAGAGTTCCCAGTAAGCCTACTCTTTCCCAATGGCATCTATCTCAGCTTTCTCTCTACAGTCTATACTGAGGATTCCAACAGAGTCCAAACATTTTATTCTGGTCCTGCAGTGGATAATTCTCTGATATATTTTTCTCTTAGAGTTCAGAATATTCTCCTCATTCCTATTTGCTACTATTTTTTCATAGACTCTGTGTATAGGCTGCCCTCTGTACTCAAATGAGATGAGACTTTGAGAGCCATCAAGTGTCACTCTTTGCCTACAGGCAGGGTATTTTTAGCCTCAGTGCAGTTTTGCAGGTATAGCAGATATTCATCTAATGGACCTCATCTACACTTAGTCAGGAGGAGGCCATGGTGGTTTCCTCCTGGCTCTATTACTTGTTTCTTCTTTTTGCTTTTGCACTTTAAATGAGTGAAATGTATTAAAATCTACCATTCCTAGCATACTCTATCTCACTAGACTTTTAGTTCCAGGATGGCTAGGGGCCATTTCTAATAAACTTTGACATCTACATATCATACCTCAGAACAGTGATATACTGTCTGTCTTCAATCCCCTATTCCATGCTCCACTTCAATCAGACTGTCATCCCACCACCATACTAAAACAATTCATAACAACTTACCAATGACCTTCCTCTACAATGGTAAATCCGGTGATCGATTCTTAGCCTCATCTCACCTGACATATGGATCATCTGACACAGTCGGTCTTAGTCTCCCTTTTGAAACACTTCTTAATTGCCTTCGAGAAAATTCCACCTCAGTTCTCTTCTCAAGTTAGCCATCCCTCTCAGTCCCCTTTGCATTTGCCCTCATATCAATGACTGCTTAGTACTGGAGTGGTCCAGGGCTCAGTGCGCAGACTTTTTCTCTTCTCCATCTACACTCATCTCTAGTATCACCAGTCTCATGGATTTAAATATAATTTATACACATATAAATACACATATATCTACCCTGAGTGCTCCCCTGAGTGGCAGACTCATTAATCCAACTGCCTGTACAGTACCTTTATTTGGATAGTCAACAGGCATATCAAACTGTATGCGTCCATAACAGGAATGACTGTTTTCTCCCTCATCGCTGACCCTAAAACTCCCTTCTGCTTCTTGGTTAATGACTGAATTAGTCTGCTCAAGTTTCCATAACAACATACCATAGACTGGGTGACTTAAACAGCAGAAATTTATTTCTCACAGTTCTGGTAACAGGGAAGTCCTAGATCAAGGTGCCAGCTGATCTGATTTCTGGTGAGGGTCTTCTTCCTGGCTTGTAGACAGCCACATTCTTGCTGCGTCCACACGTGGCAGAAAAATATGGAGCTCTGGAGTCTTTTATGTTTTTAAAAGGACACCAGTTCTATGGGATCAGGGCTCTACCCCTATGACCTCATTTGTTTAACCTTGACCTCCTCCTTAAAGGCCCTATCTCCAATGCAGTCACTTAGGGGTTAGATTAGGGCTTCAAAATATGAATTTCAGGAAGACACAATTCAGTCTGTGACAATGACATTTTCGTTATTTCTAGTTGCTCAAGAAAAACACTTTGGAATAGCCTTGACTTCTCTTTTGTTTCTTTCTTTCACAAATTACATGCATTTTATCAGCAAGTCCTGCTGGCTTAACCCTTAAGATATTTCCAGAGTTTGCAACCCTCTCATTACCAATGCCTACTACTCAGCTGCCGTAATTCTCTACCTGAGAATAGCCCCCTGGCTGGTCTCTTTGCCTCTGCTCTTGCCCCTCTTTCTGCTGCTTCTTCATAGCACAGCCGCTGGGAGTAACCGTTTTCAAATATAAGTGAGATTATAACGTTCTTCTCCTCAACACTCTCCAATGACTTCCCATCTCACTTGAAGTAAAAGTCAAGTCCTTACAATGAGCTCTATCACTTGTAACAATTCGGCTACCTGTGCTTCTCAGATCTAAATCCTACCAACCTTGCCCTTGGCCATTAGCTCCAGCCACACTGGCCTCCTCATTGCTCTTCCTGAACATGCCAACAAACCTCCCACCTCAAGGTGCCATCTTCCAGAAACACCTTTTACTAGAGCTCTCTGGGGAGCACACCCTCAGGGATATCCCCGATACCCCTAAATAAAAAGACTACCTCCCAGCATTTCCTTTTCTCCTTACCGTCTTTTTCTCTCCAGCATTGATACTATCTTGTTTATTTGTTGTCTTATCCCATAATTAGAATGCAACCTCCATAAAGTCCTGATTGCTTTTTTTGTCTTATTAATGGCTTTATCTGCACCACCTAGAATACTCGGCACACAGTTGATGCTTCATAAATAATGAGGACTAATACATATATTAGAGAGGTAGCTGTCCACAATTCTAGTTGGCACAAATCTTGAAACAAAGAGTTATCCCACTGCATTTTTAATCAGTCTTTCTTTTGTAAGAAGTACTCAGTGGAAGGTTCATGAAGCAGAGTAAACTAGAATGGTAAATATTCTTCTACCCAGCTCATCTAATGTTGTTTTTTTTTCCCTCTTTTTTCATGATTCTTTTAGTGGAAAGTTGGGACCTGCTTCATGAGGGGCTGCTAGCCATTTGTAATTTTAATGTAGAAATTGAAAAGAAAAAAATGTAACTGAGCGTACATACAGTTCTGGTCTGGGTCTTAGCTGTGAAAGGAATAGGAAAGATGGGAAGGGGTCACGGTCATATTTTGAGTCTGTTCCGCTAAAGAAAGAGTTGGAGAGGCAATTCAACCAATAATAAATCAAGGTAACTCTTCAAAGTGATGAGGACAGATGTCAGGTTCAGTTTGTGAATGCCACTGCTCCACGGTTCCTGAAAGGCAGGGTTCTCTGAATCCAACACAGAAGATAAATGATTTTGGTGCTACTACTGAAAAATGTGAGAGAAATGACTTGCTCGTCTTTGGGGATGGCCTTAAGTGAAGGTAGAGATTTGCATTATCTTTTTAGAAAGGGAAAACCATGGACATGGTAAACTAACTAGGAAGAACTTTCGTGTTGTTTTCCTTTAATGTAAATAGCACCAAGTTAGTGCAGTCCAGTTTCAGACTGTAGTCCAGTGTCAGGAGCTCACAAATCCCTAAAGATAGGTGCCTAGGAATCTTCCCTGGAAGCTGGATTTGTGGGAAAGTGCTCAGTAGATTTAGAAGACTGACTACAATTCTTTCCATCTCCCCCTAAGAAATGTACACAGCAAAAGAGTGAGGTGATCAAAGCAAATGTCTATCATAGCCCCAGAACAGACTCCAGGAGACATGAAGAAGACAAGAGTAATATGTAACTAACATGTTTTGATTAAACAACAACAACAAACATAGCCTACCCATCTTTTTTTTAACAAACAACTTTTTATTGAAGTATAGTTTCTCACTGTGTATTTTTTTAATTGAAGTATAGTTGATTTACAATGTTTCAGATGTACAACAAAGTAATTCAGTTATACATATATATTATTTTTCAGATTTTTTCCATTATAAGTTATTACAAGATTTTGAATATTGCTCCCTGTGCTATACAGTAGGTCCGTGTTGTTTATCTATTTTACATATAGTAGTGTGTATCTGTTAATCCCAAACTCCTAATTTATCCCTCCCCTCACCTTTCCACTTTGGTAACCATAGTTTGTTTTCTATGTCTGTGAGCCTATTTCTGTTTTGTAATTATTTACAAAATTATTTACTTTTATTTGTATCATTTTTTTTAGATTTCACATATAAGTGATATCATATGGTACTTGTCTTTCTCTGTCTGACTTACTTCACTTATTATGATAATCTCTATGTCCATCCATGTTGCTGCAAATGGCATTATTTCATTCTTTTTTATGACTAATATTCCACTGTATATATGTACCATATCTTCTTTACCTATTTATCTGTCGATGGACACTTAGGTTGCTTCTGTCTTGACTACTGTAAATATTGCTGCTATGAACTTTGGGGTGCATGTATCTTTTCTAATTAGAGTTTTCATCTTTTCTGGACATATGCCCAGGAGTGGGATTGCTGGATCTTATGGTAATTCTACTTTTAAGGAACCGTAAAACCTTTTAAGGAGGTTTTAAGGAACCTCCATACTATTCTCCATAGTTAGCTTTCCCTGTCTTTAGAGGCATGTGACTTGCCTGATCAGGTAATCGCCCCTCTAACTATCCTGAACATATCTCCAAGTATAGTAACAAAGTGTGGGGCAAATTTTTTTTTTAATTTATTTTTGGCTGTGTTGGGTCTTCAGTGCTGTGTGCGGGCTTTCTCTAGTTGCAGTGAGCAGGGGCTACTCTTCGTTGCGGTGCGTGGGCTTCTCATTGTGGTGGCTTCTCTTGTTGTGGAGCACCAGCGCTAGGCGCGCGGGCTTCAGTAGTTGTGGCTCGCGGGCTCTAGAGCACAGGCTCAGTAGTTGTGGTTCACGGGCTTAGTTGCTCCGCAGCATGTGGGATCTTCCCAGACCAGGGCTCGAACCTGTGTCCCCTGAATTGGCAGGCAGATTCTTAACCACTGCGCCACCAGGGAAGCCCAGTGTGGCACAAATTTTGATCGTCTGAGAATATTCCTGTGTTGAAGGGTGGTATGCAGCTCTCCTATTGGTTTTGAAACCTATCCCAGATTGTTCTTCCTTCAAGTAGGTCCTACCGTACAACCCAGTGAGCCATGAAAGAAGACACTTTCTCTTATTCCTCTTTGTAAATTACATCCCTGGCGCATACTAGGTACTCCAGGATATTCGAAATGTCTGTTGAGTATAGAAATTAATGAATGTTCAAAAACGTGGGTGTTCAAATATTTATTGAAAAAAAGGAATAAATAAATTTGACATTTATTGCACATACAGTATTTGCATCCCTACTTTTCCCCACCTGCAGGCCACAGTCCACCTCTATTTCCAGAATCAGTCACTATCTGACATACCATATTTTTACTTGCTTACTTGTCCTCTGTCATACTCCTAAAATACAAGTTACATTAGCAATCAATAAATGTAGCCCATCATATTGTGCTATACAGAAAAATTATGTAATATCTCTTTTGATCAGAAATGTATTTGACAAATTCAACACCCACTCATGTTAAAACATTATATAAAATATAAATTGATGGATACACCCTTAATGTAGTATTTACCTCAGCCCTCAAATCAACACTTTACTTAATGGAAAACAATATAGGACATGTCATTTTTTCCACTGAAGTTAGGAAAAAGAGAAGGATATCTTGTCAATAATATCTCCTGTATTATTTAACATGACATTGAAGACATCGTTATCCAATGCAATGAAACAAAACGAAGTAATTAGGAGCATAAGATTTGAAAAGTAAGAAGTAAATCAATGGTTATTTACCAGTGATATATAAGAAATCAGGAAAATTCTCCCTTCCCTTTTGTACTCTCTGCTGCTCGTGTCCAGTGCTGTCAGGATACCCACACTAGGCTTGCTTCTTTAGAGCAAACCATCAAAGAGATGCCAATTTGCTGTTAAGCCCTAACTGCCTGCCTACGCAAAGTTAAATTTGCTTCCCCTAAATTGAAGGCTATCAGGCGTTCCCTTGTTGCACACTTTGACATTTAACCTTTGTGAGTATATATCTGCCAGTCAATGTACAGAAACAAATGGTGAGAGGTAAGATTTCCAGATCTTCATTCAGAAAACTTAGTATCAGATGCATCACAATTGGTGCTCAGAGGGCTCTATATTGCTGCTGTAACAAATTACCACAAACATAATGGCTTAAAACAACACAAATATACTATCTTACTGTTCTGGAGGGCAGAAGCATGAAATGAGACTAGCATCAAGGTGTCAGCCAGGCTGTGTTCCTTCTGGTGGCTCTGCGGGAGAACCCCTATCCTTGCCTTTTCCAGCTTCTACGGGCTGCCCACATTCCTTGCTTTGTGGCTCTTTCCTCCATCTTCAAAGCCAGCAAGGTTAGGCAGAGTCACCCTAATGCTGCCACCACTTTGGTTCTCTCTCGCTCCTGCCTCTCTTTTTCACTTGTAAGAACTCTTACACTGGGCCCACCTGGATAATGCAGAATAATCTCCCCATCTCAAGGTCAGTTGATCAGCAATGTTCATTCTATCTGCAACCTTAATTCCCCTTTTCATGTAACCTGACATACTCATGGATCCCAGGGATTAGGTCATGGACATCTTTGGAGGACCATTATTCTGCCTACAGCAGGGTATTAGATGACAGAGCCCCAGTCTTACAAATCGAGAAGATCTTGGCTGGGCATGGATTAGAATAAACATACTCCATCTCTCAGACCTGAATAATCTTCACAGAGAAGCCCCAATACACTTTATATACTTAAGTCCTCCCCCAATAAAAATGAATACATTGCTCCATTTACCATAGATATACAATTTAGAAAGTTTAATACACAGTATAGACATCCCACATGCATGTTTTCTTTTACATTCAAAATACAATGCCTAATAATATTTTTGGTATAGTAGCTGGCAGTGAAGATGACAGCAGAAACAAATTACGCAATTGAGATTTTAACGAATATTTCTGCCAGTGAAACTTGAAAATCTGAGCACTGATGTGAGAAGGATGTTGTTGTTCTCTTATTAAACATTCACTGACCTTGCATATATCTAAAGGGACTTCCTGTCACAGCACTGAAATTTGATGTTTGATCTTCAGGTTCAAATTTGATCTGACACACTGCAATTACCCCATTTTTTTAAATTAATAAGCATCTTGGATTATTTTTCTTGGAAAGGTTGGCATTCAGAAGTATCATTAAGAGACGCCTCTCTCTTTTTCTGGTGAGGCAGCAGGGGTGTTAGCTCTGGCAAGCACAGAAATCAGGGAAACCAAAGAGGTCAACACGTACATCAGCATGATATTCAGGGACCGCCTGACACAGAGAGTCTTCAGCGATGTGTTCTCTTCTGTTTTGACTCCAGAAGAAAAGGTGCTGTCAACCTCATTTAGAGGGTTATTCCACATTCCTACTTACTAGGTGCTCTTTTCACTCAATTTTCCTATTTTATTATAACCCAGTGCCCTTGGTTGTTATCTTTCACTTCCATTCCTACATTGCCACTTGAACTTGTCCAGATAATTTTGATCCATGGAAAGAACGAATTAGCTTCTGTATTCTCTATAAAGAGGTCCTCAGCCTCTATGGAGAAAGATGACACAGGCAGAGGAAGAAATTAAAAACTGACTCCATGGCTGAGTCAGGAGCCTTGAGGTTAAGAAGGAGCTCAAGAAGAATTGTTCATTCCTGCTGTGCTGTTGACTGAGATTCAATACCCATGAATCCCCAAAATCTCAGGCTCTCTTCGTTCTGGACATATCCAGGGAGGAAAACAGTTGTGGGCAGGGAGAACTGAAAAGGATGCTATTGGGCTACTAGGGAAAAGTCAATTCCATGTAATTCTTCTGCAAATCATGAGGTTCTTTTCTCAGCACTGAAGCTATGGGAATACTAATATATGGCCCCTGTACTTCAAAACCTTGAACTGTAAATATTAATAAATCAGATAATTATCTTTTAATATATTTATTTAAAAAATTTGTAACCATGTGTGGTGATGGGTGTTAAGTAGATTTATTGTGGTGATCGTTTCTCAATATATACAAATATCAAATTATTATATTGTACACCTAAAACTAATATAATGTTATGTGTCAATTATATTGCAATTTTTGTATACACAGTAGGCTCTTGAATAACACACAGGTTAGGGGCGCTGACCCTCTATGCAGTTGAAAATTTTCATATAGCTTATAGTCAGCCCTCCTTACACCTGGTTCCTCTGTATCCGAGGTTCCACATCTACAGATACAACCAATTGCAGATCATTCAGTGATCATAGTATTTACGACTGAAAAATATGTGTGTAAGTTGACCCACGCATTTCAAACCTGTGTTGTTCAAGGGTCAATCTATTTGTAATGTTAGGAGAAACAAAGGAAAGAAAACATTAATTCCACCATGAACAAAGGGAAGGGATGAGGAGCTGGGACACTTTTATATTTAAAAAAAAAGGTTATTTGAGGATGGTGATTGTTTGGTTCTTCATTGTAATACCAGTACTTCAGCAGTATAGGGAGCCTTGAGTGTAATACTAAGAAATTTGATTTTTTTTTTTTTTTCTATTTGGGGTGGAAGTACGGTTTAGTGGAAGAAAAAAGGACTTTGTAGTCATATAAACTTTGGTTTGAAAATCACTGGGGGAGGTGTCAAAAGTTATTTAACCATCCTTAGTCTTAATGCCCTCATTAGAAAGGGTAACAGGCAAGGGTGTCAGATTATAGGTTTGTTTTGTCAATAAGATGAGAAAATACCCAGACACTTGGAAATACCCAGCATGAATCATGCAAATCTTAGGATTTTAATAAATGATAGAGATTCCACTCCTTGTTCTCTTTCTTCTTCCCTTGCTTCCTCTGTTTTCCCTTCTTGTGGGACATCACTAAAGATATTAAACGGAAATGTAGTTAAGAAGATAATATGTTTTGGACTATCACAGACCCTGCTTAACTTGATTCATCACCTCTGTTCACTCAGTTTCCATCAAGATATCTCACTTCCTGCTTCCAACATTCAACTCCATACTCCACACTCCACATATTCCATACTCCATACTCCATATTACCAGATCACGTTTGATTTTTTAAAAATTCTCGGCCCAAAATAAGAGCTCTTCAGCATGGGATTCAAGTCCATCCACACTTGGCCCCATTTTGTTTGGCAACTCCTATTCTTTGAGAGTGGCTTCCTGGGACACTGTGTTGAGAAGGATTCTGAAGCTAGTTATATCTTTACCAACAACAAAAAGGTATTATGGTTAATTAGTACTTTTGGTCATGGACATGGATCTTGCCATTCATGATCTAAACTATTAGTATACATAATAATTTACAATTTAGTTGGAGTGAAGAATCTGAGAACAGTTTTGATAGAGATGTAGAACATGACTTTATGTCCCAGTTTGCCTGGGATGGTTCCAAGTTTTGCCTATTGTCCCAGTGTAATTTTTTGTAGTAATTTTTAGTAACATTCACTCTCAAAGATGTCCTATGAAGAAGGTGTATGGTTATCCTAGTGATAGAATTAGGAGGCATTAGACTTAGGGTCCTACTTATGAATCTAAATAATAACAGATTTCAGAAAATAAGATTTAATAAGGGACCTTAGGGGCAGTCAGGTGTAAGAGAGATAAAGCATTAATGGGGTAGGAGATGGCCTGTATGAGTCTTAAGATCACTTCAAACTTGAGATCTTGGTTTAAATATCTTATTTCACTGACTGGGTAACTGAGACCTAGAGGTCAGGCCAGAATTCAAACTTGGGCTGTTAAATCAGGAGCATGTTCATTTACACCACTGCTTTACCATGTGATAATGGACCACCAGGGCAAATGATGGGGATGCCCCATGGATTTTGGTTTCAGTTAAGCCTGAAACCAAATGTACAAAATCAGAGGCAGCTCCACTAGAGTTAGAGAAGTCTTAAGTGAAAGTCACACGTGAAATAAGTTGTTTTCCTCTTCCATCTGCTTGTTTTATTTTGGGCACAACCTCTTTCAAATGTTCTGCTTTTCTCATATTCTTTGCTGTTTGTGCACAATTTTGTGATGAGTGTAACCTCGTTTTAGTAGTCACTAACTGATTCATTCTTTGCTTTTCCAATCAGTTTATGTTGCTTATGAATTTCCATATTATCTTCCGCTGGAGTTGAGTCCTAAGTTTTCATAACTTCCATAAACAAACCGCTCTGACTGTGTGACTCACATGTGAGCAGAGTCTGGCTGAATTCTGATTGATGAAACCACTTGTGTTTTGATAGGTATAAACATACGGACTTTGTGTGCTCTGTAGAGCATCTAACAGCTTTTATCTGTTCCACATGAATATCTGGCAATGTGTCTTTCGGCAGATTCTGCACATGTAATACCCCCATAAGCAAAGTCTTCCCTTAGGATGCCCAAGTCATGGAACAGAGAAATTGAGGCTGAGACTCTTGTTAAAGACTGCTCGGCCACAAATTTCAGCTCCACTCGTTGCTAACGGCTAACCTTAGACAAGTCACTAATATTTCTAAGCCTCGGTTGCCTCATCTGGGCATGATAATCCTGCCTACATCATAGGGATTTTTTGAGGATCAAATCTGATAATGCATGCCAAATACTTAATGTAGTCCCTGGCTTATCTAAGCATTTCATGAACATTGGCTATCATCATCATCATCATCATCATCATCATTATGATAAGTGGTTAAAATCCATATTTATTTTTATTATGTTGATTACTAGTCTGCACTTACAGAGATGAAATAGGAACATAAAATTTTGCAATGATGGAATGCCTTAAATTTGCAAGTAAGCCAGTGAGATGTTTGTTGTAGTCTAGTTTGCAAATGCAATGGTTGTCTCTCTCATGGTGGCAAATCTTGTAGCTTAGTTTATTTAACACGGATTTCCAATTATACCCTCCTCCACCATAGGAGATAAGGGGACTGAATCTTTATTCTCCTGGCCAGTTAATGAGATTGAAATAGAAGACTTCTAGGAAGTGCTCCCTTTCCTAAATAAAAGACAAAAGAATAAGCCCTCTTAATGTCCAAATCTTGGTTCTAAGGCGATTCTCCAATAAGACACCAGAGTTCCTTAGGTAAATGGCTTATTCTAGGACTGGGACAGGGAATATATAAGATGAGCAGGCAGCATCTTGTGCCAGAAAGTAATGAAGTGCTCAAAACAACAACAGCAATGGGGGTTTGTCAAAGGGACACAAGGAGCTGACTGAAGGAGCTTGCTCTGAAAAGCTAAAACAATTTGAGAAAAAAGTAAAGTAGAATTGGACTCTAACCCAAAGCATCAATGTCCATAAAGCTATATGAATATAAATAAAGTATTCACAATATAAATGAATGGGAGAAGAGAGACAAATCTCTTGTGAAGAATCCCAAATAATGCCATTTATGTTTTCAGAGACAGACTTTCATTCCATAAGTATTTACATACTATTACTCATGACAATAACCATGATGTAGCCCTGAGACCAGCCCCAGCTCAGCCCAGTTCTCATGCTGAATCTGCCTGCTCCCACCAAAGCATAGTTGCAGAGCCATTTCTATCCATACATCCTCCATGCATAGAAGACCAGGGCCCACCGTCTCTCGTGGGTGAAGGAGAAATCAAGGACAGTGAGTGTGGTGTTTCACGGGGTAAATCAGGCAAGGGCCAAGCAAAGGTTTAAGGCAGACATAGGCATCTGTCCAGCTGAGGAGTCCACAGGCAAACATTGCCTGTGCTGGAGACACTAATGACAGTACCATTGCTAAGCCCCTCGAGATGGGACAAGAATAGTGCTCACTCAGGAGAAGCTGAGTCTTCCTGGAATGCTGATTCTACTCCTCCTATAGAGTCCTTCCAGTTCTCGTACTGTATCTGGGGTCACACAGCTCCCTCAACCTTTGCACATTTTCTGTTCCTTTTCCATTCAACAAAGCCCGGGGAAATTATATTCTCATCTCATAGATGGAAACCTTGCCCCTATCTTCATCTGTTCCAGTTTTGTTGTATATGCCATGAATTATTTCTATTGACCACCAAGATTTAGGATTTTGAATCTCAAAACCATTGTTCTGCTGCCACGTCCTTTATCCAAGACATTTTATCAACAGCCTAGCTTAAAGAGAAACAAGTGATGATAGAACTGGAAGTAAAAAATAGTGAATATTTCAGAAATATCCCACTTCAGCCTCTCTCTCTTTCCTCTTTTCCTCCCTCCAGCCCTTGAAGCATCTATATATTCCAAAGATCATAATGCAAGGTAGAAAGTCCCAAGTGCCTCAAGGCATGTACAGATGAAATGGGGAGGCGATGAAGGAGAGAGCAGGTCAGCTTTTAGATACACCTTGAAGGATGGGAAGTTGAACATGCAGGACTTTGAAAAGAGCATTCTTGGCAGAAAGAGCAGCCTGGAGCTCAGCAGAGAACAGGGAGGTGCCCATTTAGAGCAACTATAGCTTGGCCAGTGTGTTTGGAGAACAAACAACATTTGAAGCCTGATTATATAGGGCTTCAAATGCCAGACAAAGAGGTTTGGACTTTGCTGGACAGTGCTAGAATCTGCCGAAGGGGTCAGAGCAGAGGAGGGACATGATAGAAATGGTGCCATGTAAAAATGTACCACCGACTGTCTAAAAGATAGATAGACGAGAACTGAAAATGGAAATAGCAAGAATCATTGTTAACTATCAGGTGACAAATGACAAGGGCCTAACCTAGGGCAGTGGCCATGGAGATGGAGAAGAGTTGACCACCTGAGACTACATCACAGCTGGACATCATCAAGTGTTTACTCAGTGCCAGACACATAGCTTCAAGTTTTACCTGGATTACTTTACTAAATCCTCATCATAAGACAATGAGTTATATTATTATTACACTATTTTACAGGTAAGGAGACTGCAGCTAGGTTTGGATGACAGTCCTTGGGGCAGTCCTGGGTTATTTCTCTTTCCCTAGTGTAATTATTGAGGTAGCTTCTCTCCAAGAGGGCTACCCATCAATTCATGTCCTCCGGGATATGAGTGCCATTCCTCCATCAAGACGTAGAGTCTACCCATCCTTCCCCTTGACTCCAGGCTGTGCTATGACTCCTTCAGGCAATAGTGTGTTGTAGATGTGACACTCTGCCACTTCAGGCATCACTTTCAGGCCAACTTGCAGTTGCCACCTGTGTTTCATAAAATACTCGTTTGTGCAGAAGACCCTTCTCAGAACCAAGCCACCATGCTGTAAGAAACCCACGCCACATGAAGAGGCCATATATAGGTGCTCAGGTTGCAAACTCAGTGGAGCTCCATGTCCACACTCCGCACCAGCTGCTGGACATATGAGGGTATCATCTTGGATATTCAGCCCAGCTGAATCTTCAGATGACACTACCCCCAGTCAACAGCCACACAAAATACTGCAAGTGAGAATCATCCCGCCAATCCTGGGCAACACAGAGAATCATGAGAGATACTTAATCATTTCTGTTTTAAACCACTAAATGTTAGGGTAGTATATTCCATAGCAATAGATAATAAAAACAATTATTAATGATGCCCCTTTTGTCTCTCAAAGTGTTCTGCTGTAGACAACATATTGCATGGTTAACCTAGGTTTAGGAAGTACAAATAGCTGGTGCAACCAGAACTCAAACCCAGGTTAACTATAAGTTCCACTACCTAAGAGAGGAAATGATGTATAGGTATAAATTCCCTGGGAACTCAAGATGTTTTATTAATCTCTTCAGACCCCAGATTACCAGGCACCCTGCAAGTGTTGAATGAAAAATGTTTGTTAAGTGAATAATTAAATAAATGAATGGGTTAAAGGTTGAATGAGAGTCAACTTCCCTTAGTTAGTTGGTAAGACAGTTGGGGGAAACCATCCTCCACTTTCCCCTATAACATGCTTTTGAAGAAAAATAAGCCTGTGGATACATTTATCAACTCACGATGTGGTCCAGCCTAACCTCTAACCATTGTGGGGAGGAAAGGGTGAGAAAAAAAGTACAGGATAAAGCCTATTATGAGGTTTTACTAAACTCTAGGGTAGATTCTTTTTAAAAGAATGATCTAAATTTTTTTCTAAAATAAAAATTATACCAAGCTTTTATAACAGCTCAGGCCTTCCTCAGGCTCTTTTCTCATGAATTTTAATATTAGCATCCTTGATGCTGCTTAACTGCAGTTAATGTTTCTTTCTCTTCTTTTTCCTAACTCTATTCTCCTCCTAGAGCTCATTGAAAGCTCTCACTCCTCTAATGATTTCTGGGCCTCAACTTAGACTTATTAGTGCACAAGGAGCAACAGATGCCTAAGTGTCAGATCTGTTTACCAGCTGAAAGGGCTGTTACTGGTGAGGCATTTGTCGTCTGCAGGACGTGTTGATTGTGGCTAGTTAATTCCATTCTTCCTGATGGGAAATGGTCCTCCTGAATCCAAAGCTATTTAGCCCAACCAAGCTTCAGCATGGAGGATTGCACTCTGGGTCATGCAACATCCCAGTGTGTTTTTAACTGAAGGAGGGGTTACTGATGTTGCTGCAGAGTTTTTCTCCTGAGCAGGCATAGACCTGTTTTATCTATTCTTGTGTTTCTGGTGCTTGTTACAGTGGCTGGAACCCAGGTAACTGTCCAATAAAGGTTTGTCTGCTTTAGCCTCACTTTCTTCCCTTCTTTCCAAATAATCTATTACTATTTAATCAATATTTGAAATTCTTTCATTTCAAACCTTTTTAATACTTCTCAAATCCAGCCCCTCTCAGCTCCATTCTCTCTCTTGTTACCTGAGTCCAGGCTACCATCATCCCTCAACTGGATCCTTGGACAGCCTTCTAATTAATATCATCCTCCTCCATGCATTCTCCACATTGACACCAAATGAAAGTGAAATTTGCTGCATTCATACTTAAAACACTTCAAGGACTCACCTTTGTCCATCTTTAAAACAGGAAAAATAAATCTAAAATCTTCACTATCCATTCAAGGCCCTTTATAATCTGGTCCCTCAATGTTCTCTAGTCTTATTTGTTACTCAGCACCTCTAGTCAAACTATGGTCCAATCAAGCCAGACTCCTCATTCCCAGAACACTTCATGCACTTTCCTTTATCGTGTCACATTGCATGATTCTTCCTGACTCTGGAACAGTCTTCCTGCCATTTTGGCTTGCCGAAATTCTACTCTTCCTTTATGACCCAGTGAAAATGCTTCCAACATTCTCAAATTGTTTTCTACATCTTTCTTGTTTAAATGAATTGTTCCCCCCTGTATTCCTGCACTGCACCCTGTTTATTCTGTTAAAGCTTAGCCAGAAAGGCATCTGGGTGAAAAGCCCAAATCTGGAGCCTGACTGCTGAGTTGGAGCCCAGACTCTGCCACTTACTGGCCTTGTGAACTTGAGCAAATTATCTTTCTTTCTCAGTTTCCTCATCTGTAAAATGGGAATAAGAAAAGTATCAAATTGTAGCAGTGCTATGGTAATTAAATGACTTAATTGTCTGATACATTGAAAGTGCTCGGGATTTCCCTGGTGGTCCAGTGGTAAAGAATCCACCTTACAATGCAGGGGACGCAGGTTTGATCCCTGATCAGGAGACTAAGATTCCATGCCACAGGGCAACTAAACCAGTGTGCCACAACTACAGAGCTCACATGCCCTGGAGCCTGTGCACCACAACTAGAGAAGAGAAAAACCCTCACACCACAATTACAGAGAAGCCCACATACTGCAACGAAAGATCCCGCATGCTGCAACTAAGACCCGACGGAACCAAAAATAAATAATAAAATAAATAAATAGATAAATAATAAATCTTTAAAAAAAAAAAAAGAAAGTGCTCTATAAGCATTTCTACAAATTAAAAAAATAGTAAGTGAGGCAGTAGATGAACAGTGATATCTTAAATCACTGATTAGTGTTTCTCAAAGTGTGGTCCAGCAACACCACATCCCTCACCTGGGAGCTGGTTAGAAATGCAAATTATCAAATCTCACCCTAGACCAACTGAATCAGAAATACTGAGCATGGGCCCGATAGTGTATATTTAACAAGCTCTCTGGGTAATGCTGATGCTCAGTCAAGTTTGAGAACCACCCTATAGCTGATCTCTAAGATGCCTTTCAGTTCTCACCACCTATAGATTGATTACAATCCTCCAGTCCACAGCACTGAACACTAGACTATCCCACTGAGGTCAATTCTCAAAGGTCGGAGAGGGCAGTAAGGAATTAGGTCTGAAAACTGGAAGTGAAAAGGGAAGCAAACTATCCATTTGCAAGGGAGCAAAAATACAAGAGAGCAAAACATCCTTAGAGAAAAAAAGCCAAGGTGTTCCTTCTACTTCTTCCTTCTCTCATAAAATCAGGAAGCTTCACATGGGTTATTGTTCTAAAATTTATTAAGACTTTAAAGAATATTTATATATTCTATATTTGTATATATGAATATAAAAATATATTTTATGTTTCTTAGAGTATATTAATAAGAAATATTAAATTATTAGAAAATTATTTTTTAACAAAACTCTTTCTCTTCTTCTAGCGATTGGGGAATTGATTTGGAGGGGGGAAAGAATAATGGGAAAATTTACTAAAAAATGCAACACGATTTAACATTTATCTCCCAACATAAATAAATAAATAAATAAATATATTTGCAAAAATAAACTCATTCTGCAGACACCACCACCAAAACAAAAGGCATCATAAAAATATTTTAGACATGAAAAAGCTTGAAATAACAGACTAAATATCTGTGCATCCAACACCCAGCTTAAGGCGTAAATAATTACTGCATATACCTAAAATAGATTTTTAAAGGGGTCAAAGAGTCTAATGCATTCAAAATGCTGCCTGGCTGTTTAAAATTTAATCAGAAAGCACAGCACAGGGCTTAACATAATAAATATCCACTCCCTTCTGTTCTCTTCCTTGCAAAATGTGTAAACAAGCTCCCTGGCAGTGGGATTTCCAGAGAGAAAGATGCATTTCTGGGTAAGTTTTGGGACGGTGAAATTGTTACAAGTGAATAAAACAATTACTGCTGTTGTATTTTCCAAATAAAGTAATGTATTCTTAAAGGAGACTTATTTCCCCCTTTTATTTTTTTTCCAGTTTTTATTTTATTTTATTTTGCTTTTTTCATTTTTATTGGAGTATAATTGCTTTACAATGTTGTGTTAGTTTCTGCTGTATAACAAAGCGAATCAGCTATATGTATACATATATCCCCATATCCCCTCCCTCTTAAGCCTCCCTCCCACCCTCCCTATCCTACCCCTCTAGGTCGTCAGAAAACATCGAGCTGATCTCCCTGTGCTATGCAGCAGCTTCCCACTAGCCATGCATTTTACATTTGGTAGTATATATATGTCAGTGCTACTCTCTCACTTTATCCCAGCTTCCTCTTCCCCCACAGTGTCCTCAAGTCCGTTCTCTATGCCTGCATCTTTATTCCTGCCCTGCCACTAGATTCATCAGTACCGTTTTTTTACATTCCATACATATGCATTAGCATATGGTATTTGTTTTTCTCTTTCTGACTTACTTCACTCTGTATGACAGACTCTAAGTCCATCCAGCTCATTACAAATAACTCAATTTCGTTCCTCTTTATGGCTGAATAGTATTCCGTTGTATATATGTGCCACATCTTCTTTATCCATTCATCTGCTGATGGACATTTAGGTTGCTTCCATGAACTGGCTATTGTAAACAGTACTGCAATGAACATTTTGGTACATGACTCTTTTTGAATTATGGTTTTCTCAGGGTATATGCCCAGTAGTGGGATTGCTGGGCATATGATGGTTCTATTTGTAGTTTTTTAAGGAACCTCCATACTGTTCTCCATAGTGGTTGTATCAATTTACAGTCCCACCAACAGTGCAGGAGGGTTCCCTTTTCTCCACACCCTCTCCAGCTCAACATCACTAATCATTAGAGAAATGCAAATCAAAACCAGAATGAGGTATCACCTCACACCAGTCAGAATGGCCATCATCAAAAAATCTAGAAACAATAAATGCAGGAGAGGGTGTGGAGAAAAGGGATCCCCTTTTAAAAGTAAAGATTCTGTACTGAAAATGTTTCAGAGAAACTCTCAGGGATAATTCCACTATTTAAGTACAGTATTACAGATTCTGAGGATAGAGAGTGAATGATTGTGAAGGTTTTTGTAATCTCATCTTTCAGTTCAAGCATGGCCCGGTGGTGGGGGCATATGTCCACGTGAGCCTATAAAGAAATTAGGCAAACATGTAAAATCAACTAAATGTATTTCTATGTGCTCTTCTCTTGATTTCTCTGGAACTCTGGGTTTACAAGGTAAATCAAAAGGACGTCAAGAATAATATTTATGTTTATTGACCAGATTTCAGGTGAGAGTCATCATGCTAAGTACTTTACAGATATTAATCTGTTTAATCTTTATAATGACTTGGGGGTAGGTATTGTGATCCACTTTTTCCAGCTAAGGAAATCAATCATCAGGGAGGCTGAGTAACTTATCCAGGGTGACAGAGTTGGAGAATGGCAGTGCTGGGATTCAAGGCCATGTTTTTAACCACTGTGCCATACTTTGTACAATTCAGAACATATTGCCAAAGACTGCGGGTCCCTAGTCATCTAGGGAGCAGTGACTAAGAGATTGCTCATCTAGCCCAATCGCTTCACTTCACAGGTGAGGATATTAAGGCTAAAATGGGGAAGGCCCTTCTGCAAAGTTAGAGAGCTGAGGCTAGAATTCAGGATTCCTGAATCTCAGCTCAGTGCTATGTCATTTCCTCCTTTTCACATGTCCAAAATGGAATGGATCTTCTTTGCGTTAAGACCAACCATATTCCAGATTGCATGGACAGCACTATAATCTGCTCCAGGGTTCTCGACCCTGTGGCTGAACTGCAGTCATCTAAGACCTTTTTGAAAATACCAAAACCAAACTATCACTCAATAAAATTTTACGTATTTTGTTCTGGAATGGTACCAGGACTCCATACAGCCTCTGTTTGAATGTATTATAGGGTTCTCAAAATTTTTATGTACACAACAACTCTTTCACTTCCATCTCTGAGCAAAAGCAACCTAAGCAAACCATGCTCAGATCCTGAATTTTTGCATCTCAGTGAATGCCACCGTCAGGTTGCTCAGATCAGAAACTTAGCCTTTATCCTTGATTCCTCTCTCCCTTCCATCTACATCCAATCCATTGGCTTGTGTCAGGTATTGGGTAAAATGTTTGTTAAATTAAAAAAGGCAGACAGTTATTGTGTGAGGTCCAGTGTGTGTCTTCATTTGGAAGAGTGTAAACGTTTAAATCACAAACGTTTTGTGTGTGTGTGTGTACACATACACACACACAACTTTCTGGATGGCTTCTTCTGTCATTCCTACATGACTTTGAGGTGCAGGGCTCCCCTTTGAGAGAGTCAAACTTCAGGCTCTCTAAAGAGAACCTCAGTGCTCTGAGTGACACCCTGACACCACTACAAGAAGGCTTGGACCGCTTTTTTTTTTTTTTTTTTTTTTTTTTGCGGTACGCGGGCCTCTCCCGTTGCGAAGCAACAGGCTCCGGACGCGCAGGCTCAGCGGCCATGGCTCACGGGCACAGCCGCTCCGCGGCGTGTGGGATCTTCCCGGACCAGGGCACGAACCGTGTCCCCTGCATCGGCAGGCGGACTCTCAACCACTGCGCCACCAGGGAAGCCCTGGACTGCTTTTGAGCTCTCATGTTTTTCATCTTTATTCTTCCCACCTCTCTCTCCTACCTTTCTCATCACTGGCATATGCACAGGTAATTTGTATGGCCCTGAGAAGGATTCTCTGCTCTGAAAAGAGCTTACAGAGAAAGGTCCTTTAAAGCAATAATCTCCACCACTTTCTAGTCGAGCAAGCAATAAATGCCTGCCAAGACTGATTAAACAGACAAGTCAAGCGGAGGTCTCTGATCAGTCATGAGTGCCATCTGTCTGGATAATATTGCCACAAAGAGACAGCACTTTTCTGGCTTCCCACCCCACAGCCCCCCTCTGGGTGGTGGGAATGGATCTCACAGACCCTAGAGTGTGACCATCCACGTTCGGAAGAGTCAGTACCGGCTAACAATTCAACAGTCAGAAAGCCATCGAAGGGATTTTTTTTTTTTTTTTTTTTTTTTTTGATGATGATGATCATGAGATCACATGGCAGGTACAGTGTTTCAGAGTTTGGGCTTTTTGTATTTTTGTCTGAGAAACAAAACGATTCTCCAGCTGTGCTGTCAAATAGAAGCAGATATGAACAACATATGAGATCTTACATTTTCTAGCAGCCACATTAAAAATAGTAAAAACATGTGAGGTTAGTTTTAATATTATATTTTCCCAGTGTATCAAAAATGATCATTTCCACATGTAATAAATATTAAAGATTATTAATGAAATATTTTACATTCTGTTTTCATGCCACCCCTTCCAACCCCAGTGTCTAGTCTAGCTCATGCTTACAGCCCATCTCAATTTGGATGCTAAATTTTCAACAGTTTAAGTGAAATGTAGTCCTACCAAATCATTTGTTGTATTTAATGGAAAAATATTTTAACTAAAAGTAATTAAAATTAAGTAAAATTAGAAATTTAGTTCCTTGGTTATACTATCCACAGTGCTTTCCAGGAACCCAAAGGATGGGGGATTTCTTAACCATTACTCTTTTTCAGGGACACAGAGCTTATTAAAGTTCAACATGGTCAATCCCTCTTTTTGTTCACTGTGAATGATTATAATAGGTTCCTAAGCAACTAAGAGACAATCATAAAACTCATGAGTGAGATGAAGCAGGATGTAATCAATAGTCTTCCTAGGGCTCTTGTTGGTGTTGTTGCTGTAAAATAAATTGAACCATCTTTTGAGAGGTTACAGCAAAGACCAGTTGTTTTAGAATCTTGAAGTCCATGCGTCGTAAACAGGAACACCTGAAATGAAAAAGAGAACTATTAATATAAAAGGTTAAATTAGGGCTTCCCTGGTGGCGCAGTGGTTGGGAGTCCGCCTGCCAATGCAGGGGATACGGGTTCATGCCCCGGTCTGGGAAGATCCCACATGCCGCAGAGCGGCTGAGCCCGTGAGCCATGGCCACTAAGCCTGCGCGTCCGGAACCTGTGCTCTGCAACGGGAGAGGCCACGACAGTGAGAGGCCTGCGTACCGCCAAAAAAAAAAAAAAAAGGTTAAATTAAAGCAAATAACCAGTAGTAACACCCTGTGCTTCACAAGTCTAGTGGATTCCAAGGGGTTGGTGGAAGGAAATCTTTCAATTAAGCAGCACTGCTGTGGAAATAAATGAAAACCATCCAAATGAGAATGGGCAAAGACTGTACATTCAGAGCCGGCTATAGCAAGGGAGTCAGCCAGCATTACTTATATCTGGCAGAGTCTGCAGCCAACAGAAGCAGGCATTCTGACTACAAAGGAAGTAGTACTCAGTAAGGACACGTGGAGATCTAGGGAAAAAAAGGAGTTAATCATGACATGAGGTCAAAACCAAGCCTTACATCAGCTGGATTACATATTTAGGTCTCTATTATCCCCTTCCAGATGGGAAGTATTTGGCCTATTACCCTAAGAATGTTGTGGAAATAAAATTTAGAATTACATAGCATCCAATCAATAGATTGTAATAATTGGTTCTTTTGCTGGGAGAGATCAACACTGGTAAAGTTATTTACCAGTTGAATTTTTAAATATCGTTTTCCCATATAGGTCCAAGCACAAACAACATCAGCTATAATTCCTTATGATCTCATTTGATGAAATTGGAATTGCCCAGAAGTTTCTATAATGGGATGCAGTGATGGATGGTATATCCAGTAGTCAGTAAGACTGAAGGCTATGGCTACTGTTTGAGATAATCTAAGAATGGCATTAGAATAAGTATGTTCTGACCTAACAATTATATAAGGAGGGAAAAAAGAAAGGTCCATTATGTATAGATGACAACCAAGGATCTATAGAAAATGAGAAGAGTTATTATAAGCAGAAAGATAAAAAACAAAATAGGAATCAGATAAGGGTCTTGGTCCAACATCTTGGGCAGAAGCTGTCCATTGTCTGAAGTCATCTGCTCATGCCAAAGATATTAGGTCAAGTTTCTTTTTCCAAGACCAGCTGTGTCTATAAGATCCTATTAGTATCCTCAATTTGAAGTCCCCTATTGGAGTAGGCTTCCAATTGTGTGGAATTCTGAATTATTTTTTAATTGTTAAACATGAACCCAAGCATGGACTCCCTGGCATTTCACTGCTGTGTTTGTTGTTAACAGTACCTGATAAGGTCTCTTCAGGCAGCTTTCCTCTGATGTCTCTTCTAGTAGATGAAATATCCTGGCTAAAGATCATAAAGAGGCGGTTTAGGAAAATGTCTTGGAAAGGTACCTTAATCCATTGGTGAAAGGACTGGTTATAATATAAGAGTCCCTTGCAATATTTTGCCATGTTACCATGCAGTAGGGTGGAGTCTAATATTGGAGGTAAAACTCGCAAATGCATGGACCTTCAAATTACCAGCTTATAGGAAAATAACTGATGTGACCGTGAGGGAGTAGCCATAAGAGGCCATAAGAGCTAGTGAGAGTACCTTTGGCCAAGAGAGTTTAAAGGTGTCTAAAAGTCTTTTTTTTTTTTTTCTGTGGTACACGGGCCTCTCACTGTTGTGGCCTCTCCCGTTGCGGAGCACAGGCTCCGGACGCGCAGGCTCAGCGGCCATGGCTCACGGGCCCAGCTGCTCCACTGCATGTGGGAGCTTCCCGGACCGGGGCACAAACCCGTGTCCCCTGCATCGGCAGGCGGAGTCTCAACCACTGTGCCACCAGGGAAGCCCACTCACTGAGTTTTTTGAAGATAAGATTAAATTGGTGATGTTGTCCATAGCACTGACTCCTTCTCCAATAAAGATATCGATGACCTGAGTGTTTCACCAGACTTCAATAGTGACCCAGACAGCAGCTTGTCAAGGGAGAAATCGGGCCATGCATGGTCTGCAGTAGTAATGAGTCCTCCTAAGCTTATAACAAGTCCTCAGGCTTCAGCTTGCAGTGACTCTTCAGATCCTAGGGACAAGGACCAGCTACAAGGCAGCCTGAGAGTCCCAATAACGACCTGGCAGTCAGGTTTTAGCTCTCAGTGGCTCCAAGTCAAGGAGGAGGGAGAAAAATTGAAAAGCTTAGTGCGGAGGCTAAGGTTAGTTTGCAGCCAGATATTGAAGGAAAGTGGAAGAATTGAAAATTTGGTAAGGGTTGACAATCTGTGCCAAGTAACAGATCCAAATCCACTTTACAAGTAGGCATCACAACTGGTTTATCCACAATGGGAGAGCTAGCCAATTAAGTCTCTACCAGACAAGACAGAGTTTGCATATCCATGAGTTACCTGCAATTTACAAAGTGATACAAAATAGCTCAAAGACAGTGAATAGCATCAGAATGTGATAACTCAGAATGTGCATAGTGTCCCATTGGAACACAGAACTTCTCTCTACTGTCCCTCTTTCCCTTCTGATGGAAGACAATCTCTAAGGAAAGATTATTCTTCATCACAAAATAAAGCCATTCTCACTAGATGTGGCCTGGTTATTTACATAGGTGCAGCAAGAATGACAATTTACCACATGACTCTTATATTTGCTTTGCTGAAAGTTTTCATAAAGAATCTCACATTGGACTCTTCTAAGCCTCTTGAGGATAGGAAGCCAAGCCACGAATTCACCATCATTTTTCACCTGCAGTGCCTAGTGATTTGGTGGGAATTCCTCTCTTCCTTGAGGTCCCCAAAATACCTTAAGATTCCTGGGCCTGCCAAGAGGAAGTGACCTTCCTTGCTCACCTATAAGGCTGACAACCCTATAAAGCCAGTAACCAGGACAGTTTTCCCAAGAGGGACTTAGTAAGCATTGGCCCCGTAAAGTCAACCTTAGTTCCTCAAAAGTGTCTGATCATAACTAATTAAATGAACATCATTCTCAAATATGACATTATAGGTAAAGCCTAGTTGCATAACCAACATAATTTCCAATCATGTCCTATTAACAAGGTGGTCAGATTCTTGTTGAATGTATGCAAATAACCATATTGGCATGAAAATAAGAATACCCAATAAGAGTTTCCAAATTTTGGAAGGGGTGAGTCAGGGTAGAAAAGATAAATGTTTCACTTCTGTTTGTAAGAGCACAGTCTACTAAATAGTTATGAGTGATAGCTAGCTTAAAAGGAAAAGAGGTTCCTTGTTACCCAAAAATAGAACATTAAAGCATTAGCACAATTCCAAACAAAGTTCATATTCATCCAGTTCATTCAGTCTTATGTAATTAATTTTTGTTCCATTCGATCTTAGGTTCGTAGTCTCATGAATGCATCCAATTCTTGACTAGACGCCTGGAACTCCTGACGCAGTCCACTAGAATGATGTGATAGCTGTTTAAGCAATGCCATCAGTAGCCTGTACCCAAGAGTACCAGGCATAGTCCTTTTCCACCAGGTTCTAAGATAGTCCTTCTTTGCTAAAGATGGAAAACTGCCCTGTAGCTGATTCCAAGTGATTTCATGGAAGCATCAGGAGTTTAAACACACACACACACAAACAAAACTACCTGTGGATGACAAAAGACCAAAAATGGCTATTGTTTACTTATTACTGACATTTTTCATAAGGGAATGATCGGAACAGAATTCATTATAAGGATAATGCAAATGACAAGCCTATCTGCTTATTTACATGGCGTGAAAAACAAAATAAAGCCAGTCCAAAAAAATATAGACAAAATATCTTTAAGTAAAAAGATTTAAGCCTATTTTAAAAAAACATGAATATTACATCTAATCTATGAAAATGGATGAACACAGTCTTTACAGAGAAAACATTTTCAGATATAACATAGAAAAATCCTGAGACAATAGATGTCCATTTAAGAATATATCAAGTAAATAGATTCAGTAAGTCTGGAGTAGGTTCTAAACACTAGTAGATTACTAAATGTCCATAGAGAAGTGATGTGGATCCCCAGTAGAAAACTACTGGCCTGGAATACACAAGATTCAAATTAAAACAGTAAAGTCGCAACCAAGTTAATGTTTTAAAAAATAACTGCACTAATGACTGATAGCTTTTTATATACTGTATAATTATACTACTTTTGTCTAATAAGCAACATCAGGACTCTGATAAATAGAAACACATCATGGACAGCAAAAACATTGACAGTTCTCTAGAACCTTCCCATATTGAATACAATTTGTTTAAATATTTATGTTAATAATATTTTACCAATACAAATTTAACCTAGGGAAGTCTAAGCATTTCCTCAGGTTTGACAATATTTCCCATGCAACTCATCATTAGTAACATATCAAATGACCCTATTATTTCTAACATGTCTCTTCTTACAAGGTGAAAGGACAAATCTTTGTGATTTTCCAGGGTCCCCTTTGGACACCTCAAAGCCAATTTTAATTGCTGACAAGGCTAATCAAACTTTGACCTTGAAGCAACTTTAGAATCTTGAACCCTCAAGGCTATGTGAATTCCCTGCACTTCAACTTGTTTGCTCTAGCTCAGGTGCTGACCCCACCCCATGTGTCTAACCACAAACGAATATTTCCCGCCTTGACTTTCCTGTTAGCACAATATTTGACAAAGATTGGCAAGTTCCAAAAACACCCTCCCACCAGCAGCTTTCAACATCCTTCCCTCTACTTTTCACAGCCACCTGTCCCAGTAGTCTCTGCATTTAACAGTTTTGGCCTCCCATCCCTTCCCTGAGACATCTATGGCTTAGTCTTTGAGCGTCTTCCTGTTATAGTACTCCCCTCCTCCTATTGCAATATCCCCCTTAAAGAGATCTTTCATATTAACATCCAGATTGCATTTTTTTCTTTGACAGTAATGATGCCATGACTTTGATGGAGTGTTGACCACCCCTCATACACTGCTTTCTTCACCCAAGTGCTAATTCCATCTTATCAGATGCTGTGTCCTTTCCTGGCTGAGGAAACCAGGATCTACAGTGGTGAGTCATAACTCCTAATGCAGCATTCCAAACATTTGTCTGTTGTAGCACGATAAACAGACAAATATTTTTGGCTTTGGTTTTCGTTTATTTTTGTCTTTTTTCTTCTATTTATCTGTCTTCTCCTTCTGGCTTTTTTGACTATGGGTTAAGCCCCTGACTCTCCCAGGATATCACACCTTGGGTTAAAGTCCCAAGGCCTTAGCGCCAAAAGGTGTTCCTTTTATTAATCATGGGAGATTGTCAGTCTAAACATTGTCGCACAGATCTCTTCATTGTAGAATTTGTACTCCATCATTATGGTACTAATTCCACCCAATTTCTTCAAAACTGTCAAAATTTTACTAAAAAAAAAAAAAAAAAGAACCTTAGAATATCAATGACCTCTTTGGGGGACTTAGAATCTTCCCATATTGGCTCATTCTGAGTGGGGCCCTTGAGTATGGTGACTCCAAGATCTCATCCAAACAATGGATTGCTTTCATTGTTTGGTACAAAGAGACAATTATTATGCCTTTCCCACAAAAACTTTTCAGAGGCTATTTCTTTCTTCAAAGGCCATTTTCCTCCCAGTTGTGATGCCTACTTGTAAAGTGGATTTGGATCTGTTACTTGGCACAGATTGTCAACCCTTACCAAATTTTCAGTTCTTCCACTTTCCTTCAATATCTGGCTGCAAACTAACCTTAGCCTCCGCACTAAGCTTTTCAATTTTTCTCCCTCCTCCTTGACTTGGAGTCACTGAGAGCTAAAACCTGACTGCCAGGTCGTTATTGGGACTCTCAGGCTGCCTTGTAGCTGGTCCTTGTCCCTAGGATCTGAAGAGTCACTGCAAGCTGAAGCCTGAGGACTTGTTATAAGCTTAGGAGGACTCATTACTACTGCAGACCATGCATGGCCCGATTTCCCCCTTGACAAGCTGCTGTCTGGGTCACTATAGAAGTCTGGTGAAATGTTAAGATCATGCACATCCTCATAAGAGAGGTAACCCAGACTCTGGGCAAGATAATTAGGAGCATAATAAAACTCTAAAAGCAGTGCTGCATAATCAAATGTTTCCATCTACTGACCTCTTGAAATTCACTGGACTAGCTACCCTTAGAGTTTAACTTCCATCTCCTTACTTTAATTCAACTCTTCATATTAACATTTCTCTTTTTCACTTTAGCCATCCCACTTTTAAGATATCTGATCCGAGGAATATTGAAACAACTGACCTTTGCCAGCACACAAAACAGAGGGTTCAACTAGTCCTCTAGGGACATCGCTGAGAAAAAGCTGACCCTGAGGACTATTTCACTCAGCCATTCCTTGTTTGAGATATCCCCTACCCCTGTATTGTTCAGAGAAAGTCTCTTTCTGAGTCTGCCTTGAACAAGAAGAGGGACTGACAAGGCTGAACAAGCTCTGTGCTTAACACAACTTTAGGCTGCATAGCTGAGGACCACTAGGCTCTCAACTCTATGTGAATTTCCTATGCTTTAAGTTGTTTGCTCCATGTCAGACCCAGAATCCCAACCCCCCGAGCCTAACCACAAACCACCTTTCCTGCCCCAGCTTTTCTATTAGTACAATATTTGCAGCACTTCATAAGTTTCAAAGCCATTCCCACATACCAGTTTTTCACATTGCATCCCCTTCTACTTTCTGTAAGCCCCTGTCCCAGTGTCTCTACCTATAAAAGCTTTGCTTGCCTAACCTTTGCCTGAAACTTTTGTGGCTTAGGCTTTAAGCATCTCCCTATTGCAATAGTCTTGCTTAATGATGTCTTTTCTTACTCAAATCCATACTTACATTTTTTTCCTTGACAATGCAAAAGATACCATCTAGGATTTGATTTTTGGAAGGTAAAATATAAAAAGTAATCCAAAAGTTTAAGTATTTGATTAAATAAGAACATGGATTACTGAGAAAGAATTCTATTTAACTAAAATGAAAAACAAATTAACCAAAAATTTAAAAAAAAAAAAAATTTTAACCAAAATGACAAAAAAATTTCAAAAGTAGATGTAGAGCACTTCAGTTCTTTCGAGTGAAAAGACTTTGTTCTCTTAAGTGATCAAGGATATTATAAAATCATCACAACACATAGGGAGTTATTCTGGTAAGACCCTGAAAAGTTGTCTTCTAGGCAGATTACTCAGAGGGTAAAGAAAAAATCTTTTACAAGCACTTATTAAGAGAAGACCAATAGTACAAGAAAAAAATTGTCATCTTAATAGAGAAAATCAAATTAGAGTTTTAAACAATATATTTGATACTAATGCGTTTACTAAGAATCTTATAAATAAACTCATTAAACCTTAGCCAACTGTGACTACAAGAAATAAAATTCCCTTTTCCTGAACCATCTGCAGCTTGCTCTATCCAGACAGGTTTTGTCATATACTTTTCTCTTTCTCATTCTGGAACAACCAGTCATTTTAATTTAGAACAAAACTACTCTCTTCCTCCTTAACAAAATACATCCTGCACACTTTGCATGCAAAATTTTTCCTCTCTGACACTATCACTCCTATTAGAGTCTCATTCACATATTGATTATAATTTGTAACTGCAGTAACTCCTATTGCATAGAGAAAACCAGGAGGTGGTGTAAAAGAAAAGTTATTCACTAGGCACCTGTTAAAATGGCAAGATAAATCTTATTTGAACTACTGCAATAGGGGAGAGAGACTCCAGTATAGAACTGAGCTCAACTCCCAATTCAGCAAAGACAGCTGGAGATTTATAGCCAAGTAGCAGAGTGAGGGGGTCAGTGGATGAAAACTTACTAAGAGGAACTTGATTAGATGTCAAGGGTAGGGGGATTCTTGCTAAGCTTGCTTAATAAGATTCTTCCTAAAAACAGGCCTAGGACTTACATATCCAGGGCAGAGGTTAAGGGACTTGATCAGATATCAAGGATGATCAGGTATCAGAGGTGGGGGGATTTCCAATGAACTGAGCTCAGCAGGCCAAGGCTATGGCCTAGACTAGAAGAAGGCTCCAGGAGCATGACTAAATTTTGGTCAAGGAGGGAATCAGTCAGTAGATAACTGTAAACTATCTTTCACATGCCAATAGTTTCTTGCAGACCAGCAGAGCTTACAAATATACATCTCATAACTTTTTATAGCCATAAACATTCCTTTTATTACAACTTCTCAATGTGGCAAAAATGAACATGTTTATTAACAGACCCAAATATATAGCCTTTCTGTGTTATATAAAAATGAGGCAAAATGTACGTAAAATGAAAGTACATTTAGTAATTAATGCTTCAGTGTTCTAAATATCTTACTTAGATATGATCTAGGTATTTAATGAATATTTATTAATTAACTCAATTTAACATCAGTCGAAGGTTTTAAGTTACCAGAAGATTTTGGAAACTATTTTCAAGCTGACATACTGTAAAACATAATTACTTTTGAAATAAAATTTGTCAGAATAATGATTTAATTTGACTAAATACAAATTTACATTTTTTATAATCTTAAAAGTATAATAACTGAAATGATAGCTTATTAAGTCAGCAAATCTTTGTAAGTTGAGGAAGAGCATGCCCATGTAGAATAAAAATGTATGTTGAACTCAGAAGATATAGCTGTTTTATGAAACCAAAAATATTAAATTAGACCCATCTGTCAAAATTTACCCAAATTATGTGGACTTGAATTCTTATAGTTTTTTCTTTTTTTTTTTTTTTGCGGTACATGGACCTCTCACTGCTGTGGCCTCTCCCGTTGCGGAGCACAGGCTCCGGACACGCAGGCTCAGCGGCCAAGGCTCACGGGCCCAGCCGCTCTGCGGCATGTGGGATCTTCCCAGACCGGGGCACGAACCCGTGTCCCCTGCATCGGCAGGCGGACTCCCAACCACTGCGCCACCAGGGAAGCCCTCTTATAACTTTTGAGTTAGTGCTTATGAGAATATAGTTTTAGTACATAAAAAGTATCAGAAGTTTAATTTTTTCAATATCTGGGAATTTTAGGAACATTTCATTTGTATAATGCCTTATTTAGCTCTAAGTCAATCAAAATAGAGCTCTTTTAAAACTTTTATAATCTATTTTAGTAATACCATCTGGAGATAGAGAAATATTACATACCCACAGACATATAAACATACAGACATAGACATAGATAACTTATAGCTTTGATTCTAAAAGTTTAGCCTGTAGTTCAGGCATAAACCCAGAAATAACAAGACTCACTTTTTATTATAAAAAGAGCTCTTGCTTCCCAGTGGGTACATATTCTTAATTGATTTGCGTCCAAAATAGGGAAAATAGATAAACAGAAAAGGGTAACAAATTCCATTCTCTGTCATCTTTCACATATCAGAAACAAGATATCCATAAACCACTTAATACATTTACAAGGATTACCAAATTGTCAGACTAAAACCAAAAAAAAAAAATTAAAAATCTAGCACAAGAATCAACTAAATACTCAAAAAGAATCAAAATCAAATCCTTACCATGCTAGCAACAGATAAGAATCTGGAGCATAGGACCAGGATCAGGACCCATCTTTAGATCCCTGGGTCGCCAGTCATGAATGAAGCACAAAAAGCTCCCAGTGGCCTTATTACCTGGCTGGAACAGAGAATCTGAAGGCAAGGTCCAGTCCTGAGTCAGGGCACCAAACTGTCAAAGACAAAAACCAGACAGGTTGGGAGACTAATATTATTGAGACTATTGCGATAGGGAGGTCACCCCATCTGAAGATCTTCAGCTGTCTCAGCTTCTATAGAAAGGAATAAACAAGTTGCCAAAGATGTGGTTTACACTGTGGTTATAGTGCCAGCCCCGACAGTCCGTTAGCCGTATAAATAGGAAATGTTGGTTATTTCTTTTTCTTTTATTCTGGTTTAGCTAGCTCTGTGCGCAGAGTTTTAATCTCAGCTAGTTAACCATGAGACAAAGAACTGGAAGCTGAGGTGTCTGTGTTTTGCCTTGTCAGCAGATTCAGACAAGAAGGGAAGTTTGTTGGGTTTTGTCACATGGTAACAAAGATCTCGAGGGAAAGTTTCAAGCAGAGGTAACAACAAAAGCAGTAAGCTTTCTAGTCATTCCTGAAGCTAGGCTAAGTCATGTCTCCTTCTTCAGCCCAGCTGGCTCTACTGCATGGAATGCACTTATTTTCATGTCCCCACCACCTCCTTACATGTAGCCTCTCTCCCCACCTTAACACCTACATCCACATCTCTCCATTTTCACTGCTGCTGGCCCAATCACTATGTCACCTTAGCCCTTCAAGGCTACTGCACTACCCTCCTAAATGGGTCCTTCCTTCTAGTCTTTTTTCTCACAATTCAGTTTCCATAGAGCAGAGTGAAGTAAAGTGAAAATCTGATTTTGTAACTGATATATTCAAAAGTTTTCAATCTCTCGCTATTACCCTTTAGACATAGTCTATACTACATAGCATAGCATTCAAGGTGTTCACGTTCTGGCTCACCTCCTTCCTCTCACCAGTCCTTAGTGGACTCTGCATTTCAGGGATACGGAACCACTCACAATTCCCCCACATCCTATGCTCTTCTCCACGCCTGGATGCTTGTTTCTGTTTTGTCTTCTGCCTCCAATGCCCTCTCTCTGTCTAGCTAAGTCCCTAATGTATGTACAGACATACCTCGAAGATATCATGAGTTCAGTTCCAGACCACCACAACAAAACAAGTCACACGGTTTTTTGGTTCCCCGGTGCATATAAAATGTATGTTTACACTATATTGCAGTCTATTAAGTGCATAATAGCATTGCCTTTTAAAAAGTACATATTTTAATTAAAAAAATACTTTATTACTAAAAATGCTAACCATCATCTGAGCCTTCAGTGAGTCGTAGTTTTCTGGCAATAGTAACATCAAAGATAACTGATCACAGGTCACCATAACAAATATTATAATAATGAAAACACTTAAAATATTGTGAGAATTACTAAAAGTGTGACACAGATACAAAGTAAGTAAATGCTGTTGGGAACATGGTTCTGATAGGCTTGCTCCATGCAGGGTAGCTACAAACCTTCAATTTGGGAAAAAAACAGAGTATCTGCGAAGTGCAATAAAGAGGAGTGCAGTTAAACGAGGTGCGCCTGTATACATGAAGTTCAGATGACATCCGCTCTGGGAACCAGCCCTGGCGCCTCTTCCTCTCTCAGTCTTCTCAAGCCTGAATGGGCTGAAATGCCTCTTTTCCGTACTCTCTTCTTTCATACAACTTACCACACCATTTGGAAAATTTCTCTTTCTTTGCCTGTCTCTGCAACTAAGCCAGAAGCTCCCTGCACGTTGGAATTGTGTGTTCTTTATTGTTGTTTCGTGGCAAGGGGAGCTAAGTGGTTGCCGTAGTGACTGGGCATCAGAGGAACACTCACTGAACATGCGAAATTAATTAAGTGGGTGAACTCATCAAGTGTCTTTAAAATTATACAGCATGCTGGGATTACACTACACATCTCACAACTGTGTTGTGGAAACAAAACAAGCTCAGGTAAAGCAGTTAGAAAAAGCTGAAGACTACGAGGTAGAACATGAAATAGAGTGATTTCTTTTTAAACAAATGTGTCTCATCTCCTGCCGCCTAAAGAAGGTTACCACCCACTAACCAGACACCTTGGGGGTCTGGATATGCACTTATTTCAGGATTGACTTTCTTTACTCAAAACCAGGAAGGAATTCCTCCTTAGAACCTGATTCCTGAGACAGGCTCTGAGCAAGCTGCATACTAAAATCAGTTCCATTCCTCTTTACTCAACCAACATAAAAGTCCCCCTGGCTTTCATGACTATGGGATGCATTCCCGAAGATCAAATCTGCATTTACAACTATCTTGGCTCTGCACCATGCCTTGTACATAAACAAGATTTGATAAATACTTGCTGAATCAGTGACTTGCAGAATAGCTTCCCACTTCGGGGATGATTGTGCTTTCTTTCATATGAGTCTTGATTTTATTCTCCCTAAATGCATTTTGCTTGCAATACCACTCATGATTATTCAGACCATAGTCAAAGTGAACAAAATAAAGCTTTATCCTTATCAGCCACATTCCTAAACATGAGTTACAGAGTCTGAAATATTTTCCGAAGCAGTGTGCTCTGAACCTGCAAAGCAGAACCACAGGTAAATTGCCTTTTAAAGACACTGCCTCTCAGGAGAGGACATTAATATGAAAGTTCAGAGGTTGAAACTATGTCTTAATTCGGGTTCCCCAGAAGCAGATCGTGACACAAGGATTTTTGGCAAGTAGCTTTGGAATGAGATCCCAGGAAACATCAGTAGGGGGTTGGAGAATGGGGACAGGCAATAAAAAAAAAAGCCAAAAGAGAATGCTGTTGTAGGAGACCAGGTCTCAACCTCCAGGAGATGGTGTAGGACACGCCTCACAGCTGACTCACTTGAGCAGTGAGAAATCTGGGATATTGAATGCACTAACTCCCATTAGTGGAGAACTAGTCCGAGGATATTAATTCCCTGGCATTTACAGCCCACCGGACATCAGGTCTAGCATGTTACCTTGCCAGAGGGAGGCCTTATAGCATGAAGCAGTTTCCTGAACGATTGAGTCCTCAGGAGACTCACTCAGGTGAGAAACATGGGTAGTGTCTCTCACCCACACTTTGAACAGTCAAGTCCTAGACTGCAAGATGCATTCATACAGATCTCGTTATATTTCAGCTGAACCTGGGCAGTTGCGCCTGGGTACAATAGGCTCTCTCAGCTGATACACAGGCAAAAAGAATCAGGAATTCCTTAGCTTAACTAAATTCCTGCAAAGTGCCATCCACTAACCGGATTTCTAAACTCCTCTCCAGAATTTTCATTCACTCCTTTTGTACCTAAATGAAACTAGGTACCTCAAGCAACTTAAATATGCATATTATTATTCTCTCCTTTAAACCTTGATTCCACCCACCGGAAGTGCCCTTTAGTTTTAGGCCCAGTTATCTTAAAAGCAGTCCCTGAGGCAAGGGTCCTAATGCAAGGGCGGTATTAAGGAAGTGCGCCTATAAGAAACAAGGAAGGGAGAAGAAGAAGCAGAGGCGGGAGGAGAAAGGAACCAAACAAGGGTGTGACTTCCATGAAGCCCCAAGCTGCAGATCCTGCTGGACTCCGGAACATAACTTACACTCTGGAGGTATTGTCTTAAGACAAAGGAGATGGGGCTATTGTATTCCCATAGTCAACCAAGCATTGGCATCAAGCTTCCCCGAGGGGCTTGGAAGGCACTCCTGCCTCTCTGTAAAGGAAAGGGGCCCAGGGCCTGGGCACAGTCCTCTGCAGCAAGCATGAAGAGGCTAGAGGATGGATGCACAGGGCTGGTAAAAGGAATCTGAAGTGCCCTGGGCGGGGCACTTTACCTGCACTTCATCTGTCATTTACAGATTTTTCCATTTTCTGGATGGTCGCAAATTCTGGGGGAAAATTTATGAGAAGGAAGTTGGAATAAGCTAATCTGCTGCTGCATTTGGTCCTGAGACCATGAGTGATTCCCCTCATCTTCCTTCTCTATCACTCTTTTACATCCCCCTTCCCTTAAGCTGTGGTTTGTGCTCCCACAGTGCACCTGACTTGTCTTCATCTGAGGAGTCTGGGTCCCTGGTTACCATGTTTCATTGAGCCATACCATGGAAGTACTAAGAGATGCCCCAGTAGGTTTCCTGAGTGCCAAGCATAGCCCTGCCTGCTCCCATTATATAGCAGCAACCTCTGCTTATACTAAGTGACCTCTGTCTCACCTCTCCTGATGCTGTACTTCCCCTGAGTTTTAGCCCAAGATCTCACCTCTTCCATAAAGCCTTCTGGATGCTTACAGACCTCAGAACTTTCTTCTTCCCATAACTCACAGAATTTACCGCTATGCCTCTCATCTGGCCTGAATCACAGTCTGCATTGTGATTTCTCATTATGGGATTATTTTTGTATTGTCTTTGGAAAATGTCATTTGGTTGACTTGTGAGTGCACATCTTGTCTTTCCAGTGGAAACCTGAAAGGTTCACTGACTACCTCCAGTGCCTAGCACAGAGTACTCTGCCTCCCCAGGACTTGGTGAATGCATGTTGGATCAGCCACTGAACAGCTTACAGAACAGCACATTTGCACTGTAGCACTGGATCCTGATTTTTTCACTGGAACTCTTGCTTCCCAGAGTTCCCTAATTTCTTTGTATCCAACTCCCCAATCATCTTTCAAACAACACAAAAAGGAAGCTTTGAAAGATTTAACTTTTCACATTTTGAAACCAATTCAAACCCTTAAAAGTATATATTTTTAGATATTTGATTACAAATTTCTTGCCGATAAAGGTCGTAAATGCCGCCACACAGAGAAATTTTCCCTTTTTGGCACTGCTCAGACCTTAAAATTTACAAACATGCTTTGTTTGAGGATAGTGAGTATTTGTGGAGAGGGCATGGAAAATGTTTCCAATCATCACATGAAGAGGCAATTCAGCTTATATTGAACATCTTTTTTGTGCCAGGAATTGCACTAAGAACTTTATACAGACTGAGTTGTCCGAACTTTATACAGACTGAGTTGTCCAGAGATGCTTTTTTTCTTCTCCTTTTCTCTGAAGCTCACATGTTGGAGTACTTTGAAACATATCATAGCCTCTCGTGGAAGCTTAAAGAGAAAGGGGGAATACTCAGGTCAATTCGTTTCACAATTAATTCCTTCTTCTGGAAGGCTTTGCCTTGTAATTGTAGTATTTATCTCTATGTATTTGTTATTTCTGATTGCTTCTGTTTTATGTACTCTATTCAGAAGCAAAAATTGAATACAGTAATAGAACTAATCTTGACTATGTGACTCCAAGTATGTAATCTACTCTCCACAAGCAATACTGGGATGAAATAAAATATTTATATGACTATTAATAAAGGTTAAGATATATTGAATGCTTGCTATGAGCCAGACAATCTGTAAAGCACTTTATATACATCATCTCATTCAAATACTCATCACAATTCCCAGAGATAGGTTCTACAATTATCTCTGTTTTATAGACACAGAAATTAAAACTCAGAGAGGCTGAATCAGTTCCCAAAGATCATACAGCCAGTAAGTAGAGAAGCTGAGATTACACTGCACAGAGGAAAGAGTCCTGGTTCTTTACTTGGAGATGGCCGGCTAAGTTGCATTATCAGCGCTGGTCTTGCTACTTAAGAGATCAAAAGAAAATCACACACTCTTTAAGCCTCAGTTTCTTCATTTATTGAATAAAACCCTCGATGCTCACACTGCTTATTCCCATCTATCTACACTCTCATTTGTCCATCTTAGAGCATTTAACTTGCACTGTTTTATACTTTGTTTATAAGAGTAACAGGTAGCTCTCAAAGAGCAGAAATTATGTCATATTCGTCTTCAAATCCATAGCTCCCAGGCCACTATTCTATATGGTTTAAATGCATTAATTCATTTAGTCCTCACAACACCATACAGAAGGTTTTATTTTTATCTCCACTTATTTCACACTTAAGGAGGATACTGGACCCCAATCATGATTATGTTAATGATGTCAGATGGATCTGAATTTAGGTAGTCTGGCTCCAGAATCCATGCTCTTTTTTTTTTTTTATTAATTTTTATTGGAGTATAGTTGATTTACAATGTTGTGTTAGTTTCTGCTGTACAGCAAAGTGAATCAGTTTTACATATACATATATCCACTCTTTTTTAGATTCCTTTTCCATATAGGTCATTACATAGTGTTAAGTAGAGTTCCCTGTGCTATACAGTAGGCTCTTATTAGTTATCTATTTTATATATAGTAGTGTGTATATGTCAATCCCAATCTCCCAATTTAATCCCCCCCGTTTCCTCTTTGGTAACCATAAGTTTGTTTTCTACATCTGTGACTTTATTTCTGTTTTGTAAAAAAGTTCATTTGTACCATTCTTTTAGATTCCACATATAAGCAATATCATAGGATATTTGTCTTTCTCTGTCTGACTGACTTCACTCAGTATGACAGTCTCTAGGTCCATCCATGTCACTGCAATTGGCATGCTCTTAATTACTATGCTATACACAAGAGTAATTTAATTTTTTTCTTAAATCCAGGTCTGGTTTCAGAATGGAATTATATATACATTTTCCTCTCCACTTTCTCTTTAACTTTTGTTTCTGTTCTGTGACCTGTATTTATTTGTATGTAACTGGAGATGTGATTTTCATTGCACTCTACTTTAAAAAATCCCAGTATTAAATCTCATATGTACATTAATATTAACATATCGTTGATATTTCTCAGGAGCAACACTAAAAGAGCAAAGCCTTCCTCTAATTTTCAAGTTTACAACCTTAAGTGTAAAGGGTAGCCAAATTTGGCCACCCCAAAATATGCCACTTTGGCATAAGTATTATTTCGAACTGAAGGCATTTGAGGAGCAGACACAAAAACGCTCCCTGTCCTCCCCCTATTTGCCTAAAAGCAAGACAAAAATTTACAAAGGTGTCTTCTTCCTTCCCCCCCTCCCCACCCCGCACCAGGAAGGACAAAAGTTAATCATCAGAGAAACTTTAGTTCCTTATTAGGCTGGTGGTGACGCTAGAGAAATCTACATAACAAACTTTACTAATTAGTCTTTAACCATTATCAGTTTTCCTTATATTTGCTTTCACACAATTTGCTGCCCCTAAATACCCAAAGTCCTTTTCCTTTATCTTGTCACTTCTCTAAAAATGTACTGTTCCCTTGCCACGCTTAAGTTCTAACCACCCCTTGAGTCTCTCCACTGTATATATGAGATATACATGTTAGTGAACTTCTGTTTTTCTGTTGTTACTCTGTCTTTTGTTAGAGAGCCCTAGCAGAAAACCTAGAAGGGGAAAAAGATTTTCTTTCTCTCCTCCCCTACAAATGCAAGGACATGATCTTACACAGGTCCAGCAGAAGTCCAAGGTTTAGAAAGTCAGCACAAATCTAGGATAAAATCACAATGAGCGTAAGGTCCCAGATATGCTCATTGTGGCCTGGTAGGACACAGAAAACAGGTATAATACATAGGACCTAAAAAAGATTAACTAAGTCCCTCACCTTTAAAAAATAAAATAACAAATGATTTAAGAATAAAACTAAATGAAATATCATTTAAAAAATAAACACTGTGATATGGGAACATATGTTTATGTATGACTGATTCACTTTGTTATAAAGCAGAAACTAACACACCATTGTAAAGCAATTATACCCCAATAAAGATGTTAAAAAAAAAAAAAAAAAAAAAAAAAAAAAAAATAAAAAAAAAAAAATAAACACTGTGATTTAAAAAAACGAAGCAGCAAAGTATCTAAAGAAAACTGATTGGTCAACTAGGCATATCATTGTGAAGACCTAAAGGTATAACCAAGGACTATCCAAAAGAATTTAGACATGACCCCCGAAGAGTAATATCTTTATAATATTTATCTCTATAAATAAAGGACACCAAGACTAAAGTATAAACAGATTCACTTTTTAATGTGACTTTTTTTCATTTACTTAAAAATTTGCAATCAGGGAATATATAATGAACATATCAGTCAGAACCGAGTGACTAATCCCCACGAGTTCTTAAGAGTTCTTAACATGTTACAGTTCATTGTTAGAGGCATAATCAAGATCACACCCATACACACATTCTTCCCAGATTTCCAACAATTGTTTTGGGATCCACTAGTGAGAGATGCTCTTGTAAACACAAGTTAAACGAATAAAATAGAATAGAATAGGATAGGTTAGGACAAGATAGAATAGAATAGAATAGAACAACACAACACAACACAACTCAACTCAAATGTATAGTTTGAAACTAGAGCAATAATATACAAGGTAAAGATAGCTATAGATGGTAGATAACAGATATAGAGTTATAGAGAGAGATTTCGATAAATGTGCCTTTAAAAATAAGGTTAGGGGCTTCCCTGGTAGCACAGTGGTTGAGACTCCGCCTGCCGATGCAGGGGACGCGGGTTCGTGCCCCGGTTTGGGAGGATCCCACATGCCACGGAGAGGCTGGGCCTGTGAGCCATGGCCGCTGAGCCTGCGCGTCCGGAGCCTGTGCTCCACAACGGGAGAGGCCACAACAGTGAGAGGCCCGCGTACCAAAAAATAAATAAATAAATAAATAAGGTTAATCACAGTATTCCCTCAGATTGTTTAACTTTGTAAAAGTGATACTCCAAGGCTGTCCACAACCCAAAGCAAGTCTGTGAATTTTTTCTTATCTATCTATGACAAGATGAGCACAGAAATTGAGAGTAAATCTTTAGAAACTTTTATAACAGTCTGACAGAAAAACTTCATGACTTTTGAATGTAGTAACAACAATGACAAAGTTTAGAATTTCATTTTATGCCTTTTTATAATTTTTCTAGTAATTCATTTTTATTATATTTTATAAAAGAATCAAGCTCTGATGGGTTAGAAGTTTCAAAAGGAAAACTATCCATTTTCCACAGGTAGTTTGAGAAGCATGTCATAAAATTATATTTGGTCAAGATGATGCTGTGTATTCTTCCCCTCTCTATGGTTGTACAAATCCACACATTTCGTTAGACTATTATTTCACCTTCCCAGGAATTGTAATTATTCACTTTCACGGTAAGAAAAATCAGAGGAGGTGGGTGAACTGAGAGAAAGGGGAAGACCACCTTCCTGCCTAGCAGCTGCAAGCTAGAACTGTACACGAGGTATAAATTTAGGAATTCTACAGTCAGTGTTAGGTCAGTAGTTTCCCCTTTTATATCAATTGTCACAAGGTTATTTTTCTTGCATCTCTACACAATTCTTCCAAACTTTGTTTTGGACTTTATGCCATCACTCACAGATACCACAAGACATCCTCTCCCTTTGACTTCTAGGCTCAAGGGCAGTGAAAACGCGGGGACCCTTTTAGGCTTTGGTGAGTTAAAATGCCATCTGAGATTTGCGTCTGTCCCCGCCCCGCCCCCTTGCTTTGGTGGCACTTCTATGGATGCGATTTGCTGTCCATGTAGGGCTGAGCTGACTCCCAGTGGACTATGTATATACTGGAGGTGCTGAAGAGTGTCCAGGGCTGAGGTTTTTCCTGCGAAAACAGAGCTGTAAGCCTCAAGCTCACACCACCCATTTATCTTGCTTAGCTCCAAACCACAAACTGTACAAAAGGTACTTGCCCAGATTTGTTTACATTTCTGTCACGTTTTCTGAAAAGAGAAAAGGGCTAACTTCCAAATTCACTTCTCAGAAAACTGAAAACAGTTATCTGACCTTAGAGAGCATCTGCCTGGCCCCGATGTCACATCCTTGTTTCTTGGTCCACTTGTCTCATGACCAAGCCCCAGAACTCAAAGCACCTATAAGATATAAAACCACTGCTAATTGCCAGATGTCAGGGTCATTGCCCTTTTAGGCTGACCCTTCTATTAGTAGCAAATAAAGGTGCTTTCTTTTTTCCTCACCTCTATATCTTTCAACAGGAGATTTTTGTCAGAATATAGTCCACCTTGTGGCCAGGCAGTTCTTCCTCCAGAATTCCTTTAGGTACACTCTGTGAGCTGAAATGTATGTGCTGATGTCCAGTTTAATGCTGTAGATTACACATTTTGAAAAGGAACTCAGAATGGAAGGGATACTAATGTGTCCTCCATATATTAGATAAAACAGCTGGAAGAGAATTTAAATAATCATTGACTGAACCCCACTTTCCATTGATCTGTAACCCACATGTCCATCAGGACAGCTGGAAGTTCCTAAGGATACTTATAGCCAGTTTTGTTAAAAATGACATCATCTTCTAAGGAGGTTTAGGCCAGATGGCTGCCTATATTCCTGTTTCCTGAAGTAGTCAACTAATTTAAAAACAGAAAGAAAAAAAAAATAGAAGGGAAAATAGAGTTCTAAAAAATCCATGTATATATTTCCAATATAAGGAAAATTAGATGAGCTACAGTTATCCTTCAAATGAGTGTAAAAGGGAAAGGGCTTAAAAGCATCTATTACACATAATAGATGCCTGAAAAGAGAACTCTGGGAATAGCAAGGATAAGCTTGTAGGATAAAAGGAAAAAATCTAAAATGTGTCCAATATACTAATTATTGTGAACATCTTAGTGATTTCTATTAAAAGAGTTTCTTCTAAACCTCAAAATAAAATACAAGAAATTGTAGCCTACAGAGGTACGTTTAATATAACAAAATGAAAACATGCATTCAAAGTATAGGCAATAGGGCCAAAAGAGTAATTAATCAGCAAAAATGTACTAATTAATGCTATTACTATTCCTAAGGGAATACCAATACAATAAACTACCTTCAAATGTGTATTAAATAAATAAATATTTAAAATCCATCAAGAGAGAAAAGATGACAACATAATATCATGAATAAAACAACAAAAAGATAAAATAAAATTGATTTCTGCTAATATGATAGCAATATTACTAGTGCTTTGGAAAATTCATAAAATTTATATATTTGGATTTAACTGATTTATCAAAAACTAAAAAATATAACAATTAATAAAACTTGGAATAAAAAATGAGAAACCTAGCAACTTCCTTGTACCTGTATAATATCTATTATTTTATTGTGTCTAGAGTGATGTAAATCAGTGTCTGGCTTCCCTAGTAGATTGAGACCCTAGTGGGGATGGTGGGTAGGTTATCTTCAGGTTTTGGTTACCTACATAATAAGTACTCAGTAAATGTTTTTAAGTAACAGAGAATGTGAAGAAAAAGAGATTCTTAAGTTACAGGATAAGATCAAGAGATTGAAAACACTATAAAAGGTTAATAGCAACTTAAAAAATTAAAGCACTTATATCTGACATATTTACTGGGCAATTTTTCCAGGCATCTAAAAAAAAGGGAAAAGAAAAATAAGAATAAACTTTTATTTTTTGAAAAATAATGTGTCAGGCACCATACTCAGAAGACACTGAAATATCAATGTTTGTGAATGTGATTGTATAAGTAGAAAATAAGAGAAAAATCCTAAAACAAATTAAGCTCCTTTTGTTGTAGGATATCAGAAAACCCCAAGCATTACAATTAAATTCTTAAGTACTGATGATAACTAGAATGTGAAATGAATGGAGTCCATTCCTGGCAGCAAAAACTGAGTACTGTATTAATGCATTAAGAAATAGATGCTCAACAAAACACATGCACATGTACTACCCTAAATGAATGTACAAGAACGCATACATCAATGAAGAGGGAAAGTCTCCGCAAGAAGTCTATTTTGAAGTTTATTTTGAAAAGACTTCAAAATACCTGCATTATCCTACGTAGCAATCCATTTCAGTGATACTATTCCTGAATCCTCTCATCCCCCAACCACACTTCACCCTAACTTCCACCACCAGATTGATTATCCTAAAACAGACATTTTTGATGCATCCTTACTGTTTTTTATTTATTGTATTTATTTATTGCAGTAAGCACATTTAACATGAGATCCACCTTTTCAATAAGTTTTTGCGTACAATGCGGTATTATTAACTGCAGGCACAATGCCATACAGCAGATCTCCAGGACTTAGGCTGCATAACTGAAACTTTATGCCCTTTGAATAGCAACTCCCCACTTCCTCCCTCTCCCAGCCCCAGGCAACCACCCTTCTCCTCTCTGCTTCTATGAGTTTGACTATTCTAAATTTCTCATATAAATGGAATCATACAATATGTGTCCTTCTGTGACTGGCTTATCTCACTTAGGATAATGTCCTCCAGGCTCATCCATTTTGTTGCACTCACTTTTTATATTTATTTTCTGATTTCTCCAAACTTACCTATTTTCAATGCCTGTGCCACATGATCCCCACCCCTGCATTTTTCTATTTGTGTGCCTTTCGTGAAGCTTTTCCAGATTTTTCCAACTGAGGCAACCTATTACTGCAATTTAACAGTCTGTGTGTTTCTGCCTAATGTTTTCAATTCAGTTAAATCTGTGTCCTATACAACATCTATATCCCTCATCATATGTAGCAGAGTGTCTTACAGTAATTATGCAGTAAATAGTATTTAACCCATTGGATGGTTGTAAACTCCTTAAGAGAACATTTCATTTACCTTAGTAACCCCAAGCGCTAGGAAGTATCTGATGTAGTAAATGCTCAAAATATGTTGAGCTTTTGTGTGGGAATAACCAGAGAGAAAGGAGAATGCAGTGATTTGGCTGAGAACACATTGCTGCATGCAGAGGTCAATACTTAGCTCTCTTCTCATTTGACCTGTCAGCAGCATTTGACCCAGCTTGTGACTCCTCCCTACCGGAAACACTTCCTTCACTAGACTTCTAGGACATTTCCTCTCTTGGTTCTCCTTCTATGTCACTGACTGTTTCTTCTCAGTCTATTTTGCTAGCTTTCTGTCTTCTCCCAGCCTCTTCACCTTGGAATGCCTCAGGAATCAGTCCCTGGTCCCCTTCTTTTTTGTCCTCTTCTTCTCTAATACTCACACCCTAGGTGACCCCATTAGTTCATGGCTTTAAAAAAATAACTAGGTGCTGATAATTCCCATATATATATATACATCTCCAATCCTGACACCTTCATTAGCTCAAACCTATAGTGTTCAATGCCTACTTGATATTTCCCCTGGGATGTCCAATAAATGTTTCAAATTTAGTATATCCCAAGATGAACTCTGAATCTTCCTCCTTAAGCCTGATCCTCCAGCAATATTCCTCATCTCAGCTAAGAGTGAAAACATCATTCTTCCTGAATCCCAGGCACTTCTGACTATCTCATTCTCTCACATCTCCATCCGTCAGGAAACACCTTTGTGCTCTATCTCCAAACTATGTACAGATGCCAACTTCTCACCTCCTACCCCTCCACCAACCTGATCTGAGCCATCGTCATTGTTCCTTTGGATTGTTACAACAGTACCTGCAATTGCTTGCCCACATGGCAGCCAGAGAGATCCTTTGAGAATTTAAGTCAGATCACGTCACTTCTCTTTCACAACCCTGCAACAGCCCTCCATTTCACTCAGAGTAAAACCCAAAGTCTTTACGAGGAAATATGCAATTGGACTTCCCATGTTCCTCTCTGACCTCATCTCCTACTAATATTTCCTTCCTGTTCACTCCCCTCTAGCTACAATGCCCTCCTTCCTATTTATTTCAGTTCTCTATTGCTCCATAACAGAATCCCCAATTAACTTTTGTTGTCATCTCTGTGGCTCTTTAGGTTGACTTCAGCTGGGCATTCTTGCTTCAGGTTTCTTGTACGGTTGCAGTGCAGGGTCAGCTGCGTCTGAAGTCATCTGAAGGTTTAAAGACCAGGGCATCCAAGATACCTCAGTCCTATGTTTGACAGTTGATGCTGGGCTTGTGGACCAGCGCACCTCCATGTGGTCTCTCTGTGTGCCTCGAACTTCTTACAGCATGACAGCCAGGGGACTGTCAGTTTTCTGAGAGTCAGCATCACGAGAGCAAGTGTTAAAGAGGCAGGAAGTAGAAATTTCCAGGCCAGCTAAGAGCCACACCTGCAACTGGCACAGTGACACTTAAGCCATATTCTATTGGTTTAAGCAGTCACAGAGCCTGGCAGGATTTTAGGACCTGGAGAAATAAACTCCACCTGTTCATGGGAATGGGGCAAAGTCTCATTGCAAAGGAGCATGTGGGATGGGAGATAATGGGGCAGTCTTTGGAAAATATACTCCATGGAGCTATTTTTCAAACACATCAGCTATACTCTCACCTCAGTGCTTTGCACTAGCCTTTCCTTCTGCCGTGAATGCTTTTCTCCCAGTGTCAGCATGCTTTGCCCCCTCATTGCTTTCAAGTCCTTGCTTTCTCACTTACTTCAGCTCTGCTGATATGTCACCTTCTCCATGAGCCCATCTGTGGCCACCCTATTTAACATTATACATAGCCACTCTCCCTTATGACCAGGTGCTCACAATGGCCCATGACATAACCATTGAACTTCAGGCACCTCTGCTGCCCCCAAGTGCCTGAACTGTGGCTTGCCCTCAATTTTCAGCAAGCACTAAACCACTAAGGTGCAGAATATCCCCTTCTTCACAAAACATTCTGAGAATCTGCTAACCACACAGAAAAACATTTCCCCGTTAAAACAGCCCAGTGATGCCACCTGTTCACCCCACCCTATTCACCCACTTGCCCTGCTACCCCACAGATTTCCTGTCAGTTCTTGCCCACTCTCCAAAAAAGAAAAGCCTTTTTTGGTTTAATTTTGAGAGATTTGCTGATTTCTGGGATCAAAACATTCTCCCTATTAGAATAATCATTTTAAATAAAGTCTCTCTTTATCTAAATCCGTATTTATTTTGATTTGACACTCAGCACTCTTAGTCCTTTTTACCCTACACCATTTTTTTCATATCACTTATTACTTTCAAACATACTGTATATTTTATCTATTTAGTATGTTTCTTGTCTCTCTCCCTTTATTAGAATATAAACTGCATGACAGCAGGATGTCTTTCTATTGTGTCTACTAAATTCCCATCACCCGGTACACACATTGTGGGTGCTCAAAAATCATTTGTCAATTTAATGCATAAGCCCTCTCCTGTGGTGTAATGAAAGCAAGTCCATCCAGCACATAAAGATAGAGAATAAAGAAATATTGGCTACTGATCTGGGATCTCATTCTCCACGGCAGGTAATTGAGTCTTTGACACGTTCCTTGAGCCAGTTTCTCCTTTCAATCATGTGGCTCCTATAAAACTCTAATTAGCGTTCTGTCATATTATCCTTAGTCCTTCCTAACTCCTTTCCCTCTCTGCCCTTGAACTTAGCTCAGAGACTGGAACCTGGTTATTTGTGAACAGTTTCCCCTGTTGCTGCTGGACCACTGCATTTTCAGTCATTTTCTCTTGGCATGCCCTTGATAACTTGTGCTGAGTTTATATCCTGTCTAATCCCAGCCATTAGTCTAGACCTTCCCTGTAGTCTGTTACATGTTCTCAGATGTTATACTGTCCTATGGTCTGGACCATCTTGCTTCCTCTCCAGCTGACCTGTCCACCCGAGCTTGCCCTGCCTCAATGGGCAGGTACACTACTGTTTGTGACCCCTCCTAATCTTCCACATCCTACTTTAGCAAACTAAGTCCCTTGTAGACACATCCTGAGGCAGAAGGAAAAGAAACTAATCTCTCCTTCGTGATCATGCACTGGTAATATTTATGGAGTGAATTTTTGTCAGAAAATCTAAGGGCACAGTGATTTTGTTGTCAAAGTTATTCCTCCTTTCCTAGGATCTAGGCAGAGAGAGAAAGAGAGGGGGAAGGTCAAAAGTCTTAGGATCGTAATGACTTTCAGTTTGTGACCACATAATTTACCTTTTTATTACCCACTGTTGCTCTTTTAAACAAAAATATCAGAGCCCTATTCAAATGAATGGGATACCAATGCCTCAGAGTTTCCCTCAAGCATCGTTAGTAAAGGGACAATCTTCAAATTTATTCAAACTGCGTATATCTCTTGAGTTTGCAAAACTGAGCTGGAAATCCGTTAAAGAAAATTTATGGGATTTTGGCCCAGGAGGGAAAGCACGAAAGCTAGGATATTCCAAACTGTGAGGAAAATCTTCCCTCACATTGAAAAATAAAATTTTGTTTTCAACTCTTCTTTTAAATGTAGGAAATATCTCACACTATCTTTTATATCTTCCCTGTCTTGTTTTCCAATTTTATATCTTCAGATGAGGCAGAGGGTGAAAGAAAAGGCCCTAGAATGCAGGTCGATAGCCTTGGGTTCTACCTTCTTGTGATCAACATCTGAGTCTCATCTATGAGATGTAAATAATAATTTATTTACATGCCCCATGGGTAATAATGTGAATTAAACAAGGAGGGCAAATTGAAAATATTTTTACTAATAGACATATAACCAATTGCAAATTGGAATGTAAAAAAATGGTATAAATGGAAATATATTTGTATTGGATAATTAATATTTGTAAATACCATTCCCCCCCAAATAATATATAAATTAAATATACTTGCAAAATGAGTCTAAAATTTAACTAGAATAATAAATGTATGAGAATAGCTGAGATCTGATGAGGGGGGAGAAAGGAAGAATAAGAATTGGTTTATCCTATCTAATATAAAACGTATGATTAAGCTAAAACAGACTTCTCAACTGGGGGTAGTTTTTTCCCCAAAAGGATATTTGATCATGACTTTGAGACATTTTTTCTTGTTACTGGTGAGCTGGGTTGAGGGTGGGGGACGTGCTGCTGATCTCAGTAGGTAAAGGCCAAGGATGCAGGTGAACATCCTGCAATGCACAAGATTTCCCTGGACAACAAAGAATTATCCAGCCCAATATGCCAATAGTGCTGAGGTTAAGAAACTGAACTCAAAGTATTAAAACTGTGGTGCAGGTATGGGGACCAATAGACAAATACTGGTGCAGACTGGAAAGTCCAAGTTCAGTCTCAAGTATACACAAAGGTGTTACATCTGATAAAAATGTCCCACCAGTTCGGGAAAGTACTCAGCAAATGTTAGTGGATCAACTGACTAATGGATTGCAAGGAATAGAATTACCACCTTATTTTACTCAAAAAGATTCAACATTTTTTATCCAAGTAGCTAAAGAAAAAAATAAAGTGAATAGTAATTTAACCTTGGGATGGAGAAGCTATTTCTAGAAATAGCATTCATTCTACCTATCATTTAAGATGCAGTGTGTTGCAGTTCCTGAGCCACATCCCTGTGAAGAGGGAAGTGGGAGGGTAAACATTTCTATCTCCTGGAAAACAAAGGAAGTTTCAGCTCTGGGGAGGCTAGCTTATGCCTGCAGATAAGCAAGAGGCCTGATTAAATACGGCTTTGTAAAAGGAGCTTAAGTTTCACTTCTCAGTCTATGCTTTCAAACAAGAATAAAGAGTGTTCCCAAAGAGATACGGATGCTGAAGCATTAAGTCCCAGCTCCAGTGATTAGCCTCTGTCTAGAGAACACAAACATCCAGAAGTGCACGCGTTGCTTCCCCTACTCATGCCTGCAGACCTACATTTTAGTCTTTGCACCTGATTTATTGTTATAAATGTATTATTCTACCCCTTGAAAACCAAATGGATTGGGTCACCTTGATTGATGAAAACAAAATCAACTGCTTTGGTGTCATTTTCCAAGAAAAGGGTGGTATATTATATATGAGAAAGTAAAAGGATACAATTAGAAGGTGATCCCTCCAGCTAAAAGCAAGGAGAGCTTTTCTTTAATATGGCTGCGAGTCTTCCTTTTTGTTTGACGTTTCTCCTTTAAATTCCCCATATATCATCTCTGTGGGCAAACCTGGAGGAAAGAAGCTCAGGTCTGACCTCAAAGCTATAACATACAGAACTGTATTTGCAACTATTTAGTTCCAAGGGGCCATGTACAATTCAGTCATAGTTTTGGTTGCGTTTGGAGACGTCCTTCCTAGTCTGTTGTTCCTCATTCACTTATGACTTGTGCGTAGGGATCCATATTGGCCTGTGACATTTTTCGGAAATAGAATATGGAGCCGGTCCCATTACTAGTTGCATCACAAGTGAGAAGGCAATAACAGAATTGGAGGATTTGGGCTCTAGAATGCAGATGAGTTTCTCTATTGAGAAAATGAGAGCCGAGCACAGGGATGGTGGATTATATATTAAATGAAGAGATAGAGTATCAAATTAGACAGCACAGCCTGTTGTATCAATATTTCAAAGGACATTTCTAAACCTACAAAGAATGTTTCTAAACCTTTACATATAAATACAATCATGGGTGTAAGCATCAAGATATTTTAAGACTACAGTAAGTATACAGAGGTTGGACAAACTTTCCTTGACGATACTGTCTTTCTGTAAAAAGATTTCTCAGCCTGCTCCAATCCTCAGTTCCTTCTCTGAATTATCCACATTACCTGCTCAATCATGTGTTTTTTACAAAATTTCCTTTATTTTTGCCATTTTAAAAGAAATTTGAATTGTCATCTAATTTGGCATATAACTGTGCCTGGGCTTTCCATGTTTGTTTTGAGCAGCTTGAGGGCAGGGATTTTGCTTGTTTTGTATCCTCCAGAGTATAAAGCATAATTATTTCTGCCCAAATAGTGGCATTTATGATTTTAAATTATAACTGATTAATGAATCCATACAAGTGAGTGGAAGATAGAATAATATCTCATCTACCCAGAATTCACTGCTCCAGTAGTCTTATCTTTTTGAAACATATGAAAGAACCATTAGAAAAAGAAAAGCTTTCAAACATCCAAAAAGGATATTATAAAGTTCATTTGTACCGTCTTAAATGAACATTTAATTAACATTTAAATGAACCGGGGAACCCGTGTCCCCTGCATCGGCAGGCGGACTCCCAACCACTGCGCCACCAGGGAAGCCCTGCATTATCTTTTAAAAGGATCAACTAAAAAGCACCATTCAGGTATTGCCGGAAAGAGGTTTTCTACAGCAATTCAGATCCAGTTTAGTTGCTCAGAGTGACAGAAGCTCGCACATTGAGATAGAGATGACTCAATAATTTTTCCCTGTGAAGTTTATAAACGGAATGAAATTGCTATTAGAAATGTAAAGAAAAATCAAGTTAAAACCGCTGATAGGGCTTCCCTGGTGGCGCAGTGGTTGAGAGTCCGCCTGCCGATGCAGGGGACACGGGTTCGTTCCCCGGTCCGGGAAGATCCCACATGCCGCGGAGCGGCTGGGCCCGTGAGCCATGGCCGCTGAGCCTGCGCGTCCGGAGCCTGTGCTCCGCAATGGGAGAGGCCACAACGGTGAGAGGCTGGCGTACCGCAAAAAAAAAAAAAAAAAAGCCCTGATAAAAATAAAATAAGTCAATTTTGTTAAATTTTTAAACGTGCATTTTAAAACCTAAATTTCCAAACCCCCTTTCTGACGTTAATATTGGTAATTTAAATAGGGTTAAATTAAAAAGCATTGTTTGGGTTTGACGGTGACAGAGCGTGGGTTCTAGACCGCTCCCTGTCTTCCCTACTGTAAACAACCATAAGACTGGACAAAATATACGAAGCATTTTCGGAGGAGAACTGCGAGAGGTGTGGGGGTGTGGAGGGACAGGGCCACTGGGGAGCTGTAACGCCAGCCAAAAAGAAAACACATGTGGTGAGCTCAGTGCTTTCCCGGCCTTCTGCCTTGAGGAACGTTCAGGGCTGCCATATGTCCCCAGAGATAAAGCCCACGGAGAGAACAGCAGTCTTGCTGGGCTGAGGAGGCAGAGATTAGTGCTGAAGGCTGTTAAAGCCACTGGAATTTGCAGGGCAGTATACCAAAGAGAAGAGCCCTGTGCAGACGGAGTCCCCAGAAAGACACAGGGGAAATCTCCACGGATCCCTCCCCAGGGCTGGACTGCACACATGTAAAGTGGCTCTTCCAGAGCTGAAGGGAAATACCGCAGGGCTTACAGACTGTTTCTGAGTACAAAGGAGGCAAATTAGAATCCAGTAACTGTTGGTGGGAATGTAAATTGATACAGCCACTGTGGAGAACAGGATGCAGGTTCCTTAAAAAACTAAAAATAGAACTACCATATGACTCAGCAATCCCACTACTGGGCGTATACCCTGAGAAAACCATATTTCAGAAAGAGTCATGTACCACAATGTTCACTGCAGCTCTATTTACAATAGCCCGGAGATGGAAACAACCTAAGTGCCCATCATCGGATGAATGGATAAAGAAGATGTGGCACATATATACAATGGAATATTACTCAGCCATAAAAAGAAACAAAATTGAGCTATTTGTAATGAGGTGGATAGACCTAGAGTCTGTCATACAGAGTGAAGTAAGTCAGAAAGAAAAAGACAAATACTGTATGCTAACACATATATATGGAATTTAAGAAAAAAAAATGTCATGAAGAACCTAGGGGTAAGACAGGAATAAAGATGCAGACCTACTGGAGAACAGACTTGAGGATATGGGGAGGGGGAAGGGTGAGCTGTGACAGGGCGAGAGAGAGTCATGGACATATACACACTAACAAACGTAGTAAGGTAGAGAGCTAGTGGGAAGCAGCCACATGGCACAGGGATATTGGCTCGGTGCTTTGTGACCGCCTGGAGGGGTGGGATAGGGAGGGTGGGAGGGAGGGAGAGGCAAGAGGGAAGACATATGGGAACATATGTATATGTATAACTGATTCACTTTGTTATAAAGCAGAAACTAACACACCATTCTAAAGCAACTATACCCCAATAAAGATGTTAAAAAAAAAAAAATAGAACTACCATACGACCCAGCAATCCCACTACTGGACATATACCCTGAGAAAACCATATTTCAGAAAGAGTCATGTACTACAATGTTCACTGCAGCTCTATTTACAGTAGCCAGGACATGAAAGCAACCTAAGTGTCCATCGACAGATGAATTGATAAAGAAGATGTGGCACATATATACAATGGAATATTACTCAGCCATAAAAGGAAAGGAAACTGAGTTATTTGTAGTGAGGTGGATGGACCCAGAGTCTGTCATACAGCGTGAAGTAAGTCAGAAAGAGAAAAACAAATAACATATGCTAACGCATATATATGGAATCTAAAAAAAAAAAAAAAATGGTACTGATGAACCTAGTAGCAGGACAGAAATAAAGATGTAGACATAGAGAATGGACTTGAGGACACGAGGCGGGGGGAGGGGAAAGCTAGGGGGAAGTGAGAGTAGCATTGACATATATACACTAGACTACACTAACTATGTAAAATAGTTAGCTGGTGGGCAGCAGCCGCATAGCACAGGGAGGTCAGCTCAGTGCTTTGTGACCACCTAGAGGGGTGGGATAGAGAGGGTGGAAGGGAGACGCAAGAGGGAGGGGATAAGGGGATATATATATATACTTATAGCTGATTCACTTTGTTATACAGCAGAAACTAACACAGCATTGTGAAACAATTATACTCCAATAAAGATCTGTTAAAAAAAAGAATTCAATAAGTAAAAATAAAATAAAAGTATGCAAATATTTGGAAATTAAAGAACACACTTCTAAATACCACATGGGTCACAGAAGAAATCACAAAGGACATTTAAATATTTCAAACAATCAAAATGAAAAGGCAACATATCATAATGATAAAAAGGCATAAAGAAAGGTAAAGAAAAGGTAAAATTTTAGGAAGTGGCTAAAGCAGTGGTAGAGGAAAATTTGCAAATTTAAATACTTATATGTAGACCAAAAAAAAAAAGGCTAAGAATCATAAATGACCATCTGTCCATAAATGATGAAAAATGAGATACCAGAAATAATCACTAAAACTTTGTAGCTTCTACTTGAACACCCTTTGCACGTTATTTTTTGAAACCAGGTCCTCTGATTGTTTTGGTTTTCTTTTGTAAAATTTATTTCTACTTTTAAATGTTCAAGAGACTTTAAAAAGGCCCAAAGGCCCAAATATGTCCAGGTTTAATATAATATCAAGCCAAGGTGGTATCTGTTGGTTCCTCCATTGCCAAAACCTCGATTTGATGCTGGTTAATTATACACCTTGATAATTCTTCTAGCTGGGTAGTGGTGATGTCCTCTGATTCCTGGCATCTTCCATAAATGGCAAAACAAAAACAACAACAACAACTAAGAATCAATGATTTGTGTTTCCATTATAAAAGGTTAGAAAAAGAAGAGCATAGTAAACCCAAAGTAAATAGAAGGAAGGAACTAATAAATATGAAAACCTAAATCAATAAAATAGTACACAAATTTTACAGAAAGTAAGAAGGCAAAAATTTTATCTTTGAAAAGAACACCAAATATGTCCAGAGTGCATATAATGTGCCACTTCTTATGCTATCTCTTACTCAGATTAAAACAAGGCAGTCCACTCTGCCCCTACCCTCAAGTTCATCATATCTGAAGTTTCACAGATGTTTTTCACAGGATGGTTCAACTATAAAACTAGTTGGAAGTTTATCTAGTCCAGCAGTGCCTAGACCGTAATAGGAGCTCGACCAATATTTATTGAATAAATGATTGAATTATTTCCTTTAACAGATGAGGAGGTCCAGTGAGAGGAAGGGACTTTCCTCAAGGTCACCAGAGTCTTTAAGTGGTGGATCCTGGGTTCACAACTTACCTCTGGACTCTGGGTTTTGTCCTCTACACCAGACAATATTTTCTGCCTTAACCAGATCAGACTGTAGTTTCAAACCTCTGTGCCTCTAGAGAACCGTAATAGCTAGTTCTGTTTTGGTTTTTTTAATTTTATTTTATTTTTTTTTATACAACAGGTTCTTATTTTATTTTATTTATACAGCAGGTTCTTTTTTTATACAGCAGTTTCTTTTACTTTATTTTTTTTATACAGCAGTTTCTTTTATTTTATACAGCAGGTTCTTTGTAATTTTATACAAATTAGTGTATATATGTCAATCCCAATCTCCGAATTCATCCCCCCCCCACTTTCACTAGTTCTGTTTTTAAATTGCCCTGGCAGCCCATCTTACGGCGACATTTCATTAACATTCTTCTTCTTTTTTTTTTTTTTAAATATCAGCTTGCTAGCCAGGGAGTCCATTGAGAGATGAGAAAGGGGAGAGTTAATGGGCCCAAAAACTAACATTGGAACTTCCAACTCCAGGCAGCACAGGTGGAGCTGAACTGTGTTTACCCACTCTAGCAGCCACCCTTCTCAAGCTCTCTCCCCTCCCTAGCACTGCTCCTTCTAGTAGATTGAACCTGTTGAACCAAATTTTCCTGAGACAGAGTTCAGGTATAATTGAGACTTCCCACCAGTGGAGAAATTCCAATGGAATTCACCATGAAATTGAAATTGAATATGAAATTGAAATTTGAGTTTTGAAATTAAAGGGAATTTCCTTTACAATGGAAATCACAGAAAAAAAAATAATATTGAAACAGGAGGGAAGGGGGCAGGGCACAACCTTTGAAAGAATGACAGAGCCCAAGGACATGACAAACTGATTAGAACCAAATGGGTCCAAGATGGCTGACAAGTCAACTTCCACTAGACCTTGAACCTCAGTATGCGGCTCACATCAGCAAGCTAAATGACACACCCACAGGCGCCATGACAGTTCCAAGACCATAAGGATAAAAAAAGTGGGCGGTGGCCCAATTCCTGGAAATCCCCACCCCTTCCTGAAATAGCTGGAACACTCCTCCCACTCATTAGCCTATGAAATTACCCACCACTATAAAAACTGACAATCCCATACCCTGATGCCTTTCGCACCTTCTGAGATGGCCCACAGTCTATGGAGTATGTTTCTGTCTAAATAAATCCACTTCTTACCTGTCACTTTGTCTTTCACTGAATTCTTTCTGCAATGAGACTTCAAGAACCTGAGCTTCATTAAGTCCTGAAACCAGGTGTGTGATCTCAGTTGGAAGACTGTGGGTTTTGGCTGGGTTTGAGTCCCGGCCGTGTGGATTCAAGTCCCAATCTGGGTTTTGGCCGGGTTCGAGTTCTGGCATGGGGTGTCAAGTCCCAATCTGAGGTGCACGGTTTCAATATTGTCATAATCCAAGTAGGATCAGCAAATGGTCAGATTATAGCAACTCAGGTCAAGGAGGCAGGAAGAAGCCAGAACTATGAGAGAAATGGTAGGAGACTTAGGAAGGAAGTGGTTTTAGGGGCTGGCACATGAAAAGGCATAACGTGATTTACCTCATAAACAAATATATAAAATAATAGTCAGTACTTATATAGCATGAACTGTAAGTCAGGAACTGTTCTAAACACTTTGTAAGATAAATGTTAAATTTTTTAATCTTCACAACAACCCTCCCATATAAGTACTGTTATTATCCCCATTTACAGATGGTAAAACTGAGTCAAAAAACTCACTGAAATTCACAGAGCTAATAAGTGGTGCAGTCAGGCTTTAGATGCAGGCAGTCTGGTTCCAAAGTCCATGCTTAACACTGCCCCCCACAGCACACACACACACAAAGAATCGCTCTGGGTGTATGTATGGACATGAGCTCCTGATTAGATAGGCAGACCAGCTCCTGAATTCTCTTCCAGAGGCTGAAACCCTGCAAAATAATGACAAACACTCATTGAAACTCAAGCTTTACTAACAGTTAAGTGTATAAATACCAATTATATCCATTCCTTCCTTCCTCCATTTATTTATTACTGATCATTTGACCAACTAAGGAATGTGTAGATATGAACTAAGTTAGTGATCGGAAGGAATAGAAGACTGTTTTGGGGGAGTGCATCACAAATATTTATTTAGCATCTACTACATGCTAGTTTCACAAATTGGAGACTGAATAGGATTTAGAGAGGGATTTAGAGAATATTTACATAGTAGGTATCTGTGATTAGAAGGTTTCTAAGTTCTGTGCCAGTCATGTCATGTTGTCCCCGCTCTTATGGAGCTTACATCTAAAAGGAGAGACAAATATATATATTTTTTAACATCTTTATTGGAGTATAATTGCTTTACAATGGTGTGTTAGTTTCTGCTTTATAACAAAGTGAATCAGCTATACATATACGTAGGTCCCCATATCTCCTCCCTCCTGCGAGGAGAGACAAATACTAATCAACTGATCCACTAGACAAGGTATAGCTGCAGAGTGAGGCACTCTGAAGGAAAGGAAGGCAAGTATTAGTGATTCACACAGGAAGCTGAGCTGGCCCTGGGCAGCCTGCCTCGAGAAGGAAAGGCTTGGGCTGAGAGCCCCCAAGAATGAAAAAGCTTTCCTTGATGACACAAGAGTGTTACAGAGAAAGTTCTAGTCAGAAGAAGCAGCACTTGCAGAGGCAAGAGGGAGCAGGCTCCGAAGCTGCAGGGTGCGCGCCGGCCCCACGGCGAGGCTCAGGGTGGAGGTGACCGGACGCTGTAGCGGGAAGCAGAGGCGGGCCACGCAACATCTGAGAGCGCCAGGTCTTCGTGCAGAGGCCCCGGGAAGCCACGGGAGGACGTTCACACAGCAGTGACATGAAACAAGCAACACCCGATGCACCCAGGGAGTGACTAAACAAATAATGAAACTCAGATCCTTCTTCCTCCCGACCTCCAGCCTCACTGCATGCACACCAGCATACGAAATTCAGCCAGTAGAGGTCCTCGCCAAGCCCCCCAGATCAGCAGCCTCTGCTGGCAGAGGCTTAGACATCTAGTCACCCCACCTACTAGGTAAGCACTAACTTGCCCTCTCTGAGGCCCAGGCAACCTCTAACCCGTGTGAAACTAGCTATCAGGACTCAGCCTAGGCTTAATAGCTGGGTAAGCTCCAGCAAGTTAAGTCATCTCCATGAGTCTCTGTTTCTTCAACTGCACAAAAGGGGATCGTAGTGTCAGTTGATTATTAAGATAATGTAGATAATCTTTCCAGCACCACCCAGTCTTTGGTATGTGCCCAATAAGTGACAGTTTTATCTGAACGCATTCATTCTGAGTGATATCATTCTCCCATTTGATCCTCACAGTGTGGAATGGTTATTATTTCCCCCACTCCATTTTGCAGGTGATAAAACAACCGAAACCCAGACTAGTTCAGTAGCCTGCCCGTTGCCAACAGGTGATGGAAACATGCCTCACACCCACTTCATTCTGCTTGCAAACCAAGTGACTCTGCTCTCACATTTAGTTAGGAGGAGCCCTAAGAATCACCTGTGTGGAGGACACCCAAGCAGGTAAGAGCAAATAGTAAAACACACACACACACACACACACACACACACACACACAGGAGATGGTTAGAGTGCAGCCCTGCCTCTTCCAGCAGGCAGGGTCAGTGAGGGAGATGGGGGTGACGCCTGGATGAGCCCTGCCACGGAGAGAAGCCTTGTGGGGGCTACAGTGCCTGCATGAGCTCATGTGCCGTGAAGCTGGCATCCTGTAAGTGCGTGTGCCAACGATTATGCCAATCAACACTGCAGGGGCTAACTGCAGAGATGAGACACGGCCACCTGCACATTTGTACAGCTTCTCAGGTTGTAGGACATTTCAAGGCTGGGAAAGTATGTTATTGCTTTGCTAAAGCCTCTCTCTCTCTCCCTTCCTTTTGTAGCACACATCAGCTGTTTCTCAAGCAATTTCAATTCAAAGTAATCAGTTTGCCATTGTGGCCGAATTTGGGGTAGCCCCACCTGAGCCCCAAAACATCCATCCATCCAACCACTATGTACTGTGTGCTTTCTATGTGCCATGAAACCGTCTAAGCACTTTCAATATTTACTTTCGCTTTCATCTTCACACCAACAATATGAAGCTTAGGTGCTGCCACTTGTCTGAGATGACCCAGATGGGAAGAGGTAGAGTGAGAACTATAATCCAGGTGTCTCTAAAGCCCGTACTTTCATAACCATCATATTATACTGTCATCCCAGCTGGTACACAGCTAAAAGTCAGACTATGGGAAGTGATAGCCAGTAATACAGATACAGGAGAGAAGATGCATTTAGACAGGTGAGGCTGCAAGGCTTCTGGAGAAAACACAAGTTAGCCTTTGGAGTGCCCAGACCCACTGCCAGATCGAAAGCTCAGCAATTTTGTTCGCGAGAGAGAATGGAAGGGGCCCAGGCTCCAGAGTCGGCAGACTTGGGTTTAAGTCCTGTCTTCATCTATTACTAGCTGTGTGACGTTGGACACCTTACTTAACCTCTCTGAACCTTCATTTTATCAGTGTGAGAGACCTCATTGACTTGTTGTAAAGTTAAAAGAAACCATGAAACTCATCTAGTCCAGTACATAATAACATAGTAGACGTTTAACAAATGATGCTTGGTTGAGCCACCTCAAAATCTCTCGGTTATAGTAAGAAAATGGAGAAAGGTTCATTAATCAGCTTCTCTAGTGTATGCCTTAGAGAAGGCTGAGCCAAAGAAGGACTTTGCTCTTGTCCTTGTATCTCATATTACACTATTGGTCACAAAACCTATGCACTTGCACATGCACACATGTAAATACACACATACACAGGCCCACACACACGTGCACAGACCCTCAGGCACGAGAGCCACAGACCCACAGAGCAGAAGCGCTCAGAGTGCTTAGGCGCTATAATAAGCTTTCACATGGAGTTCGGTGCCATAGTGTTCTTAATTAAAATCTCTAAAGAACTCTCAGTGTTTCCAATCTCACCACCCAAAGCCATATTTATGTTGTTAATTATTTAAGTTGTGGTGAATAAGAAACAATGCCCAGGCTTCCCATAAAATTTCCAAAAATTAAACCAGGGAAATGGGCAATAAATGTCATTTGAAATGGTCCCGCTGCCAGTCAGTTGCAGGACAACTGTAAAGTAATAGGGCATGAGGTGCTTCAACGATGCCTAGTTAGTAACAATATGAACACTTTCTTGGGAAAAATGGCAATTACACGGTACAGACACTCAGCAGTCATCATCAAAGGCCTGTTACCAATACTAGCTAATTCATCTTGCCCACAATACCCCCCAGGAGGAGGCTACACAAGCCCTCACGGAGAGACTGGGAGAAACAAAGGCCAAGTAATGAACTGGCAAATCCTCTTCCTGCTTAGCATCTTTGAACAGCAATTTGAAGATCTCAACCTAGAAGCATCCAGAGGGATCCCCAGGAAAGGGGAGAGGACCTTTTCTTAATAAGTGACTTGCCCAGGTGATGTGTAAGTTAGTGTGGTGAATTCTTGGCTTCCTCCTGATCTGCCATGTCTCACATCCCAGCTGCCCCTGAGAACTTCCCTCCCTGAAATGCTGTCTCGGGCAGACGCACACTCTTGTACGTGTCAGCCCTGTCCCTTTTTCTTGGCAAGAAGGCTTTTGATCACAAACATACTAAACCAGTGGGGGAGGAGGGAGAAATATTCCTCTTTCCCTAAAGCCACACATATTTTATTAGAACACGGTTCACAACTTTTGTTTTCAACCCAACTATAAGGTCTAGAAGTATTTCTGGAATATGACTGCTTTTGATTCGGTGAAAATACGAAAAAAGGAGTGAATTATATCTTGTATGTACTAATTTAATCTCCATTAAAAATTTTTCAATACCAATAAGACAGTGGAGACGAAGAAAGGGAAGAATGAAGAGGAACAGAAAGAGGAAGAATAAAAGGGAAAAGAAGGAAGACAAGAGGATGAGGAATGGGGAGGAGAAGCAACAGCAGAATGAGTCAGGCCTGAACTGCAGTGCTTTGTGGATGTTAGCTTTTAACCAACTGCTATGAGGTTGGGATAATTATCATCCCCATTTTAAAGATGGTGAAACTAAGGCATGGAAAGGTTAAGTGTCTTCCAAGATCCCATAGCTAGTAAAATGGTGATCCAGGTCCTGAAATCATCTCTACTTGATCCTAAATTCGTAGTTTTTTCCATAACCACTGCCTTTATGGTGAGTTTCTTTGCCACCTTCTAAGCTGCCTCTAAACCCTAGTTTAGTTTGAGATCTAGTTCCAGGTCAAACCAAATACTATTTTCTTAGAGAAACACATACACTTCCTGGAAGATGATTCATTATTTGTCTCTTCAGTATCATAAAAGAGGAAATAAGACCACACAATATTTAGAAGATAAGCTTTAGGGTTTGATAAAGTTAGATCCAAAAATTCTAGATCCTGTGCCTTATCTACAAAGTGAGCACAATAATAGTACCTACATTACGAGGCTGCTTTGAGGATTAAGTGAGCAGATACTTAGTGCCTCACATGTAGAAAGCATTCAACAATTGTTAGCTATGTTTTAAACACATACTGCCATATTAATGATTGATAATGATCACTCCTTCGCTGGAGGTGGTGTGCTCTGTTGAACCATGCTGGCTTGGAAGTCACACAACCTAAATTTCAATCCTGCATCATCTGATTACTCTCTATGAACCATTGGGGAGCTACTTAGCCTCTCTGTGCCTCAGTTTCCTCATTAGTAAAAACAGTGTGATCAGTGTGATGATCGCATCTTCATGATTTTTTTTTAACTTTCAGCCTTTTTTTTTTTTTTTGGCCACACCTTGCAGCTTGCGGGATCTTAGTTTCCTGACCAGGGATGGAACCCAGGACCTCAGCAGTGAAAGCACAGAGTCTTAACCACCAGACCACCAGGGAATTCCCTGCATGATTTTTTTCAATAGATTTGTTTGTAGGGTTTGAATGAGACAATGCATGTAGGCATTAAGCCTGGCACCTGGACAATAACAAGAGCTTGAGAATTAACCAGTGATATTTAACCAGTGATACTCATTCCAAGTAGGCATACTTAGTACACAAAAGAAATTCAGTCCATGTTCAAATCCTAAAATCAACAAAGTTAATTTGCTATTTGCTCAACAAACATTTATTGCAAATCTACTCTATAGAAGGCGGTGTCTTCTGTGCTACAGATTCAGACATAAATAAAACACTGCTCTCAACTGAAGTAATAGTATAGACAAACACTTTGGGTATAAACAATGGAATAAGGATCCTTAGATATGTGTGGACTGGGAGACTCTTCTTTTTCAGGCCATGTTGAATGAAGGAACAAAGTATGTTGCAGTTCTTGAAGTCTCAGGAAAACACATTTTATCCAACTTCCTACCCAATGTAAGAGTTCATTTAATCTAAATTCTTACCTCAGTATTAAACAAATTTTGATGAACCCTCTTCCATGAAGTGATAAGCTGTTTTTAAACATTACTACAAACAGGAAGCTTTGTGAAGCAGGTGCTTCCACTGTCCAACAGCTTTAAGTTCTTCCACCAAGTGATTATATGGAAACCTGGTCCCCTTGAAATGTCCACCTTTGGTCATTGTCTTTTTCTGGAGCTGGGCAGAGTCAGTGTAACCCCTTTCCAACCAACAGGTCTTTCCCACACTTCCACTCCCACTCCCACTTCTGAGTCTTTGTTTCCTTAAGTGAAACTTGCAGATGCACTGTGATGAAAACCCAAGAGATATGAGCATCTCAGTGGGGAGCTTCCAGACGGCAGGAGCCGTGACTAGGTCTGTGCCCTGGAACTCAGCACCCCCACAGCTTAGTCTCAGCATTTTCTCTCCCCAAAGGTCCATGTCAGTCCTGTTGGTACTTGTGAACCGGGGCAACCCTACCAGAGTCCTCTCCCTTTAATCCTTCCTGGTGGCATAACTCGTGCTCATATACTCATTTAACAGTGACTTGTTGAGTTTCCTCTATGCCCAGAAGTGTGGGTAATGGATTACCTGTCCACTTCACATTCACGGCTAATTTTTGATATCAGTGAACTGTTTTCCCTCACCTGAGAGAGCAAAGTTCAGTGACGTAGACAGTATGATGAGCATAATTAGGACATGAGGATTAAACTTCAGGTGGATATCCAGAACTGTTAACATTCCCAGAAAAGTTCATTAAAACCAACTTCTTACCCAACTGAGAAATCCCTACTTCCACATTCCTAGCACAATGCTCTTGAACATCTCTGAAAAGAGGGGGTTTATGAAGCAACTGCTTCTACTGCTTAATAATTTTAATGTTCTTCCATAACAGGGTAATTTGAAATTTGCCCCTTTGTCACTTCCACCCCTGGTCATTGTCCTTCCCTGTCGAGCTAGAGAGACTGAACGCAGCCCCACTTCTGCAAATAGATGTCTGCATGTTTGAAGATTTCTCATGCTTCCATTTGCATTTCTGGGTCTTTGCTTCTTCAGCCTAAAACTTTACAGCTCATCAACTGTTCCTCTCTAAAAATGATGTTCAGATTCCTCATCACATGAATGTCTTAATGTACTCATTTTTTTAGTATTTCTCTTAGGCTCTGGCATCTAAATCTCAACAACGCGAACAGTGCCAAGCCTTTAAAGAAGGGATAGCTAATTCCATAATCTCACAGTGGAATTTTCAGTAGCAAAGTCTTCTGTGCAATGAAAAGGCCATGGGTCCTCTGGGAATCCACTTAGTGGATTCTTTGCTCTTACAGAAAAATGAAACAATGACCCTGGGAATATTGTTTATTGACCCTGAAGGATGCTAGTATCATTTTGATTCTGCAGATGAAGAGGATATTCACCCACACCTCATTCCTTTAAGAGTCAACTCGCCAAATGAGCCATAAGGTTAATTCCTAAAACATGTTCTTCAACCACTACCTTATGTGCCAGTCCCAATCCAGATGGCATTTGGCTTCACACTTTATTAGCTAACAGAATGGAGATCTCTGAAAATGAGACTTGTCTGGCTTCTCCTTTATATACATTTGGACGAATTTTCAGTAACCTAATTAAACCGTTCTGTGATTGACAGAAGCTTGTGACAAGCAGATCTGCTGATGGAACTAAATATTTTCAGTTTTCCCTTCAAGACAATAGACATCCAGAACAATTTTAGAGATCAGAAATTTGGTGAAAGTAGGAGATCATTTATAAAAAGGATATGAGCATGAAAACAGCATCAGATGAGGCCCCTGACTTGGCAGAGGAAGAAGCCCAGAAAATAAATGGACAGAAATGGTCCTCCGTTTACTCTGCAGGAAACAAAATTCCCCAGACAAATGCACAAATACATCCTTGGACAAATACCTTTACTCTTGCAGTGAAAATCAACACTCTTTGCTGAGCCCCACAAAATAGCACGGAATGATGCAGTGAGCACTGACCTCGGAATCCATAGATGTGGGTTTCAGGACTTACTCTTATTCAGCTTCTTATTGGCAAAGCATGTCAGTCTCCTCTTTGAACTTCAGATAATGTTAGCTAGTTGCTTACCAGTCTCAAGAATTATTGAATGAGCTTCAAGTTATATGGGTGGATGAAAAGGCTTTGTGTTACTGTGAAATGTTATAGAAAGGTGAGACATTAATAACACCAAATTCTGCCTCATATAATTATTTGTACACCCTTCCCACTTGAATGCAAATGCTGAACAGCAGGAATTGCTGTCATCTCAGCCTCCTCTGTATCCAGCATAGTATCTGTCGTAGTAGGAACTTGATAAATGTTTGCTGAATTGAATTCCATGGAATTGAATTCCTAACTTGCATGGTCTTTGAGGGCAATTGTAGAATCTCCCTTTACATCATCACCATCACCTTGCTGAAAGCTGACGTGAAAAAGTATGCAATAAATGGTGAGTGAATGAATGAATAAATTGAGAGGACTTGAAAAGATGGTTTCCAAATCTGAGTGCACTTTACAACTACCTGGGGTGCTTTTAAAAATCAGTCTCTGGGACGCTGCCCCACAGATTGATTTAAAAGTTCCCCAGGATATTCTAATGTACAGTCAAGGTTGAGAAATAATGACTTTAAGCAATAGGAAAATATAAGGAAGACATCACCTTCCCTCTTTTAACTACCGTAGAATTTAGATTCTTAAGTGGAATAAAGCATTCTGAAAGCCTGTGGCACTCTAAAATGGAAGAGTGGTGTCATTAGTGCTTTTTAGAAAATGCTGTCAAGGAGTGGTTTTCTAGACTTTTGCCTGATGGACCTCTCTCTTGGCAGCTACACCTTGGGAGACATTGACCTCGCTGTGGCTGAGCTGTGAATGCAAGATCAGCCACCAAGGCAACTGCTCTGGACTTCCGCTTGGCCCTAATGTTCTGGGAGGCTGCCACCTTGTGGTCAGTCTGCAGTGACCATTACAGCAGCTTCCCGAAAGCTGGCACAACTCAGACTTCCATAAGGTTTTCTCTTTCTCAGATTACATGCAGAATTCTAGTGGTATATATTCTGATATTTCTAGAAAATTAAATAAGGAGGAGAGGGTTCTGGATGCTCCATGATGAAGAGAATGCTGTGGATATTAACACCAGGCATGATATAGAGGTTATATAGAGCAGGTAATTTGTCTATCACTGTTGAATAACAGGTGACAGAGGTCAAGAGAGGACAATGTATTCAATAAGAAACCAGGATTCATTTCCAGGGGGAAAGTATCGGCTGTGTCAAACCCATTATAAACCTTTATTTCCATGAGGAAGAAAAGTAGGACAGCAATATGGCCATAATTCCCATTTCACAGGTAAAGAGACTGAGGCTCCAGGAGTTAACTGTCTTTGTCAAAGTTGCATAGCTAACTACTAGATGAATCTAAACTGGAAACCAACTTGTTAAGCCAATATCTCCTGAGAATGAGATTTCTTTTTATCATAAAAGAAAAAGTTCAGGGGAAAAATTTAAATTTCAAGATTGGACTAAAGTGTGTGTTTGTGAGAAACAAAACACACATACCCACACATTTTTTAAAACCTCATAAAGAGGACTAGTTGGATGATAGAAACTTCTACTTCATGAAAAATTATGCTTTGTAATACTATTAAGGAAATGCATTTTCTTCAAAGACACAAACTAATTCAGACAAACATCTATATTTTCAAGTCCTATCAGACCTGCTGTAATGAATAGATAAGACTCCCTGGTAAAGGCACCTGGAATCTTAATATGAAATATGAATTATATTCTGCACACCAGCCTGATTTTTCAAGCAGATTAAATGTATGAGAAGTGGAAAAGCTGTCCCTGTGGACATACAGACCTGGGTTTGTGTGTCAGCTCTTCCACTGTGAACTGCAAAATCTTGCAGAATTTTCTTTAACGCCCTAAACTTCAGTTTCCTCATCTATGAGTAAGAATGAGAATGACAACTTACTAATAATTCTTATTGATGTTAAATTAAAGAATGTACCCATACAGAGGTCCTAAAGTGGGAAGCACCAAAATATTAAATGAAGAAGAGTTTCCCTTATCCTATGATTTTTGTAGAATGTTTGGCTAATTGATCACATTGCTAATGAGTGGGGTACAAATTACTTCGGTGCTGCACCACTCTAGATGTCCAGGATTTTATAAGGGTTCAAAAAACAAACCAGTCACATCATTAGAATAAAATATAAAAGGATATTTTAGGCAGCTAAGAGGAGTTGGGAACTTTGCTAAATGGATCAGTGCAATCTTCATAGTGGGTTAAATTTCACATTTGGACCCAGTTTTAGGAAATAATTTATTGGAATAACAGCTTTAGAAAGCAGCCCTGTACTCAGCTACCAAGAAGGCTCTGTTTTTTGATTTCTGCCTGACTGGGTCATGAGTCAGCTGGTATCTAGAAAGAAGAAACTGGGCATCAGTTACCACAGGTCATGCACTCAGAAATCACTGTTGATTTCAGAAACTGAGAAACAAAGACCTCCCAAAACGTCTCCAGGCCAGACACTAGACACGAGATATTGAAGAGGAAAATTTCTATTGAAAACTAGGAAACCTTCCTAAGGGCTACCTATGAAATGCTTTGTCTGTCTTCCGTCTTTGAATATAAATGCTTGTATTAATCTTGTTACTTTTGTTCCGTCCAGTATCTAGTAGAAGGAAGGAAGTACCTGAGTAGGCTCTATATTTACACAACACATGGGAATGGGAGGACTAGAGATAGATGAGCAGAGTCTTTAAAACTGAAATCATTACTGTTTTAAGAATGGAGTCTAGACTTAATGACTTAGAATAGTGAAAGCTATTGGTATTCAATTCATTATCAGGTAATTTTAAAGGGACTAAGACATTGCCACAGCATATCAGGAAATGTCAATGTCAGCAATGCAAAAGATGCTCAACTATGCCTTCTGTTCTAAACTGGCAGAGTAGATACTTACCTATAAGTGGTAGTTTGAGGAGCACAGGATAAGCACAAACCTCCTTAACTGCAAAGGACTTCCCTACCAGAATTCTACAAAGCCTGACATTCTTATTTTTTTTCCAGTTTAAACGTTGTCCCCAAAAGGACTCTATTAAAAAGCAAATATGTTTCCTTGGGAGAAGCCCTATTTGGCCTGGGTTACTTTATCATGTATAGAGAAAAAGAAAAACAAACCCAAAAAACTTGAAGTAGAAGAAGTTGAGGAAAGTGGGAAGGAAGGGAGGAAAGAGAAGGAGGAGAGACAGAGAGGCAGGCTACCAATATCTATTCATCCAACCTCTAGACCAGTCTGTCCAGTATGGTAGCCTCTACTCACATGTGGCCATTTCAACTTAAAGTTTACATTAACTAAATTAAGCAAAATAAAATATTCAGCTATTCCATCATGTTAGCCCTATTTCAAGTGCTCAATAGCCCTGTAAGTTTAGTGGCTACCATATTGGTCAGTGTACACAGAGAACATTTGCATCGTCGCAGAAATTTCTGTTGGACAGCACTGCCCTAGTGAGTGACTCTTACAGAAGACCTTATCACCTGCTTCAGAAGTGACAGGCTTAAAAAAAAAAAAAAAAAAAAGCTGAGCACATTGTGCTATATTATCTTGCAGTCCTTCTTGGCTTTGACATATAAAGAACGAAGAGGCAGATATTTTGTTGCAGACTAAACCTATATAGGGAAAGGACAGGATGGGTCACAGAGAAAAACATTCAGACATGACAAGTCCAAGGCCTCTTCCTTAGCAACCCCGAATGAGAACAGTTCACCCATGGGCACTAAATGGAGACTGATATTGAAACACGCTGTGTTCTGTAGAGCTAATTTACTCTAACCATGTGTTATACACTATGTGAAGTTCTCATGGCAGAGTGGGATCAGCCTCTCACAAATTTCCTTTGTCATCTTCATCATTTCCAGGTTGTAGAACCCCTCCATATATTCTATAGCTGGGGCAGCTGCTACCTGACCACAAGAATTACGTAAGAATCAAGCTTATGGAGGCTAGAGGTTTTTTTTTTTTAGAGGTAAGTAATCTGAATTTGAACCCTGATCTATATGACTCAGAAATCCAAACTTTTAAATCATACCATGCTGCCTCTATGAGAAGAAAAAAATATCATGAAAGGGTTGTTTTAGCCAGAAATAAGTGCAGGGAAGACCACAGTAGCAGGACCCTCTGTATTGCTTTGGCGAGATGTTTGGGAACTCGTGGCTGGGTCATAGTTCCAGTAGGCTCAGCACATTTATGGTTTCTGTGAATTTCAGTATCGTCTTCTGTAAAGGAAAGGGGTTGGACCAAGTGATCTTGGACACCTTTCAATTCTGCATAATTGTTGAATACTCAAGATTTCTATAAAGTATTCATTGTAAAGCCTCTCCAAGTGAAGATTAATTTATTATCTAGTAAAAGTGGTTTTATGAGGGCTTCCCTGGTGGCGCAGTGGTTGAGAGTCCACCTGCCAATGCAGGGGACACGGTTTCGTGCCCCGGTCCGGGAAGATCCCACGTGCCGTGGAGCGGCTGGGCCTGTGAGCCATGGCCACTGAGCCTACGCGTCCGGAGCCTGTGCTCCGCAACAGGAGAGGCCACAAGAGTGAGAGGCCCGCGTACCGCAAAAAAAAAAAAAAAAAAATTGGTTTTATGGGCATATATATTATTTTAGTGCTAGGGAAGGACGTCAGTGCATATTAGCCAGCCAAAAAATTGATAGTCAACCAATTTACTCAGTAGCCCATTTCTCCAGTACATGTGGAGCCTTAAAAGGACTTTTTAATTAACAAGAAATTATTTTGAAAAATAGAATTATTTAAAATTTTGCATATAGTTGTCGTCTTCATGTGCATGTGTGTTGATTTCTACCCCTCCCATTCCCCCAAGCTAAACATGTTTATGCTTGAAGCTGCTTTGTGAATCCCAAGAAAGCATTTGAAGAAAATTAAAAATCTCTGCCAAAAACTATAACTGTCACCGAGCTTGGTGATAAACTTTAATTGGAGAACTGATATTAAGTATGTATCTTTATCACATTTTGAAAGCATGAGTAATATATGTAATCGTCCAAGGACTGAGCTATGAGCATTGCTTTATTATTCAAACATAAATGAAAGTGTGCTGTATTATCAATTAGTGTCCAGCTTCTTTGGAAGAGCGAGAATAAAATCTGTTAGACCTCAGCTGGTGATTTACGTTCTCAAACATCTTTATTCACAAGCCTAAAAAGCAGGCGGGTAACAGTTGCCAAGACAACTTATCTCTGGATTTAGTATTACTGCATCACGAAAGACGCCTACGGGGAATTTAATTAACGCCTCATCCTCCCTTGGCCAAAAAAGGAAGGATTTTCCTTTAACTCAAAGTCCCTAAAGAATGAAATTATTTCAATAGAGTCAGGGTAGACACAGACATAAAAGATAGACACACACACACACACACACACACACACACACACACACACACACATTCACAGATGCTGGGATTTAATTATAATATGATGAGGCTAGTTTTCAGGCAGGGTTTACATAGGGTCTGCTGCAGTAGTTCATATGTGTTTATTGAATGAATGTGAATAGATATGTATATACATATATATAGTTTCTTTATTCATTCATTCATTCATTCATTTTCTTTCTCTCTCCCTCTTCCCCAAAAGGAGTAGGCATTTTAGAGAAAGTTAATTGGAACAGAAAACTAGCATCAACGGCCAGATAAATCAGATACAAAATTGATAAGTATTTTAGAATTGTTAGAACTGTTTCATAATTGGTTCTGAGCTTCCAGGTAACCATGGCAATAACGGAAACGGAACAAAGTGCTTGGCTTACATTATTCCTCACAGAAAGGAATGCTTTTGCTCTCCTAAATTTTAACATCATTTTGGGAGGTTTGTTTGAAAGCCATGGATATTTCTGACTAACGTTATAAAATTCCTAAATTAAGTGCCATACTTTGTACATCGTGCTCTGCACGTACTCTTGTCTCATTTAATCCTCACCACTCACCCGTAAAGCCCAATATCTACTGAGCTAGTAGAAAGTCCTGTCTAATTGTATTAATTAGTACGTACCTGGTTTATACTTCCATTTTACCTACATGCTGCTCCTCTAAATTAACGTCCAGCCCCATGAGATGGGGGGTTGAGCACTGAGCTTTTGCACCCTACAGGTGGTCCAGGCTTTGGGGATCTTTTGGGCACTTTTTCCCCAGAATGGACAATAATTGGGTGTCTCCCCTTTCCCAAATACACATTATGACAGATCTGCATTCACGTGCTAACAATTCCAGAGTTGTATAGTGTTTTGTGCTTTTTAAACGTACTTACGTGCTTCACACCTCACAACGAAGAAAAGAAAGCAGGTAAATACTGTTTCTCCATCTGTATGCAGTAAGAAATATGAGCTGTTAGAACACAAGTTTTTTGATCCCTACTCTTAGTGCTCCATACTTCATTTTTCATTTCGTCCTGTGTATAATCTGGCAACTAAGTCGTAATACATATACTTCCAGCACATTGTTTAGCTCATCAAACTAGTCATTTGCTAAATAGGAAAACAATGTTTTAGTACAGCATCATGATGTTCCTAATTGTCTGCCTCAGGGCATAATTTTGAGCTAGCCAAGTTTTGTCTACCTATCAGGTAGTGTTAGCCCTCTGACTTTGTTCTTCATTTCCAAAGTTTGTTGCTGTTGTTGGCTAGAGTTAGATCCTTTTGCATTTCCATAAGAACTTTAAAACCAGCTTGCTAATTTCTACCAAAAAGCCTGCTGGAATTTTGGTTGGGGTTGTGTTGAATCTTTAGATCAGTTTGGGAATATTTGGCGTCTTAACAGTTGGAATCTTCCAACACATGGATGAGGTATATCTCTCCATTTACTCAAGTCTTTTTAAATTTACCTCAGCAATATTTTATAGTTTTCAATGTACAGGCTTTACCCTGTACATTGTTAGGTTTATCTCTAAGTATTTTCTAATTTTATGCTACTGTAAATGACCTTTATTGCAACTTCCAAATATTCATTGCTAATATATTTAAATACAATTTAGTTTTATATGTCAATCTTGTATCCCAAAACTTTTCTAAACTCATTTATTGGTTCTCATTTTTTTGGTAAATTCCATCAAGTTTTCTACGTAGACAATGAGGCCACCTACACGTAAAGACAAGTTTACTTCATCCTTTCCAATCTGGATGCAATTATTTTTGTTTTTCTTGCCTAACTGCACCAGCTAGGACTGCTAGTATAATGTTGAATAGAAATGATAAGAGCAGATATCCCTGTCTTGGCTCTGATCTTAAGGGGAAATAATTCTGTCTTTCGCCATTAAGTATAATGTTAACTGTAAGATCTTTTTTCACATAGATGTTCTTTATCAGGTTAAATTTCCTTATTCCTAGTTTGCTGAGAGTTTTTATCAAGAATTGATGTTGCATTTTTCTCTACCCTTGTGTAGTTTTTTTTTTTGTTTTTTTTTTGTTTTTTTTTTTTTTTGCTGTACACGGGCCTCTCACTGTCGTGGCCTCTCCCGTTGCGGAGCACAGGCTCCAGACGCGCAGGCTCAGCGGCCATGGCTCAGGGGCCCAGCCGCTCTGTGGCATGTGGGATCTTCCCGGACAGGGGCACGAACCCGTGTCCCCTGCATCGGCAGGCAGACTCTCAACCACTGCGCCACCAGGGAAACCCCCCCTCGTGTAGTTTTTTCACCTGCATGCACTGGTCAGAACTCAGCTGGAGACTAAAGAAGGTGCCCTCTGCAGTTTTTTGGAGTTCTTTCTGTATGTTTTCTCTCTCCAGTACTTTACTTTGCAAACTCCAGCCACTTTGGCTTTCTTGGGCTCCCAGGTCCATTTCCCCAACACAGGGGAGACTAACAGGCTTAGCTTGGGCCCCTTCTGCCAGTAACATAACCTGGAAACTCTCTAAAGCAATATTCTGGGATAATTGTAGGACTCACCTCATTTGTTTCCTATCTCTCAGGGATTATTGGGCTTTGTTGTCTGATGTCCAATGTCTTAAAAATCGTTTTTCATATGTTGTGTCCAGTTTTTTAGTGTTCCTGCAGGAGAGTTAACATAGCCCTTGTTATTCCATCTTGGTTGGAATAGTTTCAGAACATGACTAGGACCCTGAACCTGGGTTCTCTGCCCCTGTAGCCTTGATTTCTTCTACTCTTCCCTATATGTACAGCCAGTGTCAGTGTCTGCTACATTAGTGCTGATGCTGGGAACGCTAATTTAATTTTATACATTTCAGTAATGCTTAACATCTAAATATTCCAAAGACTAACTGTAATATAAATTGGGTCGTTCAGTAGAAATTGGATGTTTCTTGCCCTGTGTTACATATTATATTCTTATACCAGATGAGGAAGGGACAGTGATAGTTCCATTATATATATAATCATCTTCACAAAGGGAAACCCATCAAAATTTGGATGCACTGAATGATCACCAAGATTGCTATCATCTTTTGTCCTTCATGTGTTACTGGACACCTTTCCAAGGTAATATCTCTGTAGCAATGGTATTGGTCACTCTTAGACATGTTTGAAAACACAGCTGGGTAGTTATTTCCTCTTGATGTCGTCTCATGAAATTCTAGGCAGCTTTAATCCCTCCTACTCCTGAATGCTAATCAGGCAGGTCACATAGCAGTATTTTGGCCTTCTTCACAGTGTAGAAAAACATGTATTTGTATAAACAACACCTGCAACAATGTATTCTCATGTTAACTTTCCCAGGTAACCAATCTTATGGAAATTATTAATTTGGCATATCTATTCCTCCTATTCAGTTACTCTAGAAATATTCAGAAATCTAGAATATATGATAATTCACATTACATAATATGCATATATAATTATGAATACATTTATGATTATATAATTTAAATATACATTTACTATGAATGCAGTGTTATTTCTTTTTCTCTGGTATTCTGTTTGGGAATATCTGAAAAACAGATAACTGAGCTATATTAAGTTTAATTAATATTAAACAGCAATGAGTTGGCAAGTCCCGTTTCCTATGCTGGCAAATTTCTGATTTCACGAGTATCTAAACTGGCTTACAAATGGCTGAATATGTGAGGAGTTGTTTCCATTTGGGATCTTTTTGGTAATGGGCACACCCTAATAATACAGTTACAATTCCTTAGGATTGTCTGGGTACCCTCTGATTTTATGACGCTGATTTTTAGGGAGCCTAGGAAATCGCCCTTGGCAGGACCTAATCCCTCCACACAGATGTTAACTCACTGAAACATTATCCCTTCATTCTTCAGATCATCCTCTAAGCTATTCATAGCCTGTCAAACAATGTACAAGCAAAAAATTGGAATTTTGTTAGTTCAACAGTTTGATTTTAAGCCTAAATGCTATGCTTTAACTGTGAAGTGTGACTGGGGAGGATTTAAAAGGATGGGTGGGCCTTGTGTGCACACACAGCCAAAACTAAGACTGTTCCACCAATATTAATAGAAATCTTGACCATGTGCAAACCCAGTTGATGATAAACTCAACTCTCTATAACTGAGGTCTGAAAAAAGAATGTCTTCGTATAGGATCCAGCCCAATTCATTGACAGAAGAATCCTACCATAGAAAAGGGTAATCATGGATGTATTTTATCTGAAAGAGGCATTAGAAATCATCTAATGCTGTATTTCTCCAGTTGGTAGGGGAGGGGGACGATAACCAGAATTACCTGGGCTGCGAGGAAGAGAAGAGAGGAGAACTGAGCGTATAGAGTTTGGCAAACCCCAAAGAGAATCTTTTTAACCTTTCATAATTTATGAATCACTGATCCAAACAATGCTTTGTAGCTCTGGCTACAATTCAAACCATCTGGGGATCTTTCAAAAATCCTACCATCCAGGTCACATTACAGACCAAATTAGAATCTCTGGATTGGACCCAAGCCCGAGTGCTTTAAGGAGTCTTATATGAGAGCTTAGGAGTCCATAGGCCCACAGGTAGGGGAAATCTTGCTAACACTGGAAACAGGATAAGTCCCCAGCTCACATTTGAGTAGCCACAAAGAGCTACTTCTCCACTTCTCTCTAGATGCCTCACCAACCAAGGATTACTGTTATCTTTAAATTAGCAATTTTTCTTTAATCATGGTAAAAAACACATATAAAATTTACCATCTTAACTTTTTTTTTTTTTTTGCGGTACGCGGGCCTCTCACTGCTGTGGCCTCTCCCGTTGTGGAGCACAAGCTCTGGACGCACAGGATTAGCGGCCATGGCTCACAGGCACAGCCGCTCCGCGGCACGTGGGATCTTCCCGGACTGGGGCACGAACCTGTGTCCCCTGCATCAGCAGGCAGACTCTCAACCACTGCGCCACCAGGGAAGCCCCATCTTAACTATTTTTAAGAGTACAGTTCAGTAGTGTTAAGTATATTCACATTGCCTTCTCTAGAGCTTCAGCTTGCGAAACTGAAACTCTATGCCAATTGAATGCCAATTCCCTATTTCCCCCTCTTTCAGCCCCTGGCAACGACCATTTTATTCTGTTTCTGTGAGTTGGACTACTTTAGATACCTCATGTAAGTGGAATCATACAGCATTTATCTCTGGGTGACTGGCTTATTTCACTTAGCATAATGTTCTCAAGGTTTATCCATGTTGTAACATGTGACAGGATTTCCATATTTTTTTCAAGCTGAATAATATTCCATTGCATGTATATACCACATTTTCTTTCTCCATTCATCTGTCCATGGATATTTGGGTTGCTTCTACCTCTTAGATATTGTGAGTAATGCTGCAATGAACTTGAGTATGCAAATAACTCTTTGAGATCCTATGTTGAATTCTCTTGGCTATACACCCAGAAATGGGATTCCTGGATCGTATGGTATTTCTATTTTTAATTTTTGAGGAATCTCCATTCTGTTTTCCATAGTGGCTGTATCACTTTTCATTCCTACCAACAGCACACAAGAGATTCCAAAAAATATGGAAAGCTTCATGAATTCACATGTCATCCTTGTGAAGGGGCCATGCGAGTCTTCTCTGTATTGTTTCAATTTTAATATACATGCTGCTGAAACAACCACTAAATCTTAAAATTTTGAGATGATTTTCAGAACTTATTAACAAATCCCATGTAGGTGACAGGCTGAGTCTCCCAGATTTATAAAAAAATATAAAATACATGTTTGAATAACTAATTTTATTTTAAGAGGAATCAGATCAATGGTCAAGGAAAAGTTACTAATAGGAAGCCCTCAAAGCATAGTCCCATACCAGAGCATCATTGGAGAACTTGCTAGAAATGCAGACTCTCAGGCCACACCCCAGAAACTTGCTGAATCAGAAATTCTGCAGGTTGGGTCCAGCAATCTGTGTTTTTAAAGCCTTCTAGGGGCTATTGATGCATACTAATGTCTGAAGCACTGTCTACATTTTGATTTTATTGATCTTAGAAAGAACCCTCTAAGCTCTAATACTTTTCCTATTAATGATTGAAATGCCAATACATTTATTCCTTTTTGTTTTATATTACTTTTTTTGGTTGTTCAATTGCCTGGTCAGTGAAACAGCCTTGCTCTAAGCATCAGTGACTTCAGAATTAAAAGCAGGCTCAGGCAGTAGTTCACACTATAAATTGTAACTATAGTAACTTCTTAGTCATGATGTAAAATGACTAAGTTTGTGAAATGAGGAGACTAGATCAAAGATGGCAAATCTCTGCCTTACATGCCACCACCACTTTTCCAAAGCCCAAGGCAGACACTGCTAATTGATCAAGACACTCTATACCTCCCAGTGAAGATAGAGTCTCAACAAGGCAGACATTGCTAATTGATCAAGACACTCTATACCTCCCAGTGCAGATAGAGTCTCAGAATCTTTCTTAACACAGCCCTACCAAAAAATTAGTTATGTCATGAGATGAAATCCATTTGCTACCAGATAATCTTCATTGCCCCATTTATCTCTGTCTTTAAGTAATATGGACTCCCAATACTATCAATTCTAGGCTGTTCTCTAGAACAGTAAATACTCTGTGAGCTTAGTTTCCTCATCTATAAGATACTACTGATGTTATCTACCTCATGGGGTTTTTAGGAAGATTAAACAAAATAATGCATTTGAACCAGCTAGATCAGCACTAGACAAAAAGTTTTTAAAATGTCATTAAACCTTAGTTCCTGTATTCTTTACTCTTATTTACATTTTTTTTCTGACCACTCACCTTACCCTTGGCTAGCAACCATAGCTGATCAAGCTCAGTGTTTCTCTGAGCAGTATAAGTGCTCCTGGTATTGGCTTGGCCATAATGAGAATTGACTGTTTTCTTAGCCTTTGCCTCTGTTGCAGTGTTTTCCTCACCACTCTGCTTACCAAGTCTGCACATTGATTCAAACAAGTAGCCTTTGGGTGAAAAGGCAACATTTTTACTTCTTATTTATACTGATCTCGCAACAGCAAAATATAAATAATCATCTTCTCCAGCACAAAACTAAACTTTGCACACATGTAACCAATGTTCTAGTGTTGACTTAATATGATGTTAATGAGGATGTTTCCCTCTTGGATTAAATGCAAAGAAGTTAAGATTTATTGATGACTATGCATGTGCAAAAGCTTTGTTAGACAATTTGCTATTATATCTGATTTATTCTGCTCAAGAACACTCCGAGATATGGATAACTACACTGTTCCTGATTTACAGATAAGAAAATTGAGGTTCAGAGACCTTAAGAAACATAACTAGTCATAAGCTTAAAAGAAGGATCAGCTACCTAATTTGCAGGGGCTGGTTCAAAATGAAGATGCAAGTCCTCTTTAGTCAAAAAACTGTTAAGAATTTCAAGACAAATACTGTAGAGCATTAAGCCAGGCACAGGGCCCTCTGAGCATGGGTTGTGGGCTACTGCACAGGCTAGACGCCCGTGAAGCTGGCCCTGCTTGTGTCAGAACTCATTCCAAAACCTATGTCACTTTTCTATTTCATCATATATGAGAGCCAAGTGACTTTTATGGAACCTAGAAGTTTAGAATAGGAAACAATGCTTCTGGGTGCAGTATGGAGTTTTTTTTGAAGTAATCACAAGCAAGCCTCTGTGGCTGTTTACATATAAACCAAAGGGTGACAGAATCTTGGGACTGAAACAGAAATGCCATGGAACCCTCTTCAGTAGGTGCAATCTACTGGATAAAAATAAATGATGGACTCCATTGCTTCACTTTATTTCCCTCCACCTTATAATTCCAAGAACCCAGCATGGTTCTCTTAGACCCAATGGGATTTTGGATGAATGGATTCATCCAGCAATTCATGAAGTGATGATGAAAAGGAGGCAGAACCTTGGAAGGAGGAACCCTGTAGACCCCACATAGAGAAGCCATAACACTGTTACTGTCAAAAGCCCAGAGGGTGCTGAAGCCAAGAGCTTAGAAGAAGAGAAGCAGCTGTGATAGGTATAATGACCCAAGTGGAGCAGTGAGAGTGGAAGTTCAGGGCAGATGCAGGGCGGATCGACATGACTTCATGGGAGAACCTCCTCCCACATTCTCCTACCATGAGATGTGTGTCCTACCATGAGACAAGAAGAAAAGAAAAAGAGTGACCTGGGCTTTGAAACTATGCAGGTCATGGTTGGGGCCCAAGTTGTCATTTTGAATTTCACCCTCCTAGGACTTTAGTATGACAATTATTTATGATGACACAATTATCCTGTGATGCTTGCCTTAAAAATCTAGCTGCTTCTGCCCCTGATATTCTGAGATTGATAGAAACTGACTGAATCATTAGCGGTTGCCCCAGTCTCACAGGTGTCTTTGTCACCCTCTTCACCAAATCTCACATTTTGTTCTACTTCGTGACTGGTGGGTGGGCTGTAACTGACAGAAGAATCTGAATTATCATCTTTTCAAACATAAGTTTAAACTAGGTCTGTATGACTTCATCGGTTCAGGGCAAGGGTTAAGAAATATCTGATTTTACCAGATGCAAATTTGCAGAGGTGATGAGAGACAAAAAAATTCTTATTCTTCAGTAAGGGATCTTGCTGAGACACCCAAAGCACCTCAAGGTTTTAACACCTTAAAAATCACTTTCTTCAAGTCCATGTACTGCCTGGTCTCATTAAGATCAGACAGACCCAGGCTAGCATCTCAATCTCGCCACTAGCTGTGTGACCTTGGTCTAATTACTCATGTTTTTTTGGATCTCAAATTTCTCAATGAAGATAATAACTACCATTCAAGCCTGATGTAAAATTAAATGAAATAGTACAAGTGCAAGGGTTTAGTAGAGTCTACGTTCTACTGTAGCTTCTCAAGTAATATTTGCTTCATGATAAGTGATTTCATGAACGGGCAATCAATACATGGAAAAAATGTTTTTTTTTTCTTTTCTTACACATTCTCATTCCAGAGTCACCTAAGACATAAACATGAAACATAAACACTCTATTTATTCTTACATAGAAATTTATAGTTTATAAAATGAGGCATTATCTCATTTAATCCTTGTAGAAGTTCTTGAGTGACAGTTTAGGAAGGGGTTGTCATTTCCATTTTATAGAAAAAGAAAGTAGGCTAAGGGCAGTAGTTTTAATGTAATTAACAAATCCATACAATTGAAAGAAGGAAGGAAGGAAGGAAAGGAGGAAGGGAGGAAGGGAGGAAGGAAAGAAGGAGGAAGGATGGGGCTCAAGTCCAGGCCCTTTAACTTTAAATTCTTTCCATTTTAGAAAACCACCATCCTTGAACACTGAAGCAACCCATCTGTAATCATTGGACCTGATTAATGGCTTAATCTGTCTATGGTATAATTTCTGGAAAACACAAAGGAGACTTTTCATATAAGCCTGTCAGAAAAGATTCAGGCTCAGAAGAAACAGTCTTTTAATCACCTTCAGTTGTGTTATCTCCAAGACGGCTTCTGGTGGATCAGAGATTAGGACACATAGTCATTTCAAATGTGTCATTCTCAGTGTTCTCACCTGCCAGTCAGAACCTAGAACAATTTCAGATGAGACCATGGACAGGTTTATGACGAAGGAATGCTTTTAGATTAGATACCAAAGAGGTGGACTAACTCAGAAATTCCAAGAACACTTGGCTCCCTAAATAGAACGATGGTACTAAGCACTGAAGTGAAAACCCTAACTACAGTATCCCGTTTAATCTCCCCATATACCTGAAGAGTAGATATTTGTATCCCCATTGTATAAATAAGAATCTGTAGCTCATAGAATTTAGGTAACTTGTCCAAAATTAGTGGCTGAGCTTCAATGTAAACCCCGACTTGTCTGAATCCAAAACCCATGTTTTAACACCTGACCAGGAGTTCTCAACTAGCAGTCCACAGATCAGAGCAGGGCTGACAAGAAAGGAAAAATACAGATATCCCCGTTCCATTCGACCAGGAGTATTCTAACTCAGTACATCTGGGATGGAGCCCCTAATTCTGTACCTTTAGCAAATATTCTGGGTAATTATACGGGACAGCTAGGTGTGAAAAGCTTTCCCATGGGCCTCCTCAGGAGACAAATACATATTCCTTAGAGAAATGGTACCTGGAATACTCAGCACTTAGCTGGTGTGATGGGTATGAATTGCTCCTTGACACCCAAGGTGCATGAACAATCCTATTTCTCTATGTTTGCAAATCAATTATGTCCTTTCAAACTCTCACTTAACTACGCTAATGAGTCATTTTGTATGACCTTGGAACATGCTAGAAGCTCTCAGGATTACTCAAAAATTAGGAAGGAGCCTTTTCTTTGGCCCCTCATAGTCATCACCGTTGCTCAATCTGCTGCGCTGGTTCTCCTCGTTTGCACAAGCTGCAGAGTCACCAGCCCTTCCTGGAGGCACTCTGTGGCTCCCTGGCTGTGACCCTGAACTCCTCTTCTTTTAGGACTCCTTTCCCTGTATGCTACTGGGGGTAGTTCTCACTAGCTCAAGAAAATCAGAAGTGCAATCATCCTTCCCGATCTCAGAAGAGCTCCCCTAATCTCCTCCTAACCGACCAAGCGAAGTAGCCCTTTACTCTCAACCCTAGGACAACTGTCCTCTTGTCTTTCTCCATATTTTTTCTTTAACAAGGAAATTTAATGATTAACTAGGATGCATAAAATATTTTAGGTCCCAGAATCAACAGATAGCAGTTTTATCTTTTCTGGGAATAAGGTTAGTCTGAAAATGCATGAGTTAGTCTTCTATCCCCAAGGACGAACAGCTACTTCTACAAAGCAATGGGAAACAAAACACAAGTTTGAGTCTTCCTATTCTGCTACATTAAATTGTCCTTAACCCACCTTGGCACTGTTTACAGACTTCAGTGTAAACTAAGACGACATTCAAATCAATGTGCATGTGCTTGGCCATAACAGATGCCTGATACTGAGTGAGCAAAATATGGGAAACAAAACAAATACAAAGTATGGCCCCTTCCCCACAGAGACTTTATAATCCTATTGTGAAATAGCGTCTATGTGAAATGACCCTGAACTTTTACACATTGGGATTCCTTTCTTTGTTCTATTATCACTACCTTTGGGCATTCTGAATCTAGGCCTTACATCCTGCCCTCTCCCCGCCAAAAATTAAAACGTTGATATTATGGTTATTCTCTTTACACTATAAGATAAGGTGTGGCAAGGTACTTTGAAAGCTGTAAAATTTTATACTAAAGTACCAGAAATTCTTAAAAGTAAGGGGAAAAAGTAGAGAGTTTTATCACTGCAATATGCACTCACCTCACTTCTGGCTTCATCTCATCTTTTCTACCCTAATTTCTTCTTTGCTCCACGGTCCTCATCGTTTTAGGCTTATCTTTATTCACAGGTGGCATTGTTTTCTATGTAAAAAATCCCAAGTATTGACCTAAAACAATAAAACAGCGAGTTATTTTACCAGCAAAATAGGCTTATTCAGGTACAACAAAGAATTGCAATTTGAGACACAATCTATGGCAAATCACAGGCAAGTCAAGAGAACCGAAGGAAAGGAAAATTCTATTACAGAGGAGAAGGGAGAGTTGAGAGGGGCAGTTATAAAGAGTCCATCAGAGGAAACTGGGAGTTCGAAGTGAGGTGGCTTTTCATTGGCTCAGTTGTGACAGTCTCTCTTTAGCTTGCTTGTTGCCAGTCAAGAAGAAATTCTTCCTTCCTCCTGCTGGCTAGTAACGTAGTAACCTCTGGAATGTTTCTTTTTCAAGTTATATAGATTTTCTTGAGTTGGCCTAAAGTACATTAAGCATTCCACCCCCAAACCCTAACAGAAACAGTTATATTATAAATACAAAATTTCTCTAATGCTAGTTTGCACATGCCAGGCTCCTAGCAGGGACCCTACACTTTGCCTGTGTTATCTCACTCAACCCTCACAATAATGTTATGGAGTCAAAACATCACACATTTTCTCAAGATTGAGCAAACTGCACTTCCAAGAAGTTAGAAAATTTGCCCCAAGGCATACAAGTGATTTGGAACCCAGGTACATTTATGCAGAAGGCACCGCAGTGCCTTTCTCACTCTGCGACTATAGACACCTATTATTACATCTATTTTTCAAACAGTCTATGGTTCTTATCTTTTGCTGGTCACAATTCAAAATGCTTTACAAATATTAATTTATTTAATACTCATAACCACTTATTAGGTAGGTGTTATTAATATCCCCATTTTAAAAATTAAATAACTGACTTCATTTTCTGAGTCTATGACTCATTTTCTAAAAACAATTTCTAAGAGTCCCAGACAGCTCTAGCAGACACTGATTCAATAACAGACAATATACCTCCAAGGTCAAACTCACCAGGCCTGGGCTTGAGACAAGGCCATTTTGAAGACTGGGCAAAATCCTTTGAAGTGGCTTCTATAAAATTCAATAAAACAAAAACAAATCAAATTAAATTTTCCTTGTAAAAATTATGGCAAACAGAGAGATGACATCAGCTGACATTTGTGCAAGTTGCTATTTTAATACATATTCATTTGAAAGGGTGCCTGAAAATATAATAAAAGTGAAAGGATCCAAGAAGCTTCTGTAAAAAGTACTCAGTCTTTCTTTCCTCTTTTCACTTAACAAAAAAGGGAAAAGAAAAAAAAGGAGGAAAAAAAAGCAGGGAGAGAGGGAAAGAGAAAGAAAAAGAGAGAGAGGAAGGAAGGAAGGAAGGAAGGAAGGAAGGAAGGAAGGAAGGAAGGAAGAGACAGAAGAAATCAAAGAAAAATTAAAGAAAGAAGTGAAATAATATCCCTTCCAGAAGCTAATGAGATATATGAAATAAGCAAAATATCAAGTGTAATATCCTAGACTTAGTGTCAGCTAAGATCAAGTCTTTCTTCCATCCCTCAAGAACTGTATGACCATTGACAAGTTACTTAACCAGTTTAAGTATCAGTTTCTTTACCTGAAAAATCAGAACAATATCTGATTTATAGGATTTTTGTGCGATTAAATTAAATAATGTATGTGAAGAGTCTAATACTGCGCCTCACACATAACAGGTAGGAAATAGAAGTTAATCCTTTGTCATCCACTCGCTAGATGTCTCAAATCATGGTAAAACTGGAGAATTGACTGTACCTACTCTAACAAAGTGAGACTTGAGGACATAAAAAAATACAAATGGAAAGCCTTACTTACCCATCACCACAAAAATGGTATTTGGATGCCCATTCTCAAAACTAGATGGAATCAGACGATCTCTAGAATCATTACTGCCCTGTAGGAAATATTGATCCCTCCCAGATGACCCATTCTAACTATTTCAGATTTCTTAAAACAATGAGCAGAGGAAAAGATGGTCAAGACTGGTACATCCTAGATATTCTAAGCACTGTCAACACATAAAAATAATAAGTATGTCTTGAGAGTTTCCTCAGTAACATTGTCCTGTCACATAAAATATCAACATCATTGTCTATAAATTGCATTCTTCTTTCCATTTATAAGGCATGGCCTGTCTCCTAAATGTTGGAGACTTCCACAGGGAGGAAGTCCGTAATTAACCTATTTATTTGAGAACATTCTCACTGTACATCCTTCAGTCAACATTTCTTTTTTACCAAACAGATTTCACTCCTCAAGATTCTGCTTTCGAATTCAGACTCTTTTAGTTACTAGCTTTGGGCACATTAAATAACCTTTCTTGGCTTCAGTGTTCTCATTTAAAATGTGGAGTTAAGACTATTGTCTTCATAGGGAATCAAATGAGCTAATACGTCAAAATGCCCATCAAAGTGTCTCAGCACACGTTCATTACTCAGTATGTGTCAGGTACTGGTTTATTTATATTATTACTTATTGTCATTTCTGAGTTGTGTTCCTTATTAATCATCTCAAGTAAGTCCATTCTGAACTCATGTCTCCATGCCCCAGACACCATAGCTAAAATCCTGCCCTTCTGAGATAATCTATGGTAACTAATCTAACTTCTGATCAGGTCCTTCAACTAGAGCTTCTGAAGAAACTGTCAGTGGGCTCTCAGTATCCGCGGGTTCTGCATCCACAGATCCAACCAACTGCAGATCCTAAATATAGTACATGATTTGTGGTTGGTTGAATCGGCGGAACCCATGGAAATAGATGGAGGACTAAGGGACTTAAACAGCGGGAATTGTGGTATGAAGGCAAAGATGAGGGTGTCCTGGAACCTATCCCTGGCAGCGGATACTGAAGGATGACTGTACTTGGAAATTTGTTTGGAAGAAAAGGCCCTGTCTGGGGTTTAAGCAAGGTTAAGAGCTAGAAATAAATGTATTCTCACTAACCTTGGAAAGGGAGACATGACGGTTCAACTCATTGGTTAATAATCAGGAAGAAAGTGCAGGTAGCTAGGATGACTGATTTGCAGATTACTGAATTCCTCAGGTTATTCTGGAAGAAGGATGGCCACAAGGAGAACTAAGAAGACTAAAACATTAAGCCGTGCAGAAACAAGTACATAAGGTCACTCACGGTGTCAAGAATAACATAAATGACATGAGCATGACATGTGCATTCTGGATTTTGAAGAGCTTATGATTCTGTTCATGCATTCTAATGGCATCCTTGAGATAATTAAAATGTCTCAAAAACTAGTGAGTGATGTGTCAAAGCAGATAATAGAGATGTCAGCTTTCTGTATAAGAGCCATCAAAACAGTGACTAAGATTTAAGGGTAGAAGTGATTTTCTTCTTCCCTGGTCAATTGATGAAATGACAGTGACTTCTCACTAGCGTATGCTCAATAAAGTATAAGCTTAGGAAAGGAGAGAGGGGGCAGGGGAGGAAGGAAGCTGGGCTGTTTGAAAGACAATATCCCAGTAAATTCTACCCTAAACTGCTGCAAAGACCTAGTTTTACCTCTTCTTCTTATGACAGAAACAACTTTCAAAAATGCTAAAGTAATTCATGTTCTTCCCTGATTAAAACACTTCAGAAAGGTCACATTTCATGGGATGGACAGTCTTTTGTGACCTATCTTTCAATCATCTGATGTGCAGTTTTTCATGAACCTTGCAGACAAAATTAATTGACCTCCCTGTCTTGTCTCTACCTTTTATCCATATCTGTTCCATGTGTTTCTCCAGGATATTTTTGAAATTTTTGTGTCCTGGTTCATGGTACCAATAGGCTCACTCCTACATGTTAAACCGTATATGATGATGTATCAGTTAAGAGTATAGGCACTGGAATCGGATCACATGAATATGAATGCCAGTCTGCCAGTTACTAGCAGTGGGACTTTTGTCTAACGAGTTAACATTCGTGCCTGAGATTCCGAATCAGTAAATCAGATATAATAATAGTACCTGACTCCTAGGATTTTTGTGAGTGTTTAATTGGCTAATACATGTAAAGTTCCTAGTAAAATAAATATTATTTCATGTTTAATAAACACAGTCATCATAGAGTCAGGTCATTGTGGTGGTTCTGGGGAAAGAACATGGGCCCCGGTGCCATGAAGACCAGAGTCTGAAGCCCAGCTCCTCTGCTAACCAGCTACTTGCCAATTAACAACATCCTTAGCATCACTGCACCATTTCATTTATACAGTAGAGATGAAAATATCTGTAATACACCATTTGGGAAGATAATTAGATCAAACCACAGTAAGATGTCACTTCTCACTTGTTAGAATGACAATTAACAAAACAAAAGATAAGTGTTGGCCAGGATGTGGAGAAAAGGGAACTTTTATACGCTGTTAGTGGGCATATAAATTGGTGAAGTCACTATGGAAACCAGTATGGCGTTTCCTCAAAAAACCGAACTACTGTATGAAACAGCAACATCGCTTTATTTTTCTTTTTTTAATTTAATTTTTATTTTATATTGGAGTATAGTTAATTTACAGCAATCTCACTTTTGAGTGTATATCTAAAGGAATTGAAATCAGGGTCTTAAAGAGATATCTTCGTATCCATGTTTATTGCACCATTATGCATAACAGCTAAGACATAGAAGTAGCCTAAATAAAAAGAAGGAAATCCTACCATTTGTGACAACATGAATGAGCCCTGAGGACATCATTCCACATGACATAAACCTGACAGGGAAGAACAAGTACCACATGACCCCACTAACATGAAGAATCTAAAATATTCAAACACATAGAAGCAGAGTAGAATGGTGGTTAGCAGGGGGTGGGAGAGGGAGGAAGCAGAGATGTTGGTCAAAGTGTACAGTTTTAGGTATGCAAGATGAACGAGTCCTACAGACCTACTACATATGATCGTACATATGCACGGCATAGTGCCTATATCATATACTTAAAAATTTGCTAAGAAAGCAGATCTTATGTTAAAAGGAGAAGGTTTTTTGCTTAAAGCCTGGCCCTGTGATGGCCAAAGACCATAAGTAAATTAGTGTTGGTGAATTAGTCTTCTTATGAGATATGACTCTGAATAACTTATAGATAAGCCTTGGCAGGTGAAAGTTCATGCATGAACTCTGAGCAGACCTCTGGTCAACCAGCAGATGAACAGTGCAAGATGGTCTTCTTTCAAGGCTGATGGCTGTATGAGGGGGAACAGGGGAGAAAAAGGAGAAAGAAATAATTCCCCACTCAGCTTCTTCTCTGCAACCCTTCGCACTTCTGTGGCTGGGGGAATTGATTTCTGCATTTTTCTGGGTGACTGAGCCAAGTGTCAAAAGCCAAGGGCCCTTTGCCTATGACACCGGATAGCCAATTAATTGATCTAATATCAATCTTTGTTATAATTGTTTCTTATTTATCTCTTCCTTATTCTGGGTTGTTATGCTGACTCGAGAACCAATCAGGGAATATGTAAGAATTTGGTGGGTTTGCCTGACCCATTCCCCACCTTATCTCACAGGTTAGTGACGGCTCCAGGGAGAAAATTGAGCTATTTAAGGGTGGTTGGCAGTGGAGTCCATTTGATGAATAGTAACGATGTCAGGAATAGGTGAGTAAGGTGCATTCAGAAGGCATATAGGTAAGAACAAAGACAGTGAGTAGTAAAATGCTCTCTATCTAGCCTGGGCAGTACTGGGGAGGTTAGAGAGAAGGAGAACATCTAAGGCACTGCCAATAGGTAGGTTTTGATTCATGTCATTTCATTTTCAGCAGTGCTTTGCCTGGGTAGTTTACATCTCTCCAAACTGCCATTGCTTATGTGTACAAATGAGACCAAACTAATATCTAGTGTTCCAACAACTGTTACCCCATGCATTAAGGGGGTATTGTTAATACAAGCTGTATGACCCTCTCACATTTGTGCTATTTTGTCTTCTGGAATCCTCAGCTTGCTCGTGAGAAAGTAGTCATTCTACTAATAAATGATGACCTCCATGTTTTCCCACTGGCTACCACTGGGCTTGCTAAGGTCTCTACAGTATCCCTGGGAGCTTCTTGGGACACTAGGTTCCAGTAGCTTTAACAAGCACTATGACTATTTATGCTATTGATTCCCAAGTCTGATCATTGCCACTGTTGCTCTGAGCCTCAGATATGAAGGTACCAAAGTTCCATGATGGGCTTTACAGTAGAGCAGAAACACAGGTCTTAGACGAAATTATTCTTTCTATTAAAATAATAAGAATTTAAGTATCTCTTGCCTTCAAATGTGTCAAACCTGAGTTCATAAAAACTGGGCTTGGAAACAAATGCAGAATATGGACGTCATGTTGTGTTTTAGATTCCTCTTCCCTTCTCACATCCAAGACTTTGTTATTCGGCCAAGTTTATCTACCTGCTGCTTCCCTCAAGACTCTTTCCTCAGTTTTCTCCCAGATGTTTCTTATTCTCTAATGCAGACCTATTGTAGCTTTCTAAGCTTGCTTTAATTTCCAGTCAAAAGAGGTTAGTCTAAAAATAGAACTCTTACTCAGCTATTGTTTAACAGATGGAATTACCAATAAATAAAAGCAATTTAGGGAGAACCCAGATAACATTTATATCAATACAAAATTTAATATAGGAAAATTAGTTCTAAACACTGTTCAGGAGACTGCTTGTAGCTAAGCCTTTTGGCTAGGCAAAAAGTGAAGGACAATACATTTTTTTCAAGTATTCTCTAAACATTTTCACATATAATGTATGCATACAGTTTGAAAACTTTTGAGGAAAGATCTTAAATGCAGTTCATTTTAGTAGATCTTTTGGACAAGGTCAACTAAAGAGAGTGACACTAGTTCTTACTGTACAGGGGAAAAAAATGATGTAGGCAATGGAGAAGGAGCTGAAACCTATTCCCTGTCCCTCTAAGTGCACCCTCAGAAGAAATTTATGTTTATGAAGGGAAAGTGATGAAGCCAGCCAAGACTCTGTTGAACACCAGATCTCTTGCACTCTGAATCAGACATCAGATAAATTTTTAAAAATCATTTCAAAAGCCCTCCAAGTGACCTAACATACTGGCACTCACCCATAGTGCTTGTCAAAACCCTTGTCTGGATATCAGCTCTGCCGTGGGTCTTCCTGACAGCAGTATGGCATCTTGTATAAGGATGGGGGAGCTTTACCAAGTGCATCTGAGAAATCAATGAGAGTGCAAAAGGAATTTACTGGACCTGCCCTTATCAAGATGGCTCCACTGCCAGTCTTACATCAGCAGGGCTTTTGGTTGCCAAATGACATTTGAGGTCCCTATTTCACCTGTCCCTACTTGATGACCTTTACCAATTACGATGTAATGGCTTCTCAAACTCTTTGCCAAAGAATAAAAAAGGATTTTCAAGTTCACTTTTACAAATGAACACATTGTAAAGGTAAAAGGAGGAGGGTGAGAGAGAAAATGTCCATGAGATTTCCCTTTACCAATGACACTGAAGTCTCCTTTCTTCCCCCATTAAGGTGGCACCATCTTGCGCCATCTATTCTCTGAGCATCCAAATTCAAACCATTAGTTGAGAATGAGCTTGTAGCTGCCCCATCCATGAAGCCCTGTCCAATCATTCCACCACCATTAACTTCAACTATTCATGGAAAAACGTGAGCAGACAGGGCACAGCTTACCACCTAACTCTAAAATATGTACTGCCTCTTTTCTGTGAGTTAGTCCTTTTTTTATGTCTATGTTGAATAAACTTGAGTCAGGAGCTGTATGATATGAAAAAGGAGTATGTCAAAGTGGAAATACTATAGGATTTGGAGTCAAGGAGACATAGGTTTGCAAAAGAAAATAGAAAATTGGCCAAAATGTTTTTTAGAAAACGTGTGCACATTAAAATGTAATACCTTGGACAAAATAACCAAAATACAAAAAATTTTCTTTTGCATCCCTCTGAGGCAACAATATTGGTTTTCTATAATTATCCAAACATACATATAATGGGAGGATTTCTACCATGTATTCATTCAACTACTATTTATAAGGTATCCATGCTGCCACTACGGGCACCATGAGCATTAAAAGTCTTTTAAGAACAGCTCCTTCTCTTGAGCAACAAATAATCCAGCAGGAAAAATAATAAACTGCTCCCATTGACCACACTAGTAGGTTCTTTGTGAGAGGTACAAGGTGTCAGGGCTATAGTTGTCATGGATGGGTTCCCTGGGAGGCAGACAATGAGAGGGAGTTTGGCACCCAGGATGTTTATTAAGGATCACTCTTACAGTCAAGCCCTCTGGAGAAGGAAGGAAGCAGGAATGGACAGAGGGAGGATCAAGATATAATATTCAACCTACAGCAGTCTTCAGACTGTGGGAATCTCTAGAGCTAGGACGGCCCTTCAGTACAGCCCCCTGTTGGAAAGAGACAGCTAAGACTATAAACCCAGCTTCAGTCATTCATTGAAGGTGGGCAGACCAGAAGGGATGTGAACTCAGGTAAGTCGGCTCTCTTCAGCTGGCATAACCCTGAAAGGCCTATAGCTGAGCGCCATATGCTGGCAACTCTCCCAGCAGCTAGGAAAGTATATCCTTGCTTGAAAGGGAATCTGGGCATTACAGAATCCATCAAACATGGGGATGAAGAGACAGTGAGTGTGTACAATGCATCTGCAAGCTTGATTGGGCAGGGAAGGAGGAAGGACAGTGACCAGAAGATGTATGCTTGAGGGGGGATTTCTTTCTGGTAGTGTTGTTCTTCTTTGCAGGATTTTAGTTCCCCAACCAGGGATTGAACCCGCGCCCTAGGCAGTGAAAGCGTGGAGTGTTAACCCCTGGACTGCAGGGAAATTCCCTTCATTTTTCTATTTTAAGATGAGAGAAGCCAGTACAGAGGAAGACGTTGACGATATAGGAGACGAGAATATAATTAGCAAAATAAAGCAGACTTATTTCTCTTTCCTCCATATCCATGCAGAAACTTTTCCACCTCAGTTATAGCACTTAGTCCATTATAATATGCGTAGTCTCCCCAGATCTACTGTGATCTACACAGAAATAGAAACCCGAACAATTTTCAAATTGTATCATCTATATTTAGAACTGTAGACAGCACATAGTTAGCATGTAACTACTGAGTCACTGAACTGAACATTAAAAAATGGAAAAACATAAACCCCTTGAATATTATTTTTTAGTTAACTTAAATAAGAAGCGTCTAAATATTATTTGTTTTTTAAAGTAATAATATTTCCTACCTACTGTATAAATGCATCTTTCAGCTGGCGTGGGACAGGGGAAAACACACAGATGTTTCTTGCCATAATTATGTTAGATAATTAAGACGTAGATTCTGGTGGCCCCCGGGACCTATCAGCTTGTCAACTCACTACACGAATTTAAAAATCCAAATTAATACATACACAGCCCAGGAGTTGATATATACAATGAGATTTTGAAACATCTCAAATTGTCTTAACAACTTTCTTCTTTATAATGCCTTTTTCTTCCTTTGAAGTATCTGCTGTGAAAGCTGATTAACACACAGCTTATTGGATTGGAAACCAAATAAATCCATGTTGTTTTCTTTAAACCCAGAAGGCTCACAAGGAAGAACTTTTACAATATTTATTTATCTTTAATAATCTCCAATGGACAGATCTTTGTAGTTGAGCTGTCAAGGGACAGCAAAGAAAGAGGGAAACTCTTCTTATCGTTAACTTTCACGGGGCCTTTATTTCTTGTTAGCGTTTGTATTGTCTGTTTCCTCTGTGGCTGAGATGAAAAGCAGCATTACAAGAAAGATTTGTTTATGGCTTACATTCCTGGAGCACTGGAGGAGAGTAAAAGAAGGCATTATTACTGGACGAGCATCATTCCAGATTCTCGTAATTCTCCATAAAGGCATCTAATTCAGTCTAGTATGTGATAAAAGAACACCAATTAGTGAAGAGAATCTTTAATATGAGTCTGTGCAACACTCACCCTTTGGGGAGTCCATGATTATGTAAATCTCTGATTCCATATCGAGGGGTTTGGATATGTGCCAAACAACAGCAAAATACAAAACAGACTGTTTCATTCCAAGTATTAGACCCTCAACACTTACATTTCAAGAAGGAGAAATTGCAGTAAATAACTGCAGTGTATTTGGGGAGGTTTTGGATGCCAGTCCTAAACACAGCTCAGGATTTATCTATTAAAATGGAAGGAACGGTTGAAACTTCTCCGTGACTGCTGCAAGATAGAAATTGAGAGCCAGAACATCAAGCCATTGTTTAATCAACCCATTAGAATTTATACAAGTTCCTGGTCAACTTAAAGTTGTCCCTTTGAGAAGCTACCAACTTAATCTCACAAAGTTGCATTACTAAGGACATTTTGGGTGTCCTTCTTCTGTAATTCTTTTTAGAGCATGTAACACATTCTTTTAAATAACTTCTGGGGCAATAACTAGATCTTCATGCTCAAAAGGTGGATTTATTTTCTGAAGTTTCTTATCCATTTGAAAGTGTCAAAAGTCACCCAGAGCTGAACTTGCACAAAAAGCTGGGTGACCACGGTAGGTTACAACTCCAATCTGATTTCCGTTTCATGGACTGAATTACTTAGAACCTGGCCAACAGGGTAACTGCCAAAGGGGGATGGCAGAAATAGCCTGAGTGAGGGAAAGGCAACAATGTGTGGTCTGTCCAGGAGAAGTACTTTGGAAGAAGAAAAAAAAGCTGTTTATGAGCCCAGGCGTGTTTGTTGAAAAGCACTCTTGTTCATTCATTCACTAATTTAGCAGCATGTTCAGCAATCAGTATCACCACCTACCAAGCTTTGAGCACAGTTCTAGGAGCTGAAAACATTCAAACAATTAGGACCCAGCCGCTTCCCTGGAAGGTTCACAGTCTAGTTGGGTGCATATATATTTATAATTGTTATATCTTCTTCTTGGATTGATCCCTTGATCATTATGTAGTGTCCTTCCTTGTCTCTTGTAACATTCTTTATTTTAAAGTCTATTTTTTCTGATATGAGTATTGCTACTCCAGCTTTCTTTTGATTTCCATTTGCATGGAATATCTTTTTCTATCCCCTCACTTTCAGTCTGTATGCATCCCTAGGTCTGAAGTGGGTTTCTTATAGACAGCATATATATGGGTCTTGTCTTTGTATCCATTCAACAAGCCTGTGTCTTTTGGGTGGAGCATTTAATCCATTCACATTTAAGGTAATTATTGATATGTCTGTTCCTATGACCATTTTCTTAATTGTTATGGGTTTGTTTTTGTAGATCCTTTTCTTCTCTTGTGTTTCCCACTTAGAGAAGTTCCTTTAGCATTTGTTGTAGAGCTGGTTTGGTGGTGCTGAATTCTCTTAGCTTTTGCTTGTCTGTAAAGCTTTTGATTTCTCCATCGAATCTGAATGAGATCCTTGCCGGGTAGAGGCATCTTGGTTGTAGGTTCTTCCCTTGCATCACTTTAAGTATATCATGCCACTCCCTTCTGGATTGTAGCATTTCTGCTGAGAAATCAGCTGTTAACCTTTTGGGGGTTCCCTTGTATGTTATTTGTCATTTTTCCCTTGCTGCTTTCAATAATTTTTCTTTGTCTTTAATTTTTGCCAATTTGATTACTATGTGTCTCAGCCTGTTTCTCCTTGGGTTTATCCTGTATGGGACTCTGTGTGCTTCCTGGACTTGGGTGGCTATTTCCTTTCCCATGTTAGGGAAGTTTTCAACTATAATCTCTTCAAATATTTTTTCCGGTCCTTTCTCTCTCTCTTCTCCTTCTGGGACCCCTGTAACGTGAATGTTGTTGTGTTTAATGTTGTCCCAGAGGTCTCTTAGTCTGTCTTCATTTCTTTTCATTCTTTTTTCTTTATTCTGTTCCACAGCAGTGAATTCCACCATTCTGTCTTCCAGGTCACTTATCTGTTCTTCTGCCTCAGTTATTCTGCTATTGATTCCTTCTAGTGTATTTTTCATTTCAGTTATTGTATTGTTCATCTCTGCTTGTTTGTTCTTTAATTCTTCTAGGTCTTTGTTAAACATTTCTTGCATCTTCTCTACCTTTGCATCCATTCTTTTTCTGAGGTCTTGGATCATCTTCACTCTCATTATTCTGAATTCTTTTTCTGGAAGGTTTCCTGTTTCCACTTCATTTAGTTATTTTTCTGGGGTTTTATCTTGTTCCTTCATCTGGTACATAGTCCTCTACCTTTTCATCTTGTCTATTTTTCTGTGAATGTGGTTTTTGTTCCACAGGCTGCAGGATTGTAGTTCTTCTTGCTTCTGCTGTCTGCCCTCTGGTGGATGAGGCTATCTAAGATGCTTGTGGAAGTTTCCTCCTGGGAGGGACTGGTGGTGGGTAGAGCTCGCTGTTGCTCTGGTGGGCAGAGCTCAGTCTAAATTGAACTACTTTGTAAGCCTCCTATAGAACTGTCATCCAGGGATGTCTTTTCATTAGCTTAGTGAACTCAGCTATTTTTCAGATTCCCTGTCTTGTTCCACTTATGATGTCTTTCATTTTGTTTGTGTCTATCCATTTGTTTTGAGAATAAATCCTCTTGTAATTTTTAAAGAGATATTAACTTAAGATCATGAATATCTGAGTTATCTTTACATTGCTCTCAGACCTGAATGATGGTTTATGTAACATAGAACTCTCAGCAGTTCTACTTGGAGAATGTCGCTTAATCTTTGTACCTCAGTTTCCTCATCTGAAAATGTATTTAATTATAATAATTATACCAACTTCAAAGGATTGTTGAGAGGATTAAATGTGATAATTTATATAACGCATTTAAAAGAATGCCTGGCTCATGGCATTCAATAGATATTTGTTCTTAGTGTAATAGTTCATTTCCTCTCAGTACTTTGAGGGCCCCTCTTCATTATCTTCTAGCATCTAGTATTGCTGTTCTGATTCCAGTATGATTTTTGTTCCTTTGTGATTTATTTACCTTGGAAGCTCTAGAATTATCTTTATTCTAGGGTCTATGAAATTTTATGAGAGTTTATCAAGGTCTGTGTCTCTTTTAATTCTCCCTATTTGGTACTTGTGTATTTCTTTAGCTCTAAAATTAATTTATGTGTTTAAAAAAATAATTTTCTCCTTTCCATTTTTCTTGATCTACTTTAAAATCTTATTAATAAAGTATTGGATGTCTACTTGACTCTATATATCTCTAGCCTTATTCTTAATATCTTCTCCTCTGTCATTTTACTCTTTGCCCTGGGAGATTTTCTCAATATTATAAGCTCTACCATTGAATATTTTAGTTTGGAAATAACATTTAAATTTCTAAAGATGTTTTTGGTCTCTGAAAGTTCCATTTTCCCAGGAGCATATTCTGGTTTTATACAAGTGGTATCTCCTACAACCTCTCTGCAAATAGCATTTGGAAAATTTTCTATTGTATTGTTTGCTCCTGTATTAATCTGCTCAGACTGCCATAACAAAACACCACAGACTAGCTGGTTTACACAATTAAAATGTATTTTTTCACAGTTCTGGAGGCTAGAAGTTCAAGGTTAGGGTGCCATCAGGAGTGCTTTGTGGTGAGACCTCTCTTCCTGGCTTGTAGAAGGCTGCCATCTCTCTGTGCCTCTTCTCTGTGCATGTGTGTGAAAAGAGATAGTTCTCTGGTGTCTCTTCCCTTTCCTGTAAAGACATCAGTCCTATCAGATTAGGTCCCCACCCTTTTGACCCATTTAACTGTACCTCCCTAAAGGCCCTATCTCCAAATACAGTCAGGTTGAGAGTTAGGGCCTGAACCTATGAATTTGGAGGAAATACAATTCAGTCCATAACACCTCCTATTCCTGAATTTTTCTCTTTTTCTGTGCTATCAGTTGATTGCCTTTCTTGGTCCATTCCCCCCTGTACTGTTGGTTTTTCTCAAATACTTAGTGACCCTGAGTTGTCTCTTCATACTTGTCAATAAAGGTCTGGGTTGATCAATATCTTTAACTAGTCCTTGTTTCCTTCTTGTTGCATAGAAGGGTTTCCTTATCCTGTCTTCCGAATGGGAGGGCTGATAGCAAGCTCTATGAACTTGAGAGTTCATGGATGGGGAACCTATAGGCAGGCAGATTACACCTCCCCATCTTACTGTACAATATCAAAACAAGTGAAAAGGGCTGACTGGTGGCCCCCCAAATATATTTCCACCTCCCAGGCAGAAGCTTGAATTTAGATTTAGCATGATTTCAAGAAAACAAGTACTGACTATGTATTTTAAGGCTAAAATTTTTTTTTAAGTACAGAAATAGGATACCCTAGTTAGTAGAGTTTTTACAGGAGTATGAGTTGACTTGAGCTTGGTTTTAACAAAATGAGTATTGAACTATGTATTCTAAGGCCAAATACAAAAAAGAACTCTACGCAAATATTATACTCTAGTTAGTAAGCTCATTTTTCACAGGGGTATGGTTGGCAGTTTTGAAACTACTTATGTGTATTCTGGGATTGAGCAAATAAGTTAATATATCATAGATAATGAGAACCAGGTTTATTGCTGGAGAAAAGTTATAAATAAGGAAAAGGATAAGGCTAGCATGCATTCTGTGGTATTGGGCTGTATATATCAGTATAAACTCATGGTTTGTAAATACGTATATAAAGATAGATAAAGAATAGATATAACTGTCCACTGAGAGGATCAGAAGCAATGACACACTAATACCAATGAGAGGCTCTTGATTTCCAAATATCATTCTCTAAGCCTTAGAGAAATGGTCAAGGGGCTGCAGAAGGAAAGTACAAGCTGTGACTCTAATAGCTTGTGGTGTGAAAAAGTAAGAAAGTGCTCAAAAAATGACAGAGACAATTAAAAAATTCACAGAAGCCAAACTGATGGGGCTCCATAAGGCCAAATCTGGGGCAATTTGAGGATAAAATACACAATGATGGAATGGATTGTAATCCATAGAATAGAGTAACAGTCCATGAGTACATAGTGATATAAATAAATAATAGAATAAATAAAGAGGGGAGGAAAAGGTCTTCCCTACAATAGCATTCCAACTAATAAACATAGAATGAATAAAGGAAATAGCAAATCACCACATGGCAAATATCACAGTAATGATTATTTTAGACCAGTATCATCTATGAATGTTAAAAATGAGTGGGTGAACACATGATGAAAAACAAGATAGTAATACAATCTTAAATTATTTCCCAGAAAGATACTTATTAATTGCCAAGAGAAAATAGTTACTATGCAGTGGAAAAACCTGACAGTCACCACCATAACAAGGTGATCATAAATACACTACCATGTGTAAAATGGATAGCTAGTGGGAACCTGCTATATAGCACAGGGAAGTCATCTCTGTGCTCTGTAATGACCTAGATGGGGGGGGAAGTGGGGGAGGGAGGTCCAAGAGGGAGGGGATATAGGTGTACATATAGCTGATTCACGTCATTGTACAGCAGAAACTAACACAACATTGTAAAGCAATTTTACTCCAATTTAAAAAAAAAAAGTGATCAACGTTAACATTTTGCAAACATATCAACATCATTTGCCTCCAGATTCAGTGCACTGAGAAACACATAACACCATTTGTGCACTATTCTTGCCCAAAAGGCATAAGGTAAATTTAATCATAAGGGAGTATCAGACAAATCAGACTAAAGTACATCTACAAAAATAATTATAGAATACTCTTTGAAAGTGTGAAGATCATAAAAGAGAAGGGAAGACTGAGGAATGGTCACAGGTTGGAGAGACTAAGGAGACATGACAACTACATGCATTGTGTGATCCCCAGACTCAACCTTGGACTAGAAAAAGGAAATTAGTGGCAATATTGGTGAAATTTGCATAAGGCCTGTGTATTAGTACAACCTATAGTATTGTATCTGATAATTCCCTGATTTGGGCCATGTACAGTGCTATGTAAGATAATGACATCTGTGAAATTTTAGTGAATGGTTTATGGGACTTTTTGGTACTTCTTTTGCAATGTTCTGTTATTCTGATGTTGTTTCAAAATGAAAATAAAAATTAAAAATAAATCATCAATGGATAAATGAACTGTAGAACATCCAGACAATGGAATATTCCTTCCTGCTGAAAAGAAATGAGTTATCAAGCCATAAAAAGACTTTAAAAGTATCAGTTCATTCCCAAGACTTTATCCAAATCACCATCATCTGTCCTAAATGATGACAATAACTTCTCTGATGTCTTTGTACCGTGCCAATCTATCTAATGGCAAATTGTGTTTCACCACATTCCTTTCTCTGACTTGTTCTGGGTTAGGGTTGACCACCGGAGAAATAAGCAAAATTTGGAAGGCAGAAGGAAATCAGCGGCCATTATGCCCTAAGAGTTGGTGTAGAGAGTTAGGTGCTGGTGCATCTTGTGCATCTAGCTGCTAATCTACTAGCCTTGCAGGATATTTGGTCCTCTCAAAATGTCCATAAGACATTTGGTCAATTCCAAAAGGTCCTTGATATTTGGTCCTGTCCAAAACCATTTGGCATGGACCAAATATGTTCATGGACGTTTTGGATAGGACCAAATATCAAGGAGCATTTGGCATGGACCAAATGTCTTTTTTGTTTGTTTGTTTGTTTGTTTTAATTTATTTACTTTTGGCTGCATTGGGTCTTCGTTGCTGTGCGTGGGCTTTCTCTTGTTGTGGCGAGCAGAGGCTACTCTTTGTTGTGGTGCGTGGGCTTCTCCTTGCAGTGGCTTCTCTTGTTGCGGAGCACGGGCTCTAGGTGCGTGGGCTTCAGTAGTTGTGGTACGAGGGCTCAGTAGTTGTGGCTCACGGGCTCTAGAACGCAGGCTCAGTAGTTGTGGCGCACGGGCTTAGTTGCTCTGTGGCATGTGGGATCTTGGCGGATCGGGGCTAGAACCTGTGTCCCCTGCATTGGCAGGCAGATTCTTTACCACTGCACCACCAGGGAAGCCCTGGACCAAATGTCTTATGGACAATTTGGACAGGACCAAATGTCTGCTAGCCATCTGCTGGCTCCCTGCGTTGGTGTGGAGCAGCAGGCAGACCCGCAGGTCTCCAGTCTCTTCCTTTACTGCCTCCAGGTTCTGGGCCAGGTGTGTGTGCATCTACCTAGGGAGGCACCAGCTTCTTCTGCAGGTCACCCAATATTGTGAGAGATAATAAGAAAGGACACAGGTTCCTGTTTGTCCTCAGTTCCCAAGATTTTCATCCAGATTGTTACCTCTCTACAGCCCCCTCATATTCCATGCCTATGCCACCATATTGCTCCCACTTCATATACATGCCCACACCTCTCTCTCTCCCTGTCTCCCTTCAGCCACACGGACTTCATTTTGGTCCTCATTCTCTTCACGCTATGTCTGTCCAGCCATATGGCCTTTGCACATGGTGCTCCCTTTTTCTTGGAAATGTTCTTTCTTCCTTTTCCATCTGCTTCCCTCCTCACCTTTTAGATCTCAGCTGCAGCATCTCCTCTTCAAGAAGGGCTTCCTTGACCTGTTGACAAGTTAAATAACATGCCCATAAGCTTTCCTATGCCAGTGTGCCTCTCCTGATTTTCAGTTCACCTGTGTGCCTATTTCATTGATGTTTGACTTCAGTCACTGGGTGGGGGTGACGGTGGGCCCAGGGACTTGCCGGGTTATGTGCCCGGTCAGTAGCACAGAACCCAGTGCAGTAAAGTTTCGATAAATATCTGTGGGTGAAATCAGTGAGTTTGAAGCCATGCCTGACACAAAATTTGACTGATGCCTCTATGCCTACTGATGTGCTTGAATTCCCCTTCTTCTGCACGATCATGGGTAATATAAAAAGATTAATTTAGCCTCTTCACAGGATCCGTGTCTCTGGCTTACAAATGTACCTTGGTCACCTCCCTTCTATTCTCTTCAAGAAACAAGAGTCCTGACACTGAGGAGAATTGCACCATGAATCAGCAGGTTGATGGTCATTAACATCGAACACTCAAGCATTTTCCCATTTTATTATTTCTTGGATGACGTGTGTTTTTACGAGGCTCTCAAAGTAAGCTGCAGGAAAGCTGCCAGTGTGTTTCTGAACTGACTTTTGGCAATGTATTTCCATCGGCTTCATGCAGTTCTGCACCTATTAACACATCCCTTTGAGATTCAATTTCATTCTGAACTCCATCCGTTCTAAACCACATGAATCAAATTAAACACCAAGAAATTTCATCAAAATATTCCAATTAATTTTAACTAATTTCATTCAGGTTGACAATTCCAGACACTGAAATTTATGTCCTTCTTGCCAGAGCATACACGAACTGATCTTACTTCCGTCAGATCGTTTGCCTTTTACCCCTCTACAAAGTAGCTGTAAACATGGTTACTGCCACATCTTTTCAGCTTCCACAAAATATTCTCAATTCCCCATAATTTGAAGGGATCAATGTGTTGCTATCACCATCTCAATCCCCTTCCCTTTGATAGCCAGGACCTCTCTGATATCAAATAGTAGAACAAAGAAGCCAAAGTTGGGCTTCCCTGGTGGCGCAGTGGTTGGGAGTCCGCCTTCTGATGCGGGGGACACGGGTTCGTGCCCCAGTCCGGGAGGATCCCATGTGCCGCAGAGCGTCTGGGCCCATGAGCCATGGCCGCTGGGCCTGCACGTCAGGAGTCTGTGCTCCGCAGTGGGAGAGGCCACAGTAGTGAGAGGCCCGCATACCAGAAAAAAAAAAAAGCCAGAGTGGTTTCAGGGAACATTATGGACCACATAATTCCCCTGACCAGGCCTCTCCAGCCTGACTTAGTACAGCTTCAATACAGCCTTTTTCCAGATTTATATCTTTTTTCAATCTCCTCCCATTTTAGCCTAACCCTCTGCTATCGTAAGAATCCACATTCCATGAGGCAAAGCTTGAGTCGATATGGATATTTTTCATGTTCTGTGGCTCAGTAAATGGACGCATTCTCACCTTTTGAATCCCTCCACCCCGAAGGACATATACATGTACTGCCTCCCCTATGGCAAAGCTCAAAGTGACATGGGGTCCATCAATCAGGTGCATCTGGCTGATTTTTGTGGTTTAAAGGAGAGGGAGGGAAGAAAGCATCACACCAAATCCACCGCGAGTGACATGCAGCATTCCGAGGAGGCAGTGGGGGACATCCTGGTGGCTTTGCCCCTGTCCAGCATCACCCATGAAAGCTGTAATGTCTATGTCCATTGGCAGCAGCAATGGGAACAGTCAGGGAGGGTCATCTGGATATTTTTTCTGACTATATGGCCTCCAGTCACTTTTTTCTGACCTTCCTAGACTTTATAAAATACATAATATCCTTTAAGAATTTCTTTTTTTTTTTAATTAATTAATTTATTTATGGCTGCGTTGGGTCTTCGTTGCTGCACGCGGGCTTTCTCTAGTTGCGGCGAGCAGGGGCTACTCTTCGTTGCAGTGCACGGGCTTCTCACTGCAGTGGCTTCTCTTGTTGAGGAGCACGGACTCTAGGCACGTGGGCTCAGTAGTTGTGGCTCACGGGCTTTGTTGCTCTGCGGCATGTGGGATCTTCCCGGACCAGGGCTCGAACCTGTGTCCCCTGCATTGGTAGGTGGATTCTTAACCACTGTGTCACCAGGGATGCCCAAGAATTTCTTTTTTATTGAAGTATAGTTAATTTATAATGTTGTGTTAGTTTCAAGTGTACAAAAAAGTGATTCAGTTATATATATATATTTTTTTATATATACTTTTTCAGATTCTTTTCCATTGTGTTATAAGATATTGAGTACAGTTCCCCAGTTGTTAACCTATTTTGTATATAGTAGTGTGTATCTGTTAATCCCAAACTTCTAATTTTAATTTCCTTAAACTGCCTAGAGTGAGTAAACTCTGCTATGTGTACTCTAAATTCTGACTGATACAGACCTGCTTTCACCACATCTAAGAATACATTTTCACTGAGGGATAATTTATGTGCCAGGCACTGTTCTAGATTCTAGGTAAGCATTACTGCATGACACTGTGTACAGCAGACATAGTTCCTGCCTAATGAAGCTTGTGTTCTCATAGAGAACTAAGCAGAAGAGTGTATTTCTTTTCAGAGTTTGAGATTTGATGAGAATGAGCCCTCTGGCATGTAAGTCTTACACAGGTTGCATGTGGCTGTAAAAAGTTCAGCAGATGTGTTTTTTCAGAAAGCCATCTCAAAGTACATCAGGACAGATATCTAGTGAATGTGGCTGCTGGATTTCCTCTAGTTTCCTGACAGAGGTTGTGACAACAATTATACTCTGCCTGTCCGTGATGAGCTCCTGCCTGTAGCAGGGAGCCACAGTGGAATTCTACAGTCAATCGTGTTACCCTGAAACTCCTGCATGGTAATTGTATATATTGTTAGCAAGTTTTGACGCCGAACCTAATATTCATGTTATAGGTGGAATTCTTCATTATGCCAACAAGAATCATCTTGCTAAATTGTCCAGAGGCTACACAGGAATCACTGGGTATTTCACATGAGAAGTCTGTAACAACAATCTGAATGTGGACCTGTGAAAATCCTTTATCTACCACAAGTCCATCTGGGGCTTTAATTTCTTCCTGTGGGATTTTGACATTTAGCACTGTATTAGTCTACCAATTCACACTGTAAACTTTTTCACATGCATCTAAAAGTTTCTGATAACTTCATTTTCACATTACATAAGTTCTATTCTACACAGTGATTAGCTGAGCGATTTTATCCGTTAGCTCAGTGATTTTATCCATTCACGTAACTTCTAACAGTAACCAGTTCTGACCAACTGAATGTCCTACAATTCAATTCTCACAGTAACTACTTGGAGTCAGACTAAGAAGTGACACTTCAGATTAGCACTCCAGTCTAAGACGTCAGCTCCACAGTTTTGAATCCTCAATCCCGTAGACTGCTCTCACTTCAGACGCCGGTGGCAAGTATCAGGTCCCAAGTTACCCACACCGCTGTTCAACTTGCCTTCAAAGTCGGGGGTTTCCATTCATGGGACTAGGAAACCATTTTGCTATTACTTACTTATTACCAATTTATTATAAAGGACAATTCAAGAACAGCCAGTTGTAGGAAATGCATAGAGCAAGGTGTGGAGGAAGGGTAGGGAGCCTCCATGACCTTTCCAGCGCACCACCTTCCCAATACCTCAGTGTGTTCACCAACCCCAATATCTCTAAACCCCTTTGCTTAGGGGTTCTTGTGGAGGTTTCATTACATAGGCATAGTTGATTAAATCATTGGCCACTGATGATAAATTCCCCAGAGGTTGGAGATGGGGAAGAAATTTCCAACCTTTAATCAAGGCTTGGTCTTTCTGGTCAGCAGTCCCCATCTTGAAGGTATCTAGAAACCCCCAGCCACAGTCATCTCATTAACACACAAAAGACACTCTTATCACTCAGAGTTTCCAAGGGTTTTAGGACTGTGTGCCAAGAATAGGGAACAAAGACCAACTTTATTATTTTTCTTATACCATAGTGCTTTAATAGATATGTAAAGAAAAGATTTTAGGAAGGGCAAGAATAAAACCCTGGGGCAACAGCTAGGAAGCTTTTGGCGTAATGCAGGCAAGCACCTAACCTATAGTGGTTAGCCTACAGTGGTAGCAGTAAAACTGATCAATGGGCCTCTGCTTGGAAACGTCTAGTAATGTCGACTACTAAGAATATGGGAACAAGAGCTCCATTTCATTCTTGGGAAGTCTAGACAGTTAGAAAATTCTTCTTTAAGCAATTGGACAAGGTGTATCAAGACTGTTGAAAATAGCCATGTTCCTTGGTTCAGAAATTTCATTCTAAAGAATTCATCTTAAGGAGATATTTTAACAAAAAAAAAAATGAAAATGTGTGGAGTTATTTATTGTGGCATTAATTGTGAGCAAAAAAACCCTTAAAATCTGGTCATAGAAAGATGATAAAGAAAATTATGGTACTATAACTCAGTGGAGTTTTATGCAGCCACTAAAAAATAAAATTATGAAGAAACAACTCATCATAGAAAATGTTTGTGATAGAATATAAAGCAAGTAAAGATGACTATAAAATGTTTGTTAGCTTGTATCCACTTTCTTAAAATTGGTCTTTATGTGAACGTCTTGAAAAGGAACATGGGGGAAAATAATGTGTTAAAAGGGTGTTGAGGATGGTTTTTTTTTTTAACATTTTCCATAAATTTTACAGGCTACTTATTTTGATGTTGGCTTCTGAGAGATTTCATGTTCATTTGACAATGGTTCCATACCAAGATATCAGATTGTTCTCTGATGAGTAAAAGGTAAACTTCCCCAATAAACTGAACCATAACGCTAAATGAATCAGAGGGAATTGCTCTTTTTTGGAATCATAGGCCTTTCTGCAGAGCCCAAGGCCAAGGATGTGAAGGTACAAATATAATTGGAATCTAATCCAGAAGCCTATGTGTCCTTTTAAGGTCTTGGAACAAAAAATACACTCTTCTAATACTTTTCTCTTCCCTTCTGTAATCCTTGTTTCTCCTTGAAGCAAAACACACCTCCCGGAAAGGATTAACATTCCTTCTAGCTTCCTTGTTGTGCACACGCCAAGGAGAAGCCTATCCTTGTAATAATATCAATCCACTCCCAAGAATTTGACTCACTAGATAACCCCTTCTCATTCTTCATAGGTGTGTGACTGACTCTAAAATGGTATAACTAGAATTTCAAATAGAATCATTAAGGTCTGTTGAATATCTTACCCCATGAAAACCTAAATGTAAGTTCTCCTGTGGACAACCAACTCCCCAGTGATGAAATGACAGAAAATAGATGATAAAACGATAGAACACTGAAGTTAAGAGCGTACTGCACAGGCTGGTTTCAAACAGAATTGGGATGCTCTTAAAATCAAGAAGGGACTTGATAAGAGTTAGTCTTACCACCATTGTTCCCCCAGGTCCAAATGGCTTCATCAATTATATGCCTTTCCCCACTTTAAGCTCATGACACAAGCAAAGCAAGTATTTATAAAATATATGGTGCTCGTAGAAATCTAGAAGTAGAAAACATGTTCTTTGAATTCAGGGAATTTCTTATTTCATAAGAAATTATGAGATTCTTATTTCATAAGAATTCTTATTTCATAAGAATCTCTTATTTCATAAGAGATTCACTCCAACATCAATTAGAGAACAAACCAAGACATATGTAATGAAATGCTAAACTTAGTGGTCAAGTTATGTGACATAGGGGACAGAACTTCCTCTGGAATCACAGATCAGCTTTAAATTCCAGTTCTACCACTTACAAATTAAGTGACCTTGATGAGTTATTTTAATGTCCTTGAGCTTCTGTTTCTTTTTCTCTAAAGTGTAAAAACAACAATAGGCCTCATATGTGCGAGAAAAAGTTACCTAATGCAGTGAGGTTCAGGTTTCAGAAAAACGTTTAGAAAGGATGTTTGTGGTATTGAATTTCAGACAGAGACAGTAGAGCACAATTTCAAAAGTAGGTGGCATATCCAGTATTTTGTAATAACTGTAAATGAAAAGTAACTCTTAAAAATTGTATACAAATTTTTTAAAATTTAATTTAAATAAATAATTTTTTGAAAAGTGGGTGGCATATTATGTTAAAATTATATATTTTTTTCATTTATATATATAATATATATCTATAATATGAAGCAGTTTGGAGGAGGTGCTAAGTTGGAAGCCATCCTGTGAGTTGATATTTATTCCCCTGGGATGAGTATAAGCTAAAAGAATTTACCCACAGACACAACCTAGTGTCACGGAACCAGGGAAATCCCTGCTCTCCTGGATGAATGCTACGGCACCTCTGTAGGTGGATGACATGTAAAAAGCTACTCTACAAAATCTTATCTCATTTAAAAATTGAGTATTTATCAAAAAACTGCCCACTCCTTAAAATATAAGGTTTACTGTATAAAAAAGAAGAAAGAATGGAAATATCCTCAATGGCAAAAACACTCACCAGGAAAACATGACTCTGAAAATTATAATGACAGATGAAAATTGTAATCAGAATTAACATAAAAATTAATCAAACAATTGCCTCTTTAAAACAGTGGATATAAAGGTTCAGTAATGCAAGATTAATAAGTTTTAGAGATCTGCTGTACAACAATGAGACTATAGTTAACATTATTGTATTGTACCTTCAAAAATCTGTTAAGAGGGTAGATTTCATGTTAAGTGTTCTTAACACAATGGAATAAAAATAAAATTTAAACACACATACACTTTCAAAGTAGAGAAAAAAAGTGTTCAAAAATATTATAGCCATACAACAATAACAAAAAGATAAATCAGCTTGTAGAATTCAGGGAAAAAATAGTAGGGAAAATAATCATAAATGAAGATCACAGTAGGAAGTTAAAAAAGACAATCAACACTACCAAAAACAGAGTAAGGGCCAAGAGGACAGGATTAAGAAAAGTAGATAAATGAAATGATACTGTTTAGGTACTTAACGGAAAGAAAATGATAGATTGGAAAACAGGTAAGAACTAGTGGTCTTGAGTTCACGAAAAAAATAGCGGGAAAAAAGAATGAAATTCAGAAATACAGAAAATTTCAATATGCCAATTGAAAGGCATGTGTCCCAGGAAAACTTTACAAAATGATCAAACCAAAGCATAACTTAATAAAGTTAATAGGTTTCACAAATAAGAAACAATTCTTCAGGTAAACTGATAAAAGGTTGAAGTCATTTCTAGGGGTAAATAGGCTGGCCACGGTCTTTTCCACAGTGATATTAATGTTTATAAATAATGTTTATCAAGTACTTCCTTAAAGAAAGAAAGCAAGATACCAGAATTTTATACTTGAATAGGCAAATACTGTTGAAGTACAATGGCAAAACAAGTATTTTCAGACATGAAGGTACTTGGCAAATACAGCGTCCAAGCAATTTTCTTAAAGAAGTTATAATAGGATAAGATTTAGCCAACTAACAGATCATCAGAAAAACTCTAGCAAATGTACTGGTGGTGAGCAGTGAGTTCATTTAGAAATAATTGTGTGAATGACTAAAACAATTACGAAAATCATGGCTGTTAAAATAGACTAACATAATCATGACTGTGTATAAACTATATTATTAGCAAAAGTTCGGAAGACGTAAAAATGTCGGGAGGTAATGTAAGTATGCTGAGTTCCTTATAGTACTTAGCTGAGTTCATTAATAATAATAATAAAAATATTTTATAACACCTGACCAGGAGTCATGAAAAAACAGTTTAAAATACTTAGGAATACACTTGATGAGAAATTTGTAAGATTTATATGAAGAAACTTTAAAACACTCCTAAAGGACATACACATACAAAACATTCAAATCAGGGAAAGGTATAATGTATCCTATTCTTAGATATAAAGACACACTATGATAAATATGTTAATTATTCCCAAACTAATATACAATACACTCCAGATAAAAATTTATAAATTTGATGTTACCATAAATTTCAAATAGGCTCTCTGGTTCTAAAGTCTATATGCAAAGAGGTATTTTCCAGTATATTCTAAAAATGAACAGTAATGAGGTAGAACTATTCTAATTAGACACTGAAATATTTTATAAAGGACACAAAAATTAAAATAGCATTATATTGTCACACAAATTGTAAAAACATTATAACAAAATGGAGAACAGAAACAGCATGTATTAAACCTTGATCCATAAGTGATACAGGTAGCTTTATATTAGTTGAGAAATATGGATTATTCAGTCAATGTTGTCAGTATAACAGGGTAGCCATGTGGGGAAAAAAATGAAATTATGTTGACTCCTACGTCAGTCTTCATAACAAAGTAGATTCCAGATAGAGAAAATATTGAAACGAAATTATAAAATCATGAAAATTCTAGAGGAAATAATTTTTCAAATTTTAGAGGTCATTTTTCAAAATAATTTCTGCATGGTAAATATCTTTCTAAGTATAACATAAATTCCAGAGACCATGAAGTAAAAAACTCCATAATTTTTATTAACATATTTTTAAATACATGATGAACAGGAAGCTTACAGTAAAGAAAATACAGCTGGCTCTCAACTATATAAAAAGATGCACAGTCCCATTGTAATAAGATATGCAAATGAAAACTATAAGGAGGGCTTCCCTGGTGGTGCAGTGGTTGAGAGTCCGCCTGCCAATGCAGGGGACACAGGTTCGTGCCCCGGTCCGGGAAGGTCCCACATGCCGCGGAGCGGCTGGGCCCGTGAGCCGTGGCCGCTGAGCCTGTGCGTCTGGAGCCTGTGCTCCGCAACGGGAGAGGCCACAACAGTGAGAGGCCCGCGTACCGCAAAAAAAAAAAAAAGAAAAGAAAACCATAAGGAGATAACACTTCCTAAATATCAGGTTGGCAAAAAGTAAAAAAACAAAATGAACAATAACACAATGGTTTGATAAGTACATTTGTGGTAGGAGTATAACTTCATATATGCTCTATGATAAGGAACTTGGAAATATCTATTCAATATAAAAATGTACACCCAGCTTTCCACTCTTCGGAATTTATCTTACAGGTATTCTTGCACCTTAAAATAATGATATATGTATACTGCAGAATTATTTGTAGAAGCAAAAGTTAGGCAGCTACCTAAATTTCCATCAGTAGAGAATTTGTTAAGTAAATCAGACACAGCTAATAGCAATGAATAATATGCAGCCAACAGAAGAATGAGAAATTTTTCTAGGTTAAAAATATGGAATAAATCTCCAAGATATATTGTTAAATAATAAAAGCAAGGTACAACGTGTATACAGTAATACAGTATGATTTGTGTGTGTGTATGTATGGGTGTGTGTGTGAGTATGGACTTGAAAATTCATAGACTATCTCAGGAGGAATACACAAGAAACTAGTAACAGTGTGTATCTCTGGAGAGGAGAAATGGATGTCTGGGAGACAGAAATAGGAAGAACAAAGCTACATTTCACTCCCCCTCTTTGATTTTGCCAAATTTTGTATTATTCTGCTAAATTTTTGTATTATCTGGTCAAAGAAATTGATTTCTTAAACTATTGCCCCAGGAAATTAGGACCAGATTAGGGAAAGGGGAAAGGGGCGGGTTGTTTTTTATTATAAGTTCACTTCTGTTTGACTTCTATTTGACTTAATGTGTGCTATATTTATCTTGTTTTAAAAATTCAAAAATTAAGTATAAAAATAATTTTAAATACCCTGTTCTATTTAAAATACTCTATCCCACTATTTGGCTTTTTGTGCCAATTTTAGGAGTAGAAAATATCGCTGTAGCTGTAATAGAGATAAAATGTTCAATGTATTATGGGAACACAAAAAAGAGATCAATTAATCTCTGAGGAAACTCAGAGATGGAAGGTGCAAGTTTAACTGGCCCTTAAAAAATGTTAAATTCACCAGACAGACACCTGTGCAAAAGTCTTGTAGGCACAGGGTACAGCATTAGCAAAAGCATGGGGATGCACAGAACCTGTCATGTTTGGGGAGCCACAGTGATCCGTGAAGCATGAAGGTAGAAATGACACAGGAGGAATGGCTAGAAATAAGTTGGAAAAGAGAAGGAGGGGTTGCAGAGAAGATCACAAAGGGCCTTGAATGCCATGCTAAGAAATGACCTTATTTAGTGTATCCGTGGATCTTAAACCTGAGTGGTTGTTAGAATCACCTGGGGGAATTTTGTGAAAATACAAATTCCCAGGCCTCTCTCCCCTACCAAATAAATCTGACTCTCTGATGAATAGACCTGGAAATGTGTATTTTGAAACCAAAAATCCCTCTGCCTCAGTCATAAATAAAGGGGAATCATCAAAATTCCGTGTATGGTGTTTAAAAACACCACTCGGAGTGCAAGGAGAGAGGAATGGAACCAAATGCCCCATTAGGAGGTTAATAAGAATTAATCATATGCAAAGTCCCGTTTCTGGTACCTGTCAGGCTGAAAATTAAGATCTCTTTCCAGGTACTTAAAGTTCTGAACTTATTCTTGCCTGGACTATGCTGAAGGTGGGGAAGGAATGAAATTGGGAAGAAAGTAGGAAGAGGAATGTCTGCTGTTGAATCGACTACATTTTCCCTGCCCCCTCCTCCAAGCATCATCACGAAGTTCACACTGTGAATTTCTAGTCAGAAAGAATACAAAAGACACAAGAGCCATCAAGCACATTCGTCAGGGTTTTTCCTTAGAAGCAAGGACTCTTCCTCTCTTTTATTAAAGCAGCAATAACCACACTCATAACCAGTCCATGTTCCTGGGCAGCAGATTTTGTGTGACCTTTTTAAAAACTGACTCAGTTGCTTCCATCAGATCCTAAGCTGATGTGAATTATAATACACAAATGGTGCTCACCAGGCACTGGTGCTCTTGAATTACTCTGGAGTCCTTCTTCCAGTAAAAGTGTTTCTTCATTGATTCAATACATATCTGCTGAGCACAGAGATACGAAGACACATTAGACACGGGTCCCACCCTGAAGGATCTAACCTTTCCCTAGTGATCAATAGATCGCTGCAATTTCTTCATCCTGCCCATTTCAGATCCTAGCAGTGAAGAGCCACCATGAAGTGGTAGCATCCCAAAAGGCTGGATTATTCTTCAGTAGAATAATCCCTGCAAACTTCAGTCTCGAGCTGAACATAGAATATCAAATTTGAAAAGAATCTTCAATCTCACTTTATCCAACCACTTCAATTTATAGATAAGAAAAGTAAGGTGGAGAACAATACATTGATTTGTTCAAAGTTATACAGGAAGTGAAGGGCAAAACTCAAGCTGAAATCAGATGTCTTGACTTCCACTCCGAACCTTAAAGGCTAAATTATAATTTCGAGTTCCAGTGCCATAAGTAATCTTCCTGAATAGGATATGAGTGGGAGTGGGCATTAAATTCACCTCATGTCTTAGGAAAGGTGAGGAAATTAGAGAAATTTAAGTTACTGGAACAGGGGGTATATTGACCCACAGCAGGGAGATTACATGACTTGAGTTTACTCACATGCCCAATTTCTGCAATAGTTATTGAGTGTATATTATCAGTGATAAATAATACAGATAAAGTCCCAACTTTCTGACTTGAAGACCCCCTATTATCCCACCCAAGACATATGAGAGTGAGTGTGGCAATCCATGCTTATTCTTATCTGCACTAGCTCCAAACTTATAGTTCGTCTTTCTTCCTTTCTCAAGTTTGGCTCTCAAGGCATAAAGCAGAGATTCCAAATACACAGCATGCATGCTATCTCTGTCCTATCCTCTATCCTTGACAGACATCACTAATCAATCACAACACTCTTTTCACTGTATTGTAAGAAGACCTTAGAATCCTTCCCCATACAACTCTACACCACTACTGCTAATCTATCTAAGATGACGTATGATTGTAAGGTGCATGAATATTGCTCATTTTTTTCCCTACGTAATCTCAGCCTGAATCAAAACTTAAAATAGAATTGTTTGGAGATAGAGTACAAGAGGAAAAGCAAGAGAAGAGTTCTAATGGGTAACAAACAAACAAAAAGGGATGTAAGATGGCCCAGAATCAATTCAAATGATTCAATAAATGTTTACTGAGTGTCAGCACCATGCTGGATTGGGGGTAAAATGACATGAATAGACATAATTTCCATCTTCAAAAGTTTCCACACCAGATGGGAAAGATTTCTATAAAGGGATAATTTTTAAGCAATATAGTAATGGTTATAATTGGGTAAGCTCCATGTCTTCAGGCAGGGTTCATGACTGTATTTTTCACTATTGTATAACCAGCACCCACCAACACACCTGACATGGACGTGGAACGCAGTAATATTTGTTAAATGACCAAGGCAGAGGTCAAAGTACTTAATTTTTCTGGAATAAATGGGCAAAGGCCTTAAGGAAAAATCAAAGTTTTCCTGAATCTTGAGAAATCAGTGAGAATTTTCCAGTTGAAGAGGCATGCATAGAGAGAGGAAATCCTATTTATATCTTTGCTCCAAAATTTTGATGAAAAACAAAATAAACCACTTGTCCTCCATTTGTTCATAGATAATAATTACCCACATCCCAAATGACTTAAAAGTGTGCTTAAAGAATATATAATAAAGTGAAAGGTATGACTATGTTTTCATCAAAGCTGTTGTAATCCATCTTTATTTGCTATAGGTATCCTAGAAACCCCAAATTCAGCAGTGCTCACAGATTCCACCTGGGTACATGCTCTCAGAGTGACCTTTTATCTGCTTTTTGTGTGTGTGCAACACTAATTAAAATCAATTAAGGTGACATGTCATTGACTGGCCTGCTCTTGCCAGGGCATAACGAAGAGACAGAAGAAAAGACATGAAGGGTAATAATGTGCTATTTGTTTTTACTTCCTAAATTGCAGATGTCTGTTTCTAATGGATGAACAACTAAAATTTCAAAGCACTTACTTCAAGCATAACTAAATGTCTTCCATCAAGCAGCTTTATTAGAGATTTGATTAACATTATCTCTTCTTCAAATGTGTTTGAAAGAATTTATTCCTGAATATATCCTTGAAGAATATCTTCAATCTTCCCTGTCTTTGAACTGTGATAAGCCTTAAGAGCCTACGCCTTCCTCTTTTGTACTTGATTATATATTCTTTTGTGTGGGTGCATTAACTGTTCTATATGTGCTAAATCATGTCTCCAGAGAGCTTGTAGGTCCAAGGCAAAGAGATCAGGCCTTCTGTTTCCCTTATGTCACATATAAAAAGGAGAGAGGGCAAAGAGAATAAAGGAGAGGAGAAGGGAAGAAAGGAAAACAGGAGAAAACAGGGGAAAGAAGTAATAAGAAGACCCAAATGTGCGCATGTTGGACACCCATTATCCTCCAAGCATGGTGCTATGTGCTTTCATATAACGTGTGCCACTTAATCCTGTTAAGAATACTGTAAAAAAAAAAAAAAGCACCTCTTCCCCTTTTGAAGATAAGGAAAGTGAAACACAAATTGGTTACCAGCTGAATGCCAGAAGCAGAACAAAACCCAGGTCTGTCCTTTGTGTTTACTTTTCCTTCTGAAGGAAGTTGCCTTGTCAAAGCCCCTTCTCAGGGGACAGAAATGGACGGCCCTGTCTTATACCAACAGACTCTGACTCTCCCCCCATCCCTTGGGCACAAATGACTGAATAGGATGTCGGCATCTGAGGCATGTCTCTGTCCTATGTGAAAAGATTAAGCCATTCAGATTATTTTTATTATTTGGCTTAGAAAATAACTGAGAGACTGAGTTAGTTAGAGGTAAGACACATGACCAAAAATAATAAGTTAAGAAATTTCCTGTCAAGCCACAGGATAGAATATATTTACAATTCTTATAACCGGCAAATGACTTATATATGGATTATATAAATAGTTCACACATATCTATGAGGAAAAGGCAGACAACATTACAGAAAAATGGTCAAAAGGCTTGAACAGTTACCTCACAAAAAAATATGCTATGTAGGGTGGCCATCTAACGTAACATCCAAACTGGGACCACTTTTGAAATGAAAAGGGCCCTACTTCTAATTTTATCAAGACAACAGAGTAAGCCAGGACTGACCCAAGCAAACTATGATGTATGGGTCATTCTACCCAAATAGCATCAAATATATGAAAAGATAGTTGACTTCATAGGTCATTCAGGAAATGCAAATTAAAACTACAATGAGATACTTCCATACACCCATTAGAATAACTGAAAAGAAAAAGAATAATAGTACCAACAGTCAATTTTTTTTTAGAAGTAACCCTTTTTTAAAAAAATATTATTTATTTTATTTATTTATTTTGGCTGTGTTGGGTCTTCGTTACTGCACGTGGGCTTTCTCTAGTTGCGGTGAGCGGGGGCTACTCTTCATTGCGGTGCGCGGTCTTCTCATTGCGGTGGCTTCTCTTGCTGCGGAGCATGGGCTCTAGGTGCACGGGCTTCAGTGGTTGTGGCGCACAGGCTCTAGAGCGCAGGCTCAGTAGTCGTGGCGCACAGGCTTAGTTGCTCCGCGGCATGTGGGATCTTCCCAGAGCAGGGCTCGAACCCATGTCCCCTGCATTGGCAGGCAGATTCTTAACCACTGCACCCAGGGGAGCTGGGCATCTGGGGAGTTTATCTTCATCAAAAGCTTTTTCAGTGATATAAATGAAACCAAAAATAAACTGAGCCAAGTGGATGATGAACCCTCATGTCTTCCAGGACAAGGGTTAGAAGACTTTCAAAATGTAGTGCAAATAGAGACGTATCCTCTTGGTTCAAACCCATCATCTTTCCTGGTTGTATAAACCGTGAGTGGTGCCAAAATAACAGGTCTTATGGCATTTCATGTTGACACATTTATTGAGCTGTACGATGTGCCAGATGCTAAGCATGGGGTGATGGAGCTGAACGTAACATGACTTCTCCTTTTGGCCTCATAGGTTTTGTCTGTTTTGTTTGACACTGAATCTCCAGCACCTGGAATAGCATTTAGCACATAACAGCACATTCATTTATGGAATGAATCAGTGAATGAGTAGGTACAATAGATATACAAACAAGCACCATGCAATGGAACATAGTAGCTGTATAACAGGCTTCAGTGATGCAGGGGAAGTAGTTATTTCTCCAGTAGTGGTGAGGAAAAGCTACACAGAAAGGACTATTAGGTTGAGCCCTAAAGAAATTTCTCTGATTTATGGAGAGACAATGAAACACATCACAAGCAGGGAGAACACAATAGGGAAATTTGGGGTATGTATGTGTGTGCATTGTTTGTTCAATTCTTCTTTTCCACAATCCAATCAATGAAAAGTGAGGAGATGTGGTGGTTCACAGACCACAAAGTACATACTCCAGTGGTCTCCTAAATCAGCTGGTCAACTCTGTCTACACAAAATAAAGAGGGATAAAGAATTATCCAGATCATATACGCTACTAGAAAAAATAAAAGAATATTTGAGGATTTAGTTCTCCAGCTTAGTAATCTTCCATGGTGGTTTTCAAATTGAATTTCATATAGCCCTAGGGTATATCTAAGAGGTACAGCTTCATAAACCACCCTGGAGTGAGAGTTGGAGGAAAAGCAGACAAGGCCCCAGGGCCTCCACCGCTGATTTAACAGCAACAACTCCTCTTTTATCTGTTTTCTGTGAGATTTTACTGGGAAAGACATTCTCTTTATAACTAGGTAGTTATTCTACATTTTTAAAAAATAAAGTTTTAAACAGCTGACCTATAAAGTAAAAACTCACAGAATAATTGTACATCCACTTACTGTACTTTCTGTAGACACAATTTAATCACTGTAAGTAAAAAGAGAACTCTATGGGTTTTTATTTCTTTGAAATTATGATCTACCCTGACATTCCTAGTCTACAAGGGAGTAATATCTAGTTGTGATTTTTAACACCATAAAAGAGAAGGCATCTGTCACAATTGTCTCAAAGATGAAAGAGTTGTCAAAGTACTAATTTTGATCACCTCTCCCCATTCTCATATCCTGTACCATGTTATTTTTTTGGTATACTTTGCACTGGGAACTTCGAGCCCTTTCAAACCTGTCTCTTGGTTGCCATGCTGTTTTGGTGGCTGGGTGTGAGAAATAAAATATTATCTCACGCTCCTCTCTTAGATTTTTCCCCATTTAGTCTTAGATCGTGACTTTATTTGCATGCATTTACATTCTTCATTTCATTTATAAAATAAGTCAAGGGATTTTATAGGCCTGTTTAATGTGCTAACATACAGGATGCCCATGCCACTTCCAGATAATTTATATATTCAAATGATTCATTTCCTTCGTTCTTTCCTCCAACTCTCCTAAGTGTCACTATTCCTCTTTTAGCAGATGGAATATTATAATTTTTAACAAAGCAATTTTATAAGTTCCTGAAGCAATAAATGTATGTGTGTATACATAATTGAAACTGACCAAATACATATATATAAATATATGTGTATATAAAATTTGACTATTTATATCACCTGTATATAAAAGATAGCAACAGTCAATTTCTGCTCCTGCACTAGCCCTGTGTCCTTGGCCTCCTCGATTATAACATAGGAGTAACTGTATCTAGAATTTATATAGAGATGCATCATATGTATATAATAGCCATGCTGTAATTGATCTTTATTTCCTGCTATTGTTCTTTCATGGTTTTGACCATAAACTAAGGAAACTGATTTTAAATGTGGTCAGAAGTGTTACGTTTAGATGAGCACTGTTTTTCCATGTGACTACCCTAGGAAACAGAAATGTATTTCAACAATCTTTGTTTATTCAACAAAAATATATTGGCTACCGCTACCCATCAAGGAGGCACTGAGCTTGGGATTGAGACTGAAATATACAAGATCCACTCTTTCTTGCCATTTATATCCTAAAGGAGACAAATATTAATCAGAAAAATCACACTACTGGATGTACGATTACAATACTGGCATGAGCTAAGGGTGAGACAGAAAGGTCCCATTAGGCCCTATGAGAAGGAGGTGATCCAGCCTGAAGGGATCGGGAAAGACATTTCTAAGGAAGGACCTCTTGAGTTAGGATATGAAGGATGAGTGGCGAAGTAGGCACAGTGGGTTGGGGGAGAAAGACCAGAAATCAATGAGATCAGCAAGAGGAAAGCCCCCAGGAAGGGATAGACCATGGGGAGTATGAAGAACAGAAGAAAGACCATGAGTCAGGAGTACAGATGGAGAGATGAGAGTGAAAAGAGACTATTGGCCAACAGTGACCACACATCTCTAGATGCCAGGCAGTACTCTCAGCACTCTACCTGAACTAACTCATTCGATCTTCACAACAACCCTACAAGGTAAGCACTACAAGGTAAGGTGGAAGCTGTGGGGCAAGTACCATACTACCTCACGAATGTTACTGAATACTGAAGAGTAGAGGATAGAAGAGTTCATTTATTTAACAAATATTTATTGAAGGCTAATTGCATCTCAGGCACTCTTCTAGGCACTGCTTTATGTGGGCAAAAAGAAAAGAAAAGCAGGAGAGAAGAGAAAAATCCATAGGAATCATGGAAGCTTTCCAGAGGTACTGGGGCCAATAGTGTAATTCTGTTCTGCTAATGGAGTGTGAGGGGTCGACTGGCCAGTTGGCAAAGACAGATCTATGTCATTTTCCATTGGTAGATATCCATGGCCATATCTCTCCTCTTCCTAAAATGAAAAGCAAAATTGATTCAAGGCATTTGCTTGTAGCTGCAAAAAGCTTTAGGGAAGAAACCAGTCCAGCCGGTCACCTGGCTCTTCCAACCATTCCTTTCAGCAACTTTTGGAACTTCTGATGACAGGTTGAATGTGTTCTCCTCAATTCCCTGAAGCATAGAACCACCTTGTGTGTTCTACCATATTCTCCTCTTTGGTTGCCCCTGTGGTCTTGCTGAAATCCCACCTACTCACAATGCAATTCTGCACACCAGCTCAAAGGAGATATTTCTGGTCTCCTTCCACTCTCACATGGCACATGTTCTCAACTCAGTCCCATGAAACAGTCTGGAAAATTTGTAACAGAAGAAAAAGAGGTGGTTGGAACCCCAGACCTACTGCATCCTTTATCATGTGTCACAGTCAGGACCAGGTATTTTTCTATAAACTAGGTTCATTCCTCCTATTCCTCCATAATTGCACCCTCAACTCTGTTCTATTTGTAAAGATCTTAATTGGTTCAACTGGGCCAAGACTAGAAGGGGACCAAGCCGTGTGAAATAGAGGAAGAGCATGGGCTTTGGACTTATACATGAACCCTCATGGTTACTAGAGTCAGATTACCTGTCTCGAATTCTAGCTCCACCACATGGCAGTTCCTAGAGCAAGTTACTTAACTTCTCTATGCCTCAGTTTCTTCATCTATAAAATGGGGCAATATTCTTAACTCCAATTTCATAGGGTTACTGTGAGGATTATATTAGATATAGATATATGTAATAGATCTATTATATTCATAATATACCCATTTTATATATAATATATAAATAAATACTATACATAAAATAAATACATATAATGCACTTAAAGCAGTGTCTAAAATTAGATGTTATTATTACCAGATGTCCTAATTATCTATTGCTGCATTAAAAAAAGCACCGCAAAATTGAATGTTGTAAAGCAAGAGCCATTTTATTAGGCTCACAGCAGAGATAGTGCATAAACTAGAGTGGCTTGAATGTCTGGAAGGAGCTGAGACAGCATTACTGAGGCTCTGTCTGGTGTCTCCATTCTATCACTTGGATTCCTTAGTTATTCTCCCCAGCGTGCCTCCTAGACCTGGAATGTCCAAGATAACTTACTCATATGTCTTGCAATTGTGTTGGAATGCTGGAACAGCTGGGGCTGCGAGGACATCTCTCTATCTATCTCCATGTCGCTAACTTCGACTTCCTTGAGGCATGGTAGAATCAGGGTAATCAGACTTCTTACCTGGCAGCTGGCTTCCCAAGAGTGAGCATTCCAAAAGAACCATAAGGCTCCTTATGAACTAGCCTCCGAAGTCATACATGCATCCCTTCTGCCACATTCTATTGGTCAGCCAAGATTCAAGGCATAAAGATGACACAGAACATGAATACCGGGAGACATGATTCACTGAAGTGCCATCTTTGGAGACTAGGTATCAGTTTCCCTTTGGCCTGCAGTGATCCACATCCTTCCCACAGGCAAAATAAATTCACCCAATGAGGGCAGCAGCAATATCTCTCAGCCTACACGCTCTTCGGTATTACCTTAACAGTCCCCCGCTAAGATGGAGAGTACATTTCTCTACCCCCTTGGATCTGAGAGAGGCTATGACAGCTTTGACTACTAGGATACAGTGGAAATGATGTTGTTCCAGTCCCATGTGTAGCCCTAACTGACCTAGGAGCTTCTTCTTTCTTTCATCTTGGAAGCTAGTCATCACTTAAGAAGGGTAACTACCTTGAATTCACTGTGCTGTGAAAAGTACAAGCCAAAGGTCCTGAAGGATGAGATGTGATGTAGGAGGAGAAAAGGACCAAAGAACACCAAGGCACCAGGCACATGGCTAAAAAAGACATCTTGGACATCTAGCCCAGTTGATCCTTCAGATGCCTCCAGCCCCAAGTGCCGTCTGGCTGGAACCATGTGAGAGACTCTAGGTAAGAACCACCCAGCGTAACCCAGTCAACCCCTAGAACTCTGATGTGTAATAATAAATTGCTCTTTTAAGCCCCTAAGTTTTAGGTGGTTTGTTAGCAGTAAGAGATAACTAAGAATGCTTGCGAATCTTCGTCAAGCCTCTTAATCTATCTGAGCCTCAGCTTCTCCAGCTGTCACAGAGGAGACACAAAATATTCATTCCTTTGCCATCTTTTATCCCAGGATGTGGCAGGGATTTTAGAGTTGTTTTGCCATTTTACGCAACATCTTCAGAGGGAGGATGTTCTTCCTCTTGGTTTGACAGAGAAATAAGAAAGCAGAAGAATGCATTATTGAAGCACCAGAGTATTTCCCACCTCTTCTTTCCTAACATCAGCCTGAGTATCTCCTGTGCTGTCGCCTCTATATAAAGAGGAGACCAGCTGCCTGAGCTCCAGCCGGCCTTTCATCCTAATGGAGATCTCAGAAGGAAAGACACATTGCACTCAAAAACCTTCCCTGGAATCATGTACCTTTCACACCTCTGGTCTTTGGATATTTGTGTGCTTTTTTTTTTTTTTTTTTTTGGTGGTATGCGGGCCTCTCACTGTTGTGGCCTCTCCCTTTGCGGAGCACAGGCTCCGGATGCGCAGGCTTAGCGGCCATGGCTCACGGGCCCAGCGGGCCCAGCCGGCCCAGCCGCTCCGCAGCATGTGGGATCTTCCTGGACTGGGGCACGAACCTGTGTCCCCTGCATTGGCAGGCGGACTCTCAACCACTGCGCCACCAGGGAAGCCCTGTGTGCTTTTTAAATGGATAATTTTTTCCCAAACCACAGTCAGTGTGAATACCAAAAAGAAAATTACAGACTATTTTGGAAATCCAAAAACTATGCATATCTAGGACTGTGACCATTATAGACACCTAGTATGCAATGAATTATAAATGGATACAGAAAAGGAGGATGCCTTGTTTCATTTTTATTGTCTTTATATTTCAAAAATCTCTATTTCTCAAAGAATGTTTGTGTAAACATATCACAGTCACCAGGGTGCTTGTTAAAAATGCAGATTCCAGACACATGTTGAATCAGATTCTTTCGGAATAGAAGCTGGGAATTTGTATTTTGAACAAGAACACATAGTGATTATTAAGAACACTAAAATTCAAGAACCACACTCTTAAGTTCCCATGTTTCTTTCCATACTTGATTTGGGAGCAATTTAAATGGCTAAGACAGAAGAACAAAGAGACCCAAGCAAAAGGAGCTTCAAGATGGCGGAAGAGTAAGACGCAGAGATCACCTTCCTCCCCACATATACACCAGAAATACATCTACACGTGGAACAACTCCTACAGAACACCTACTGAACGCTGGCAGAAGACCTCAGACCTCCCAAAAGGCAAGAAACCCCCCACGTACCTGGGTAGGGCAAAAGAAAAAAGAATAAACAGAGACAAAAGAATAGGGATGGGACCTGCACCAGTGGGAGGCAGCTGTGAAGGAGGAAAGGTTTCTACACACTAGGAAGCCCCTTTGTGGGCGGAGACTGCGGGTGGCGGAAGGGAAAGCTTCAGAGCCGCGGAGGAGAGCGCAGCCACAGGGGTGCAGAAGGCAAAGTGGAGAGGCTCCCGCACAGAGGATCGGTGCCGACCGGCACTCACCAGCCCGAGAGGCTTGTCTGCTCACCCGCCGGGGCGGGCGGGGCTGGGAGCTGAGGCTCGGGCTTCAGAGGTCGGATCGCAGGGAGAGGACTGGGGTTGGCGGCGTGAACACAGCCTGCAGGTGGTTAGTGCACCATGGCTGGCCGGGAGGGAGTCCTGGAAAAGTCTGCAGCTGCCAAAGAGGCAAGAGACTTTTTCTTCCCTCTTTGTTTCCTGGTGCGCGAGGAGAGGGGATTAAGAGCGCTGCTTAAAGGAGCTCCAGAGACGGGCGCAAGCCGCGGCTAAAAGCACAGACCCCAGAGACGGGCATGAGACGCTAAGGCTGCTGCTGCTGCCACCAAGAAGCCTGTGTGCGAGCACAGGTCACTATCCACACCCCCTTTCCAGGGATCCTGTGCAGCCCGCCACTGCCAGGGTCCCGGGATACAGAGACAACTTCCCCGGGAGAACGCACGGCGCGCCGCAGGCTGGTGCAACGTCATGCCAGCCTCTGCCGCCGCCGCAGGCTCACCCCACATCCGCAACCCTCCCTCCACCCGGCCTGGGTGAGCCAGAGCCCCCGAAACCTGCAGCCTGTGAAAAGGAGACCCCAAACACAGTAAGTTAAGCAAAATGAGAAGACAGAGAAACACACAGCAGATGAAGGAGCAAGGTAAAAACCCACCAGACCTAACAAATGAAGAGGAAATAGGCAGTCTATCTGAAAAAGAATTCAGAAAAATGATAGTAAAGATGATCCAAAATCTTGGAAATAGAATGGAGAAAATACAAGAAATGTTTAACAAGGACCTAGAAGAACTAAAGAGCAAACAAACGGTGATGAACAACACAATAAATGAAACTAAAAAATTCTCTAGAAGGGATCAATAGCAGAATAACTGAGGCAGAGGAACGGATAAGTGACCTGGAAGATAAAATAGTGGAAATAACTACCACAGAGCAGAATAAAGAAAAAAGAATGAAAAGAATTGAGGACAGTCTCAGAGACCTCTGGGACAACATTAAACACACCAACATTCGAATTATGGGGTCCCAGAAGAAGAAGAGAAAAAGAAAGGGACTGAGAAAATATTTGAAGAGATTATAGTTGAGAACTTCCCTAATATGGGAGAGGAAAAAGTTAATCAAGTCCAGGAAGCACAGAGAGTCCCATACTGGATAAATCCAAGGAGAAACACGCCAAGACACATATTAATCAAACTATCAAAAATTATATACAAAGAAAAAATATTAAAAGCAGCAAGGGAAAAACAACACACAAGGGAATACCCATAAGGTTAACAGCTGATCTTTCAGCAGAAACTGCAAGCCAGAAGGGAGTGGCAGGACATATTTAAAGTGATGAAGGAGAAAAACCTACTACCAAGATTACTCAACCCAAAAAGGATCTCATTCAGATTTGATGGAGAAATTAAAACCTTTACAGACAATCAAAAGCTAAGAGAATTCAGCACCACCAAACCAGATTTACAACAAATGCTAAAGGAACTTCTCTAGGCAGGAGACACAAGAGAAGGAAAAGACCTACAATAACAAACCCAAAACAATTAAGAAAATGTTAATAGGAACATACATATCAATAATTACCGTAGATGTAAATGGATTAAATGCTCCACCCAAAAGATATAGATTGGCTGAATAAATACAAAAACAATACCCATATATATACTGTCTGCAAAAGACCCACTTCAGACCTAGGGACACATACGGACTGAAAGCGAGGGATGGAAAAAGATATTCCATGAAAATGGAAATCAAAAGAAAGCTGGAGTAGCAATTCTCACATCAGACAAAATAGACTTTAAAGCAAAGACTATTACAAGAGACAAAGAAGGACACTACGTCATGACCAAGGGATCAATCCAAGAAGAAGATAGAACAATTGTAAATATTTATGCACCCAACATAGGAGCACCTCAATACATAAGGCAAATACTAACAGCCATAAAAGGGGAAATTGACAGGAACACAATCATAGTAGGGGACTATAACACCCCACTTTCACCAATGGACAGATCATCCAAAATGAAAATAAATAAGGAAACACAAGCTTTAAATGATACATTAAACAAGATGGACTTAATGGATATTTATAGGACATTCCATCCAAAAAAGCAGATTACACATTCTTCTCAAGTGCTCATGGAACATTCTCCAGGATAGATCATATCTTGGGTCACAAATCAAGCCTGGGTAAATTTTAAAAATTGAAATCGTATCCAGTATCTTTTTGAACCACAAAGCTATGAGACTAGATATCAATTACAAGAAAAGATCTGTAAAAAATACAAACACAAGGAGGCTAAACAATCCACTACTAAATAACCAAGAGATCACTGAAGAAATCAAAGAGGAAATCAAAAAATACTTAGAAACAAATGACAATGAAAACACGACAACCCAAAACCTATGGGATACAACAAAGGCAGTTCTAAGAGGGAAGTTTATAGCAATACAATCCTACCTCAAGAAACATCTCAAATAAACAACCTAACCGTACACCTAAAGCAATTAGAGAAAGAACAAAAAAAAACCCAAAGTTAGCAGAAGGAAAGAAATAATAAAGATCAGATCAGAAATAAATGAAAAAGAAATGAAGAAAATGATAGCAAAGATCAATAAAACTAAAAGATGGTTCTTAGAGAAAATAAACAAAATTGATGAACCATTAGCCAGACTTATCAAGAAAAAAAGGGAGAAGACTCAAATCAGTAGAATTAGAAATGAAAAAGGAGAAGTAACAACTGACACAGCAGAAATACAAAGGATCATGAGAGATTACTACAAGCAACTCTATGCCAATAAAATGGACAACCTGGAAGAAATGGACAAATTCTTAGAAATGCACAACCTTCCGAGACTGAACCAGGAAGAAATAGAAAATATGAACAGACCAATCACAAGCAATGAAATTGAAACTGTGATTAAAAATCTTCCAACAAACAAAAGCCCAGGACCAGATGGCTTCACAGGTGAATTCTGTCAAACATTTAGAGAAGAGCTAACACCTATCCTTCTCAAACTTTTCCAAAATAGAGCAGAAGGAGGAACACTCCCAAACTCATTCTACGAGGCCACCATCACCCTGATACCAAAACCAGACAAAGATGCCACAAAGAAAGAAAACTACAGGCCAATATCACTGTTAAACATAGACGCAAAAATCCTCAACACAATACTAGCAAACAGGATCCAACAGCACATTAAAAGGATCATATACCATGATCAAGTGGGGTTTATCCCAGGAATGCAAGGATTCTTCAATATATGCAAATAGAACAATGTGATACACCATATTAACAAATTGAAGGAGAAAAACCATATGATCATCTCAATAGATGCCAAAAAATCTTTCGACAAAATTCAACACCTATTTATGATAAAAAACCTTCCAGACAGTAGGCATAGAGGGAACTTTCCTCAATATAATAAAGGCCATATATGACAAACCCACAGCCAACATTGTCCTCAATGGTGAAAAACTGAAACCATTTCCACTAGGGTCAGGAACAAGACAAGGTTGCCCACTCTCACCACTATATTCAACATAGTTTTGGAAGTTTTAGCCACAGCAATCAGAGAAGAAAAGGAAATAAAAGAATCCAAATTGGAAAATAAGAAGTAAGACTGTCACTGTTTGCAGATGACATGATACTAAACATAGAGAATCCTAAAGATGCTACCAGAAAACTACTAGAGCTAATCAATGAATTTGGTAAAGTACCAGGATACAAAATTAATGCACAGAAATCTCTTGCATTCCTATACACTAATGATGAAAAATCTGAAAGAGAAATTAAGAAAACACTCCCATTTACCATTGCAACAAAAAGAATAAAATATCTAGGAATAAACCTACCTAAGGAGACAAAAGACCTGTATGCAGAAAACTATAAGACACTGATGAAAGAAATTAAAGATGATACAAATAGATAGAGAGATATACCATGTTCTTGGATTGGAAGAATCAACATTGTGAAAATGACTATTACCCAAAGCAATGTACAGATTCAATGCAATCGCTATCAAACTACCAATGGCATTTTTCACAGAACTAGAACAAAAAAATTCACAATTTGTTTGGAAGCACAAAAGACCCCGAATAGCCAAAGCAATCTTGAGAAAGAAAAACGGAGGCTGGGGGAATCAGGCTCCCTGACTTCAGACTATACTACAAAGCTACAAGACAGTATGGTAATCAAGACAGTATGGTACTGGCACAACAACAGAAATATAGATCAATGGAACAGGTTAGAAAGCCCAGAGATAAACTCACGCACATATGGTCACCTTATCTTTGATAAAGGAGGGAATAATATAGAGTGGAGAAAAGACAGTCTCTTCAATAAGTGGTGCTGGGAAAACTGGGCAGCTACATGTAAAAGAATGAAATTAGAACACTCCCTAACACCACACACAAAAATAAACTCAAAATGGATTAAAGACCTAAATGTAAGGCCAGGCACTATCAAACTCTTAGAGGAAAACATAGGCAGAACACTCTATGACGTAAATCACAGCAACGTCCTTTTTGACCCACCTCCTAGAGAAATGGAAATAAAACCAAACATAAACAAATGGGACCTAATGAAACTTAAAAGCTTTTGCACAGCAAAGGAAACCATAAATAAGATGAAAAGATAACCCTCAGAATGGAAGAAAATATTTGCAAATGAAGCAACTGACAAAAGATTAATCTCCAAAATTTACAAGCAGTTCATGCAGCTCAATATCAAAAAAAAAAAAAAAAACAACCCAATCCAAAATGGGCAGAAGACCTAAATAGACATTTCTCCAAAGAAGATATACAGATTGCCAACAAACACATGGAAGAATGCTCAACATCATTAATCATTGGAGAAATGCAAAACAAAACTACAATGAGATATCATCTCACACCAGTCAGAATGGCCATCATCAAAAAATATACAAACAATAAATGCTGAAGAGGATGTGGAGAAAAGGAAACCCTCTTGCACTGTTGGTGGGAATGTAAATTGATACAGCCACTATGGAGAACAGTATGGAGGTTCCTTAAAAAACTAAAAATGGAACTACCATACAACCCAGCAATTCCACTACTGGGCATATACCCTGAGAAAACCATAATTCAAAAAGAGTCATGTACCAAAATGTTCATTGCAGTTCTATTTACAATATCCCGGACATGGAAGCAACCTAAGTGTCCATTGACAGATGAATGGATAAAGAAGATGTGGCACATATATACAATGGAATATTACTCAGCCATAAAAAGAAACGAAAGTGAGTTATTTGTAGTGAGGTGGATGGACCTAGAGTCTGTCATACAGAGTGAAGTAAGTCAGAAAGAGAAAAACAAGTACCGTATGCTAACACATATATATGGAATCTAAAAAAAAAAAAATAGTCATGAAGAACCTAGGGGGAAGACGGGAATAAAGAGGCAGACATACTAGAGAATGGACTTGAGGATACGGGGAGGGGGAAGGGTAAACTGGGACAAAGTGAGAGAGTGGCATGGACATATATACGCTACCAAATGTAAAATAGATAGCTAGTGGGAAACAGCCGCATAGCACAGGGAGATCAGCTCGGTGCTTTGTGACCACCTAGAGGGGTGGGATAGGGAGGGTGGGAGGGAGGGAGATGCAAGAGGGAAGAGATATGGGGACATATGTATATATATGTATATATAACAGATTCACTTTGTTATAAAGCAGAAACTAACACACCATTGTAAAGCAATTATACTCCAATAAAGATGTTAAAAAAAAAAAAAAGAGAGACCCCAGCAAAATTTATAAATTCTGGTGCCTTGCATACCTCTTTACAGAATTAATCATGTCTACTTACTTCTGGTCTTAAGGGTATAAGCACTACAGATATTTCACTGATTTTTTTTGCTTAATCTATCCAAGTGTAAAACAAAAATGAGAATACCTTATAATTTCCAAGGCTTCAGTAGCGTTAATTTAAAGTCATGGAGAGAATGTAATGGTAAAGAGTAATTACTTCCTTTCCAGGTAAAACAGCATGAGAACTCCTTTGAGTTGACCAGATTCTCTAAGTGAAAGAGCATAAGATTTAGAGGACAAGCTTGAGTAAATCAATTAACCCCATTTTCCTCATCTGTTAAGGGAATATCTATAAGGAATTACATACGGTCTCCATATGGCACAACTCAATTGTAGTCTATGTGCAGTGTACAACTTGAACATCTGTACATAGAAGTCCTATGAGTGAGCAATGAAGACTTGCCATATACTGTAGGGATAGCACGGGATTCTTACATGAAGTGGTGATAGGATGGAAAAATAAAGCTTTATTTGGATCTATAAAGCAGGAACCTGAGAAAGAGAATGTGTGGATATAAAATTGTTTGATTGAAGCAATTGCTCAGATTCAATAAGATAGTTGATCAGCCCAAAAATATGCATGTGTGTACAATTCAGACATCCACAAACACACACATTGTAGAGGACACTTAAGGTTCCCTGCCCATATTTTGATTACATTCTCTTTTCTTCTGGAAAATTCCTGATTTCCATTTGTGGACAGAGCTACTGTTCCTCCATCTCAGGATATGTGGTATTGTAGGGTTCCTTATTCAGCTACAAGGATGGAAAACTTAACCCATGCCTTTATAAACATAAAACATAACCCAATCAGCACACAACCTTTCCTTGGGGATAAGAGGGGTATATGACCCAAGCTGGGCCAGTCAGAGTCGATCTCAGAACTCATACAAGTGCTCCTGGCTAAGGCTCTGGCTGTCCTCTGCTAGACTTGAACTGAAATGGGATGAGGCAGAGGTTGTCACTGCCATTAGATACTAGGAAAGGTGAGCCAGGAACTACTCAGGAATAAGGGGAGCAACTCAGCAGACTTTTCAGCTACACAAACCTGTCAATGCCCCTTTATGTTTCTGCTTCGGCCAGCGTGAATGATTTTACCATCACAAAATGAATACTATGCACAGCAAACAGATCCACTGTTCGACTGACATATACCAGGGTTTTACTTTGTCTGCCGTTTGCCTCTCTGTTAGTTTTTATTACACTGATACATCAAGTTTAATGACGGTGACTATCTAATTTATCTTCCAAACCAGGACATTTTGGAGAGTGAAAGGGACACTCTTTATGATTATGTCAGGACAAAAGCATAGTCCAAGACAAACCAGGATATATGATCATCCTAATTTTGACCAAACGGTCAGATTGCTGATAATTTGAAGATACAACCAGAGTGAAATTTTTTAAAGTGGTTTGCTTTACAATGCATGGCATTCCTGACACTTAGAACAATGTCCAGCACAAAGTCAATACTCAGTATTTATTTAATGAGTAAAGTATTTCAAAAACATTTGAGTATATTCATTCATGTATTTCTTCAACAAATACTTGACTAAACTTTACATACTATCATTGTTCTAGGTACTGAAGATACAGATGTGAGCAAGATAGATAAGGACCCTACCCTCCTGGAGTTTTTATTCTTGGGGAGAGAGACCAGGCAACACACAAGTAAGTAAACAAGTACTTCCTGGTATGGGGTATGTGCCATGGGAGAAATGAAACAAGAGTGGCATCTGGGGAAAGAGAGACATTTTCAGGTGTTATGACCAGGAGTATCTCTCTGAAAGCTGACATTTGAACTGAAACCAAGTCAAAGGCAAAGAGTGAGAGGAACTTCCTACAAAAATCATTTCTCTGTCTGCCATTTTGCACCGCTCTCCAGCTCACAACTCACAGCATGACCCACAAGATCATACAGTGCTCAGGACTCTAGGAGGTGCCAAACTGGTTGAGGAGGAAAAGCATAGACCCAGGCACAGAGTGAGTGCCATAAGCATCTCAAGGTGGGAGAATTTAGAGCATCCTAGAATTGAGGGTGGGCATGGGGAGGGACTTCATCTAGGAGGAAGTGAGATTTAGGTTTAGGGAGTAGAGAAGTGGTTCAAGGCTCTGGGATCAGGCTCAGGGATCAGGTCCTAAGTTTGAATCCTGACTCTTCTGTTTATTGGCTTTGTGACCTTGAGCAGATAATCTGTGGGAGATTCACTATCTCATCTCTAAGACTAGGATAGTAATAATAGCATCCTAATATGTACTCAGGACTTAGCACAACATCTGAGAGACAGTAAGTGTTCAGTGAATAGTAGCTATTATTATTAAATAGTGAGGAGAAAATAACAATTTAAATATGTTCAAGAATACAAAAAGAAATAAGATGCTGGCCTTTCCCTTCAGGAATCTCATTATGTACTCACAGTGGAAGTTCTCAAAGCTCATACTGAATGTCAGATCTCTGAAGGCTTAATGGAGGTGTTCTGCCATGAAACCAAATAATGGTAATTTTTTCCAGTTATCAGGAAAAAAATTAGTTTAGAATCACATTTTTTCCAATTTCAAGCTTTCTTCCCAGATATATTTTTCTTAAACGTTGGACATCTGCTACCTAAAGTACTGGCAGATGGAAAAATAAGTGAACAAGCAGCAGACAAATATTAGCAGAACAACTCAGAAACAGCCAATCACATTTAGACCAACAGCTTGTTCCTTTCATGGACATGTGTACTCAAGGTGGTGGTTTTTAAATAATGCACAGATTGTCATATTGTCTGGAAGTAGAACTGTTCCTATTACATATACTGGCATTAAATATATCAATCAGTATTTCATGACGTTCTTCAAAGAGTGCCATGCTTTCCAGATGCTCTATCTCCTAAATAAGTTTGAGAATCACTCTATAGAAAAGTTCAAAGCCCTTGAAAGAAGGTTTCTAATTTATTCTCCCACTCTCCTAAAAGCTGGGAATATGGCAGAGGTGTAAGAGTGACCAAAAAAAATAAAAGTAAAAGAAAGAGACTAGGACACTGTTATCTTCTTGAAGAAGAAAGTAAGACCCAGGAGATGTTTGCTGATTTGCCCAAGGTCACTCAGGAAGTTGACAAAGGAAGTAAAACCAAGAATGACATCTCAGGGAAGAATAGTTCATACAAGTCTCTGTTGTGTGCATAAAAATCACTGAGCCTCCCAAGAGCAATGATAATGAACAGTGTGATTTAGGAATTCTGACTTCAACATATATTGACGTTTTTAGTCCCAGAGGCACAGTAACTAAAGTGATCTCAAAGCAGTGGGCAGAAAGTGTCTGGTTCTTTTAATGAGTGACACCCCAGATGACCACTAATCCCCCCATTGCACTCTGCATATCCATCTAGGCCACTGTGTCTTTGATTACACTAGAGAGTCCTCTCCATCAGTTATAACTAGTGCCAAGCTCAAATGCTGCTTATTCCATGAAGTCTATAGTTGGAAGCTCTCCCTACTCCAAACGTCTTTAGTGATGGCTTTTACCAGTTTTCTAATAAGAGTCACATGAGAAATACCTTTATATGCCTACATTCACTTTTTGTTGCTGCTATTAAAAACTACCACAAGTTTAGTGGCTTAAAATAGCACAAAGTTATTGTCTTACAGTTCTGGAGGGTTAGAAACCCAAAACGGGTTTCCCTGCGTCAAAATCAAGGTGTCAGCGGACTGTGTTTTTTCTGGAGACTCTGGGAAAGGTTCCATTTCCTTGACCTTTCCGTCTTCTAGAGGCTGCCTGCATTCCTTAGCTTATGGATCCTTTCCTCCACCTTCAAAGTCAGCCGTGTGGCATCTCTCTGACTCTGCTTCCAACATCACATCTCCTTTTCTGATTAAAGCTAGAAAATGGTCTCATGTTTTTAAAGACCCAGGTAATTATATTGGGCTCACCAGGATAATTCAGGGTAATCTCTCAGTCTCAATGCCTTTAATTTAGTCACCTTTGCAACATCCTCTGACATATAAAGAAACATATTCACCAGTTCTGAGACTAGGGGTGTGAACATCTTTGAGGAGCCATTATTCAACCTACCACAGTCTCTGCCTTTAGCCCAAAAGATTCATGTCTGTCCCACATGCAAAGTACATTTACTTCACCCCAAATTCTCCAAAAGCCTCAACACATTACAGGATCAACGCAGAGTTTAAAACCTCATATAAATCAAATCAGCTCAAAGGTCCCAAATCTCAGTATCCAAATTATGTAAATTAGGCAAGGGTGAGATTCTGAGTATAATTCATCCTAGGGCATAATTCCTCTCCATCTGCCGACCTGTGAAACTCGAGAAATAAGTTATCTACTCTCAAAGGCAATGCTGGGACAGACATCAAATGACAGTTATAGGCATTCTTGTTCAAAAAGGGAAGAAACTGAAAGGCAAAAAATAGTCAAGCAATTTTGAAATCCAGGCAGGAAGATTCCATTAGGTTTCAAGGCCTGTGAATAGTTCTCTGAGGCATGTGGCTCCTCCCTCTGGGCTCAAGGCTCCCTCCTCTGGACCCATAGCTCTACCCTCTGAACATGAGGCTCTATCCCGAGTTTCCTTACTTTTTCAGCAAAGGTAGCACTTGCCTGCAGCCGAGTAGTTTTATCAGCTTGTTTCCTGCCAGTAGACTGTAGAAGGCTGACAGCCTTCTTTCATTCAGTACTCTCTTTCAGTCGAAGCTGACAGTGTTTATGATGATATAAAATTCTCAGGAACTTTGTAGGTCTTCTGTGTATGTCATGGGGATTCACACACAAGTCCCATCTGTTCTCAGGTCCTCTGAAACCTAGCCAAGTTCTAATCCCCTCCTTCTAGTCCAATAAAAACAGATTCAGCCCAGGGATGGGGCTCAAAGTTCCCTCAGGGGCTTCCCTGGTGGCACAGTGGTTGAGAGTCCGCCTGCCGACGCAGGGGACGCGGGTTCGTGCACCGGTCCGGGAAGATCCCACGTGCCGCGGAGCGGCTGGGCCCGTGAGCCATGGCCGCTGAGCCTGCGCGTCCGGAGCCTGTGCTCCGCAACGGGAGAGGCCGCGGCAGCGAGAGGCCCGCGTACCGCAAAAAAAAAAAAAAAAAAAAAAAGTCCCCTCGGGAGTATCTACCATTGTCCAAATCTTTTGTTTTCCTTTGGGATATGTATTATGGCAGGGGAGAAAAACTATTTTTATACCAACCTTCATTCATAACCTACTGTTACCTATGGTATAAAAATCTATACTTCATGAGTCCTCGGGGCTCTTTGACTTTTGATACTCAAAGCCAGGGTTTTAGCCTGGAAGAAAACCACTGCTCTCTCCAAAAGCATGGCTCCTGCAACTAAAAGCCTTGGTCACGTGTGTTTAAAAGTCCATTTAGCTGCTCACCTGACTTCACCATTCCCGTCAGTGTATTTAGAGAGTTCTCATTGACTCCTGCATGGAAGAAAAATACTGAACAAAGAGAGCCCAGCCAAATGATTATTACATCTGTTAATAGTCATGTTATACACTGAAATATGTTACATGGTTCCATTCTTTTGATGATTCTCAAGATGGGGATTACTATTCCTGGTTTCTCATTGAAGAAATAGATACACAGAGCATGAACTATTTGCCTACGTCACACTGCTTAAAAGTGTCTAAGTGTATATTCAAAACTCAGCCTGTCTAACTTCAAAATGGAACTAGACAAGCACTTCTTACAAATGTCCGAGGCAGATAATCCTGCCAGCCTTCAATTTCCACATTTGTCAAATGGAAATACTGTTTATAATTCCTGATCCACAATTCCAGAATCTAAAAAGCTTTAAAAACTAAAAGTATTGTTGGTATTGTTCACAAGTTTGGTGCCAAAATAAGACCTGAACTGCCATTTGATGCCAGTTTTGTCTCCATGCTTCTATCACTCACATACGCCTCTGCTGCTAGCTGACGTTTTTGTTGCATTTTGTGTGTGTGTGTGTGTGTGTGCTTGCGCGTGCATGAGCAGTCTCTTTGCTGTGAGTCATGGAGCGGCCATCGCGTGTAACATGATTCAATAACTCTTTGTGAACAGTGAGAAACAGTGATTTTACCCTGAAGATTTTTCACTCAGAATTCCACCAATTGACTGTGATAATTAGCAGAAATGTAGCTCTCTATTGCTCACCTGGAAGCAGAATAACTAGAATATTGTAGGCAGGTACTCCTGCCAATGCCACACACATGCAAGTCCACCAGTCATCTTTATTAGCACGCGGTTTCTATCAGCTATACGAAAGCCATAATTTTTTTAAGCCTCACTTTGGTTTCACTGAACCTTCCCATGAGCCTCCTGGGTTAAGCTCTAACTGCTGCAAAGAGGCCCAAGACAGGAAACTGCCACTGAGGAGGCCCCAGGAGAGCAGGGTCTCAATCTATTTTTTTAAACCATGCCCTCTTTGTATAAAAAGAAACCACTCTTTTCCTTCCTAATCCAACATCTTGAGTTAAATTATGGAGTGGATAAAGCCAATGGTAAGATAGTATATGTTTTTTCATAAAATCAAATCAAAGAAACTATGTGCTTTTTCAAACTTGGCTCTCTCCACCTTCCCCACGCATGGCTGAGAATCACAGATCTGGAAGGAAAGGACTAGATCAGATCTTTTAGCTTTTTCAATCTGGATACACAGAGGAGCCATGAGGCAGGGAGACAACTCAGGCTTTGGTGGTGGGCAGATCTGGATCCAAGTTCCACCAGCTCTGCGCTTGAGAACATGTATCATCTAAGGAAAGCTGTCCGACCTCTCTGATCCCAGTTTTCATGTTTCCAAAATGAAGAAAACAGCTAACACTCACTTGTGGTTTGTCGTGGAGATTGAATGGGGTATGTGAATTTTTATATGAGATCGCTAATGTCGTGAGGCTTTTCTACGTACAGGGGCTTGTCAAGTGCTTTACAAGCTCATCTACTCCTCTCAATAACCCTATAAGGTAGATACTGCTTTCCCATTTTACATGAGAGAAAATCGAGGCTTCAAGAAATTAAGTTCCTTACCCAAATTTCTCCAGTTATTAAATGACCGAGAAGGGACTTAAACCCAGAGCTGTCAGACCCCATGAGAAATGTTTTGCACCGTTACGTTATATGCCTCCCAACAGGTATGTTGGCTCCCTTCCCTTTGGCAGCAATACTACTACTTATACTAAGACCCACCACACTACTATTAGTTCTACAAAGACAAGTATCTTAGTCTGCTTGGGCTGCCATAACAAAATACCATAGACTGGGTGACTTAAACAGCAGAAGTTTATTTTCTCAAGTTCTGGAGGCTAGAAGTCTAAGATAAAAATTCCAGTCCATTTGGCTTCTGGTGAGAGCTTTCCTCATGGCTTGCAGACAGCTAGCCTCTCGTTCTGTCTTCATGTGGCCTTTCCTTGGTGTATGCATGCAGGGGGAGAGAGAGAGAGAGAGAGAGAGAGAGAGAGAGAGAGAGAGAGAGAGAGAGAGAGAGAGAGAGAGAGAGAGAGAGAGAGATACAGAGAGAGAGAAGGCACGCTCGTGTCTTTTCTTATATGGAGACTAATCCAATTAGATCAGGGCTCCATCAGTATAACCTCATTTAACCCTAATTACTTCCTTAGGTGCCCCATCTCTAAATACAGCCACACTGGGTGTTAGGGCTCCAACATACGAATTTGCAGTGGACATAAACCTTCAGTCCATAACAGCAAGGGTATTGGATTTGTTCACTATTCTACCCCCAGTGCTTAGAACTATCTGGCACAGAGTCGGCACTCAGCAAATATTGGTTGAATGTATGCATTAATAAATGAATAAACACAAAATGAACTTGAATTAATATAGGACACTGATTCTAAACCTTTTCACCAGAAGGGATTGATTTTATTGATTTCTTCCCATGAGGCTTGTGCTTTGATAAATGCCATCTTCCAAGTTGATACTAGTAACAAATTGGCTTTTCCCCTGTTTAATTAATCAAAGACAGATAAATTACTAACCAGTACTTCTAATCAGCATGAAATATGTAAGCACTGTAACCAGCCTGAGTTGCTTAATTCTAGGCTAAAATAGACAATGACCTGTTGGCGTGGGTGCTCTGACTGCAAGCAAGTTAACAATTACTCCCAAGATTTCAAAATTCCAAAGTTAGTTTATCAACCTGTAGGGATCTGGGGACCTCAGTTTGGGAAACACTCCCTTAGTGTGATCCATGTCATACAACAAAGTGGCATCTTATCAAAGTTTGGGTTCCAATGTGAGTGATTAAGTAAACACATGCATTTAATCAAAATTGTCTTTGAAAATCCATTAAATCACCCAGACTCTAGGTTTTGTACATGGCTTCTGCAGTAATAAGTGTCTATAAATTTGCAGTATATGCAGTAATACGCAGCACATAATCAAGTATTTTTATGCAAACCATAATTGAATATATGGTATATAATTATGTGTAATTGAATATCCAGTATACACATATGATTGGGTTGGTAAGTTAGGTGTACACATGATGTGACTCCAACATAATATTGTCATATATACAAAATAATACATACAGTAAATATTTATATTATAAAGAATAATTAAATAAATACTTCCAACCAGATTTAGGAACACTGCCGAGAGTTTTAAATCCCTATGTTGCCCTCCTTCCTGACACTCCTCTACCTACTCTCCCCTAGCTTAATACTGTCCTGCATTTTGCTTTGTTTTTCAACTTTACCACGTGTCTGTATTACTAAACAATACATTGCTTAGTTTTGTGTATATCTGAGCTTTATATAAATGGTATCATATGGTATGTATTCCTGTGTAATTTACATTATGTAAATGTTTTTACCCAACATTATGTTTCTGTTTCTATGCATACGGCTGTAGTTCATTCATTTTCACTGCTCTATAGAAAGTAATTTTTCGACTTAAGGTTATCTTTTCCTGAATTTAGTTGTTTTTATCTAATTTAGTCATGTAATACAAATGCATCAACATAGAAAACTAACACTAATGTTGCAACAAACAACCCCCAATCTGAGTGGCGTTAACAAAATAAAAAATTTATTTTCTGTTCACATCACAGGCCAGAGTGAGCAGGCAACTCTGCTAGACTAATCTCCTCCTAAAAGTAACTCAGGAATCCAGGCTCCTTTCATCTTTGACACCAAGATCTTCAACATTGACCTTCTGGTAGCCATGGAAAAGGAGGGAACAAGAAAGATCTCTTAGGGTTCAGGAGAGGCTGAGAAGTACTATCTGTATGCCCAGAAAAGGAAATGGATATGCTATAAAAGTGTTCACTGAGCTTAGGATCAGAGGTTTGGCGTGAATAAAATTTGAAAGTTCTCTAATCTAACTCCCTTGGTTTTATCATTCAGTGAATATTTTTTTAGCACCAACTATATGCCAGGTAATGGTCTAGTGACATCTATAGCACCTTTGATGAAGAACTGCCCATCCCCTGCTTCAACACTCCCCAAGACAGGACGCTCACTGGCCCCAAGGGAGCAACTCCCATATTTGCACAATTTGGACTGATTATTATTCATTATGCACATGTCAAGCAGTTCCAATTAATGACAAGGACCAGGATGTGTCTCTCCTTATACACAAATGGAAAGGTTCCAAGATGACCCATAGGCTGGATTTGTTGAAAGTGTCACCAATGCTGAGGTTATCCATGACAATGACAGTAATTCTATATTTTGAACATGATACCCCACTGAATTTTCTCTCTTTTTCATGTTCCAACAAATTGTCATATAGTGTTTTCCAAAGTTTGGATGTATTAGATGTCTCCAGATCCCAAAATAGTTGAGCCAGCTGGGCTTTGCCTTTACCCAACTGTTCCCCAGTTTTTCTCTGTACCCTGCCACACACACACACGCTCACACACATGCACATACATGTACACATGCGTACTGAGACCAATATATTGTTTTGTAATTGATGACATTTTCAACTCTGTTCTTTAAGGTTTCATAATACTTCCAATACCTAGCAATCTAGCACAAACACACCACATCTCTAACAGATATTTCAAAGGCGTATGTTTGATACTGTCAACAAACTCTGTAGAGGACAGGGACTTTTGTAGGAATACAGGTGTACATATTAAGGCCCAGATTTTCAAAATGGTACCAGCACAAATAAATCTCGTTCCCAGAAAGAAATGCTGAAACATTGTTCCACTCAAAAATACTTTGAACTCAGTGAATTCTAACTCCTGTGACTTATCTCTTCTGTTGCCCTTGAGTTTATAGTTTGACTATGAAATCAAATAACCATTTTGCTTATATATATATATATATATATATATATATATATATATATATATAAGCAAAATGTGTGTGTGTTTGTGTGTATAAAAACACACAAACATCTCTTGGAAAATTTTTAGGGTAAACAGCTTGAATTCAGATGTACTAGTTATGCTTAGGTAAGATGTTGGCAAACTTTTTCTGAAAAGAGATAGATAGTAAATATTTCAGGCTTTTGCACACCATATGTTCTCTGTTGCAGGAAAGGGCTTTCCTGTCTTTCTTTGAGTTTCACTTGCTTGCATCTCACCTTGGAAGATTGTAGACTTGCTGGTGGATGAAAGGTAAGAGGAAAATGATAGCCTCCGCCACTGCCCTGGAAGGCCCTTGCAGACTTTGACAAAGAGGAAAACTTGAACTTCCTTCCAAACTGAAAGGAGGGTGAACTCTGTGTTATGAAGCACTCTATCTAGCACACTACCATTCAGCTTTGCTCCCTCACAACTGCCCTGCTCCATCTTCTGCCACAGCTGCCACCTCCACCCTAATAAAAGGAAAATCAAATTTCTGATTAAGTCACCCACACCTGCTCTGCCTCGCATCAGCCCCATCTCAGTAAATGTCAAGTCCTTTCTTCCACTTCTAACGTCGAAAAACCTCAGGGTCAACCGCAACACTTTTTTGCTCCCCACCATTAACTCTGGTTGTAATTTAACCTCTTCCCACCACTGCTACTCCCTGACTGAGAGCCAGCATCACCTCTCCCCCATCTCCAGTCCTTTAGAGATCTTATCAAGTCCCCTGACTTTAAACATAGTCTATACATGACAACTTCCAAATGTACACCTCCAACCGGACCCGCTTTTCCACGGACTGTTCAACACCTCTACATGAGATTAGAGCATTAACAGGCAAGTCACACTTCACATGCACAAACTTGAACTCCTTATCTTCCTCTTCAGTTCAGCTTTCCAGAAGTTTTCCCCATTTCAGCAAACAGGACCTCTGTCCTTCCACTAGCTCAGACCAAAATCTAAAATACCTGTCTGTCTCTCTCTGTCTGTCTCTCGCTCTCTCTCATCTGTCTCATTCTCTGTCTTCCTTCCTCCTTCTTCTCCTTCCCCACCCCACTCCACACCCATCTAATCCACCAGCAAATCCCCCTGGCTCTACCTTTAAAGTGAATCCAAATTCCAATTCTCACCCCCTCTTCTACGCCACATTAGCCCATCACTTTCTAGACAAGCATAATAACCTTCTGCCTCCCTGTTTCCAACTTTGTCTCCCTGCAGTCTATTCTCAACCCAAAAAGCAAAGTGTTATTGTTTTTTTAATATCTTTATTGGAGTATAATTGCTTTACAATATTGTGTTAGTTGCTGCTGTATAACAAAGTGAATCAGCTATATGCATATGTATATCCCCATATCCCTCCCCTCTTGCATCTCCCTCCCTCCCTCCCTATCCCACCCCTCTAGGTGGTCGCAAAGCACCGAGGTGATCTCCCTGTGCTATGTGGCTGCTTCCCACTAGCTAACTATTTTATGTTTGGTAGTGTATATATGTCCATGCCGCTCTCTCATTTCATCCCAGCTTAACCTTCCCCCTCCCCGTGTCCTCAAGTCCATTCTCTATGCCTGTGTCTTTATTCCTGTCCTGCTCCTACGTTCTTCAGAAGCTTTTTGGTTTTTTTTTTAGATTCTATATATATGCGTTAGCATACGGTATTGTTTTTCTCTTTCCGACTTACTTCACTCTGTATGACAGACTCTGGGTCCATCCACCTCACTACAAATAACTCAATTTTGTTTCTTTTTATGGCTAATATTCCACTGTATATATGTGCCACATCTTCTTTATCCATTCACCCGTCAATGGACACTTAGGTTGCTTCCATGTCCTGGCTATTGTAAATAGAGCTGCAATGAACGTTGTGGTACATGACTCTTTTTGAATTATGGTTTTCTCAGAGTATATGCCCAGTAGTGGGATTGCTGGGTTGTATGGTAGTTCTATTTTCAGTTTTTTAAGGAACCTCCATACTGTTCTCCATAGTGGCTGTATCAATCTACATTCCCACCAACAGTGCAAGAGGGTTTCCTTTTCTCCACACCCTCTCCAGCATTTATTGTTTGTAGATTTTTTGATGATGGCCATTCGGACTGGTATGAATTGATACCTCATTGTAGTTTTGGTTTGCAGTTCTCTGATGATTAGTGATGTTGAGCATCCCTTCATGTGTTTGTTGGCAATCTGTATATCTTCTTTGGAGAAATGTCTATTTAAGTCATCTGCCCATTTTTGGACTGGGTTGTTTGTTTTTTTGATATCCAGCTGCATGAGCTGCTTGTATATCTTGGAGATTAATCCTTTGTCAGTTGCTTCATTTGCAAATACCTTCTCCCATTCTGAGGGTTGTCTTCTCGTCTTGTATATGGTTTCCTTTGCTGTGCAAAACCTTTTAAGTTTCATTAGGTCCCATTTGTTTATTTTATTTTTGTTTTTATTTCCCTTTCTCTAGGAGGTGGGTCAAAAAGGATCTTGCTGTGATTTATGTCACAGAGTGTTCTGCCTCTGTTTTCCTCTAAGAGTTTGATGGTGTCTGGCCTTACATTTAGGTCTTTAATCCATTTTGAGTTTATTTTTGTGTGTGGTGTTAGGGAGTGTTCTAATTTCATTCTTTTACATGTAGCTGTCCAGTTTTCCCAGCACCACTTATTGAAGAGACTGTCTTTTCTCCATTGTATATTCTTCCCTCCTTTATCAAAGATAAGGTGACTATTACTGTAGCTTTGTAGTATAGTCTGAAGTCAGGAAGACTGATTCCTCCAGCTCTGCCCTTCTTTCTCACGATTGCTTTAGCTATTCAGGGTTTTTTGTGTTTCCATACAGATTGTGAAAGCTTTTGTTCTAGTTCTGTGAAAAATGCCATTCGTGGTTTGATAGGGATTGCATTGAATCTGTAGATTGTTTTGGGTAGCATAGTCACTTTCACAATGTTGATTCTTCCAATCCAAGAACATGGTATATCTCTCCATCTGTTTATATCATCTTTAATTTCTTTCATCAGTGTCTTATAGTTTTCTGCATACAGGTCTTTTGTCTCCTTAAATAGGTTTATTCCTAGGTATTTTATTCTTTTTGTTGCAGTGGTAAATGGGGGTGTTTCCTTAATTTTGCTTTCATATTTTTCATCATTAGTGTATAGGAATGCAAGAGATTTCTGTGCATTAATTTTGTATCCTGGTACTTTACCAAATTCATTGATTAGCTCTAGTAGTTTTCTGATAGCATTTTTAGGATTCTCTGTGTATAGTATCATGTCATATCCAAACAGTGAGAGTTTTACTTCTTATTTTCCAATTTGGATTCCTTTTATTTCTTTTTCTTCTCTGATTGATGTGGCTAAAACTTCCAAAACTATGTTGAATAAGAGTGGTGAGAGTGGGCAACCTTGTCTTTTTCCTGATCTTAATGGAAATGCTTTCAGTTTTTCACCACTGAGAATGATGTTGGCTGTGGGTTTGTCATATATGGCCTTTATTATATTCAGGAAAGTTCCCTCTATGCCTACTTTCTGCAGGGTTTTTATCATAAATGGGTGATGAATTTTGTCAAAAGCTTTTTCTGCATCTATTGAGATGATCATATGGTTTTTCTCCTTCAATTTGTTAATATGGTGTATCACATTGATTGATTTTCATATATTGAAGAATCCTTGCATTCCTGGGATAAACCCCACTTGGTCATGGTGTATGATCCTTTTAATGTGCTGTTGGATTCTATCTGCTAGTATTTTGTTGAGGAATTTTGTATCTATGTTCATCAGTGATACTGGCCTATAGTTTTCTTTTTTTGTGACATCTTTGTCTGGTTTTGGTATCAGGGTGATGGTGGCCTCGTAGAATGAGTTTGGGAGTGTTCCTCCCTCTGCTCTATTTTGGAGGAGTTTGAGAAAGATAGGTGTTAGCTCTTGTCTAAATGTTTGATAGAATTCTCCTGTGAAGCCATCTGGTCCTGGGCTTTTGTTTGTTGGAAGATTTTTAATCACAGTTTCAATTTCAGTGCTTGTGACTTGTCTGTTTATATTTTCTATTTCTTCCTGGTTCAGTCTTGGAAGGTTGTGCATTTCTAAGAATTTGTCCATTTCTTCCAGGTTGTCCATTTTATTGGCATAGAGTTACTTGTAGTAGTCTCTCATGATCGCAAAGCCTTGTTTTAAAACTCAAATCAGGGCTTCCCTGGTGGCACAGTGGTTGAGAGTCTGCCTGCTAATGCAGGGGACACAGGTTTGAACCCTGGTCTGGGAGGATCCCACATGCCACGGAGCGACTGGGCCCATGAGCCACAATTACTAAGCCTGTGCATCTGGAGCCTGTGCTCCGCAGAGAACAAGAGAGGCAGCGATAGTGAGAGGCCTGCGCACTGCGATGAAGAGTGGCCCCCGCTTGCCACAACTAGAGAAAGCCCTCGCATAAAAAAACGAAGACCCAACACAGCCATAAATAAATAAATAAATAAATAAACTCAAGTAAGATGATGTCACTCCTCTACTCATAACTCTTCTCCCTCCGGATTAGTTGTCTTATAACTTTTGCCAACACAACTAACTATAAACTGGAGAGGAAAGGAAAGGTGGACTCTGGTGCTCATGGTCATTAGAAAGCCCCAGTGTGTTCATTCTGGTTTGGTACTTAACCTTATCAAAAACTTGTTTATTTTTGCTTACAAAACCTTCATCTACTTTGATGACAATACAACGCTTTTCTCTTTTTCTTTTTTTGACCAATTCTCTTGAACCCAATATGTGAATAGTTGGTCATTATAATGATTCAATCTAATTTTATAAGAAGTAGCTCTTTATTTTCTAAATACTTAAGGACCACATGCTTTTAATAAGTGTTAACAAGTATACCAAGATTTCTGAGTTCAAAATGCTTTCATTTATTTAAACTCATTTTTGGCCTCATAATATTGTTTTTTTAAAAGGTAGCATTTTTTGAATGTTTACTATGATCTTCACTTGCAATGTAATCTCAATTGATTATCAAAAGAAACTTGAGGTAACTACTATTATCCACATATTTTAGACAAGCAAATTGAAACTCCGTGAGGTAAAGTAACTTTCCTAAAGACACACAGGACTGAAATTGGAATTCAGACTCACACCTGTGTGGCATAAAGCCTTACTCGGTTTGACCTCTTTATAATGTTGCTATAAGGGAAGAATTGCGGCATAATGAAGCCAAGAATGATCTCTAGAATCGGCTTAGCCAGAATTGAATTCTAGCTGTACTGCTAGACTTTATACAGGTGATGTTACTTCTCCAAGCCTCAGTTTCCTCACCTGAAAAATGAGGCAATTGATACCTACCACAGGCATTTGTGATAGCCTAGTGAGAGAAAGTAGGTAAAATGTTAGCACATCTTAGTTATTATTATTTCTGATCTAATAGGCAAGGAAAGAAGGAAAAATGAAGTATCTTATTAGAAGCTAAATTGCTATTAGTGGAAGAATCAAGAAGAGCTTAAATTTGTGAAATTTATGATATTCCATATGCCATTTACTGAAATGGCAATTTCACATGGCAAACCATGTGACTTAATTGATCTTCTGGCCCAAGTTCTGTGCTCTATCTACTGGTATAGACTGGGCCATAGATGAACATTTGAGAGGTATAGTGTTGGCAGCTTTTAGTAGTCTTAGTATGAAAATTTGTCTTTTAGGATTCTCTAATTATCAGGGTCAATAAGAAGACTGAATTCAGGCACTTCTAATTTTCAATATCACTGCTAAATTTATCACCTTAAAACAATACACAGTTGTTATCTCACAATCTCTGCAGGCCAGGAGTTCAGGCACAACTTTGCTGGGAGATCATTTTAGGGTCTCTCAAGGGTGCAGTTAAGGTATGAGCAGAGTTGCCATCTCATCTGAGGCTGGACTGGGAAAGATCTGTTTCCTAGTCTGTGTAGGCTATTGGCACAAATCAGTTCCTTGTGGTTGTAGGACTGAGAACTTCAGTTTCTTGATGATTGTTGGTGGAGATCACCCTCAGCTCCTAGAGGCTGCTCATAGCTCTTTGCCAAATAGGGTTTCTCAACATGGTGGCTTGCCTCTTCAAAGCCGGTAAGGGAGGCAGAGACTCCAGCAAAACGGGCCCTACAATCTTATGTAATTAATCACATAATCGCATCCATGAAGTCATGTATGTCCCAATATCTCAGCCATAAGTGGTTGGCTAGAAGCAAGTCACAGGTTCTACCCACACTCAAAGGGAAGAAATCACACAAGGGCCTCCCCAGGAGATAAAGATCTTGGGCATCTTAAGAGTCTGTCCAGCACACAAGGGATGGAAACAGAACGCTATGGGGGAAAAATAGTGATGTGGTTGTAGCAAATAGTAGGAGGTATTAAAAAATAATCAGCCCGGGACTTCCCTCGTGGCGCAGTGGTTAAGAATCCGCCTGCCAATGCAGGGGACACAGGTTCGAGCCCTGATCCAGGAAGATCCCACATGCCGCGGAGCAACTAAGCCCGTGCACCACAACTACTGAGCCTGCACTCTAGGTCCCGTGAGCCACAACTAATGAGCCTGCGTGCCACAACTACTGAAGCACACACACCTGGAGCCCGTGCTCTGCAACAAGAGAAGCCACCGCAATGAGAAGCCCATGCACCGCAACGAAGAATAGCCCTGCTCACCACAACTAGAGAAAGCCCACGCACAGCAACGAAGACCCAATGCAGCCAAAAATAAGTAAATAAAATAAAATAATTTTTTAAAAATCAGCCCACAGGTTACCATAGATTATCTACTTCTGTCATTGACCTGACAAACTGGTAAGTGAGGTGACAGATTCAAGCCAAGGGTTTGGAAGTCTTAAAGTTCTACACTTATTATTCATGTACTTTGGATATGCTGTAACTCAATAAAATAGTTATGGAGTTTTACTCTTTGTTACAATTTCCCTTTAAGTAGGCATAATTTATTTCTTCTTATGAGTTGTATGCTGGCTGTGTAACCTAATTTTTATCACTATTGAGTCCTGATTATTTTCCTTGTTGTTTTAAATAACAAAAGACATTCTAATTTAGTTCCTATTCAACCAAAATAAAGCAAATATCCTAATTTTAACATAGTGCTACCCCCTAAAGAGACTGGAAAAGTCAAGCATGGTTGTTTCATTTTAATACTTGATCTCTTAAAACAAGCTGACAAAGAAGTGACATATTTCAGTTGAATTTATCAAATGTTTATTATTTTTTGCTACCATTATTTGGGGGTAATTATGGCTCAATAATTCAGTAAACATGTTCTGATGTAAACAACTGTGAAAATTGCATTTTTGAATGCTCCAACTGTGCCCACAACATAATCAGAAGCAGTAATTTATTACTCAGACTAATAATTAGAAGTAATTAACTACTAGACACAATTAGAAATAGTAATTTATTTCTTAACATAATGTAAAGAGCTGCTTTTTCAATGCGTGTTTGAATATTTAGCAACCAGTAATTACTTTTAGAGGAAAGAAAGAAATGTGACTGTTTAGTTAACAACCCTAGATGCCTGGCACATGTGTCAGTCTGGCACATTAATATGAAGGTTTGACAAGTCACTGGGTAGAATCCTGCTGAAAATGAGAGTTCTGTGACAAACTTGGAAAAAAATGGTGTGAGGATTTCATATTTATTCAATCATTGAATGCATATTTACTATCTGCTAGGTGTTATGTCATCTGCGCTGAGCACTGGTGACATAAAAGTGAATGGGATAGACACAGCTTCCCCACACACACACAAGAGGTCAAGGTAAATGTGGTATATAGCATGATAGGGAAGTATCGGATGCTAAGGGAATTTAGATTAGAAAAGGGTTTTTTGGCCTGTTTTTAATACCTCACTAGAATTATCTGATTGGCATGTAAACCATGGTGTGAACTAGATGAAGAGGAGAAGAGTCTCTGGCACTAGCAAAAACACAGTTGAAACGCCCCTGAGATGGGAGTGAGCTGGGCACCTCCACAGAACTAAAGAAGGACCCTGCCGGCTGAAGCAGAAGAATAGGGGAAAGAGTAAGAGCTGGCACAGTCCCCATATGCATGGCTATACCAGCGACCTTAACAAGTATGTCTTCACCTTAAGAACAACGCTAGAGCATTGAAGAGATCTAAGGTAGGCAATGGCACCGTAAGATCTGCCTTTTTAAAAGAGCTTTCTGGCAGCTATTCAAGATAGAATGAGGGAAGGCAAGAGGAGATTTGGGGAAACCAAGGGGTATTTTAAGGAGCTGTTCAGCTGAAAGATACGCGGCAGCTTCAACTACAGTAACTGACGGAACGGAGAAATGTAGATTGAACCCTGAATATTTAGAAGTAAAACTGACAGTGCTTGATGATGGATGAAATAAAAATGGCGACAGAAAGAGAAGGGAGCTGACTGCTACAGCTGAGTGGTGGTGGGACCATAAACTGACCTAAGGATCACAAGGGTAGCATCAGGTTGCATTGTTGACTGATGATGCTTTTGGAGATGGGAGTTTGAGGTGCCCAAAGACATTACGGGGAGCTGTTAAGCAGGCAGAGTATATACCTATCCCTTTGGAGTTTCGATGACAGATCTCAGCCAGAGCTATGTATTTTGGATTCTCATCAGCATATAGGAAGAGATTTACTTGAAAGAGAATTTAGATTAGGAAGAAAATACAAGCTAGAACTGAGCCTGGGGAAACTCCATCTACACAACTCCAGCAACTAGGCACTTGGCATCCCTCCCCACGTCTCCCCAGTTGTTTCTCAGGATCCTTAATGGTGACTCATATGTGTTGACATTTCTTCCCCTTCACTCTTTTTAATGATATTCCTCTGCCCACAGGTCTTTCAAGGGAGGCAACTCTGCTGGTACCACCTAATAAGAACTAAATCCTGCTTTTCTTCCTAAGGCCTTTTCTGGTTCTCAAAGCTGCAGACCCCCGAGGTAACCAGCAGTGCTGTGCTCTCCTCAGTCTTCACTGTGTTAATCCATTCACACTAACCTCAATGCACAAATGAGAATGTCCCTCTCTGAAATTCTGCAGTGTGCATTCTTTCTGTCTGGAACACACTGCTGCTCTCTACCTGAGGACCAGGCACAGTCCACACGGCAGCCATAGGGCAGATGCCATGCTAGTCTCTTCAGTAGCTCTTCTCTCATCTGTCCTAAAACCATCCGCTCACTGGGCTTGAGCACATAGACACCTGGCGGGCGGCCGGATGGCGCGCTGAGGGCACGTTGATCAGGTCCTTGGATGAAACCAGTCTCTGCAACCCAGTTTTGTTTCAGCCACATAACCCTTCTGAAAAAAGTCAGTGATAGATAATACTCTGGTTTGGAGCCAATACCCAGGAAATCAATAGGCATTTCTATAGTGTTTGCAGTTTATAAAATCAACATACTTGATCTTTTTAATTTCCATAGCAATCCTATGAGGCAGATGTCATTATCCTCATGACACAGATGAGGAAACCAAGGCTCAGAGAAGTTAAATTACTAGATTCATACAGCTAAGGTGGTGGAACAGTAATTGAAAACCGTATTTTATAACTCTAAATTTTGGATACTTATTACACCAGGCTCAAGGCTGCTCAGGCTAGAAGAATCATAATTGTTAAAAGATTTCATAGGTCTATGTCATCACAACATGTGAAATCTGAACCATACATGATGGGATTGTCCAGGGTATGTGAGACTAAGAAAAGTTTTGATCACATCTAGTTATAAAAAAGCTGCAAAATTCATTGGCAGAGTCTTCATTTCAGGAAGAAGAAATTAATTTAGGAGTATTGAGAGATGATAAAGCATTATGAATTCAGAGACAAAAACAAGTGGAAAGCAAATTGTCTAGATCTCCATTTGTTATTGCAGCATTAAGTAGAAAAATAATTGGAACTGTGTATGTGGTCCATCATAGGAAACAGAATCATCTTCAGTGCTTATTAAAATGCAGGTTCCTTGGCCTTTCTCCAGACCAACTGTCTCAGAATTTCTGGAGCTGAGACCCAGTAATTTGCATTTTGAAAAGATGTTCAGTGATTCTTTTGTGCCCTTAAGTTAGAAAACTACTGAAATAGATCATTCAAGACTATTTACTGGCCCAGTAGCAGAAAATGAGAACAGCAGCTGGGTACAGGACAAACTAAATTTTCTTAATATAATGATTTTCACAGTAAGTGTAAGCCTTAGAGCCCTTGGACAAGTTCTAATCAATAGAGGCAGGTGTTGTGGGAAAGAAAACTGAATTTGGCTGTGGAAATTTTAAGTTCCTACCTTGCCAGATCATACAGAAAAAATAACATATTCTGAGCCTCAGTTTCCTCATCTAAAAATGGCGAAATTAATCTCTGCCTTACAAGGCTATTTTAAGCATTAAATAGGATTCAGAGGGTGGGACTTTGAAGAAGGTAAAACTCTATGCGTAGAAAACCACGTGTCTTTTGTTTGATATATGTTTTCATGAGTTCTCACCCATGCATCACCACTAGTAGGACCTCAGCTATTTGTAAACGTCAAAATCAAGTCCATGACCGTGAGGTCTTGACAAGTTGAGTTCTCAGTGCCCTGAGAGGCCAGTTTCCTATTTAATCTTGTTGCAAGAGATGGATGGCTGTAGGATATCAAGCTGACTGCTGCCAAGGAGAGGAAACAGGTAAGAGCCACGCAAACTTGTAGCCATACCTACACTCTTTAGTTTCCCCATTATATTTTCTCCTGTGGGTTCCAAAGCTGGAACCATCACCATCCCCTCCCCCCCAAAAAACCCACAGATTATTCTCTGAAAAGCAAAAGTTATCTTTACGTATTTTCTGAATGAATGATATGCTAAGACATAGCTCTCATGAAGTGTTTTTTAATTATGTTACCCTGGAACATTTTATTGTTGAAATATTTACTGGACACCTAAACATACAATACAATGAGGTTGATTCTACTATAAGAACACCCCGAATTAAATGAAAAATATCATTACTTCATCTTAGCTTAGATTGGCTTTCACTTCCTTTTCCCCTACCCAGTGTTTCTTCTTGTCCTCAAAGTACCTGTAGATGCATTCCATTTCTGTGGTCAGTCAGCAAGAATTTCCCCATGAGGAATTCTGCTTCTGAAAGTGGTTGAATTATTCTACCCCCAAATTCCCTTTATCCTCCTTCACTGTGTTCTCTTGGCACTGGAAAGGAATGAGTTTAATTCAGCTAGGAATGAGTTTTGCTACTTTCTTAGGGAGACAGGCTAAGCCATCCAGCATGTGCTTGTATGGATCTTCAGAAGCAAAGAGTCTTAGAAAACAGAAAAATGGATGAAAATGGGAAGAGAAAAGAAAAGAACTTGCTCGTACTGAGCACCTGCTACACAGAAAGCACTAGATTCATTGCCTTACTTAATTAAAACCCTGCTTCCCCCCCGACTCCCCACCATAAGCTTTATTGTTAATCTCTCCTAGCAGGGTCCCCACCTTTGGCTGCACTTACAGTGGAAATTTTATTTTGTTGGAAAATCCATCCAAAGAATGGCAGGATGAAATTTTTAACACAAACTGAACTTCCCCATAACAACCACTTATGCACTATCATTTATTGGTCCCCTTGGGCAGATATCATGTAATATATGCAGGAAGACCTGTTGCATAACACCTTTGTGGATACTTAAACTGCTAACTTTACTATGATGACTCTGACTCCACTCATAGTCAAACATAATGCTGAAAGGACTCTCACAGGTCATCTAATCCATTACCCGTTCCCCCACTTTAGAGATGAGATAATTGAAGGCAACCTAGCAAATAGGCAGCCCCCATAATCTTTTTATTTCTCTGCTCATCAGCAGGTACTTAAAAGGGTAGAGAAATTCCCAAAACCCACCCACCAAGGAGTGATTCAGCCTGATATTTCTAGGATTTCTGTTTAACCTTCTATTAAAACCTATTTTAATTGTTTATATTGATTTACCCACTTGTTTACATCGATTCTGGGGACACAGCCAATACCTTAGCCCTGAGCAGAATCGAGATACATCCAAATCATAACCCATGGGCAAAATGGCATGTCCTGCCCCATAACTGAAACCACAGCCATTTGAGCTTAGCCTCTAGGGGCAGGCCTTCCCAACATTATCGCCATCATTCTCATTCTTCAGGGCCATTGACAGATATCACTACACAGTGCTCAGGAGTAAAAAGAAAGCAAAGACGGGGCGGGGGTGGGGGGTAATCCATGTTTCTACAGAGAGAAGTGGAGACCTGATGACACCTAGAGCCAACAATAGTATGGAACCAACCTCCTAATTCTTGGGTTAGAGAGTTTTATTTTCCAAAAGTTTTCTCATTGAAGGAATGCAGAGTCACTTCCTGGCTAAGCCAAAGGTCATTTTGTATCTGGGAGGAAAAGAAATCCACTGAGGCTATTTCGAAAGCACCTAGGGTTTTTCTTGGGAAGACATAACAAGGAATCTCACAGAAAACCCAAGACTTAAACAAACACAGATAGATCTCACAGGATTGGAGCTGGGAAGTTGGAAATTTCAGCTACTTTTCCTGTCTCACAGAGACCAGGTAGTGTTCCTGAACTGCTTTTCTCTGGCATCAACTCCTTTCTTTCTCAGCTGTTTGGTCTGATTGGGACACAGCCCAATACCTGAGACTCAACTCTACGTCACTTCCAGGTGAGCACCTTTAATATTCTGACACCTCTGTGTCTCTACATTCGCTTGTATAATGATTCACTTTGGGTTCTGTGTCTTTCTCTGGTTCCATCAGCAATGGCTGGGAATGGGTTATGAGGCACCCAAGGAAAACAATTTCAAGGGTTGCGTGTGAGCAGATCAAACTAGAAGGGGAAGTTGGCATGGCAAACTGTCACCTTCAGCGTAACATTCAACTATGCAAGTGGATTTTATGAGATCAATTATTCATGGTTTCCTCTTCACCTCTTGCCTCTACTTCTCCTTTTCTTAAAATACCAGAGAATAAAAGAATCAGGGGATAAGCCAAAAGTAACATTTAGGATTCCACTAAGTAAACAGTAAGTTCATGACTCTGGAACAGAAGAAATACATATGCTTCCTTTAACACACACACACACACACACACACACACACACACACCACATCTATCCCATGTACTTAGCATACACAAACACATTGATAAATATTTAACAGGTATTCACTGAATGACAAATAAAAGAATGAATGAGTGAATGAACAAATAAAATGTGTATGTTTGTGTAGCTGTAAGTTCCTGTAACGGGTAGTATTACAAATTTCTGCAGAAGTGTTTTGCCCACATGTGATTAACTTCTCTTCCCTTCCATTAGGGTAACATGGAGAAGCAACCTAGTGTAGAGATAAGGAGCATGGACGCTGAAGATAGACTTCCTGGGTTGGATTAGTGTGACCTTGGACAATTAACTTCTTTGTGCCTCTGATTCTTCATCTTGAGGACAGGAATAAAAATAGTAGTATTAACCTTAGAGGGCTGGGGTAAGGAGTTGGGGTAAAAGAGTTAATATACAAAAAGTTCTTGGAAGAGTTTCTGGCATAGTAGGTGCTGAATAAGAATTTATTACAAAAATATAATAATTTATTATTACAATGAGACAAGTGAGTTGTTTCCATAAATTTAACGTCATTCAACAAATATTTATTGGTATATGTACATCACAGATATGTGAACAATATACATGTATATATGTACACACATAAGTTACAGACATATATATATGTATACACATATACACACACTTATGTATACATGTGTGTATATCTACCTGTCTATATAGTATGACCTTATGGAATACAAGGATTAATCAGGGAATCCGGTGAGGGAGGTAACAGTATAAGAATAACCCAAGAGGTTGAATTGAAAAGAAAAATGCTCCATAAAAGTACCCATAAGATTATGAGAAATAAGAATAGGAGATAAACTCTGCCTGGAAATTATCTCATGTATTGCTCAGAAATGCCAGTGGTTAGGGGAAGGTGGCCAGTTTGTACAAGAACTGAGCCAAACCTGAACTGACAAGAGCCCACGCACAAAGAAGCAGGGGCGGGGCAGAATAGGAGCAGCAAAGGCCTGCGCAGGCTGGGGGTGAGCTGGAGCCAAGTCCCGACCTGAGAGTCATAGGGCCTTGTCTAGGAGTTGAATGTGATCCAAAGAACATAACGCATTCCTCTCCAATTAGCATCCTGAGCAGAGTTAATTTTGGCTGAGAAGAGCCCAAAATGTGGCCAGGTCCTAAAATCGATGAATTGCACTTCCTGGCCAAGGATAGTAATTTGGCATTGCCCCTACCCAATGATCCATCTCTTACAACCTCCCACAGTCTTTCCTCACCCTGATCTGTTCAAATTCCAAGTGCAGCTATTAGCTGTCAAGAGACATATTGATCTGGGAGGGGATACTGTAGAGGAGCCCTGTCTTCCTTCCTGCGTACAATATGAGGACATTGTCCCATGTCTCCTCCCATTTAACTGAATTCTTTACTTTCTGCTTGTGTCCATGGACTCCAGGAGAAATTATCTTCCTTAGACTATTCTCACCCTGTAGGGTTTCTTTGTGGAGTTCAGGGGAGGGGTTTGTGTAACTAAAAACCTATTTCCAGTTGATTCTCAAGGTCATTTCAGGACTGCCACATCCTCATTTAGAATTGACCTGCCATGAGCATTCACTCTGAGCGTCTCTGTCTCAATCTCTAAAGCTCTGTCAGGGTCTGAAAGAAGAAATCCCAGTGTGTTTAAGAGCTACATATTTTAAAATGTCTCTATCCCATTTAATAGAGTCAGAACCGAAAATGAGCTAGCTGGCCTGAGGGCTGGAGAAAAAGTTGTAAAGATTGTTAGAAGGCCTGATTTAAAAACAAATATCATATAATGAAAACAGCATGGTTTCTAGAAATCAACACGCCTAGCTCTGCCAATTACCACCTGTGTGGCCCTAGATGTGTGGCTTAACAAATACCTGTCCCAAAGGACTAAAACGAAAACTCAGTTAGGCAGTGCTTGTAATTACCTAGCTCAGTGGGGCTCCCAAGTTTTCCTCTTCCTTCTTAGACTTCTTGTGATAAATGAAATATTCAGCAGAAACAAAGCACCTAGAAAAAGGAAGAATGGCTGTGATGTGACCCAGGCAAGTATGGTAAATTTCCACTCATTATTCATTCAAAAATTCTTTACTGAGTTCCTACTTGGAGTGGTTTTCAGGCCCAGTATGGGATGTTGTAAGACATACAAAATTGAGAAATAGACATGGATTCTACCCTCAAGAAGCTTAAAATCTAATACATGATAAAAGATGTATATGCAAAACATTAAGGTATAGGTCAGATCATAATCTGTAAGGTACCTCAGATTAGACCTAGAAGAGATACCAGTAATTACTTTGGGACTTCAGAAGATAAGAGTTGGTATATAGTTGCTACAGATAAAGAAAGAACTGTGGGCTGGAAATAAAAACACACAGGTGTCTGACAAAGCATTTAAACTATCCTTGAAGGACTGAGTTAGGGTCACTGATAGGAAATTCCATCTAAAAGAAAGGCATAATATCATAGCTAAACTTCCAGGTGTTGAGGACCTACCATGAATGGAGTGTTGTGCTAAATAAACACTTTTCAAGCATCTTCTCATTAATCCTCTCCCTGATACTGTAGGGAAGATACCATAGCTCCTATTCACATAAGAATAAACCACCTCTGAAAGACTGAATGACCTGTTCATGGTCCCACGGAACTGCAGAGAGCTGTGAGCTGGAGCCCAACTTGTCTGACTCTGAAGAACCTGCTCTGAATCACTCTACTGCACACAGAAGGAAGGAAAGGCAGAATATGCAAGGCAAGCAGTGAGTAGCCCAACTTGGCTGGAGTTTAAAGTATTTAAACATACACAAGAAGAAGCACATAGGAAAAAAGAATGGGGGAAAACTTGAGAAAACCCCATATGTTAGCTTAAGAGTTTTGGCCTTTGTTTTGTATTTCAGAACTAATTCAGGAAAGTATACACCAGAAAGATAGATATGTTTTCCATTAAGGAAGGCTTTAATCACAAAGACAGAAATAAGAAAGAAAGAACAAGTAAGGGGTCTCTCTGGCAGGAACTCTCTCATAACAATAAATGGATCAATCAAGAGAGGCTGGTGGTCCAGTTGTTAAGACTCCATGCTCCCAGTGCAGAGGGCATGGTTTCAACACCTGCTCAGGGAACTTAGATCTCACATGCCACACGGTGCAGCAAAAAAAAAAAAAAAAAAAAAAAAGATAGGCTAGGTGATGCTCCAATTACAAATAACCCCCAAGTATCAGTGGTTTAAAACAATACTCTTGCATGTCTACTGAGGGTCCACAAGAAAGCTCTTCTGTACATCACCTTACTCTAGGTCCTTGGCCATCAATGCCAATTCTGGCGGAGGGCAAGAGAGCTCTGGATGGTCTCGCAACTGTATTTAAAAGCTCCAGCCAGAAGTAACAGGCATCACTTGCATTCCAATTCATGGACCACCTGACCACAAGGGGATGTGACCCTAAGTTATGCGCAGAAATAGAAAAACCAGAATCCTGAACAAACGGCACTCATGGCTATGCCAGCAAACCTGAAGTCTGAAACTGCCCAGGGTTTTTTGAAGATCTCCTGTGCTGTCTTCTCTAGAAATGAATAACTGAGGGGGTGCGACCAAATGTAACCTCACACCACCCGTTAGATTTGAATGAACATTGAGATTACTGTATAGTTTTCAGTATGAAAAATAGTGAAACGACACTTTAAAATGTCCAACTAGGAAACGAGAACTCAGAAGGGAAACCTTAAGTAGAAGGGGGAACCCTAGTCTTTCTCTGGGGCTATGGTCTTGTGTCTGGACACAAAGATGCCCCTCACTAGGAAGAACTCAGCCAGGAGAAGGAAGGTAGAAAGCTCATCCAATTAAGTCCCATTTGTTTATTTTTGTTTTTATTTCCTTTACTCTAGGAGGTGGGTCAAAATTCAGAAAGAGAACAACAAATACCGTATGCTGACGCATATATATGGAATCTAAAAAAAAAAAAAAGTTACTGATGAACCTAGTTGCAGGGCAAGAATAAAGAGGTAGACATAGGGCTTCCCTGGTGGCACAGTGGTTGGGAGTCTGCCTGCCAATGCAGGGGACACGGGTTCGTGCCCCGGTCCAGGAAGATCCCACATGCCGTGGAGTGGCTGGGCCCGTGAGCCCTGGCCGCTGGGCCTGCGCGTCCGGAGCCTGTGCTCCACAACGAGAGAGGCCACAACAGTGAGAGGCCCGCGTACCGCAAAAAAAAAAAAAAAAGAGGTAGACATAGAAAATGGACTTGAGGACATGGGGTGGGAGGGCGAAGCTGGGCGAAGTGAGCGTAGCATCGACATATATACACTACCGAATGTAAAATAGTTGGCTGGTGGGAAGCAGCCGCATAGCACAGGGAGATCAGCTCGGTGCTTTGCAATGACCTAGAAGGGTGGGATAGGGAGGGAGGGAGGGAGACGCAAGAGGGAGGGGATCTAGGGACATGTGTATACATATGGCTGATTCACTTTGTTGTGCAACATCAACTAACACAGTATTATGTAGAAATTATACTCCAATAAAGATCTACTAAAATAAATAGCTCATCCAAGATGCAGTCTGTAGGGGAGTCCATGTCATGTGGATGCAGGTTACAGTGTGTGTGTTTCCATCCTGTTGACCCTGTGCATTCAGTAGCGTGTTGAATGTTTACATGTGTCAGCTGGGGCTCAGCTGAGTGGTTGTTTTCCTTATTTGGCTAGCGGATATTCATGTGATTGCATTTAGTTAGTGGATCAGCTCAGGGCTGGGCTCAGCTAGAGACCCTGGAATGGCTAGGTTCCTCTCCCTCACCCTCTCCATCACCCTCATGGCCTCTTCTTTTTTTTTAAAGAAGATGTTGGGGGTAGGAGTTTATTAATTTATTTATTTATTTTTGCTGTGTTGGGTCTTCGTTTCTGTGCGAGGGCTTTCTCTAGTTGTGGCAAGCGGGGGCCACTCTTCATCGCGGTGCGTGGGCCTCTCACTATCGTGGCCTCTCTTGTTGAGGAGCACAGGCTCCAGACGCACAGGCTCAGTAGTTGTGGCTTGCCGGCCTAGTTGCTCCGCGGCATGTGGGATCCTCCCAGACCAGGGCTCGAACCCGTGTCCTCTGCATTGGCAGGCGGATTCTTAACCACTGCGCCACCAGGGAAGCCCAGCCTCTTCTTTTTGATGTGGTCTCTCCATGTGGCTTCCCCACATGATCTCTCCAGCAAGGTAAACAGATTTCTTACATGGTAGCTCATAGCTCCCAAGAAAGCAAAAGAAGGAGCTTCTAGAACTTTGTAAGACTTAGGACTAGAACTTGCATGACATCACTTCACTGCATTCTGTTTGCTAAAGGTAGTCACCAGGCTAGCACACATTCAAGGGAAAGAGACTAGTCAAAGACATGGATACAAGAAAGCATGGAGCAACAGTGGCTGTCAATGTAACAGACCATCACAATATGCTGAAGGTAGTAATCTTACATTTACAGCCATTCCACCTCTTAGAATTTACAATGCTTAGAAAATATAGAGATAAGTCTTAAGAAGAGACCCCCCATGACTACCTTCTAAGAGAACTTTACCCATATCTCTCATCCTCTACCATAAACATTCTACAAAAGTGAGAGAAATTAACTCATGGGCCCTCTCAGAAGACTAAGCTAGCTCTTCCCAGGCATATCCTTGGAAAAGAGCCGACAGCCAATCCACAGGAGAAATGAGAAGGATAATGCCTGGTCACTCACTTTGGTAAACATTCTCAGAAACAAACTATCAAAATGTGTAATCCTGGTTTCATGCACTTAAGGATGGATCAGCTCTAATCCAAAGTGAAGGATAATGAGAAAAACAGTAGTGAGAATTCTGGAGTAGAAGGGAACACAACTTTCCTGCTTCCAGAGGGGCCAAATAATTCCCACCGGCCACATCCCAAGGAGAATAACAAAACCAGGATAAAGAAGGGAGAAGTGGGACTTCCCTAGCAGCGCAGTGGTTAAGAATCCACCTGCCAATGCAGGGGACACAGGTTCGAGCCCTGATCCAGGAAGATCCCACATGCCGCGGAGCAACTAAGCCCGTGCGCCACAACTACTGAGCCTGCACTCTAGAGCCCACGAGCCACAACTACTAAGCCTGCGCTCCATAACTATTGATGCCCGTGTGCCTAGAGCCTGTGCTCTGCAACAAGAGAAGCCGCCACAGTGAGAAGCCCGAGTACTGCAACGAAGAGTAGTCCCTGCTCACCGCAACTAGAGAAAGCCCACACGCAGCAACAAAGACCCAATGCAGCCAGTAAATAAATATATAAACTTACATATATATAAAAAAAAAAAGAAGGGAAAAGCCACCACCACCTTTATAGAAGGGATTTGAACTTGGACATGACAAAGCAGGGGGGTAGAAACAGAGATGGTAGAAGTTAAGTTTATTTGATGATGTTGTTTTAAAATAAACCCAATTACATATTTTAGTGGATTGTCCTGATAGTCTCATTTTAGAAACTAGTTATCCCTTATCTTCAACCCATGAGATCTTAGTGGCTCTCTGCTTTCCTATCTGAAGAGTTAAGATTAAAAACTACTGTCAAGAGCTGAAAAGTAATAGAGTAACGTTTCCAGGAGAGTAGGTTTCCAGGAGAGTCTGAAATTGAAAGAATCCTGCTGTGTTTTTAATCTTTCATTTCAGAATCAGGGAGATTAGGTGGATGGTCAGAAACTGGTTATTAGATGTATTAAAGTTCATCCAACTTCACAGCAATGTACATTGTAACTCTAATGTTTCCAGGAATAGAGGGAGGAGCGTGCATCCTCACTGCCACATTTATCAGAGCTTTAGCAGACAACACAGGAGCCCTATCTGCTCTAAGTTGAGCACTCAAGCTTTGACATCAGGAACAAACATGGGGATTTTGTAAAACTTGTTGTGTCAGTTAGGGTCCCAACAGGAAACAGCATTCCACTCAAAAGGATTTAACTGAAGAGAATATATGACCTTTGATGGAATTAAGAGAACCAGCTAATGATGGGGAGGCACTCAGAGACTAGCAATGAGTCATCACCACCCCTTCGGTTGAAGGGACAATGGGAGGAAATAGTGTTACCGGTGAGACCTGAAACCATGGGGAGGAAAATACCTGCAGAAACTCTAGTGTAGAAGGATGCAGTCATTCTCCAAACCGCAACACTGAAATAAGGGAGAGGTGAGGATATCAATAACCCAAACTTTCTCTCCTCAAACCCCTCAGACTCTCCAGTCTCCAAGTGGTGTATTTCATTGTCCAGGTCAAACCATAAGCCAGAGGACAATGGAGCCCTTAATAGAGTCCAAAGAAATCAGTCCCCAGAAACACACAGAGCTGGGTGGAAACGGGGAAAAATGAATTAGCCAAGGGGAGATAAGCATCAATGGAAAAAAACAGCACAATTATAAAAAGTGGGAGGGGCTAGAGAGTAATTACCATGAGCACAGCCACAGAGATAGGAGTATCATCAACTCTTTAAAACACTTAAAATTATATTTGAAGATTCACAGAGGAAAACACTGAAAATAATTTCATTCACTTCATATCACAGACTTTTACATACTGCAGAAGAAATTATGGGTGGAGTTTAAGAGTCATTGTGGAACACTACTTAAAAGGCAAGATTCTAACTAAAGGATCTAGCACCACCAAGCTGTGAAAATTTCACCTTCAGAAATAATTATTATGATCTTACGGTTAATTGAAACAAGTTGTACCTGTGAAATCCTATTCGTTCATAATAATAGTCCAGAGAGGAAATGAAACACTAAGTATAAAGAATTGCTGGTGTAAAACAAAAGAGTGATGACTACAGTAAGGAGTATTTAACTTTTTAGGAAATTTGGAAGAGAGATATATATGAGGATTTTGTTTCTTCTTTTCAGTGAACATCTATTTATAAAGTTTCAATATGTGCTATTTCTTTCTTTGTTAGTGGAGAAAGCGAATACAAAGAATGGGAGACAAACACTCCTAGGGATTATATACAGTAGCTAAGCACAAAGGTAGCTTAAAATGTGTTCCAAAATTCTAAATAAGACTCGTGTTCTTAAAGAGGAGAGTTAACTATGCAAACTCATTCCCTCATCTCCAAGGAAAAGAAACATCTGATGGCTAATTAAATAAAATAACACACACATTAGTAACATACATGTTTAATAAGACAAACAGATCAGGTTGATATATCATAAATCAATACTTGCTTTGCAGAGTTAATTCACGTACAGCACAGTCCTTGGCATCTAGAAGTTCGTCAGTGCCAGATCTTTTAAGTTTACTCTTTACATAAAATATAACATTTGTTTAAGAATAGCAACTCCAGCTGATTTCTATTTTAGAAACACACTAAGAAAATTTTATGACTGTTTAAGATCCTTGTTCATGCTTATTAATGACTCGTACTTACCTAGAAGCACATAGCAATGAGTGGCAAAGTGTTTATTTGTTTGTTTGTTTGTTTGCGGTACGCGGGCCTCTCACTGTTGTGGCCTCTCCCGTTGCGGAGCACAGGCTCTGGACGCGCAGGCTCAGCAGCCATGGCTCACGGGCCCAGCCGCTCCGCGGCATGTGGGATCTTTCTGGACCGGGGCACGAACCCATGTCCCCTGCATCGGCAGGCGGACTCTCAACCACTGCACCACCAGGGAAGCCCGCAAAGTGTTTTAATAAACTAAAAATCCCAAGAATGCAGCACAGTGCCCAGATCATAGCAAATATTCCATAGATGTTTGTTGAATGAAAGGGTATGACACTGAGTACCAGTAATATTAATAAAATCAATAAAAGCTAACATACACTTTTAATACCTCCCAAAGGATTTTCTCAGACCTCTTAGCATTTTTTCCTTCCTTTTTAAATCTTTAGTTAAAAAGATTATTTCTGGTTGAGAAGAGAGATGATAAAAGTATGAACTAAGCATCCCTCAGCCCCCTAACCTTACTGAGATGGTAGATCTTTTACAAGCATTCAGTGGTGAACGTTGTCTTTCAAAGAACATCTGTGGAGCACCTACAATGTCCTGTGTTCTTCACTAAGCTCTGGGATGCAAGGATGGGTAAGATATAAGGCCTTTGGGGAGAGAACATCTCAAGGTCAACAACATTGAATACCATGACTTCAAGGAGAACAGTAGAAGAGGCAAGACATACAACAATAAATGTATCCATACAAGGAATATCTAGGCGCCTAAGAGCAGTACAGATTGAAAGCACTACAGGAACCCAGAGGCGGGTGAGGTTACATAAGCCAAAATACCTGAAACCAAATACCAAATATGTACTGTGCAGATGAACAGCTCATTTCAGTTCTGACACGGCTGTGTTTTGTGTTTACCATTTCAAGGCTACCATGAAATAGGTCAGCAAGAACAGATTCTATAATAGACCCTAATGAAAGTCTCAGACAATAGAAATCCTTCTTTGGTGTTTGACACTTGTCCCAGGGAAAGCCTGCCACATGTCAACTCTGATAGAACACAACAGCCAATGTTTAAACATTCCATCTCCTCAAGTTGTCTTTCCAAAATGCACCCAATTCATCTTGTGTGAGGTCAAAGACGTGGTCAGATTTCTGAGTGATGAAATCATTCAGAAGGAATCCAGCTACCACATGCAAGATATTGCTATATTAATATTTGATTCAAGAGAATGTGGGACCGGTTATCAATAATTCAGTCATCATTTAATATCAGAGACATGGAGTGTGCCCAACTGTGGTATTAGTTTACACATTAGAGTGACTAAGATGTAACGTGTTATTGCCACTGTCACATTTCTTATGTTACACGATGACAGCATGGCTTATGAGGACTGAAATGATGTGCATATTCTGCCACCCAGATTCAGAAAACAGTTGGGAACAACTAAGCCAGCCCTACTGGAGGAGTTGTAAAAAGAAATGTAGATTAGGATTCTCTTTTAGTTTGGATTCTTCTAGAAGAATCAGTCCCTGAGATGGGGATTCAAATGCAAGTCACGTGCAAGTAGAAGGTGAAGGAAATACTAGCAGGGGAGTGGATGAGACAAGAGAGAGAAAGTGGCCAAGTGGGAGCACGGTGTCCGAATGTCTAGACTTCAATGCCATTGGGTCACTCTGACAGTCAGTGCAAAATATGCCCAAGGGATGAGGAAGCTAGGGTGTTTATACTACAGTCCCCATTAGTGATTGGTTGAAAGCTGCCCCTAGTAGCACTAGGGGCAGCTTTCAATCCACCCACAGGGAGGAAAAACATGCCTCAGAGAGAAAGTTCTCAAGCACAGGGATGGAGGGATTGGCAGTTGGAAATAGGGGATATGGAAGGGCACTGGTGGGATCTGTCACCATGTCACAACAACTGGCTCCTCGTCTTGTCCCCCTCACCCTAATAGACAGAAGGGGAGAGAACCAATATTAAGTACCCACTACATTATACACATATTGCACGTCGTAACATCTAATCCCTAAATAAAGGCATACACTTTTTCCAAGGGAATGAACTAGATGTCAGAAGAATAGGGGACTTACCCAAGCTAGCCCAGCCCCAGGAAGTAAGAGGACAGAGACTCAATCCTCTCCAACCTCTAAGCTGACACCTTTCCAACGAAGGGCATGCAAATTCCCCTGTGCAGCCACATCAGGCAATGCTAAGTCACTTAGATGCAATCTGCACACCTAGATTTTGACTGGTGGTTACCAAACAGCTCCAGTTTTGACTTTGTTTTCCCCCTGCCTCCTTTTACACCTGCTTATTGAAGTTGGGCTGCTGGTGAGTCGAAAGTCAGCCTTTAAAGAAGACAAGGGCTTATTAGATAAGCAGAGTGAAGCATAAAGAGACAGCCCACATGGAAGAACAGAATGAAAGTGGTGCTGATACTTCTAATGAGCTTAAGTAATTCTCACACACACCAGAGTTTGACGGCAACATCCATAAGCAAAAGCCGAGAGGTGAGGATGTGCGTGAGATGCTCAGGAAAAACAGGGTGATTCCTTTACCTGTAGCTCTGGAGGAAGAGTCCTGTGGGTACGCAGACACGAGCACTAGATGACCTTTGAAAGCCACGCTATTGACTCTGGTCTCCTTCCAGCGACAAAAAAACACTCTTGTGGGTTTCTGAGCAGGGAAAGTGTCACACACAAAGTAATCAAGAAGATTAATCTGGCAGCCATAAACCAAATGGGTTAGAAAAGGGAGGATTGGAACTGGAATGCAGTCACAAAATATAAGGAGCTTTTAGAAATGTCCCTTGGATCCCCAGGGTTCACATTTTTCCTTATTCATTTTTTGCTTTTCTAGCCTACATTAAGGACAAGGCAAGCTAGCTTTGCTCAAATCCTGAGCTGGGTTTCAAGAACTTACTCTTGCAAAGGACACTCAGAAAATCCCTTCTCCTGGCTTTGTGGAGTATAAAAATCTAACCAGTCTCATTTCCCTCACTTTTCACTCATCCTTCTGGTTCATAAGAGACTTTCAAGAAGTATTTTCTCCTTGTGATCGAAAGTGGCTATTTTTTCATCTCTATTGTGCTAAGCTTTTAAGTCAGAGCTAAAAAGTTCTGGTGTCTGGAGAGCCAAGATGCTAAATGTGGAAACCCATTATTTCATCTTGCCAGGTGAGTCTCAAAACTTTCTCAGGTATAGCGGCCCATGAAGCATGCCTGAGATGCTAACGCACACACATGCACACAAAGACCTGGCTTCTGCCTCTGTCAACACCCTGATAACACGTCAGTCCTGCCCTTTATCCAAATAAGGGGTTTGGTTCTCAGTCCTAAGGGCCATTAGGAAGACAATACAACAAATGTAAAAGAACAGGACTGCGGGGGCTTCCCTGGTGGCGCAGTGGTTGAGAATCTGCCTGCCGATGCAGGGGACACGGGTTCGTGTCCCAGTCCGGGAAGATCCCACGTGCTGCGGAGTGGCTGGGCCCGTGAGCCATGGCCGCTGGGCCTGTGCGTCCGGAGCCTGTGCTCCGCAACGGGAGAGGCCACAACAGTGAGAGGCCCGCGTATCGCAAAAAAAAAAAAAGAACAGGACTGTGTTGTTAGACTGGACCTTTCTAGACTTTTAATGAAACTCTGATTTGAAATCCCGTATCCACTTGGATACCAATCAATAGGGCAACTTCCAGGAGGCAGTATTACCCTGTCACTACTGATGGAAGTCCAGCTTTCTGCTAACTAGTGATTGGAAGAGCTGTTTATTGCAAGGAGAAAGTGACTATCAAATAAAGACTAAAAATCATTTTGAGTGGCAATTTTCCAATTTAAGTAAAACTGAAAAAAAAAAAAAAAAAAAAAGACCTAAACTGAGACTGGAGAAGTCCCTGGTGTCAGGGAAATTAGATCAAAATTGTTGGGAATTTTCAAGGCGCACTTAACCCTCTCTTCCTCAACCGATTCTGAACAAATTCAAAAGTAAGCTCGTGAGAAGCAGTTGCAGGATTAAAATATCACCGTTTCCATCCTACCACATGTGTCACCTCATCATCAAGATCCCAGATTTAAGTTCTCTTTCTTGTATGCACAATAGAAATCAACAATGGTGTAGAAACAAGAGAAGGACTTAATAGAACCTTGTGACTGACATTGTCATTTCCATTGTTGGTGAGTGTGAATGGTGGAAATGTGCATCCACGTGGTCTGGAAGAGTGAGAAATATCTCAAGTGAGACCCTATGACAAGACCAAATCCCAAGGCAGAAGACAGGAAGTGCAAGGGGTTCGTGACAAGTGACCCCTCCAGAGGGCACGAGTGGCTGACGCAGGCTTCTGAAGGACACGGAAAGGGCTCAAACTGAGTGGATAGCAGAGGATGTGGATGTATTTCAAGCTTGCTTACCCCTGCCCTTTCATTCACTCAGCCTTCAGCAGTGATTCTGAATAAGCAACTCCAGAAGATTTAAAAAACAAAAGCATTTTGGTGCGTCTATTTTAAGGATAGACCCGTTTCCAGCCCACTGTTACATGCAACTGATGCACAGCAAGGATGGATTTGTTACTAGACTTTTCTTTACAGCCTATAAATGTGTGTGGCTAATCCTATAACCACCTGCGGTTGTACAGATGGAAATAGCTCCAGCTGGAACTTGCACCAAGACTAAAAGGTGCTTGGCAGTGGCAATTATAGATTCTGATGGCCAAGGACTGGAATGGCTTGGCCTATTTTCCCTTTTCGGGTTCCAAACTACAGCGCAGGTGGACAGAGGTTGCCCATGCCTTAAAATATTTCTGCAAGGGTGAGGCTGGCAGGCATGACTGACCTATTTCAGTTCTGGAGAAATGGTTCAGCTCTTTATGATTCAGTATTTCTTTGGATGTGACCAAAGGAAATGAATTTATTTGATTTACTTATTATTGATTTTCTTCCATTTTACTGAGCTCTGAAAAATATTAAAAGATAATTATTAAAAATAGGGAATCAGATGTAGGCAGTCAAAAGGTCAAACTTCTGGTTATAAGATAAATAAGTACTAGGGATATAACGTACAACATGATTAATATAACTAACACTGCTGTATGTTATATATGAAAGTTGTTAAGGGTGTATATCCTGAGTTCTCATCACAAGGAAAAAAGGTTTTTTTCTTTTCTTTTATATCTATATGAGATGATGGAAGTTCACTAAACTTATTGTGGCAATCATTTCATGATGTGTGTAAGTCAAATCATTGTGCTGTACACCTTAAACTAGTACAGTGCTGTATGTCAATTCTATTTCAATAAAACTGGAAAGAAAAAAGAGCACAATTTTTTTAAAAAGGCAGTTATTAAAAATAGGTGTGCCGTGTATTAGTTATGTCAATAATAACGGCTAATAGACTTGCACTCTTTTGAGAGAGGAGGGAATGAACTCACAGGCACCCTTGGCCAGGAACAACCTAGAATTCAGTCTAGACACTGAGTCTATTCAGAGGTTTTCCACCACATCCCAGAGCTCTCTGCCCGTCAAAAGCTTGCTCTCGGCGCCTAGGAAATTTCATAGTTCATTGATGTTGGAGAATGTTACCTGGATTATTTTATGAAGTTGTGGCTGTTAGGAGCAATAATACATATGGGGACTACAAGTTTCATGTGATGCAAAACTTATGAAAATCTGAATGCCATTGCAAGACCAGATTTTTCCTGTTTTTAAGGAGGGTCTTCTCCTTACACATCTACAAAGCAAACCAGAATAATAACCTCCATCAGGTCTGGCTGTGAAAGACAATGAAGGTGTTAATTTTGTGTGAACCTAAGGTCTGTGTGCTTCTTTTGAGATCTTGAAAGCATCTGGTGGCCTATTGCCTCTCTTTGAAATGGTTATTCCAACACAGAGCACACCGTTTTCTGAACACCATTAGGCAGTTTTGAAAACATGATGAGGCCAGACATCTGCTCATGCCATCCTAGTTATGTGGAGATGGAGAATATTCTGCCCTGAACAGCCTTGGTAAGCCGATTCTAGGAGAAATGTATGGTTTATCATTCAGGGTACATTTAAGTTTTGCCAATCACATTCACTTCAGGCTTAGCTATTATTCTCCATCACATTCCTTGGGAAAAAAAGGAGACATTATTCCTATTAACATTATTATTATAGGATTATAATTCCCATTGATAAGATAAGAAGTCCCTAAAATCCACTTTATTTATCCAAGTTTCCAAAGCAACTGTTTAATTAATTGAACAATAAGGCCATTAGACTGAGGTGGCCCTAATGCTGAGGTAGCTCTAGGTAAGCAAACCAAAACTTAAACCTATAAATGCCTCAAGGTTACAAATCAAAGAGCTTAGGACAGCCAATCGCAAACAGCCAACTAGGCTTTAAGCTACAGCCAATCAAATAAATTCCTTTCTTCGCTTCCGCACTTTATGTAAGTCTTTCCCCTGAATCAGGTCATGAAGGGCTCCTAACCACTTCTGCTTTGCCACTGCCCTGTTCAAATTGATTGTTGCTCACATAACCCTTTTTTTCCTAACGTTTTTCCCCCAGAGATAACTGACATAGAGCACTGTATAAATGTAAGGTATATAACATAATAATTTGAGTTACATTTATTGTGACATGGTCACCACAATAAATGTAGTTAGCATCCATCATCTCATATAGGTTCCAAAAAAAAGAAGAGATGTTTTTTCCTTGTGATGAAAGCTCTTAGGAGCTACTCTCTTAACAACTTTCAAATAAAGCATACAGCAGTTTTAAGTACAGTCATCGTGTTGTGCATTACATCCCTATTACTTATTTATCTTATAACTGGAAGTTTGCACTCGAACTCTTAAAATTTTTACTATGCCTCAGTTTATCTTTTAACATGAGTTAGAAGCTAAATTGGAATTTCAAGACTCAGAATTACCATTCTGTTTAAATTAAGCTGACAGAAGTATATTAAACTGCTACTACAGGTCTAATGGTAGGGTAAACATTGAGAAATATATTTTTAAAAATAATGAAATTGGGACTTCCCTGGTGGCGCAGTGGTTGAGAATCTGCCTGCCAATGCAGGGGACACAGGTTCGAGCCCTGGTCTGGGAAGATCCCACATGCCACGGAGCAACTAGGCGCGTGAGCCACAACTACTGAGCCTGTGCCTCTGGAGCCTGTGCTCCGCAACAAGAGAGGCCAGGATAGAGAGAGGCCTGCGCACTGCGATGAAGAGTGGCCCCCACTCGCCACAACTAGAGAAAGCCTTCGCACAGAAACGAAGACCCAACATGGCCAAAAATAAAAATTAATTCATTCATTCATTTTTTTTAAACATAATAAAGAAATTGGCCTCTATCCTTGACACAAGTTCCAAAATGGATTTAAAAATGGATTAAAGACCTAAATGTAAGGCCAGACACCATCAAACTCTTAGTGGAAAACATAGGCAGAAACTCTATGACATAAATCACAGCAAGATCCTTTTTGACCCACCTCCTAGAGAAAGGGAAATAAAAACAAAAATAAACAAATGGGACCTAATGAAACTTAAAAGGTTTTGCACAACAAAGGAAACTATATACAAGACGAAAAGACAACCCTCAGAATGGGAGAAGATATTTGCAAATGAAGCAACTGACAAGGGATTAATCTCCAAGATATACAAGCAGCTCATGCAGCTGGATATCAAAAAAACAAACAACCCAGTCCAAAAATGGGCAGATGACTTAAATAGACATTTCTCCAAAGAAGATATACAGATTGCCAACAAACACATGAAGGGACGCTCAACATCACTAATCATCAGAGAACTGCAAACCAAAACTACAATGAGGTATCAATTCATACCAGTCAGAATGGCCATCATCAAAAAATCTACAAACAATAAATGCTGGAGAGGGTGTGGAGAAAAGGGAACCCTCTTGCACTGTTGGTGGGAATGTAAATTGATACAGCCACTATGGAGAACGGTATGGAGGGTCCTTAAAACACTAAAAATAGAGCTACCATATGACCCAGCAATCCCACTACTGGGCATATACCCTCAGAAAACCATAAAAGAGTACCACAATGTTCGTTACAGCTCTATTTACAGTAGCCAGGACATGGAATCGACCTAAGTGTCCATTAACAGATGAATGGATAAAGAAAATGTGGCACATATATACAATGGAATATTACTCAGCTATAAAAAGAAATGAAATTGAGTTATTTGTAGTGAGGTGGATGGACCTAGAGTCTGTCATACAAAATGAAGTAAGTCAGGAAGAGAAAAACAAATACCATATGCTAACACATATATATGGAATGTAAAAAAAAAAAAAAAAAAAAAGTTTCTTATGAGCCTAGGGGCAAGACAGCAATTAAGACAGTCAAAGAGAATGGACTTGAGGACACGGGGACTGGGAAGGCTAAGCTGGGATGAAGTGTGAGAGTGTCATGGACATATATACACTACCAAATGTAAAATAGATAGCTAGAGGGAAGCAGCCACATAGAACAGGGAGATCAGCTCGGTCCTTTGTGTCCATCTAGAGGGGTGGGATAAGCAGGTTGGGAGGAGGGAGGGAGGGAGGAGATATGGGGATATATGTATATGTATAGTGATTCACTTTGTTATACAGCAGAAACTAACAAGCCATTGTAAAGCCATTATACTCCAATAAAGATGTTAAAAAAAAAAAAAGATCCTTGACTTAATCACATCTACAAAGACCCATTTTTTTTTGCCATATATGATAACATTCACAGGTTCCAGGGATTAGGACATAAATATCATTTGGAGGACTATTTTTCAGCCTATCACACTACACAATTTCAAATTTTACTCTAAAGCTACAATAATCAAGACAGTGTGACACTGATATAAGGATAGACTTAGAGACTAAGGAACAGAATAGAGTCCAGAAATTCACCCTACATTCAAGTTCAACTGATTTTAACAATGTCTCCAAGACAATTAAATGGTGAAGGATAATCTTTCAACAAATGGTGTTTGGAATAACTGGATATCCATAAGAAATAAAAGAATAAAAACCCTAAGACCTTTATCTCATGCATAAGCAAAAATTAACTTAAAAAATGGATAATAGACCTAAATGCTAAAATTATAAAACTTCCTGGGCTGAGTCTTCCTGGGAACACTGCCAGGATGTCAGTGCTTTTTTCACCTAAATTAAAGGGGCTTTCCTAAAGGACACAGACAGTCTAGAAAAAAAAAAACTGCTGAGAAGCATAACCACAGAAGACACGTGGAGTGCCTCTACTGCAGATTCCAGCAACCCTAAAGAGGTGAGATTTGTCGCAGAGTTAAACAGGGAGATGTAGAGTGCATTTAGGGGAAAAAGGGGAAAAGGTTAAAATGTAGGGCGGTTTTGGAGGGTCAAACAGAAATCTAAAGGGGTAAGAAGAATTCACACTTATTTTATCTGACTTAACGCTTTACGTATGACAGGCCACTTATCTTCCCAACAGCACTTTGAAGCAGTTACCACAACTGACGTTTTACAGATGAGGGAACTGAAGCCCGTAAGTGACTTGTGCAAGGTCATACATCTGGTAAATAGAACCAGAATTCAAATCTAAGTGTGCCTGATTCTACTACTGCCTACCTTTCAGAAAGTTGTGTTAATTAAAAGTACTAATTCCCATAAAATAGGGAACAGAGGGCTTGGTACATCATAAGTATGAAATGACATTTACCCCGTTTGCTCAAGACTCCAATACAGAACACCTGAGGAGGCCAAGCCACCCAGCAGCTAAGCCTCACTGCTCACCATGTGCAAATTCAGGCTGTAAATGCTGCTACCCGAGGAACACAGGACAAAGAAGCTACCTGGGGGGAAATGAAGTATGCCTGCTTATGAGGATTTGCAGCCAGGACGACAAAGCCCTTCCAGTAGAATACCTGGACCCTGGGGACATTGCAGAGGGGTCCCTTGAAGTTGCTACAAAGAACATTAAAGAGGACAGATAGACAGAGAAAGCAGATCAAAACACAAAGGACAGGAGGAAAGGGACAAATCACTGAGCTAGAGAACAGTTAACAGCCCCTGGCGTAAATAAGTTGTAAGATTTCACCTAATTCTTTTGCAAACCTGTATGCATTTCTGTTAAAAACCAAATGGGCACTAATTAAGAAAGCAATAGAAATAAGTGCATGACCTGCTGAGGATAAAACAGGGATGAGCTGAGTGCCTCTGCCTGGAGAGACTGAAGGATTAGACAGCTGGCGGCTGGTGGTTACTTATCAACCTCCAAAACTAGTACTAAGAAACGTTTATGTGATAATAATAACAACTAATGTCCACCGAACACTTGCTATGTGCTTTGCCTGGGTTATTTATTTATTATTCACAATCTTATGAGAGCCCACAATTATCCTTACTTAACCATGAGGAAACTGAAACCAAGAGGGTTAGCAGGTATTGAATTTAAAATTAGAATTGGTTCTATTCAATCTTAAAAATGAAGCCATTTATTATAGCTGTGTGTACATCCTCTCTCCCCCAGAAGTAGTCTAATAACACATCTTTCCACTCCTCTCCTCCCAAAAAACCTGGCAGTAGTCGGCATTTCCTTAGGGGATCTGCTTTTAGAATATTCCAATTTCACTCTTGCAAAGTGCATTAGTCACTATGGAAACAGTTAATTCATTGATAATAGTGGAGATCTTTTATTAATAAGGATACAACAGCATATGTGACCCGTAATTAGCAGCTCTGCATAGAAAGGCATCCCAGAAAAAATGTATAGCATGATAGGATTTTGGCCTTACTACAATCTGCTGCAGGATGTAAATACAGGGCAACCACTCTTGGTGAGTCCATTTGGTAAATCTTCTGAGGATTGTTAAGTACTGGTCTCCCCAGACCTCATTTCCCAAACCTGCCGCTTGCACAGAGGCAGCGAGCTGCCTGCTGAGCACAAAGTGGTCTCCATCCTTCCCACTCCCTCCTCTCAGAGGGCTTTCAAGTGACTTGGGAGATGACCAAAGAGTTACTGGGCCTAATTAGCTCCCCTGCCAACTGGAGCACTCCCTCCCACACCCCACGGCCTTCCACACAAAAGCTGCAAATTGCTTTCCAACCTTTGAAGCCATCCCAGGAAAGCACTAAAGAAGAGTTTCCTAGCTGTGTCTTTAGTGGTAGGCACCCTCTGATCAAAAGCCTGGGCAAAGAGCGAGAGAACCAGCCCCTGATGGACAGTGGCTTCAGAGAAGCGCTGATGCCCGGAGCTAATCAGGGCCAGCAGGGGAAGGACCAGGGCCTGAGTGTAAAAGCCCAGCTTCTGATGCCTGCTGTGTGGATCTGGCCATTCAGGCAAAAGCCAAAGCTCTCCCCCTCCCCCTCATTCTCTTTTTCCTTCCCTGGGCAGTGCTGGCCTGGCTTCCATGCTCAGAGGGCAGCAAAATCAGGACAAAAAAGCTTTCTGCTTCTGAATCACTCCTTCACTTCCTTGTCTGCAGCCCCTCTGTGTTCAGACAGGCTGCATCTGAATTCTGGCTCCAACACCGACTAGCAGCAGTGTGACTTTGGACTGGTTCCTTGATTCTCCAGGCCTCAGTTTCCTTGTCAGACTGCCTGGTTTGCATTCCAGCACCATCATTTAATAGCTGGAGAGCTTGGGGAAGCTACTTCTTTCTGTACCTTGCTTCTCACACATCAAATGAGGATAATAACAGCACCTGTCTCAGAGGCAGGAGCTGGAACCCACGGGGGCTACCTGTGAGTCTGCAAGCACAGTGGGAGGGGCGGGATGGTGGGAGCCGGAGCCAGGAAGGAGACATAGCCACTGCTGGTGGCATCCCTCTTTGGTCTAACCAGCATCCAGTAAGCCAAAGAGCCTGGGAAGCACCATTTGCAAAGGTCCATCCTCTGGGGTGCAGGGCAGCACAGGAAGGATGAATCTGAAGGCACAGAACTGTATGCTGCATAGGACCCAGAGGTTTGTCTGCAGGGCTAAATAAGCCATGCAAAGCCCCTAGCACAGGGACTGGCACCTTACAGGTGATCGATAAGTGTTATGTGGCAGTGAGCAGTTATAATGGTTAATTTCGTGTGTCAGCTTGACACGGAGTGCCCAGATTAAACAGTATTTCTGGGCACATCTGTGAGGATGTTTCCAGAAGATACTAGCACTTGAATCAGTGGTCTCAGTAGAGCAGATGGCTCTCCCCAGCGTGGGTGGCCATCATCTGATCCTTTGAGGGCCTGAAATAGAACAAAAGCGTGTCAACTGAAAAAAAAAAAGTGCACAAAGTGAGAGTTGTGAGTTAAGTTTTATGTGGGGACTATAGCCTGGGAGACAGACTGTCAGAGAGCTCTGAGGAACTGCTCCGAAGAGGGAAGGGGGGACGTCAGCGTATGTATGATTTTAGTGAAGGGGGACATGCAGTCATGCACATATTTTGGGAGAAGGTTGCTGCTAGTCATGAGGAGTGGATGTCACTGTTAATGATTTTAATGCTCTTCTAGATATGAGGAGATACAAGAAATTGGGCTCATAAAATCTCCTGAAAATATCTAACTATCTGAAGGACTGTTCTACCAGTTTTCCCCAGAGCACAGAGTGCTTCGTTCCTGATCTCCACCCTGAACTCCTTTCAGGGTGTGTGGAAGGCCAGTGACTGCAGTAGCTGGTGACCTAATCTTTATAGAGGCAGGTGGTGAGAAACAATTTTTAGTTGGCAAGGGAGAGGAAGACATTTCCACCCCTTTCTTCCTGCCTCACTGCTTGAGCTGGTTCATCTCATCTCATCTTGTTTCACCCTCAGCCTGGGATTTACACATCAGCTCCCCTGATTAGCAGGCCTTCAGACTTGGACTAAGTTATACCAAGCACTTTCCTGTGTCTCAGCCTCCATTAATGCATGAGCCTATTCCTCATATAAATCTCTTTTAATATGTATCCTATTGGTTCAGTTTCTCTGGAGAATCTTGACTAGTAGAGCGGTCATAGCATTCATAGTTGTAGGGGTGACAGAACTATGCGGACAGCTAATCCCCATGGCCATGGGTGAGTCCCTGTCTGGCCTGACCAACATTGTCAATCACTGTAATGCTGCCCCCCTGATTCCAGAGTGCAGAACCCCCTTCCCTAGTTCCAGCTGCAACCCAGCAACACACAAACCCAGAACATCCCTTTCTCTGCCTTTTTTCCTCTCTTGTTCCCAAACCCAGACTATTAATGAAAAGTGTCACAGAAATATGCCAGCCAGTTTGATACCAGAATGCAGCCCACAATTGCTGCTATCATCTTGTGTTGCTGGAGCACTCTCCTCACCACGGCACCTCTCAGAAGATCAACCCTGCTTCTCTTTTACTGAATCAGGATCACAAAAAATGTATCTCCCAGAACTCAGCTATATGGTGCAGGACAGTGGTTAACAGTATAGACTGGGGAATTAAGTCTGAGACCTGGCTGTCCACAGACTTGCTATGTGACAATGAACAGATCACATAATCTTGCTGAGCCTCAGTTTTCCCATCTGTGAAATGGGTCGTTCTGACAATTAAAAGAAAGAACCCATAGAAAGCAATTAGCACAGTAACTCACACATTATGTGCTTAAGTAATGTTAGTTATTATTTCCTATTATTGTGTCTCTGCTCCCTTAGCTGTCTTGTCTTCTTTTATGCCTCTCTTAGGAGAAAATGTGTCCCTCCATCTTTACAAGTATAAATTCACTTCCTCTTCTCTAGTAACCTTTTTGGATTTCTATCAATTATCTCTGCTTCTTTTCAGTCTTAGTATTCACTCTTTTCCTTGTGCATTCAAGTGATTCTCTCCATATTTGTACATAATTGACTCGAAAAATATACAAATCACAAGAAAATCTTCTTCCTTACTAATAAAGAAATAAATGTTAAAACCATTCCAAACATCTACCTTATATGTACCAAAATAATAAAAACAACTCTATTCATTCACTCTTTTCTTCAACTGGCCAAACACCATGAGGAGAAATAAGTTTGGTTTTTGCCCTATAAAGTGGCACAATCCTTGCAGAAAGCAATTGGATAAGTGGCGACAGGAGTCATACAAATGTTTACACTCTGATCCAGGAATATCAATTTGGAAAATGTATCCCAAGAAATTAATGCTAAAGGAAAAATGAGTTCTGCAGAGATGTTTATTAGCTGCCCTAAATATTACCACTTGAAACTAGAAACAGCTATTCCTAGACTGACTAACCTGCTCAAATACTGCACATACTGGGAGAGGATGTGGTCCTGAGATGGCAATTAGGATGGAAAGAAGAAGAAAAGTACTGTGCGTCCATTGTTACCATAACTGCTTCCAAGAACTCTATACAGACCTGAAATGGACCACAGGGTGATGTAAGGAAAAGGAAGTTAGAATCAGCTATAAAAATAGCAAAAATAAAAACTTTGTCTCTTAAAGCCACAAAATAGAAATAGGCAGCAGAATTTTAAATAATTCATGCTGCAAATGGTGAAGTGTTCTCTGCTCTTATGTCATTCAGCTTGATAGAAAATTGTTGTCATCTTATTAGGTGGCAAACTAAGAAACAGTGGCAAAATACAATGTCCCTGCTATCAAAAGCTCAGAATCTAGACAGCTACTCACCAGAAAATTGCTCTATTAGGAAAGAGGAAAGGATGGATTGCTCTGAAAACACCAAGATGACTGGGACCAGGAAAATGTTTTCCAGAGGAGGCATCACCTGAGCTAAGAGGAGAACTTAATCCAAGCAGAAAGTGTGTGGGAAAGGAAATTTCAGGCAGAGAGAACAGTACTGAAAGGTAGATAATTTATATAAAAGAGAGTGGAGCCTTCCAGAAACTGCAGGTTGTGCAGTATAGCTGGATCATGGCATCCCGGAAGGCAGGTGGAGATAAGGCCACCAAAGTAAGCAAGAACCAGATCAAGAAGGACCAACATGTTGTCAACTGTGAACTCCACACAGAAGGTTCTGGAAAGTCCTGAAAGACTTGAAGAGGAAAAGTTATATAATGACAACTATTGCAAATAAGATGAGGAGTTACTGATGTCTAGGTGACTGGTTAATGTGAATAGTTTAATAGAGTGAATTTATACTCAAGGAGAAAAAGTCAATCTATTCTAAAAGAAGAATAATTTCCTTCCCCTCTGCCTACTAATATTCTTAAGCCATGTATCTTTTATCTTAAAACAAGAAAAACACATTTATTCAACAATGCAGCCTACTTTAACTGCTGTGGCCCAGTTTTCTGGATATGTGGCTGATACTTCCTACTTCTACACTTCCATTTATTTTTTGAGTTTCAAAAATTTATTACTCAACAACTATGTTATATGTTAACATGTAGTCAAATCCATTTTGTAAAGAAACTATCACAGTTATACCTGTACTTTTATAATATCCAGTTACAAAATATAAAATAAGCAGAAAAAGATTTTGACAAAATTCCAATATCCATCCATGATAAAAACTCTCAAAAAAGTTGGTATAGAGGGAACATATCTCAACATAATAAAGGCCATTTATGACAAACCCCCAGCTAACATCATATTCTATGGAGAAAAGCTGAAAAGAATTTCCTCTAAGATAAGGAACAAGACAAGAATGCCTACTCTTGCCACTTTTATTCAACCTAATACTGGAAGTCCTAACCACAGCAGTCAGATTAGAAAAAGGAATAAAAAGCATCCAAATTGGAAGTGAAGTAGTAAAACAGTCACTCTTTATAGACTGCATGATCCTGTATATAGAAAACCCTGAAGACTTCACCAAAAAACTATAAGGATTAATAAACAAAGTCAATGAAGTTGCAAGATACAAAATTAATATACAGAAATATGTTGCATTTCTGTACACTAATAATGAACTATCAGAAAGAGAAAACAACCCCATTTACAATTGCATCAAAAAGAAAGAAATACCTAGAAATTAATTTATCCAAGGAGGTGAAAGACCTGTACTCTGAAAACTGTAAGACATTGATGAAAGAAAATGAAGACACAAATGAATGGAACAATATTTCACGTTCATGGATTAGAAGAATTAATATTGTTAAAGTGTTCACATTACCCAAAGCAGTCTACAGATTCAGTGCAATCTCTATCAAAATACCCACGGAGTTTTTCATAGAACAAGAATGAAAGAGTTCTATGAAACACTGAGACGCTTGTACACACTCAGTTCTTTCTTAAGTTTTCACGTATCTACTGGGGTTTAATAACATGAGGGTCTCTAACACGTCCAGTTGAAGCCATTCTTCTTAATGGACAAATGTATTTGCTAGAACCCTTCTGATTGTAGGTAACAGAGAACCAACTGCAACTTCCTTATGCAAAGGAAATAAAGAAGTTAATCAACCTAATGAAGAAAAGCAAGAGTATGACAGGGTCTGAAGACAGTGGAACCACAGACTGGAACCTGCCTGGTCTCCCATACTGGTTTCTATCCCTGTTCCTCTCTGTGTGGTGCCTTTAGTGTCTACCACTACAGACTGGATTTTTTTTTTTTTTTTTTTTTTTTTTTGCGGTACGTGGGCCTCTCACTGTTGTGGCCTCTCCTGTTGCGGAGCACGGGCTCCAGACGCGCAGGCTCAGCGGCCATGGCTCACGGGCCCAGCCGCTCTGCGGCATGCGGGATCCTCCCGGACCGGGGCACGAACCCGTGTCCCCTGCATCGGCAGGCGGACTCTCAACCACTGCGCCACCAGGGAAGCCCTGGATTTTTATATTAAGAATAAATGTCATTGGATTGTCCCACTTTTTCTGTCTTATGGATTTGGTCACCTGAAATTGACAACCCTCAAGATGTCTTTTGCCCCAGTTACAAAATTTCCAAGAAAAGGATTCACTGGCCAAGCTTGAGTAAGCTGTCCATCTCTAGACCAATCCTCCAGGCCAGAGGACCAAGTCAAGTTATATTTTTATGACAACTCCCATGTAAATCATTTGGTCAAAGATAAAGAAAATTCCTAGATAAGAGGGTTAGATAGAAAAGCTCAGGGGTTGGCCACAAAAAAATGATGAAAGCAAAACATGCACTAATATAACATCTGTTTCCCTCTGCCGTGTTCCTACCACATCACTTGACCCAAGCTCTTTGTTACCTTTCCTACACTAAACATAGCTAAACTCATCTTTTAATTTTTCTTAGCACTTTTACAGCCTCAGCTTGCTCTTTCTGATGTTGACATATTAATGTTCATAGGTGTCTACCTCACTTGCTATAAGGATCACTTATACAGTCAATGGTCATTTTGCACACCTCCCACACCCAAGGTTCCCTCTCCCTATTTGAAGTCATTGGTCTGAGAGGCATAATCTATATTTTCTCTGGATTTTTTACAATATCCCCAGCTTGGTGGTAAAAAGGCACTTTAACAAATCAAATCACCATATTCATTCATTTCTTCCAAGAACATCGAAGCATCAGACACTGGGCTGCATCCTGAGATTAGAGAGGTTGCCACAGGAAAAGGAATAGATACCGAGAGATGGCTCTTAACAGCCTTGAGAGTCTGGCAAGAGAGGCAGACATGGGTACAAATTAAATAGGGCCCAGTATGTCAAGTGCTGAAGGTCATCCTGCCATGGTATACAGGGGCCCTGAGAAAGGAGGAACTAACTCAGGGGAGGAACTGAAAAAAGCAAGAGTCTCTTGTACTAGCTTTGAAATATACATCTCCTCCTTTTCCATCTTGTCTTAGCAAGGAAGGACACTGCTGGAGTCACAAGATCATCGAATCACTAGCCTTGAAAGTAGAAGTGACCTGAAAGATTATTCAGCATAAATTTCTCCTGCTAACCTGTCTCTCCCCAGAGGCTCCTACAATGAGGACCTCACTGAGTTACAAGTGAACGTGTTGGCAGGGTAGAGAAATCAAAGTGTTTGGAGTCAGACAGGTCTAGGCTCAAAATACAACACTTAGTAAATATGTGACTACAGACTGGCCACACAGCCTCTCGGAGCCTCAGATTTATTGCCAGTTAAATGTCATCATATTACTTGCCATACTGGGTTGTGGCTTTTAACTACTTACCTCCTTGAGGCATTCTATTGTGGGACAAATGGAATCAATAAGAAGCTCATTGTTGGGTTAAGATGAAATCTGCTTCCTATGCACTTTGTATGCATTGGTCCTGAATTTGTGCTTTGCACAGGAGAAAGGAAAAAGAAGCTCACTCCCCTATCTAAGAATAGCTCAGACTGGACTATTATAATATACCAAAGCCCTTTTTCCATAGTTGCCTCTCCCCACTGCAGTGAATTCTCCTAGCTTATTGCATTCCTGCTAAATCTTTGTATTTTTCTGAATTCAACCATCTCAGCCCTCAGAGATTCAGCCTAGTGGCCCTCACAGTATCTGCTTATTACAATAAACAGGCTTCAAATTAAATCTTGGGTCCCACAATTCCCTTTCAATAGAATCACATAAAATGGAAGTGTCAAAAGCTGGAGAAGGTATAGCTGTTTGACAATTGAAGATGGAACCATGGGCTAGAGGAATTCAAACCAGCTCACTGGGTCACACAATAGATGTTTCTATTACAAGAAAAATGGTGTATAGGATCTCCTGCCTCCCCCAAATCAAACTTATTGTGTTCTTATGCCAAAAGGAATCCCACTGACAGATATAAAATATTCACACCCCAGCCTCTGTAGCTGAATGGCAAGCTTTCAGTTCTCACACACACCATCTTTAGCAATGCAAAGCAAATAAGATGAGTTCTCTTTCATAAGAGAATGACAAATATCTTACTGATCCCTGTATAATGCAAACTCTTCCAATGAATGGTGGGCTAACAGTCCAATTATTTTAATGCATTTTCAAACTGCACAGCAAAACAATATGCCATATAATATATATAGTTAAATTTCACTTTCTGTCCATATTTCCCAAATATGTTTTGTGGGGTTGTGAAAAGGGAGAATCAGGTAGCACACCTTAACATCATTTTTAAAATTTAAGGAGAAAAGTAGCAATTTAGAAATAACTGCACACTTCAAAATTTTCCTTTTTGCTATTTATCTGCCATTGTGGCGTATCCCAGCAGGTGAAAGAGTGAATGAATATGGTATAATAGGATTTGGAGTGAGATGGAAGAGATACAATTACCAATTACATTGTATCTTAACTTTGAGATGCTTCTTTCAAAATTATATGTTCATTTGACATTTCCCTGGAAAATAGTGGACGGGGAAAGATATTTTTCAAAGCTCTTGGGGCAGCTATTCAAAAACCAAAGTGCTAAGCAGACCTGCATATATGGAGAAAGGTCCTTTGTAGCTGAGTGTGACCCTAGTCGTTTGACCCGAGTCATCCCACCACAATGGAAGATATTCTACAAACATAATTACCTGTTGTTTAAAATGATCTTTTCTAATCTTTTTAAGACATTTGTAATATGAAACACCATTAAAGAAAGGGGCTGGTATGGGAGTCATTAATGAGTTAGGTAGTGTTGGATACAGATGGAAGTAAGACACCTACTGGGAAAAAAACAAATGTGAGAACCCTTGGAAGTAAAAGAGATTTAAAAGGCAAATGGAAGGAAGATGGAGACAAACAGCTTAGAGGGGTCTTCACTCTGCAGCTAAGGTACTGCAGCAGAGGTGGTCAGAGCACAGGTTCTACATCAGACTGCCTGAACAAGCCAGTCTGTTAGCATCTAAGCATTACTTCTGCATCTGTAAGATGGGATAATAGCAATATCTAGCTCAATGTAAAACATTTGCATAGGACCTAGGATGAGAAAAGCACAACTGCAATTAGCTATTAGTGTAGTGATAATAAATAGTCCTTAGACCCAGGCAAGGGAACCTGCATGAGTTAAAGTGCTCTCCTGATTTTCTAAAGACATTTCTGGTACCTAAAATGGGTCTTGGGCAAGCAATACCATCAGGCAGAGTGTACCAAGCCTGGACCAGGAATAGACCCTCAGGTTCGTTTTTCCCTTTTGAGGTGCTCTTCAACTCTCTATTACCACTCCTACTATGTGTGAGGTTGACCAGATGCCCAATAGAGCTCCAGGACTTGTGCCTATTAAATTGTTCAGGAACCTAATGGCTGGGCCCTGGTTCCAGAGGGCTGGCCTGGCAAGATTATTGCTCCCACTGGAAAGTTTGGTATTTCTTTGGCCGGACTCATGTAAGATTTGGCCATCAGAATGGTGCTGTCATGTTACAAAGGAGGCAAGGATATACAATGGAGAAAAGACTGTTTTTTCAATAAGTGGTGCTGGGAAAACTGCGCAGCTACATGTAAAGGAATGAAATTAGAACACTCCCTAACACCACACACAAAAATAAACCCAAAATGGATTAAAGACCTAAATGTAAGGCCAGACACTATCAAACTCTTAGAGGAAAACATAGACAGAACACTCTATGACATAAATCACAGCGAGATCCTTTTTGACCCACCTCCTAGAGAAATGGAAATAAAAACAAAAATAAACAAATGAGACCTAATGAAACTTAAAAGCTTTTGCACAGCAAAGGAAACCATAAACAAGACAAAAAGACAATGCTCAGAATGGGAGAAAATATTTGCAAACAAATCAACCGACAAAGGATTAATCTCCAAAATATATAAATAGCTCATGCAACTCAATATTAAAAAGAAAACAACCCAATTAAAAAATGGGCAGAAGACCTAAGTAGACATTTCTCCAAAGAAGACATACAGATGGCCAAGAGGCACATGAAAAGCTGCTCAATATCATTAATTATTAGAGAAATGCAAATCAAAACTACAGTGAGGTATCACCTCACACCAGTTAGAATGGGCATCATCAGAAGATCTACAAACAACAAATGCTGGAGAGGGTGTGGAGAAAAGGGAACCCTCTTGCACTGTTGGTGGGAATGTAAATTGATTCAGCCACTATGGAGAACAGTATGGAGGTTCCTTAAAAAACTAAAAATAGAATTACCATATGACCCAGAAATCCCACTACTGGGTATATACCCAGAGAAAACCATAATTCAAAAAGAGTCATGTACCCCAATATTCATTGCAGCACTATTTACAATAGCCAGGTCATGGGAGCAACCTAAATTCTCATTGACAGACAAATGGACAAAGAAGATGTGGTACATATATACAATGGAATATTACTCAGGCATAAAAAGGAACAAAATTGGGTCATTTGTAGAGACGTGGATGGACCTAGAGACTCATACAGAGTGAAGTAAGTCAGAAGGAGAAAAACAAATATTGTATATTAACGCATGTATGTGGAATCCAGAAAAATGATGAACTGGTTTGCAAGGCAGAAATAGAGACACAGATGTAGAGAACAAACATATGGACACCAAGGGGGAAAGCAGGGGGTGGTGGTGGTGGTGGGATGAACTGGGAGATTGGAATTGACATATATACACTAATATATATATAATAGATAAGTAATGAGAAGCTGCTGTATAAAAAAATAAATAAAATTCAAAAAAAATGGTGCTATCATGTTAATTTAGGGTGACTCAAGCTGTTTATGTAGACATGGGGCCTATAAAAATTTATCTTCTGGGGCTCCTATACACCTTAGGGACAGCCTTGGTAATATGATGTTATTCATAGTGTTGGCTACTCTTTTTCTGTTCCCACTCAAGGAGAGGACTCAAAAAGTTCAAGTGAAACATAGCCAGGAAATTCTAGATGGTGCAAGATACAACAAAGTCTAATTATTTCAAGCCATTTAATTACTTCAAACAGAAAACCACTGTCAATTACTAGGGAGATGGGGAAGTTCTCCTTCCCAGACTCCCACAACCCCTACTGGTGCATACTGAACTTCAACCAGCCCCAGAAGATTTTTCAATGCCTAGATAAGAACTTTAAAAGTTACTACTAGTCAAAGAAATAAAATTAAAATAAAGATTCCACATTTTGCCTACCCGAAAAATTTTTTTATATAGTAATTCCAAATACTGACCAAGATGAGGTTAAAAAATAAAAATAAAAAAGCATTTCCCGATATTGCTGATTGTCATATGAAAAGATTCCACCTTTGGGACAACTATTTAATAATACGTGTGAAGATAATTTAAAATGCTTGTGCTCAGTTATGTCACTTCTGGGAATCTAGCCTCAGGAAATCATCATAAATATAGAAAAAGCAGTCAACTTTTCTCTACATAGCAGCTGGCCTCCATCTCCTTTATTTTTCTATCTTGTAAGAACTTCTAGAGAACCAAGTAAACAATGTATTACACTGTAGGCTATTCCTGGTGACAGATATAATGAATTTAGCCATATTTTTTATTACAGCTAGCATTTATTGTTTCTTTGCTAATGCCAAGCGGTGTGTGAAGTGTCTTACATAGGCTAATTCACTTAATATTCACCACAACACAAACAATGAGTATATCTTAGAATTCCTTCAACTCCAAGAAACAGAAATCCCAGCTTCACTGGCTTAAACCATGAGGAAAGGTATAATAATAAGAAATCCAGAGATAGATGACTCTATGACCAATAAATTCCATGGTGCCATTAAGAAAGCACCTCAGGCACCATCATTCTCTCTGCCATCCTCAGGAAGCCTGATCCTTTGTGGTCACAGATGGTCAGCACAGTTCTGAGCCTCACCTCCACACATAAGTATCTAATAGCAATATCTCCATGTCTTCTTGACCAGAAATGCATTCTATACTCATTTCTAAACCAATTCCTAGTGCTTGGCATAGAGAAGAAACACATGGCCACACAGAGGGTGAATCACATAAACAAATTTGGATTTTGGTTAGAAAGCATCAAGAGACAGATGGACATTGGGTGGCAACCGACAATCTCAGCTAGGAGTAGGATATTTCTTATATCCATTTAGCAGGAAAGGAAGTTGATGACTGGGGAGGTTAAGTAACTTGCCTGACGTCACTAATAAGTGGCAAGGCTAGGATTTGAATCCAGTTCTGTCTCTATCTGGAATTCATGCATTAGCATTATGGTGTAGTAGTGATCCACACAGGTGTACTCAAACATACAGAAAGGTTCTGTATTAGTCAGGGTTCTCCAGAGAATAAAACTAATACATACGATTTATTATAAGGATTTGGCCCACACAATTATGGAGGCTGAGAAGTCCCACAATGCTGTCTGTAAACTGGAGACTCAGCAGAGCCAATGGTATAGTTCTCATCTAAACCTGAAGACCTGAGAACCAGGAGAGCTGATGATGTAAGTTCCAGTCCTAGTGCAAGAAAAGACTGATGGGCTTCCCTGGTGGCGCCGTGGTTGGGAGTCCGCCTGCCGATGCAGGGGACACGGGTTCGTGCCCCGGTCCGGGAAGATCCCACATGCCGCGGAGCGGCTGGGCCCGTGAGCCACGGCTGCTGAGCCTGCGCGTCCGGAGCCTGTGCTCCGCAACGGGAGAAACGACAACAGTGAGTGGCACGCGTAGCGGAAAAAAAAAAAAAAAAAAGACTGATGTCCCAGCTGAAAAAACAGTCAGGCAGAGATAATTCTCCTTTATCCCACCTTTTGTTCTATTCAGGCCCACATTGGGTGGATGAGGTCCACCCACACTGGGGAGGGCAATCTGCTTTAATCAGTCTACCAGTTCAAATATTAATCTCATCCAGAAACATCTTCACAGATACACCCAGAATAATGTTTAACTGAATGTCTGGGCATTCCATGGCCCAGTCAAGTTTACACATGAAATTTACCATCACAGTTTCTCAGTGGAAATCATTTGCTCTCTTGCTGTGTTTGTTGATATGAACTTCTTTTATGCCAGCAAACAAAAACGTGTCATAGTATTGAGAATACATGAGAAAGAAAATTGGGTCATTTCCTTTTTGCTTTTGATTGGGAGGTGCTAAATAAACTGGGCAAGGATACCCATTTCATTCATTTTCTCACTCATTCATTTAACCAGTGTGTAAAATTAAAAATGGAGGCTTGGCCTTCATGAGATGTGGGTTCCAATCCCAATTAAATCTTGGCTGTAACAGTTCTTTATAAAATAAGAAACAGAATACAAGTGACAGTGATTGTCAATGGTACCAGTAGAAATAGAAATAATAGCAGTTTGATAAGGACAACCATTAAGAACAAGGTAGAGTTCCCAGCCCTTTCTTCTCCTCCTGAAACTAAAGAGAACTTTTATGTTGCCCATTTTTCCTTCCCCTCCCTCCCTGTTCCATCTTTGTCTGCCTACTTCTGGGATTTTTTAAAATACAGAATAGGAAGGATAGGAAGAGAGGAGGCAAAGAAGCCAAAAGGAGAAGCAAGAGAAAAAAGGCCACAGCCAACTGACCAGGTGGAGAGACAAAAGGGTTGGAGGAAGAAGATGTTGTGGGCCACCCGTGAGGAGGATGTGGCTCTGGGTTTTGAGTTGGATTCTCATTAATGTTCTTCAAGGGCTATTGGTAAAGTTTGTAAGTGCTTGGTAAATACTTTTCCATGTTGAAGTGTGTCTCTTTGAATGTGACTGTGTACCAGAGAGGAATGATAGAGAGCCCTGGGTTTCAGGTAAGAGTAATAGGAGTAGTCAGAGGGGTAGTAGTAACAGGGGCTGCCATAGGTGCAGAAAAAGTAGAAGTATCAACAAATGGGCAAATCACTTTGACTCTTAGGACCTCAGGCTCCTCATTTGCAAAATGAGAGCATTAGAAGTCACTTCTCTAATGACTAATATTTCGTGGTTTTATTCATGTCTACCAAGTGCCCAGTCCTGAGTTAAGTGCTATAAAGAAGAACACAGGAAATACAACACATGATTCGAGCCCTCCAGGATCTGACAGGGAGGATGGGCTTTCTTGCTGATCCTTCACATTCATGACTGAGCCCTGCCTCAGGGCCTTTGCACTTGCACTTTCTTCTGCTTGTAATGCTCTTGCCCCGGGTATTCACATGAGTCCTGCCCTCATTTCCTTCAGGTGTTTGCTCTAACGTCACCTTCTCAGTGAGTTCTTCCTTGACCACCTTACTTAAAATTGCAACTCCTTATGAATCCAACAGGAATACAAACATTCAGCCCATAGCAGTATTTAAGGTCTTAAAAAGGAAGAGGAAGAGAAAAGAATGCCTATCTCCTACTGTGTGATGTGAGAATCTCAGGTAATATGGGGTGATTAGTTTCAAGTCACAAGGCTGGTTTGTGAGGCTTTTTTGGTGAAACATCTTTATGGCTTATAATTAAGAGTTAATAAAATTAACAACACCTGCCCCCCAAAATTTGCAATCCTCTTCTATCTATCTGCTTTTCTTGCTTGATTTTCTGCTACACTTGTCACCACCTAGCATATTATAGAACATATGTATTTGTTTAACATCTGTTATTTCACATAAGAATTTATGTCTCATTAAGACAGGATTTTTTTCTATTTTATTCATTGCTGTATCCCCAGGAACTAGAACTCTGCCTGGCATGTGGTCGGGCTTAATAAATATGTGTTGAGTGAATGAATAGGAGACATGACATGACTTGGTGAGACAACAGAAGGAAGAAAGTCATGTGAGCTAGACCTCTCAGGAGAAAGCTCAAAGGGATGGGGCAGCAGGCTGAGCATGGAGAAGTAATGAGGCATTAGGTAGATTGGGGAAGCCTTTCTCTGACAGAGAAGGCAGGGTGGGAAGAAGGAACATGGAAAGAGGACAGAAAAGGCCTATGGGCATCCGCATGTTATGTTCTGGGCTAACCCAGGATGAAGGTCTACCTAGAGTGGAGGAAAGGACCACATTAGGAAATGGAGGGAGGTCAGGACAGGAAAGCAGCTGAAAGGCCCAAGACCCCCAGACACACCATGTGCTACACCAAAATTTCCATGTATTCTAGAGGCTGAGCTGGTGGATGGCTCAGCGTGCATGTATGGACACTAGGAAAAGAGAAAGGGATGAAACCAAAGCACTTAGGATTGTAGGTGGCCTAGTAGAACTATTCATTAAATAAGTTTAGGTTAGATTGGATCTGATTTGTCATAAGAATCTAGAGCAAAGATGACCTTTCTCTCAGACCTCCCTCAATGTTGAGTCATCTACATGGACATGAAGTGGTTTTGTCTCAGAAACCCTCTTCCTCCACCACCCACCTCATGCAAATATCTCTTGCAAATCGTCATCAAACAGACCTAGGTTGGAGCTCCACTTCAAACCCTTACTAACTGAATAACCTTGAGCTATTTAATATCTCTAAGCCTCTATTTCCTCTTGGGTAAAATAAGGATAATAATAATATATTTATCTCATAGAGTGGCTCTATAGATTAAATGAGATAAATGTATATAAAACCCTTAGCACAGTTCCTGGCACGAATCAAATACTCAGCATCATTTTTATTGTCTGTGGACCACTGTCTGCCCCTCAGCCTATCTTACATCTCTGAAACCCAGCAGTGGGCACAAATTACACTCTAAGTGGGTCCTTCACAAATAAATATAACTAATAAAATAAATTTTCTCCAAAATATAAGTAATAAAATAAACAAAATATAAGTAATAAAATAAATTTTCTCCAACTTTGAATGATGCCACAGGGACTGTAACTAGGAAAGAAAAGACGAATCTGTTTCTCCTCCTCAGTAATAATCATAGCATTCCTTGCATCAGGACACTTGCAGAAAGTCAAAGAGGAAAATCCTGTGATTTCTTCTGAGCTCAGGGCGTGAGGATTCATCTGGTGTGGAAACGCCCGGTAAGGAAACCAGTCCCAGATGGTGCGCAGGCTGGTACATCTCTCTGGGTAACACACATCTGCTCTTTCATTTTCTGGCTTTACCACTTAAGTGTTCTGACCAACACAAAAGATGGTTCTGCAAGGTACAAAGGAGAACCAGTTGGAGTCCAGATTGTTTCTGGGCCAGAGTAAAAGCACTGCAGAGGAGCTAACACAACACCTGTCAGCGAGAAGTTAGGCTGGTCATCGTGATGCAAGTCCAGTTCCCTCTCTCCTGGCCTGGAGGGTTCATTACAACCTGTGAGCGCGCCCTTCTGTCCTGAAGACTGATCAGGACTTCCCCAGGGACTCAGTTCTGTGAAACCTGGAAAAGCTCCTACCCTAGGCAACCCATCCAAATGAAAAGCCCCAGTGGTGGAATTCTCCAATTTAAGAGGCCTACTTTGTGCCCAGGAAAGTAAATGAGGAATAGATATAGGCGAATACGATTGCATTCCTTTGAGAATTGTGAAGTGAGGAGGAAAATTCTAAGCACTTTGATTTGGAAACTGGAGTCCCGTCCTGCAATGTATTTACTATCTATGGCTTAAAATGAGCCTGAGAATCTGTTCTGAGGAAGACTACTGGACGCAAAGTTTATGCTGTAAATTCAGAGGCGTACCACACACTCACACACACACTCACACACACACACACACACTCACTAGCCACCAATTAAAACATTTTGCTTTTTTCCCCCAGATATGACATCTATTTAGCGCCCTGTTAATGCTATACTCTTCCTGGTTTTACACAATCTCTAAGATTTGCAAAAGGCTATGCTATGAATGAAGCAAACAAAATAATTCCCAATATTTGGGTGCCAAAGTATTTTCATATACATGATGAGTGGTGTCATATAAACATTACAGCTTAAATAGCAAACCACCCCCGTTCCGGTACTCCTACACCTCTTTCTTGGTATATTTTCCAGATAGTACTTACCACCCTCTGACATACCATATTCTCTTTATATATGTGTTTAGGGCTTTTCTGTTTTAGCTGAACAGAATGTAAGCTCCAGGAGAGAGTGAGGTGGGGTATTTTCCGTATTTTGTTTACTGCTCTCTCCATAGAGCCCAGAATAGTGCCTGGTCCCTGCTTGGCACTTGTATAAATCAGGGTCTGATCAGGAGACAGAAACCACAACAGCTATTGAAACAGAGAGAATAAAAATTAAACATTGTGAACCAGCCAAAAAGGTATTAACTTGGTTACTGAAAGAATAAAAAGAAAATTCTAAAGTAATCACTTAGGGCTGAGTTAACCAAGGGAAGAGGTTGAAATGATTATTAAAACTTGGAAACTTGGAGAAGGGGCCCCACGGAGGTGAAACTCTGAGAAGGGGACACTGGTGGGCTGAGGCTGGTATCTCTGAGCTCAGAGGAAGACCCCGTGGGCCTGGGACTCAGATCAGAGGAGAGGCACTGCCGGACCCATGTCTTCGAGTCGGCACATGGTGAGGCTGAATCCAAGGGCACACGGAATTAAGCTGTTGCCACCTGAGGGCGGTGTCGCGTCCAGGAGATGCTCACAGAAGCAGAAGCCCTGGGAAGCCCCAGGGACCTCACAGCAAGAAACAACTCCCCTCTGCCCCATCCAGCCTTGCAGAGTTGTAGCCCCAGAATCTCAAGGCTACGTGTAGAAGGGAGGTGTTTCTGTTTAGAGTAATAACAACTTTATCCGTAAGGTTTCATTTCTAGAAGGAAGAAATGAAAGAAAAGAAGGAAGGAAGGACAGACAGACTGCTGGACATCGCTGATGATAAGTAATCCCATGGTATTTAAAGTCAGAGTAATCACAATACCTGCCAGTTATTTTTCTCTTACACTGTGCTCAGCTCTTTACACCTTTACTCTCTTGTCCCCTGACAAGTCTATGATACAGGACCTTATTCTCATTTTACAGATGAGAAAGCTGAAAGCCAGAGAGGTTTAAGTACCTGCTCAAGATCACCAAGCTAATAGATCCTGAAGTGGGGATTTGAACCTACAGGTATTTAGTATTAACCCCATCCCCCTCCCTGCTCCTTCCTCATGTGCACTGGCTAATGTGCATTTGGAAAGTTGCCATTTCAAAAACTCAGGGATACCTAGAGAAAGAGAGCACTTGGACTTTGCAGGTGTGTGTGTGTGTGTGTGTGTGTGTAAATTCCAGGTTCAACTGTTAATGTGACCCTATTTGTATTCATGAGCCTGTGAGGCCTGTGGACACTAACTTACTATTATTGCCATCAAAGACTTTAGCAAAGGAAAGAAAGAAATGAAGAAAGAAAGAAAGAAAAGAATAGGCAAGGCTAAGAAAGAAAGGGAGGAGAGAGGGGAGGGGAGAGGAGAGAGGGGGTGAAGCGAAGGAGGGAAGGAGAAGTGGAGGGGCGGGGAGAAAGGCCCCCCTGCTGGTTACAAGTAGTCATGGGCACCAGCCTCTCCCCACACAAATAACTGCCTGAGAGAGTCAACTTTCTTCCTGTCTCTCAACCAGAGCAAAAGACGCTGTAATGAGGTTATTTATTCCCCCCAAGAAGCTCCGAGGTAATAAGTCCCTTAGCTGACGGTTCTTAGGCTGAGCTTCCCTACAGATACATGAAATGCCCAAACCCAGCAATCAGCACAACTAATTGAAATGCCAACTTGAAGTCCACTAGATGAGTGCCGCAGGGGTCACAGTCATTAGCAGCTATTAAATGTTATGTGAAAAGACCCAGGAAGAGACACAGGTTTAGCAACAGACTTTAACCCTACACACACCGTGGGGAAAGCAAGGGAAGGACAACGCTGGATGGGAAAGCTGGAGTGGAACCAGAGCAGAGATTGGCCTGGGGGGGTTAGCAGAACACAGGCAGACCGCAGCAGGAAGGATGTGGGCTAGCTGTCAGGAAGCTGACGGTAAGAGCTTGGAGGGACCCACCTTTCTTTCCTAAAGCGTCTCTTCATCAGGGTAGTAGGGTAGACCCAGGAATCAGACCTAGGTGCCAATCATAGCTTCACCTCTTTTTTGTAACCTGTAAAGCAAAGATAATACTATCTATATCAAGGAATTGCCACGGGGATTAAATTAATAGTTTAAACGTTGAGATGAATGCCTGGCACACAGCTGTTACTCCATAAATAGATATGTCTACGATCAGTCAACTAACAACCAATCAACAAATGTTTATTGCAAACGTATTATTTCCAGAAACACTTTTTTTTCCTTTTCTTTTCCAGCTCTTTTCTTTTTTTTAATTTTTATTGAAATGTAGTTGATTTACAAAGTTGTGTTAGTTTTGGGTGTACAGCAAAGTGATTCTGTTATATATATTATATATATATCTAATATATATATATTCTTTTTTAGATTCTTTTCCCTTATAGGTTATTATAAGATATTGCGCATAGCTCCCTGTGCTATACAGTAGGCCCTTGCTGGTTATCTATTTTATACATAGTAGTGTGTATATTTTAATCCCAAACTCCTCATTTATCCCTGCCCCCCTCCAGGAACTCTTAAAGGGATGCAAAGACGAAGACAGCCCAGTTTCTGACCTTTAGACTCACTTGTAAAGGTGGAGCACAGACCACATCCCAAAGCCTGTGTTCAGTATTCTACATAAATTAAAACTTCAAGAAGCCTGAAATCAGCTGAGACTCCGCAGTCACACAGCAAGGGGACGAAGAAGCCGTGTTTCAAAGCTCGGCATGTCTGCCTCCCAAGACTGTGGCATTTCTCTATACCACTTGGCCTCCTAAGATGGAAACATAGAAAGTTCAAAAACAATGGGAGAGGGAACAGAGCCCGTAACAAACCAGGTATTCCAAGGCAGTGCATGTTCCCCCGACAGGTGAGAGCCCAGGCTTTTAGGAGGAGGAGATGACGTTGATTGTGCCTGTATTAGTTTCCTAGGGCTACCATAACAAATTCCCACAAACTCAGGGCACTAAGCGAGCAGAAATTTATTCTGTTACAGTTTCCCTCTGGGGCCTCTGGAATATATATATATATATATATATATATATATATATTCCTTTTCAGATTCTTTTCAATTATAGGTTATTACAAGATATTGAATATAGTTCCTTATGCTACACAGTAGGTCCTTGTTGTTTATCTGTTTTATACATAGTAGCGTGTATCTGCTAATCCCAAACTCTTAATTTATCTCCCCACTCCTCCACTATCCCCTTTGGTAACCATAAGTTTGTTTTCTATTGTTTTCTATGTCTGTGAGTCTGTTTCTGTTTTGTAAATAAGTTCATTTGTATTTTTTTTAGATTCCACATATAAGTGATATCATACGATATTTGTCTTTCTCTGTCTGACTTACTTCACTTACTATGATAATCTCTAGGTCCATCCATATTGCTGCAAATGGCATTATTTCGTTCATTTTTACAGCTGAATAATATTCCATCATGTATATATACCACATCTTCTTCATCCATTCATCTGTAGATGGTCAAAGCCCACCAATTTAAATGTTAATCTCATCTAAAAACAACCTTACAGAAGCATCCAGAATTTTGACTGGACATCTGGACACTGGCCCAGCCAAGTTGACAGATGCAATCACCCCTCACACACCCAGACTCCATCACTTGCATAGCTGACTCCTCAACGTTCTGGCCTCACCATTTCAAAGGCCATCCCTCACCCTGCAATCTAAAGCAGTCTCCCATTTTGTTTTCTTCGTAGCAGGTGTCACTGTTTAAAATGAGCGTATTCATTTCTTTGCTTGCCTATTTATCCTCTTGTCTCCACCACCCCAGCCACCAGCAACACGACATTAATGACTTTTGTCTTGGTCACCCTGACACCCCCGGCGCATAAAGCGGTGCATGACACCTATGAGGTGCTACCTCAGTGTGTTAGCTTGGATCCTCCAGGAAGCCAAAGCAATGAAGCAGCTAGAAGTGCAAGAGATGTGCTGGGGATGCCACCTTTGAAGGCTTGGCTAAGGGGACTGGGGAGCAAGGAGAAGCTTCAGTCTGTAATTCAGGCCTGACATCTATGAAAGGAGAGCCGGGAGGAAGAAGGGCTGGGAAAGAAGTCTTAGACTGCAGTGAATCTCCAAGACTGCTTTTGCAAGACCAATGGGGAGCCCAGCAGAGGAGTCCCGCATCCCAAAGGGATAGCCCGCCATCTGCAATCATTGGCTGGTAACAGCCCAGGAGAGACGTACCCTCAGCACCTGTGTAGGGGTGATCCAGGGGGACAGAGGCCGGGTGGTCACTCACGTTCCCCTAAGGACGAGATCTGAGTGGAGCATTTTCATGGCCACCCCAGGCACTCAGTAGCCACTGGGTGATTGAATGGATGAATGTCCTCAGTCTATATCCTGCTCCATCTCTCCTCTGCCGCTGGCTGGCTGTCACCTTCCGCCCTCACCATTCTCGGCACTCTCCCTCGGCCCCTACCTGTTTGTATCCCCCTGGTGTCCCTGCTACCCCGCCAGCCCTTCAATTTCCCTCTCTGCTCCCTCTCCCTCATCTCACCGCTGAAATAAAGGTATCCCCAAAGCTTCTACCCTCTGCCAGGTCTCCTTCCTCTGCCACACTGGCCTGTAGGCCTGTGCCAGGCTTGGGATGAGAGATGTGCATGCAGGCATTGGTCTGAGTGATATCAGGAAACACTGTGGTTTCTGGAGCACTCACTGAGCGCCAGGCCTTTCCCTGCACCTTTTGTGGACATCATGTTGCTTATCCTCAGTTTGCCCATAAGGAAGTAACGGTATCCCATTTTATGGTTAAGGAAACTGGTTCAGAGGGGCTCCTTAGCCCAAGGCCTTATAAATTGCCAGGATTCACACTCAGGTCTACATGACTCCAGAGCCTGTGCTCTCACTAGACTGCAGGTCCTTGAGGTCAGAAATCGTGTTTTACAACTTCTTATATCCCCATGGCAACCAGTGTAGCTAGATGAGCACACAGTAAGTGCTTTGCAACCACCAAGTGCCTGATGGATTCCGACCCTGGTACACACCTGCCTGCAGAGAAGAAGGGAAGGGGTTACTAGCTCTGGCAGAGGGAGCCTGGCTCTGGGCAACCTATTCTAAATAATGAGCCTCTGGTATGCTTGCTAATGACATTCTCCTCTCACTGCTTCAGGTTTTACTCACAGGAGTAATGAATTAATGAGTGAATGTGGGTGAGAAGCTCTTTGAAGTTGTAGAAAGCCCCGAGTACAAATGCTAAGAAAAGGGACCCAGTAGACTAAATCAGGTACCCTGTGAGGGCTGAATAGCTCATGGTGGCTGGGCCACCTGCCCTCTGAGGACAGTGCAGCCAGAACAAAGGAAAGGAAGAAGGGGCAACCACTGGCATCGTGAACACAGCCAAACACCCAGGGCAGCCTTCAGAGGCTCTGTCGCCTCCTGGGAGTCTGACAAACAATTCATCTGCTCTCCCCGTGGATTAACAGTGGAAGAATCTGAGGCCACCTAGAGGCTCAGCAGGCAACAGTGCCCTGTTATCAGCGTCATGGGTATTGCATTGGTTTAACTACTGCTGCAAAATCGCTGGATAACCACCCACCCCACAGCCCAGAGACTTACAACAGTCATCATTTATTTTCATAATCTGCAGGTCAGTGAAGGGTCAGCGATGGAGGGTGGGTTTGGCTGGTGTGGTCCAGCTCTGTTCCACCTTCTCTCGCTCCCCTTCCGGGATGGGCAGCCGGCTCAGATGCGGTCTCCTCATGGTGATGGCACAGATGCAAGAGGACAAACCTACTCTCTCAAGCCTCCATGTGTGTCTCAGCTGCTAATATACCATTGGGCCCAAACAAGTCATAGCAACGAGGTGATCGCAGTGACAAGAAAGCATTCCCAACCACAATGAGATGACACTGTGAAATTGTATGAAGAGGGGCTGGATACGTAGAGGGGTAATGAATTAGGGCCATTAGTACAGTGTACCATGGGGACAGAGGGTGGTATGGTGGTGGCAATCAATCTAAGTGTCTGACATGCCCATTGATCTAAACTCCCTACCCTGCTGTTTCTGCAAGACAACAGGCTAGAGCTTGAAGTAGGGCACCGGCTCTCTGGTTCATCAGTCCCAGCCAGGCCTGCTTCCCTCACTTCTGCTCCCTGTCTGGCTCCTGAAGGCATTGGAGGTTGCAGCCACCATCATAAAATGCACTTTATCCCTAATATTATATGTAGGATACATAACAGTACCTGAACTGAGGAATCTGCTGCTGAGAAAAGAAGTATTGCTGATCCAGTTGTCCTATGTGATAAACAGCTAAATAAGAATTGTGGCCAGTGTGTGAACAGGCTAAACCTGGTGAAGTCTAATCAGGAAATCTTTTTCCCCTCTAAGCCCTACCTTCTATGCCACCGTGTCCTCTCTCCTGCTCCATCCCTCAGTGACCGCCCGAAGCTTTTCAGTCTCTTCTAGCTGTTAAAAAATGCAGCTCAGTGCAGCTGAACACATGGCATCGTGTCTAACTTGGCAGTCACCTCCCCGCCCACGTCAGCACTCAATGTATTGGTCTGAAGGACTCGGCAGGGGAGGGGAGGTAGTATGTTCAATCCCATCTTCCCCCACCTCTTCTGTCTGCACTCCCAGCTCCTTCAGAGAAAAAGAGGAGTTTAGAGGGCAGAGGAGGACAGTCTTTTTACTAGACAAGTGTTCTTTAGGTCACCTATGAGCTCTGAGTGATTAGTATCCAAATACTGTCTGTGTCATGGAGCACACATGGGAGAACGTACAGGGACGCTCCACTGCACCATTTCCTTAACATGGGAGATGTGCTTTGGATAATCTCTTCCAGTCCCTCCATACCCACACTCAGATCTCACCCTGCAACCCACCCCACGGCCCATTTGGGCTGGGTACCAGGCAAGGCAGTTGTGTCAGACATGTTTGATACCCCATTTCTCGTCCTCTCGGCCACCATTTATCCCTGGCTCTTGTTGCAGCTACAGGATAGAGCATCTCTCTTCTGCTGCCTTGGGCATCTTTTACCTTCTGCCTGGGGCCTGTCACCTAATGAACTGCATGCTGGAGTCTGCTCAGCCACTCTGGTGTATGTGCAAACTGCAAATGCAAGGGAGTTAACACCCCCAGGACGCTTCATGACCACTGGAAGACCAACATCGTTTTCCGTGTCTCCAGAGAACAGTCCAAATCAAGATCCCAGCAGGACCAAGTCCCCGTTGGCCACAGCAGTAACTCAGTTGTCCACGACAGTAACCACACCAAGAATTCACCCATAGGATTGGCTTTCCCTCCTTCCCCATCGCTCTCCCCAGCCCCTCCACTCCTGACCTCTGGGATTACTTCCCAAAATAAACGACCCAAATATGAGCCCTTGTTGTAGTCTCTGCTTTGGGGGAACCCAAGATTGCACAGCTGTTCATGCTCAGCTAACTTCTGCAGCAATCACTCGGTTTATGTGACACTCCTATATCCTCGCCATCCCAAAGCGACAAGGCAGGCTGCCCACTGCCATTCCTCTCCAACACTCTTCTCTACAGAGTCAATAACTGTGCCTATAACAGTAGATTCTTCTTTGAGGAAAACTGTCATTTAGACGTGAAAGACATGGATAAGAGCTATAGACTGAGCACCAATGCCCCACTACAATTATCCCCAGTTCTATAACCTAGGGAGTAATTCAGATATGTCATAGACTCCTGGAGCTGGAAGTTGCCTCATTTCTACACTCCATGCTTTACACAAGGAAGCTGAAAGGAAGAGATGGGAAGGGACTTACCCAACATGACTCCATAGGTTAGAGACAGACTCAGCAGGACCACAGCCTTCCTGACTCCCAGGCCAGCTCCTGCCCCCCCTCCCCGCACCCCCCCACCCCCCCCCACCCCCCCCCACCAACACCACCCTCCCTCTGGGGAAGAGGGTCAGGTTAGAGTGAAAGAAGCAGAGACTGGGAGGTTTTATATACAAATGTTTGAATCCTGGTTCTTCTCACCAGTGGTGTGACCTCGAACAAGTTACGTCACCTCTCTTGAGCTCAGCTGCATCATCTGAAAAGTGGTGATAATAATGTCCTCCTCATACGGCTGATGTGCATAAGGTTGATGTGCTAAACAAGGATGTGGTGGGTGCGTGGCCTTGCAAAGAACAAGCTTAATAAGTAGAGGCTTTTACGATTATTACCCCACGTCTCAAGGCTCTGGATTTCTTATCTAGGAAATAGTGATAAATAACATTCAACAGGCATACTCCTGGACTTCGGTGATGTCACAGTAAGTTATACATAGGAAGTTGCTCTGAAAAAACAAAAACATTATACATATAAAAGGCATTATTATTACTTCAAACCCAAAATAATTCTATCTGCCATCATTCAAATTATCACCCTGTGATTTCTGAGTGAGATCATTGCTGCTCAGGCTTTCCATAGAGTAGGTACAGTAGGTACCCATTTCCATGATGTTTCTACAGAGTAAAAAAAAGGAGAAAGAATTGCAGAATTACCTGACACCCTAAGACCTGAGACTATCCCCTTGTTATTGCTTCACTACGGCTAGAAGGTTGGCATCCAAACGTGCTCTTAAGTGGTTGACGTAGGATTCCAGAATGAAAGGGGAATTACTGCCCAAGAATTGGGGAAATGTCAGGTGTCTTTTAAAGAGATTTACCAAACCAAGGCAATCGAAACTAAACCCAAGGAAAATGTCACCAGAATCCAGTAAATCACTGACCACACAAGAGTCCTTTCAAGGGGGATACTAATAATTATCCTATGTTTCCTAAAGTGCAATAAATATACCAATGTCAGGACATGAAATGATATACATACCACAAAACATCATGACCTAAAGCCAAAAGCCAAACAAACATCCAAACATTTGTATATACATAAATAAGTAAATGAAAATAAGTGAACATATATAATATTATATATTAAATAACATATTCATTGTATATAATATATAACAAATACATTACCATATAATATATTTTATATATTATATAATAATGTTGTTTAATATATAAATTTACATATAATTAATATATTAAATATATCATATTTTGATTCACTTATTAGAGAAATTAAATAACTTGTAGGTACTACAGCACAGGGCAGTGGTCATAGAATGGGAGCCTCATCCAGTCCCTGCATTTCCAGAACTTATACTCTTTCTTCTCTGCTGTGTTTACTGTTTTGAAGACATCAGCTGTCCAGTTCTACTTAGTGACCCACAGCAAAACCCTGAAACCCCAAAGCCCTGCAATTTGTCCTAGCAGGGAGCAAGTTAAGTGCAGGTTGGTGTGACCATACAGGTTCCCCAGCTCAGCTTGAGACGAGACGGTGCCCACAGGGTCCGGGGTCTGGTAGGCAGGGGCAGCTCCTAAAGGAGTAGGAGGCTTATGGGTCCCAGGACCTGAGCCGAGAAAGACAGACTCACCTGGGAGCCGGTCCCTGCGTGAGGACACTCCTGATTTCATCACGGTCGTTCACAAGCCTTGGTCTCTGCAGGACAGCTCCAGCTCTATCCTTATCGACAGGATGTGACACTGATCATTATTGATGGGTGACAGCTGGCCTACTCCATCTAGGCTCATCCCTCAAGTTGTTAGGACAGGACACAAAGACTACCTCCTGGGCCTTGCTTCTGGGTAGACACAGTTGTAAGAGGTCAATGGTGTCCTCAGTGACACCCAAACCACCCACCCCACCAAAATCCAGGTGATCTGAGGACTCTTGGCCACAGCCTGAAGCTGAAGCTTCCAGTTGGACCTGGAGAGCCAGACCTGCAGGTACCAATAATGAGGGACCAGCAGGCAGCAGGGGGAAGGGATCTGGGGACATGAGTCTGAGACGAGGGGTAAGGAATGGTCCCGGTGAGTCCTGCTCAAACCAAACACTCTTTCTGCCAAGGCCCTCAGCCAGTCTGATCTCAGGTGTAACCTGCACCAGCCACTGCCTTGGGGGCCAACCCTCAGATCTCTGTCATCCCCATGCCCTGGAACGGTCCAGAGGCCCCCAGCCTCTCTTCTGTGGCCCTGAACTGAGGCCAGTGGTCTTGAGACAGTACAGCCAAGCACTCTGAGACTTGAAGAGAGCTGAACCGGATGGCAGCCTGGGTCGGCAGGGCTGGGAAGCGGGCAGAGTAGCCAGAACCTAAAAGAGACCCCCTGCAACAAAACGTTTCCATTCAAAGCATCTAAGGGAGGCCAACTTGGGTCTCCCAGAACTTGAAGCAAATAGAGCTCTTTGTAATATTAAAGAACTCAATACCACCACCTTCTGGCAGAAAGAAGAACTACAAGCAGCAGAATTGGAAACCAACGTTAATGGCAGCCACCAAGCAGCTTAAATCAGAAGGACCTTCAGAAGCCATATTCTAGGTTAAGTTCAATTTTACAAGGGGGGAAACTGAGGCCCTGAGAAGCAAGGAGACTCACACAAGATCAGACTGCTGGTGGCAGGGCTGAAGTTTGAACTTGAGGGTCCAAGCTTGTCACTGAAGAAGTTCTGTATAAAGGCCGTAGAAAGCAAACTTGTTTCTTCAGTTACAGAGAAAGAGGAGATGGGGCGTAATGCCCCCACGACTGCTGTGCCGAGTAGCATCTGTCCCGACTTTACCAGAGAGGCCCCATCACTGGGCTTGTTCAGGTGTGCTGTCCCCTCGGCTGTGTTCTCTGACCGTGACATTACACTGCCTCCTGGTGGACTCAAAACTGAATCCTGTGTCATTTGCAGAAACGTGGGTGGACCTAGAGACTGTCATACAGAGTGAAGTAAGTCAGCAAGAGAAAAACAAATACTGTATATTAACGTATACATGTGGAATCTGAAAAAATTGGTATAGACAATCTTATTTACAGAGCAGAAATAGAGACACAGACGTAGAGAACAAACATGTGGACACCAAGGGGGAAAGGGGGAGGGCGGGATGAATTGGGAGATTGGGATTGACATATATACACTATTGATACTATGTATAAAATAGGTAACTAACGAGAACCCTACTGTATAGCACAGGGAACTCTACGTATAGCTGATTCACTTTGCTGTGCAGCAGAAACTAACACAACATTGTAAAGCAACTATACTCCAATAAAAAAATTTTTCTAATAAATAAAATCTACTACTACTTAAAGAAAAACCCCTGAAGATGCCTACTTTTTTAATAAATAATTTTTTAATAAATAAAATAAATAATAAAATAATAATAATAAAATAATAAATAAAATCTACTACTACTTAAAGAAAAAACCCTGAAGATGCCTACTGCAGCCACCTCCCCTCCAGTCAGGTCATCAAACTCCTGTTCCACACCAAGAAGGGAAAGAGGCGAGGGCGCTCATGAAGAAGGAACATCTGGCACTACCTGCATCTGCTCGCACTTAGCAGTGACAGAGAAAACTCTGACATTTGCAAAGGCAAGTATAGAACACATTATGTTTTGTGGTTTTTCCAAGACTCCTCGAGATGCCACGGTTGAACTTTTGGACTGTTGAAGGTCACACAGTATCTTATTTTTCCCACACTATACCCAGTTCAGGATTCCACAAGGACCCTCCTTGTAGAGCCCTGCCCAGGGGTTCATTTAGAAATGAGATAGGTCCTCTCCCTTACACATGAAAATGTTAGGTGGGGATCCCCAGAAATCAGAGAACCCAATTTGCAGGAGGACTGATTTCTAAATGGCCACTAGCCCGTGGCCTTAAGCAAGGTCTGTGTCTAGCGATGAGCTGCCACTCAGTGAACAAGCACTGAGTGAATGAGTGGTTTAGATGCCCAGAGCGTGGGCACCATGGCATCTATCAGGTTACCTGAGAGACACTGCGCACTTGGCCTCCTCAGCTGCTTTGTCCCAGTCTTCTGACCCTTGAAAGGCCAGTCATTCCTGGGTTCTCCTCACTGGGCACTTCAGACTTATCCCCACCCATGACTTTCACTTCCATCTAAACACTGATGATTCCCCAGCCGCAATTTTTGGCCTGTCCTCTCTGGGGGTCCCGATTTAATGGTGTCAAGACCTTCTTGTATCAGTTAGGAAGGCATTCACTCAATTTATCAGAAAGCCTGATGTGCGCCCCTCAATTAAACAAACAAGGCTTTATTGCTCACATAGCAAGTAATCTGGAGGGAGGTGCTTGCTGGCGTTCATTCAACAGCTCGATAATATCAAGGCCAGCATCAAAGCTGTTCTCTTGACTCTCTGAGGCGGTCCAATAATAAAACTCTCTTCCCTGCTCAGTTCTGAATTAACTGAGAAATAAGACAGAAGAGTCAACTTATAGAGAAGAAACACATCATCTTTTTCCTGATAACTGACACTGGAGATTGTGTATTACAAACCTGAGCAAACAGGATGCCTCTTCCTGAAGCCCAGAATTGGACAGACATCCATTCAGCCTCACGGGACTGAGGCAGGTCCCAGGGGCAGAGCTGGGCTCATGCCCGGGGGCTTTCTACAAGGCAGCCTCCTCCGTGTAGAAGGGAATACCAGGCGTGGAAAGAAGCATTCCCCTCCACACCCCACACGTAACTTTTCCTGCCCACACCATCCTCGAGCTGTGTGTCCCCATCACAACACACATGGCATGCATCTTGCTCCACAGTGTTTCCAGAGGGACCACCCTGACTTAACCCTGTCCTCCAACTCATCCTCTGCACCGCAGTCAGAGTGGTCTTCCTAAAAACCACGTCTAACCATGTCACTCCCCTGCTCCTAGCCACCTAGAGAAAAATGCCTTTCAACTTAGCATCCTTCCCTGGACACGCACCCCTTTTCTTTCCTCTTCCTCTTTGCACTCGCTCTCCCCTCAACCTGAACTAAGTGTCCCCATTTCTCTGCCTTCCACATACAATCCTGTCCATCCTTTAAGCAAAGTTTCTCTCCTCCTGAAGCCTTTTCCTAACGCCTTTCCCAGGGCAGGGAGTACATGTTCGGATCTCCATTAATTACTTGGAATACAACAATTGCTCAATAACAACTTGCAGAATGGAGGCATTATTGAATGAATATGTGACTGGATGAGTAAATAAACTGTTCTACCCAGCTAGATTGTAAATGTCTTTTGGGGGTGGGGGAGGTATAGTTGTTTTACAATGTTGTGTTAGTTTCTACTGTACAGCGAAATGGAGTTCCCTTTGTTATACAGCAGGTTCTCACTAGTTATCTATTTTATACATATTAGTGTATATATGTCAATCCCAACCTCCCAGTTCATCCCACCCTCCTCCCCGCTTTCCTCCCTTGGTGTCCATATGTTTGTTCTCTTAGATTGTAAATGTCTTACAGACAGGAGCCGTGACTTAGGCTTATCCATACCTTTGCCACAAACAAAAACAATGATGGTGGTGGTGGTGGTGGTGGTGGTGGTGGTGGTGGGACAATGAGAATGACCACCGCTAAATCAGCAGCCTTCCTGGCCCTCATCGTTCTCCCAGACGTACAGTACATTTGAGAAAGCTCTCCAATCTCACTGATCTGTTGAGAGAAATAAATGATAACACGTCAGAGCAACATTTCACAAGTATAAGATGCTCGCCAAACGGTACCATCCCTGGGAGTAGTCCCTGGCTTTGAAGCCAAGTGGCTGTCTAACCACTTCAGCAACGACTTGTGTTCTGCAATACACCTAGGGCAATACCTTGTCGTCTGCTAAAAGTTTTCAGAGCAAGAAAACATCCCAGCTGAAAAAAACGTGGGTAACTTCAAAATTGCTGACGGGGGTCAAGCTCTGGCGGACACGGTCTCCCTGGACACAGTGTCTGGCTGAATCCTATTCTCCCTTTTGTTCAGGTCAGGATATAAGGACATGGTTTGTAAGGCACTGAGGTCTTTTGTCTCTGTGACAGAGTACTGGGCTCTCTGGGGTCCTGCATACACCAGGAGGGCTGTACAGTGTCCTCTGTGGCAGAGATTGGGGTCTGGCCCCAGGGACACCAATCTGACACTGACCAGCTCTACTGCATGATCCTGCAAAAATCACTCACCTCTCTGAGCCTCAGTTTCCCTTTTTGTCTCCAAGTCTACAGAAGGCAACTAGTTCCCTTCGTCTTTCATATCAGTGCAGTGAAACTCACTTCTCTCCCTTGTTCGCTCAGCTCTGGTCACACTGGCCTTTGCGCCATTTCCAGGCCATTCCAGACACACACGCATCTCAAGACTTTTACACTTGCTTTCCTTCTCCCAGAAAATGCTTCTCCTGGATAGCAACGTGGCTCTCTCCTCACCGCCTCTCAGTCTTTGCTAGTCATCTATTTATGATGACAACCCCACCACCACCCCTGGCACTCCCTGTCCCCTTTTGCCTGCTTTACATTTCTTCATAGTACTTACCACCTTCTAGCATACTATATGCTCACTTAATGAGCTCACCTGTCTTCCACCTCCTACCCCATGACAATAGAAACTCGAGGGGACAGGGATTTTCGTCTGTTTTCTCTCACTGTTCAGAGCAGTGCCTGGCACATAGTAGGGGCCCAAAAATATCTGTCACCTGAGTAAATGACTTCAAACACGTGTTTGCTGAGTACCCACTATGTATCAGATTCTGGGATGTAGAAAAGAATATGACAGCTTCTCAAGATGCTAAGTGTCTAGAAGGGTAGAACAATAAGGGTGAAAAATAACTTCATTAATCAGTAAAACAGAGGCAGAAATGAAAAGATGATGGATTCAGGGGCAACTCCAAGGAAGAACTAGCTCATTCTCTTAGGAGGAGGGAAGTCAGAGGTTTCCTGAGGTACTGACTCCTGCTCTGAGCCTAAAAGCATTTCCGAGGGTTGGAGAAGCTGAGAAGGCTGGTCCAAGGTCCAAGATGCAAGGTTTGTTTCAGGAAACACCAAAGGCAAGAATGTCATTTGCTAAAAATTTTGTATTATGAGCAGGGATGTAGATCTCCTAAATTGCTTAACAGATGTTGAATGGATGAATAAATCAATGATTCAACAAAAAGAGACCATCTAAGGCATCTTCTAGCTCTAATATTCTGTGTCCCTCGTTCTATGGTACGTTACTAAACCATCTTCCAGACAAAAAAATTTCAAAATAAAAAGAATTTCCCAACACCCCAAAAGGAAATTTTACTGTTATAACCTTCTTTGAAGAAAGAATTCTTCCCAGAAGCTGCAATTAAAACGCACATTCTCAGAAGAAGCTGATGTCTTGAGCTGCCAGAACAGGTTGTTTTATTAAATACCTTAATTGACACCCGGATATAAGTAGGATGTGAGAATGAGAGACAGTACAGGTGAATTTTCATGGAGACAGCTATGGTATACAGCAAAGGTGTCAAACTACCATTTCCCACCCCCTGTTTTGTATGGCCCAAGAGCTACAAATCCTTTTCTTGTTTTTAGATGGTTGAGAGAGGAATCAAAAGAATACTACTTCATGACACACGAAAATTACATAAAATTCAAATTTCCATTTCCACCAGTAGGGTTTTATTGGAAAGGAGCAGGCTAATTTGTTTACATGCAACCTACAGCTACTTTCATATACCATGGTGGAGTTGAGTAGTTGCATCAGGGATAGTATAACTACAAGGCCTGACACATTTATTGTCTGACAACTTGGAAATGCACGACTGTTAGGTTCTTTGGGGGAAATCATAGTAGCTCAGAAGGTACTATAGGTTAAATTTCAGGGTGGATTAAATTACTCCCCTACAGGCTCACTACCAGGTCATATGAAAACACGACTCAGACCAGACAGTGCTTACAATGGTTAATTTTATGTGCTGACTTGGCTAGGCCATGGTACTTAAGTGTTTGGTCAAATACCAGTCCAAATGTTGCTATGAAGGTATTTTTTAGATTAGATTAACATTTAAATCAGTAGACTCTGAGAAAAGCACATTACTCTCCATAATGTAGGTGGGCCTCATCTAATCAGCTGAAGGTCTTAAGAGAAAACAGACTGGAGTGCCCCAAGGAAGAGGGAATTCTGCCTGTAGATGGCCTCCAGACTTGAACTACAACATCACATCTTCCCTGCATATCTTGTCTGCCAGTATATATCTTCCTTACTAGATTCTTAGATGGTGCAAATGTTGGGATTTTCTTTAAAATAAAGCAATCAACACATCATCAGTAGCACTAATTTTGCCAGTAAAAGCCCCTTTCTAATATTCATCACATTCATTAAGCTAATTAATATCCCACATATGTCACCAGTGAAACCCATTTCTAAATTTATTGAGATAATTAACAAAGCCACTGGTATTGATCAAAGGGAAAAGGTAACAAAAGAGATTGTCATGGCCATTTCTGGACTGTGAGCTTTCTGGTTAGATTTCATGCTGCCCACTCCTCGGAGGTGAACTTCTGATTTATGAAACTGACTGCACCCAGGGTGTGGTTTAAACTATTGTAATTGGCACATATACGAAAACACACTGAGATACTGAATTATTTAAAAGTCAATTACAGACATTCTAATGATGGGGTATAAGAAATGTCACATTTCTAAATCAAATTTTAATCTGCTTTAAGCCACCATCCCACCAAGATGGCAGGAAATTCAATTCCAGTGGGACCCTCCCCCTGTACCCCTCCTCTTAAGTCCCATGAGGGTCCCAGAAATTTTATGCAGTGTCTATCATCCCAGGAGGACCCTCTCTTTTCTCCTCCATGTGGCTCTTCTGATGTGCTCCCCATCCAAGGCCACCTCAAGCCTGACCTCAGGGACTTTTGCCAAGGCTGGAAGCCCAGAGCCTCTGTCCGGTCTCCAGAGGCCCCACACAGCCTCCCACGCCCTGCAGGACTGTGACACAGCCCACCTGTGAAGTCTCCAAGCTACTCCCAGGCCCTTTCCTCTTTCCATTTGCAGGGAAACTCCCTATACTTTGAGCCTCCCTCCCTCTTTAGGATGAGAAGACCCCCAAAGGACTACTAGAGTGTGGCAGATATGGAGCAAGAGGAAAACAGGCTGAATCCTTGAGTCTTGGAGCAGGAAAGAGAGAAGGGAAAAGAGAGACGGTCTGCCTCTAAGCAAAGGGCCACGTGTGATTTCCCAGAAGGTGTGAATCATGGAAGGTTTCTCAGCAGAGGCAAGTCTGGAGGAGGCATGTGCAAAGATCTGGGAGGGGTGCAGTAATTCCAGGTTGATGAGTGGTGGGGGTGAGTGAAAGTGTCCAGGTCTTCACCAGCCACTTGGCCTTTGACATCACCTCCCTCCTCCCACTTATGCCCCACTGCATACCAAGTCTGGGTGGGATGGTCTCAAGCCTCATCATAAAAGTTTCTCTAATTAATGGTGAAAAGCCTACTGGCATCTGGAGCTCCAGGTTGGCCTCATCCCTGCCCATCCATAATGTTATGATACTGCTCTCACCATGGCCACAAAGAGAGGCAATGCTGGCCCGACAGTGAGTCAAAGCAAGGGAAAGAGAAGTCAAATCAGAGACCAGAGGACATGCAGCAGAAGCAAGAAGAACTACACTTCTGCAGCCTGTGGAAGGAAAACCACATTCACGGAAAGATAGACAAAATGAAAAGGCAGAGGACTATGTACCAGATGAAGGAACAAGATAAAACCCCAGAAAAACAAATAAATAAAGTGGAGATAGGCAACCTTCCAGAAAAAGAATTCAGAATAATGATAGTGAAGATGATCCAGGACCTCAGAAAAAGAATAGAGGCAAAGATCGAGAAGATGCAAGAAATGTTTAACAAAGACCTAGAAGAATTAAAGAACAAACAAACAGAGATGAACAATACAATAACTGAAACGAAAAATACACTGGAAGAAATCAATAGCAGAATAACTGAGGCAGAAGAACGGATAAGTGACCTGGAAGACAGAATGGTGGAATTCACTGCCATGGAACAGAATAAAGAAAAAAGAATGAAAAGAAATGAAGACAGACTAAGAGACCTCTGGGACAACATTAAACCCAACAACATTCACATTATAGGGGTCCCAGAAGGAGAAGAAAGTGCCCAAGAAAATATTTGAAGAGATTATAGTTGAAAACTTCCCTAACATGGGAAAGGAAAGAGCCACCCAAGTCCAGGGAGCACAGAGAGTCTGAGGCAGGATAAACCCAAGGAGAAACATGGCAAGACACATAGTAATCAAATTGACAAAAATTAAACACAAAGAAAAATTATTGAAAGCCACAAGGGAAAAATGACAAATAACATACAAGGGAACTCCCATAAGGTTAACAGCTGATTTCTCAGCAGGAAATCTACAAGACAGAAGGGAGTGGCATGATATACTTAAAGTGATGAAAGGGAAGAACCTACAACAAAAATTACTCCACCCAGCAAGGATCTCATTCAGATTCGAAGGAGAAATCAAAAGCTTTACAGACAGCAAAGGCTAAGAGAATTCAGCACCACCAAATCAGCTCTACAACAAATGTTAAGGAACTTCTCTAAGTGGGAAACACAAGAAAAGAAAAGGACCTACAAAAACAAACCCATAACAATTAAGAAAATGGTAATAGGAACATACATATTGATAATTACCTTAAATGTGAATGGATTAAATGCTCCATCCAAAAGACACACGGTTGCTGAATGGATACAAAGACAAGACCCATATATACACTGTCTACAAGACACCCACTTCAGACCTAGGGACACATACGACTGAAAGTGAGGGGATAGAAAAAGATTCCATGCAAATGCAAATCAAAAGAAAGCTGGAGTAGCAATACTCATATCAGATAAAATAGACTTTAAAATAAAGAATGTTACAAGAGACAAGGAAGGACACTACATAATGATCAAGGGATCAATCCAAGAAGAAGATATAACAATTATAAATATATATGCACCCAACTTAGGAGCACCTCAATAGATAAGGCAACTGCTAACATCTATAAAAGAGGAAATTGACAGTAACACAATAATAGTGGGGGACTTTAACAGCCCATTTACACCAATGGACAGATCATCCAGACAGAAAATTAATAAGGAAACACAAGCTTTAAATGACACAATAGACCAGAGAGATTAAATTGATATTTATAAGAGATTCCATCCAAAAACAGCAGATCACACTTTCTTCTCAAGTGCACACAGAACATTGTTCAGGATAGATCACATCTTGGGTCACAAGTCAAGCCTCGGTAAATTTAAGAAAATTGAAATTATATCAAGCATCTTTTCCGACCACAATGCTATGAGATTAGAAATCAATTACAGGAGAAAAAACATAAAAAACACAAACACATGGAGGCTGGGCAATACATTACTAAATAACCAAGAGATCACTGAAGAAATCAAAGAGAAATCAAAAAAATACCTAGAGACAAATTACAACAAAGCCATGATGATCTAAAACCTATGGGATGCAGCAAAAGCAGTTCCAAGAGGGGAGTTTATAGCAATACAAGCCTACCTCAAGAAACAAGAAAAATCTCAAATAAACCATCTAACCTAACACCTAAAGGAACTAGAGAAAGAAGAGCAAACAAAACCCAAAGTTAGTAGAAGGAAAGGAATCATAAAGATCAGAGTAGAAATAAATGAATTAGAAACAGAAAACAATAGCAAAGGTCAATAAAACTAAAAGCTGGTTATTTGAGAAGATAAACAAAATTGATAAACCTTTAACCAGACTCATCAAGAAAAAGAGGGACAGGACTCAATAAAATTAGAAATGAAAAAGAAGTTCCAACAGACACTGCAGAAATACAAAGCATCCTAAGAGACTACTACAAGCAACTCTATGCCAATAAAATGGACAACCTGGAAGAAATGGACAAATTGTAAGAAAGGTATAACCTTCCAAGACTGAACAAGGAAGAAATAGAAAATATGAACAGACCAATCACAAGTAATGAAATAGAAACTGTGATTAAAAATCTTCCAACAAACAAAAGTCCAGGACCGGATGGCTTCACAGGTGAATTCTATCAAACATTTAGAGAAGAGCTAACACCCATCCTTTTCAAACTCTTCCAAGAAATTGCAGAGGAAGGAACACTCCCAAATTCATTCTATGAGGCCACCATCACCCTGATACCAAAACCAGACAAAGATACTACAAAAAAAGAAAATTACAGACCAATATCACTGATGAATATAGATGCAAAAATCCTCAACAAAATACTAGCAAACAGAATCCAACAACACATTAAAAGGATCGTACACCATGATCAAGTGGGGTTTATCCCAGGAATGCAAGGATTCTTCAATATATGCAAATCAATTAATGTGGTACACCAATTAACAAACTGAAGAACAAAAACCATATGATCATCTCAATAGATGCAGAAAAAGCTTTTGACAAAATTCAACACCCATTTATGATAAAAACTCTCCAGAGAGTGGGCATAGAGGGAACATTCCTCAACATGATAAAGCCCACGTACGACAAACCCACAGAGAACATCATTCTCAATGGTGAAAAACTGAAAGCATTTCCTCTAAGATCACGAACAAGACAAGGATGTCCACTCTCACCACTATTATTCAACATAGTTTTGGAAGTCCTAGCCACGTCAATCAGAGAAGAAAAAGAAATAAAAGGAATCCAAATTGGAAAAGAAGAAGTAAAACTGTCACTGTTTGCAGATGACACGATACTATACATGCTACCAGAAAACTACTAGCACTAATCAATGAATCTGGTAAACTTGCAGGTTACAAAATTAATGCACAGAAGTCTCTTGCATCCTATCCACTAACAATGAAAGATCGGAAAGAGAAATTAAGGAAACACTCCCATTCACCATTGCAACAAAAAGAATAAAATACCGAGGAATAAACCTACCTAAGGAGGTCAAAGACCTGTACTCAGAAACTATAAGACACTGATGAAAGAAATCAAGGATCAAAAAAGAAATCAAGACGGAAATTAGAAAATATTTCGCAACTAAATGATAATGAAAACACTATCCATCAAACTTGCGGAATTTACCTAACATGGCACTTAAAGGAACACTGTAGCCTTAAATGTTATATTAGAAAAGAAGAAAGATGGGAAATTAAGGAGCTAAGCTTGCAAACATTTAGGCGAAAGACAACAGGATAAATCTGAAGAAAAGAGAAGAAAATACATAATAAAGACAAGAGGAAAAGTTAATAAACTGGAAACAAAAACACACAGCCAAAGAAAAGCCAAAAGCTGATTATTAGAAAAGAACAATAAAACAGACACAGCAGGAAGACTAGTTAACACCCACACTTCAAACAGGCTGGATAGAAAGGAATCAAGAAATTTCACATTAAAAATACCACAAATGACAGATTAGAAAGACTATAAAGGGAGCTAGTGTTTTGTTAACTCATGACTGCAAACAATCAGGATTTTTTCTAGAAGTTCTCAATATTCTACCTAGGGATTTATAATTCTTTCTTGGGTTCAGAGTCCATTAGTTTCTACCTGATTCTCTCCCTTCAGTTCTCCTACTCTGCGGAGCCTGCCCCTCACTCTCAGCAGAGAGATACCTCACCTCCAAGGTCACTGAGGAGACAGAAACCATTAGGTGCAGCCGCCTTGCCCGCTTCCCTGGATTCACTAATCCACCTGGCCTGTACCCATTGTGTTACAAGCGCAAACCCTTGCAACCATGTTTAAATATGCCTTTCCCAGGTGTCCTGCTTGGTAACTAGTATTTTAAGTTATTTCTTCTCCATGTTTCTCCCAGCAGGTCTTTTCTACTCCACAACAACTTCATTAACACACAGCTCAGTGGTTGCAGCGACCTCTCACCCTGGCTCCCTGATTCCTGTCGTTTTTCCCCAACTCACCATGGCAACCATGGACGATGTAATTCCCCTTAAAAAAAAAAGAAAAAAAAAAAAAAAACCTGACAGTGCTGTCAAGCTACAAAGCCATCCAGGACTCCCTCCTGCCCGTAAGATGCAGACCAAACATTGGTGTTGGCCATTCAAGCCTTCAGCCTCCCACCCACTTTCTGCCCCTGTACTCCTCCCTTCGAGATCTTTCTATGGACTCACTCATTGCAGAGCCTCCTCCTTTGTTCCTTAAGGACTTCCCTCCCAGGGGTCCTCTTACACATCCAACTTCTCCCCCAAACTCCTGTGCACTTCCCTCTATATAATGGACTTAGGAGCTTCACTTATAAAATACTTGGTGTGATTTCTCACGCAGCAATTAATTATTGTTTCACCAAATACTTACTGAGCATTTTCACCTAGAGACCTATATCGGAATATTTATACCAGCCCTATTCATAATTACCAAAGACTAGAAACAAGCTAATGTCTTTCTACAGTAGAATGGACAAGTAAATTGTGCTGTGTTTGTAGACTGGAAGACTATACAGCAGTGAGAATGGACGAACCTTCATAATATGGGATGTATATACGATTTTATCCACATCAAGTACAGAAAAAGGCAAAACTGAGTGACAGTGTCAGAATCAGAATCATGGTGACCATTGACAGGGATGAGCGGAGGGATTGGTGACCGGAACAGAGCACCGTGGAGGCTTCTGGGGTAATAGTCGCTCTGTTTCTTGATCCTGGTCACAGGGTATGTTCCCCGTGTGACGATTCATCAAGCTATATAGTGATGATTTGTGCACTTTTTTTCTATATGTTAAACTTCAACAAAAAGTCAATTGAAGAAAGGCAGTGAGCACCTACTATGTGCCAGGCACAGCGTTAGAGGCACTAAAGACATAGTCCCTCCCTCAAGGATTGGAAGCTGAGTGCAGAGGCAGGTGAAGAAGCATGGCAGGCGTTATGACAGAGTGAGGGTGTGATGATGGAGGTAAACACAGGATGTAGCCCATTCAATTCTGTGAGCCTCAGTTTTCTCATCTGTAAAATGGGGAACATATTTCCTACTTCACTGAGTTACATAAGGACCCAAAAGATAATAAAAATGGGTGTGCCCCACAGAGTATCTGGGGCATGGTAGGTGCCCGACAAATGGTTCTTGACTCTGAATCTGATTCTCACACAAATATTCCAGGAAAGCCCCACAGATAGCATCTTCTCCCTCTCTGCCCCCACCCCCCCTTCACACCCTTGCACACACACTCAGACACACATAACACCACATGCACACAGGCCACCAGTCACAGCTTCTTGGATTAAGACAGCAGTGGAAAATATACCTTAAACTTCAAAGGTGTTCGTGGTCACGTTCTCTCATTTCTAAAAATGTCCGGCTTCTCATACACGGCCCTCTGCCAAGCCCTGAGCTGCCCCCACTCAGGTTTCCTCTGCTGCCCAGCGCCCGGCAGCAACCCAAAAGGCCACCAGAAAGTCCTGTTAGAGGTATATGCCCCGTGCCCTGGGGAACCTGGATACGAAGTGAGTGGTGTCACCTCCAGGCTCTTTCTTTCTCTCACCAGGATTCAGGAACTTTCCAACCTGAATGAAAACAGTTCTTTGAAGTGTGCTCATGTTTAGAAATGAATGGGGCACGCGGACGGCCTCTGTCGGGTTTGGAGGCTGTGGCTCTGTTGAGAGCAGTCATTTGAGAGCAGTCTCATGAGGTCTGACAGATAAAACAGACAGTGACCTCAGTCAACAGATTGCAAAATTGCTGCGTGAGCCTGAACAGGTCCCCCAGAGGTGAGCTCAGGGCACAGGGCACTCACTCTTTCCTGACGCCACCTGCCATGACTCACCCAGCGGTACAAATGTGGGCAAGTAAGCCATCGCCGGGAAGGAGATTCACTACAGCAGGTCAGAGCCCACGGATCTGTGCAGAGCCAAGAGGCACCTTCACCTCTTCGGTTCCCCTTGAAACCCTCTCTCAAACCCCACCCCTGCTTCCCATCTCCCTTGCCAAAGCATCAGCCCCCATCAGCTCTCAGCCATACTTTTAAAATCCCCTCCTCACACCCATCTCTCTGATTCCCTTCTTGCCCTGCCGGCTGCACCGCTCCCCCTCACCCCCTCAAGCCCACCGAGCTCCCTCCGAATTTGGCAGGCTGCCCTGCCTGGAACATTCTACACCTCCTCTTCAGCGGGCTAAGTCCTGCTCACGCTTCAGATCTCTGTTCCCAAGTCGCCTTCCACAACTTCTCGCTGACCCCCCATGCCAGTCCAAAGTAGATCCCTACCCCATCGTCTTCTCCCGTAATAACCATCGCGATGTGTAAGAATCCATCCATCTGTGTATTTGTTTGCATATCTGTCTCATCTGCTGCTAGATTGTAGACTTTCATTCATCACTCTGTCTTCAGGGGCTAGCACGCCGCTTCAGACAGAGTAGGTGCTCAATATTATTGGATTGACTGGCTTATTGATGGATTGATGACTCTCTGGAAAGGGAACATTGCCAAACAACTTTAAGCTGAATAAAAATTTTTTAAAAAGGCTTTTTCCTTCATTAGTGAAAGAGGTTTGGGGAAGCAATGGAAGAATCATGCTGCTTTTTATTATGAAAAGTTATGGGCAGTCATATGGAATGAGCGCAGAACCAGACAACATGTTCCTGCCACACAACAGGTGTGTCACTTAGCCTCTCTGAGCCTTAGTTTCTTTCTGACAATGGGAAAAAATAATACATTTTGGGGTTATTGATAGGATCAGATGAAATGAGGAATATGAAAGTATTTTATAGAATCTTAAAGCACTGGAGAATTCATGGGGTCTGAGTTAAGGCAGAAACAGGGGAGGCAGAACGTAATGGAAGTGTGCAAAACCTGTCTGAGATGCAGTTCACACACATACACGTACATGGGCACTGTGCTGTGTTGAAGAGTGTTCCTCAAAATTTCACGACCACCTGGAACCTGTGTACGTGACCTTATTCAGAAATAGAGTCTTTGCACACCATTGTAAAGCAATTATACCCCCATAAAGATGTTAAAAATAAAAAGAACACTTTGAACAAAATTAAAAGATTAAAAAAAAAAGAAAAGAAATAGAGTCTTTGCCTATGTAATCAGGTTAAGATGAGGTCATCCTGGATTAGGGTGGGCCTTAATCCAGTGACTGGTGCATTTATAAAAAGAGAAATTTGAACACAGAGGAGAACGTGTGAAGCCCGAGGCAGAGAGTGGAATGGTGCCTCTATGAACCAAGGAATGCCAAGGATTGCCGAATACCCACCAGAGCTTGGAAGAGGCAGGGAAGACTCCTCCCCTAGAGCCTTCAGAGAGAGCACGGCCCTGCCCACACCTTGATTTTGAACTGACAGCCTCCAGAACTGTGCAAGAATGGATTGCTGCTGTTTTTAACCACCTAGTTTGTGGTGCTTTGTTACAACAGCCCTAAGATACTAATACACAGGCAACCGGCAATTGGCCATTTTGAATACCTACAGGTGGCCCACGTGCCCCACCTTTGCCCTAGTGAGCGAGCCTTTGTAACCAAGGAAACAGCCCTCATGCTTAGCCTAAAAATGCTTTCAGGAAGATTTCACTTCAAAAGATAAGGCACAGAGATCAATTATTCCTCTTGAGCTGCCTGATCTTGGATGACACTTGTCGCTCTTAATGCCCCAGTTCCCTGCCTGCATTTAATGCCCACCGAGACTGCAGCAGTGGCCAACCCAACTTCCTCTGTTGCCCGAGGTCCAGCCAACATCTGGTTTCCCCTCCTCCTTACCACAAACCACTGGGGGAACGATTCCATCACAGGCTCAAAATGATCAAGGAATAAGCAGCCAGGAAGGATTTTTACTTGCAGCCCTAGGCAAGCAGATTCTATACAAATGACCCAAAAGGAGAAACTGGCCAGGATCAGGGTGTCCACAGGTCACCTTCCCAGGAGGACACCAGGCTGTGATTTCCCTTTCTCAATTGCATGTTAAAGATCAGAGCCTAGAACCGCCGTCAGCACGTAGCAGTGACAGAAGGGAAGCCCCAGCTCACCCACTATGCCCATGTGCCGGGTCTGTATCTTCCTCTGAGGTGTTAGATGGGAATGCCCTTCCCCGCACTTGCTGGCTGTGAGCAGCAAGTCTTCCCCAAACGCTTCTAGCCCTTTGCTCCTTACATCTCCCCACAGAGGTGGCATGTTTCCTGGTTTGTGAACAGCCGTGGGTCCGTATTTCTCAAGAGGGAGGAGTTAATCCATCAGCGGTGTGGAAGGAGGCTCCTTCCCTCTCCACCCACACCTCTGGGTTTCAGGGACCTGAGAAAGCGTATCTGCTCTGCAGATACAAAGTTTGCCTTGGGGAGACTAGGCTGTGGATAGAGAATAAGCAAGCCCACTTTGGCTCTCATTATAGCCTCTACTAATCTTCATCAATAATAAAGGTGGCTTTTTAGTTTCCACATCTTAGACATTTTATGATTTATCAATTGGTTCAGCGCGTGGGTGGTGAAGAGAGGGGCTGTGTGGCAGGAACTCCCAATGACCCTGAGGTACTACTGATTCTTATTTTTAGTGATAGTTATGTTCTATAAAGTTCTGCAAATACTGAATTAGCAAATACCGAACCATTCATTGCTCCTTGGGGAAGTACACACACACACACACACACACACACACACACACACACACACACACACACACACACATCTCACATAGATTATAACCTTAAGTCTTAACAACAACCCATCCTGGTAGATTCAATTTGACTCTTTTATTTTATAAGAGGGAAAGTAAGCTTCGTAAGTGTTAAGTGGCTTGACTAAGGACACCCCACTAATAGGGGCCAGAGCTGGGATTCACACCCAGTCCAACTGGCCAGTGTCAGAGCCTCTTGCACTGCCCTGTCCCAGCCTGTCCCATCCTTTCTCCACCCTCTGCTCCTCTCTGCACAAAAGCTGAAACGCGGAAGCAGAGTGTTGCCTCATTCCACCTCAGCTAGGAAGGTAGGCATCGAGCAACTCAATTTTTTTTGCTGCTCTGCACATGTCTGCAAATAACTTCTAAAGTGCCCAGAGTACTGACATGGGGGTTACAAATAAATATTAGCTAGTAGGTGAATTTGCAATTATGGAATCTGTGAATAATGAGGATGAACTGGATATTGTCTTATTGCTTCTAATTATTCACTGTCCTCATGGTAAAGGGTTTATAATCTTTGCCCCTCTCATGTGACTTGCAGTGCCTCCCTGGGCGGGGGGAGGAGGGGGCTGAGTATATGCACCTGTCCATTGCCATCACACCTGGCCATGTGACTTGCAGTGATATATGCCAACCCCGGGAGAACCTCTAAGAGCTACCTCATGGTTTTACCCAATTTCTCGCACTTTTTCCTCTTCCAGGAGAACATTATGTCCCAAAAGAAGCTGCTCCTTCCACCCGGATCCTGGAATGAAGACACATGAATCACAGCCAACATGTGATGTAAGTGTTTGGGTTTGTAACCCATTGAGACTTTGAGGTTTGAAATTGCAGCTTAACCAAGCAAAAGCTGACTAATATAGACCCCTGACGTGATGAGTAGACAGCCATGCTGTTACCTTACCCTGTTGATTAAAGGCAATAATCCCCTTCTGTTTAGATAGTGGTTGGTTGGAACTTTACTTTTTTGCTTTCTGCAAACCTATAAAGAGGAAAAGTCAACCCCATGGCCTGGAGGACAAGAGAATGGGTAAAAACAGAGACCAGGACTTAATCCCACAGTAGGTGAGCATTGTCAGCTCAGGTCCGGCAGGAAGCACTTGCCACGACAGGATCAGATGTACAAGAGATTCATACCAGTGAAGGATAGAAGGGGAAGGAATGGAGAAGACCCGGAGGATCCTTCAGACGGCGATGAAGGTCTGACACCTGGGAAGGGAGAGAGCGAAGGAAGGACTGTGGAAGAAGAGCCTCAGACTGCAGCTCAGTTCTGGAAAAGTGTCGACCAGGATGATGGGAAGCCCCAAAGCCAGAGCTGTTCACTAGGGGAGCCCCACGGTAAGCAGATCCCCCAGCCAGGCTCAGTTACTGTCCGGGAGCAGCCTGGAGGCAGCAGGGCTTCAGTGTTCGTGGGACGGCAGCTATGTTCCCCGAGGCAGATTCTCTTGAAAGAGGTCTGAGTGGTGGGTCTCCAGGGCTACCACACCTGTTTAGAGAAGACCTGAGCTCTGTGGAGCCCACACACAGATGGTCTCTGACTTAAGATGGTTTGACATACGATTTTTCAACTTCACGATGGTGTGAAAGTATTGAGTAGAAACTGTACTTCGAATTTTGTATTTTGACCTTTTCCCAGGCTAGAGGTAGGCAGTATGATGCTTTCTTGTGATGCTGGGCCACCGCTCCTAGTCGGCCCGGGGATCAGAATGGTAATCAACCGATACACTTACAACCAGCCTGTACCCAGACAAACGTTCCATTTTTAACTTTCAGTACAGCTTCAATAAATTACATGAGATAGTGAACACTTTATTGTAAAATAGGCTTTGTATTAGATGATTTTGCCCTACCGTAGGCTAATTGAAGTGTTCTGAGCATGTTTAAGGTAGGCTGGGCTAAGCTATGATGTTAAGTATTAAATGCATTCTCGACTTAGAATATTTTCAAACTACGATGGTTTTATCTGGACGTAACCCCGTCATAAGTTGACAAAGACCTGTACATATGGAAAACAGGCCAGATGAGGGATATAGTAGAGATAAAATCCAAATGGCACGTCCCCCCATAGCTCTCTACTGGCCACCCTAACACGTGTCATAGACTCAGCACCTAGAATATATGTCTATTTCTACAAAGTCTTTGAGGACTGTCATTCCATTACCCTCACAAGCAAATATTCAGAGGCTCCTGACGCTCCGTCAAAGAGGAGGAGCCATAAGGCAAGCCACTCACTCGCAGTTATGCAACAAGTCCAGGCAGAACCAGACTTCAGACAACGCTCATGTAATCCCTGCCCTGAGCTACCTCCTTCCCAGGAGACATATGCAGATTCTCCAACCGAATGAGCACGAACTTGACTGCTGCTGCCAATGCTTACCCATTTCCTCCTGACATGGAAGATGTACCTCCGCATTTCACACAGAAGGCAGATGACACCCAGGCAAGGGGGTGGGGCGGTCGGCCACATGTTGGTCTTATCCGATGGAGACAAGACCCCAGAATTTCCAAGCCTATCCAGGATTACCGTGAGGAAACAGAGGCCTGGATTTCGAGACTGTGCTTGTGCTGTGGCGCTCTTTTATTGAGCATCTACGATATGCTGATCCTTGCCGCAGGCCGTGGGAATATGGATGAGAACGGGGGCTGGAGAACCGCCCTCGTGGAACTTACCGCTTCAAAGCCTTCCCAGGTGTGGCTCAGAAGCGCAGCTGCAGGGTTCCCTGGTTTGGTTCTAAATCCGCAGAAGTAAGAGCTTAGCCTTTCCCTGCTGTGTGTGAGCTCGTGATTTTTTTTTTCTTATGTCGGTGAGGTCAATTACTCTCCTGCAGTTCTGCAGTAAAGCTTTCCAAGACTCTCAAGTCACTGCTCTTATTAATTACTGTATCAGCTGTTTTACATTCCCTAATTATCTCCCTATGGCACAGACAATGGCCTTTTTAATTTCTTTTTTCTTACTCTTTCTGGTAAAAATAGAAAATATGAATATGTATGTATTTTAAGTTTTTACGGAATTTAAACACAACGCGAGCGCCATCTGCTGGTTACATTGAGAAATAGCTGCCTTGATTCCTACAGTTTCAGCTTTGAAAATCCTACTAATAAAACTAATGGTAATAAATATAAAGTAATGATATATTTCAAAATAATAGATTAAAATACCATTTAGGCACCTAATGCATTCCTTTGCTAAGTGACCTAATCCTCATAGCATAATTAATTATTCTAAAATATTCATCACGTATATCATAGCTAACCCTTGGTAAGAACTTGTTATGTACATGATCTCAAAAACCTTCACAACAACTGTATTTGTTGGGTTCCATTACTATTCGCATTTGGAAATTAGGAAATGACAGTACAGAGATGGAAAGTGACTTGCCAAGGAAGTAGATGACACCGCCAAGATTTGAACTCCCATGGACCTGTCTTCTCCTCTGCACCAGCGTTCTATAATAAGCTTGGCAAAGGAGACAGAGACGACGTATTTAAAGACACAGAATGAGTCACAGTTTGCAAAGCACGTGCAGGGGCATCACCTTGGTCAGTCCCCTCAACCAGCTCATCAGAGAAGCTGTGTCATGATCCCCGTGACACACACGAGGAAGCAGAGAGAGGTTAATAGTCCCGCCCAGATGCCACACTTGGAGGGGAAACGGGACCTGAACCTGGGTCTGCTGACTCTGGATCCCAGATTGTACCCACCACATGGTACGGCTGTCCAGTCCTCAAAAGTGATAGAGAAGGGCAGCATCTTAATCAGATTTCATCTTCCCCGGGGTCCAGCAAGAGCAGGCACCATCTCAGAGAACAAATAGGAAAATGCTTCAATTTCCGAAGGTTCCCCGCGGCAACAACAGGGCCTGACCTCCTCCAGAAATAGGCCCCCCTCCCCCAGCCTCCCCACACTCCCTTTTGTGCCTTCCACACCCACGCCTGCTGGAGTAGGAACTGCTCAGACCCTCCACCTACAGGCAGGCCACCCTCTTCACACACACACACACACACACACACACACACTCCCTAACGCTGGCTGGTTCAGCAGTTAGCTTTTCCTGAGTCTCTAAGAACAGCTGGTATCACATTGCTAATCCTTGGTGTCTCCCAAACAGCACTTTACACACATTGTTGGTGATTCATTGATCTCTAAGGAGTGATTAAGATGGAGAAATCCCAATAACTTTATATGGTGACAGATGGTGACCAGACCGACAGATCATTTGTAATGTATAGAAATAGCAAATCACTGTGTTGTGCACCCAGAACTAACATAGTGTTGTAGGTCAGTTATATTCCGATTTTTAAAAGGTCTTCAACAGTAAACCTATGAATAGGTATTAAAAAAAAAAAAATGGAGGAATCCCAAGACCACAGCCATGTGGAGTCAGGCAGTTAGGGTCAGGGTACAGCTCGCCCTTTACAGAAAGTTTTAAGCCGCTCCGGACGCGCAGGCTCAGCGGCCATGGCTCACGGGCCAGGCCGCTCCGCGGCATGTGGGATCTTCCCAGATCGGGGCACGAACCCGCGTCCCCTGCATCGGCAGGCAGACTCTCAACCACTGCGCCACCAGGGAAGCCCCAAGCCTCTTTAAACTTCAGTTTCCTCATCTCTAAAATCAGGATAACAAGCTCTGGAAAATTCAGTGAGGGTTAAAGGGATATCACACTTGAAGGTGCTTCATCAAGTATTAAACCCTTTGTATATGCCAAAGAAAGCCCTTCCTGAGCTTTGTGAACAGTAGATTCCTCCAAAAACTATGAAGCTAGTTGGAAACCACAGAGATGTAACGACAAAAACTGTAATGTGCCGTAAGAATATAGGTTGTTAATCATTATTAGACCGGAAGAGTTGAGGCTCCACAATGAGTCATCAATTCCACAACTTACTGAGTGCTTCTGAGTTCCAGGCACCGTCCTGAGGGAGGGGAGGGTATTCAAAATACCCCTTGGCGCTGGACTTAAGGCACTCACTACCCCACAGGAAGACTGTTCTCCTTCCTCTTCTCCCAAGCTGACGCAAGGAGGACCAGTGGGTATTTGCAAAGACGACAGCGCCAGCCCAGCCCAGCAAGTGTGCAGCATCAAAACACTTCTCAGCTCCTCTGACTCTGCCACTTACCTGCTGTCTATCCTTGAACCAGCTATTTATCCTGTCTACCATATGCGTACCAGCCCAGATAATGGATTTTAAAATGATGTCTAAACAGTAAAGTGCCGGGCCAAAATTTGGCAACCACACATATTCCTCAATATCGTTTTCCCCTTCTTCCCTAGCTGGAAACATGACTGTTCAGCATAAAATCACATCTCCCAGATGTCTTTGCAGTTAAGTGTGGTCATGTGACTAAGTTCTTGCCAATGGGATGTCAACAAAATGTCATGCGGTAGCTTCTGGCAGATTCTGGGACTTTTTTATAGGTAGTTGGTCCACCCCCTCTGCCTCTTCTTCCCACCTTCCTCCATGCTGTGTTTGGAATGTGGGTGTGACAACTGAAACTCCAAATTGGGCCATGAGGCCAGTGGTTAAACCCTAGGGAGAGTGGATGGAAGGTAAGAATAGCTGTGTTCCCAAGGACATTGTGGAGACAGCCGTCATGGCTGTCCTGGACTGGATCACCTACTGATGTTCACATGAGAGAGAAATCAATACCTATTCAAGCCACTCTCGTTTTGAGTTTTCTATAATTTTCAGCTGAACCTCATTCTAACTGATATAGTTTGCTATCGTGACTTGACATTGCCACATTGACCTTTCTAACAAGGGCTTTGTACAATAGAATGGGATGCACAAATGAGAAAGTCAACTCCCACCACAAACAATACTGAAGGAAATATTGTACAAACTTCTGTTAAGGTTATTAGAGAACAGAATCTTCCATCAGCTGGATTCCAAGAACCAGCAACCCAGGGGGTATGAGACCCATGTGCGTAGTAGGAGTCATGACAGAAACCAACCATATTGTGAAAAATTCATGTAAAATATATTCCCAAAACACCTACCATGCCAGGCCAGATGCTCGGGCTACAAGGGAGCTAAGATATGGTCCCTGCCCACAGGTGGCTCACAGTCTTGTGGGAGACAAACGATGGCCACACCGTGGGGTCTGTACTATAACAGAGTGGTTTGAGATGCCACAGACACTTGCGAGGGCAGAGACGTGGGCATCCTCGTGAGAAAGCAGAGGGACAGCTAGGAAGAGTTTCTTTTTTTCTTTTTTTTAATTGTTATTTATTTATTTTATTTATGGAAGAATTGTTGATTTTAAATATTGCGTTAATTTCAAGGGTACAGTAATGTGCTTCAGTTATATAGATTCTTTTTCAGATTCTTTTCCATTATAGATTACAAGATATTCAATACAGAACCCTTTGCTATACAGTAGGACTTTGCTGTTTACTTTCTACATAGTAGTTTGTTTCTACTAATCCCAAACTGCTAACTTATCACTCCCCTCCCCTTTTCCCCTTTGGTAACCAGAAGTTCGTGTTCTTTGTCTGTGAGTCTCAGCCATAAAAAAGAAGGAAATAATGCCATTTTCAGCAACATGGATGGACCTAGAGATTATCATACTAGGTGAAGAAAGCCAGACAGAGGAAGACAAGTATCATATGCGGTCACTTATATGTGGAATCTAAAAAATAATACAAATGAACTTAGTTACGAAACAGAAACAGACCCCCAGACATGGGGGAGTTTTCTCCAAGGAGATATTGGAGCTCGGTCTTAATGGATAAATGGAAGTTACCCAGAAAGAGGAGAGCAGAGAAATCATCCCAGGCGGAGCACAAAGTGCACAGCAAGAAGGTGTCGGTGGAAACCCAGAGCAGCATCGAGCGGGGCCCACCGGCCACAGGCCGCAGAGAGACACCAGGCAAGAGCAGCTGCGACCCCCGGTGAAACCGGCCAGCCCTTGGAACGCAGCTGCACCCCCAGGTTTCACTTTCCAGGGTGACTCAGAGGATGACGCGCAGCGGCTGTGGGCTCCCTGGTGGTTTTTCGCAGGGACAGCTTCTGCTTGTGGGGTCATCACTGGCGAGTAATGAGACAGACAGGCTTTATAGATGCAAAGTGAGAAAATATCAAAGTGCTCAAAGCAGGAAGCAAGAGGAGCACGTAGAGCAAAAGAGAAGCGAGCGTTCTTGATCCCCTTTTTGGAGCCGGTCCAGCTGCCTTCTTGCCTGCCCCCCCTCAGCGAAAGGAGAATCTCAATCCCACAGCTACATCCACCGCGGAGGTCAAGTTGAATGTTCTTACAGGCTCCCCAGACCTTCTTGCCCTTTCTTCTACGCCAGAGCTGAAGCATCCCCTTCCACAGGGTATTGGGACACAGCTTTGCAGTCTCTGAGAGCCCTGCCCTGCCCTGTCCTGCTGCCCCAAGATCTGCCTCCAGATACCCAGGACACAGCTCGTATCTTCTCAAACCTGCTCACACACTCAGCCCCTGGCCTGGCTGCAACTCCACTGAGCCCCCAGGTAAAAATGGTCTAGGTAAAAAGAAGGATAACGCTTGGAAGATGAAAACATCCCTGCCTCACATATACTCTTACGTGAGGATTCTCCCAGCAACCCTTGTGGAAGGCGTGTTGATCCACCCTGCTCAGACAAGAAACTGAGGTTTGAACTCATGTGCCAAGGCTCATGCCAGGCACTGTACGACCACAGCTCTGAGGAGGAGATGTCAGTGTCTGACCCAGAAAGTCCCATTTTAGCATGGCGTGTATGGCTAGCTGACACCCCCCTGTGCTGGGGACCATGGGAGACCCAAAGAAAGAGGAGGCATTGCCCTTACCCTCGATGGCGAGGACATCTAAAGGCATGCCCACTGTGTGCCAGGCACTGCGCCAGTCACCTAACATGAACCATCTTAAACAGATGATCCCTTCCAGCAGCTAGTTTGAGGTCGGGATTATCACACCTATTCTACAGACAAGGAAACAGAGTCTCAGGGAAGCTGAAAGTGATTCATCAAAGACCCAGGAACAAGTAAAAAGAAGGTTCGGTCCCCAAAGCTATGCTCTTTCGACTCCAGGAGAGTCCACCACCGCGAACGATGCAGACCCCGGGGCCCCACCCCAGCTTGGCTGACTCAGAACCTCTGAGGGTGGGCCCAGTGATGTGCCTTTACAACCATTTCTCTTCACGATTTTCTGATTGGCGAAGTGTGAGAACACTGTCCTCTATCAGGGGCCCTGAGTTGGGGACTCAAGGCCTTTATGCCTCAAAGGCCCAGTAATATGAGACAGTGAGCCAGGATTTGTCACCAGGAGGCTGTGACATGGAAGGCTGATGGCACAGCTGTTACAGCGTAGTCTCTGGAGCCAGGTCGCTTGAGTTTGAATCCCGGCTCTGCTGAATCCTAGCTGTGTCACCTTGGGCAAGCCACATGCTTCCTTGTGCCTCAGTTTCCTCACCTGAAAAATTGTAGTCAAGGTAGGACACATCTGGAAGGTTGTTTGGGGGACTGAATGAGTTAAATGTGTAGAAAGTTTAAAACAGTGCCTGCCACAGAGTAACCATCCAAAATGCTGTTGTCATCGTTCCATGACCAATTGCCCCAAGTGACACAAGAAAGAAGAGGGTATTTGACACTGTGGTTCTTGAAAGAGCAGGTCAAAGGGTGGAGTTCCAAAGGATCTGGACGAATAGCAAGAGAAGAGATGAAATAGCAGCTCTTTCTTTAGTTCCTGGTCTGGTCTCATGTCACTGTTTGTTATTCCTCGGGAAACGTCACCAAGAGCAAGTCACTGCAGTGGAGACAGGTGCAGGGCTGAATCACAGCCAAAGCACAACTTCTCCAGAGTCTTCAGGCAAAGGAGACGATGGTTAGTTCTCTTTTAAGCTGTGGAAGACTTTCCCCAAGAAGCGAGCTGTGTATGCTCTTGATGGCCACCAGGGGGAGACAAAGGGGACTTAATTGACTACAAAATGTGAAAGGTATCCTTAAACTCCCTGAAGATTTGGGCTGTTTCCCACTGATTTGTTTTCACTCGTGCTATTTCCCCTACTTAGAATGTGTCCCTCTTTAGCCCTTCAACCTGTTGTCAACCTCCCAGCCAACTTCTTCATATGCAACCTTGGCACTGTGCTAGGGGCCAAGGGAGGTACCAAAAGATATAAGGCGTTATCCTCACCCTTGAGGGTAAGGGCATTTAAGGAACGTTTGCTGTGTACCAGGCACTCAGCTGGAATCCCTACAACTACAAAGAGGCAGGTTTTATATATTCATTTTCAAGACTCAGTTCAACAGGGATAAGATTCAGGGCACTAAGTGCTAAGCACTTTCTGTGAATCAGCTGATTTAACTCCCAGAACTACCCAATAAGTAAGTACTACCATTATACCCATTTTATAGCAGAAAAGACTGAAGCTTGAAGAAATTAAACAACATCCTTGACCAGGAACACAGAGCTAACAAGGGGGATGGAATTCAGATATGAGCCCATGGAGTCTGATTACAGAACCAAAGCCGCATCCTGGCCACCTCTCTGGTCCTTCCACAAACCCTTGACTCAGGCCTGCACTGTGCTCTCTCTTCTCTGAATTCTGATCTTATTTACCAGCAATCCAAAAAAGGGATCTGCACTTATTTCTTCTCACACACACACAGGTAAATTCCACTCTCCTATCCCCACCCCACCCCTGCCAGGTAAAAAGTAAGTTTTTTGACACCAATGACCCTAACTCAACCTTCTTTCTATGAAGCTGCCAATTTTTGAGCACCTCTGTGTCTGGCTTTATCAAGGCCACATTATTCTTTAGATTTGTTGATTATTAGTCTTCAGGGTAACCCTGGGAGGTCAGTAGCATTATCCACATTTTATAGATGGAAGATTAAGTCTCGGAAATTACGTGACCCTAGACCACTGTCACCTAGATAACGAGCAGAATATGCAGGACCCCGAAGCCTGTGATCTCACCATGACCCTAAGCTACTGCCTCCCCCTCTGCCTTGCAAAGAGTAGCACCCAGGGTGAAGGAAAGCCTCAGAACATGAACTTGAAGCCTTCAGTGAAAGTCCCTGGTCAATGATTGACTAATTGTACAGGTCACTTCACCTCCCTGGGATGCAGGTCAGAAGCATCATCTGTTAATTCCTATCCTGGTACAGTTCCCAGACACAGGCGCCCTCCTGTCCTCAGTGTTGCTCCTTCTTTTGGGGGAATCCATGTTTGGGTCCCAAACATTAGTCTAAGAACCATGTCATATTCACCATCAGGTCCCTGGAGCCCAGCACAGAGCCTCACACAGAGTGAACTCGGTATATACTCAGTGAATAAACGGACAAATAAACGAAACCACAAATTAATACATCTGGTCCCTTGGGCACTCTGTACCCAGATCCTCTCTGTGAACTGGCTTGACTACGTCCTGCCAATCTCCTGCCCTCAGTTCCATCATGCAATTTGGACAACAAAAAAGCACTTTGTGAACTTTAGCAGGCTATGGTATACAGTAGATCCCTCTCTCTCACTCTCTTACTCTCCTTATTTCCCCAAAATCAATCCTGTCTTTTGAAGAGAATTCCGCAGTCTTAGGTCATCCCACAGTCACTCCCACTTTGGAAGCCTAGAGAGAGCGAGATAATATCTGATGTATCCCTTGAATCTAGGATGCTGGTAAGGACCTAAGAAAGAGTCTGTCTGTCTGAAACTCTGATCTTAGATCAAAGATGCTGGAAGGGTGTAGACATTTTCAAGGTAGTGGTGATGTCAAGAATCCAGCCGTAGCGTGGAGTTCAGGGGGCTGTCACTGTGCTGGTGGCAACGTTATAGCCATAGTGCCCAGGGCTGACCTTGGGTGCAGTAGCTGCAGCCCAGCCTCCCTGCATTCCCAGCCTGGTTCTCCAGCTAAATAAAGAGTAACATTCTCAGGAGGCAGGAGAATATCGTGGTCAAGAGGATGATCCCTAGAGTGAGACACACCTGGATTCAAATCCCGGCTCCTCTACCCACCTGTGGGAACCAAGACAAGCCGCTCTGCTTCCCCGAGCTGCCCTTTCCTCCTCTGTTAAGTGGAGAAATTCATTGTTTCTTCACTAAATACTAAACATTTTACTAAAACCTATTATTTTGGGGGATTAAGAGAGACAAAATACGTATATCCTAGATACAGCTCCCATCACAGAGTAACTATTAGAAAATAAAAAGTTCACTATTATAAGGTATCCTAATACTAAAATGTTACTCAGAAGCAAAAGTCTAAAGGAGATTTACTTCCCTGGACATTTTTATTTCTTACACAGAGACCGCAGCTGCTTAAGTGCTAGTGAAGTGTGAACAGTAAAGCCTTTCTGGCTGGTTTACTTGCTTCACCGAGGTTTGCTATCTTTATTAGGTGCTGTGTGCATCGGCGTGGGTGTGGGCAAGCCCAGCAGGTCCCCTGTCTTTTCTCTTTAACGCCCACAACGAGCAGTTGGGAGGGCAATTTTACCTCCCCAAATAAGGAAAATATTAACAATCCCAACAAGCAAACATTACTCTGAGAAAAAAACATGTCTTCGCCAGGTGAAGACATTCTATTGATTTGTAGATTCTGGGGGTCTTCAGCCAGGTGACAAGTCTTTATGGAACCAGCAGCACATTTCATCTTTGTGAAACACCAGCAACTATTTATTGAGTATTGGGCACTCAACATGCACCATCCATTTAATGCCAAAAATAACCATCAGAGATTGAATCCATTATGATCCCAGTTGGAATGAGGTTTAGAGATTTAAAGTAACTCGTTCAAAATCAGCATCTAATGAGTGGCAGTGACTCCCCTCCACCCTGTATCATTAGCATCTCACCCAACACTGGTACACTTAGAAGCAGACACATCTCTTTGACTTGAACGCTCCCTCTTTTTACCTTAAATTTTAACGTTAAGTGCTGTATACACCTGTTAGTGCAGTTACCCAAATTCAAGCTCATCTCCCTGACTTAAGTATCTTCCAGCTGGTCTGTGGGATGAACTGCCCCTAAAGGTCTGGCCTTGATGGGCTGGTGCAGTGGACAGGGTACAGTTTAAAAACCTCACGTGCCCAGGTCTCACTCTTGACCCCACCACTTATTAAGTCACATCACCTCTGCAGCTTCAGTTTCCTCATCTATAAAATGGGTATATTCCTACCTCACAGTAAGCTCTGAGGATTAGGTACAAACCCAGCACAGGCCTAAACATAACACATGCTCCCTAAACAATGGCTCTGTGTCCCTTCATTTTTGTCTTTGCCAAACTTTAGGCCAAAAGATTCGCAGCCCAGTGGAGCTCCCAGCCAATCAACAATTGTCGTTGTTGTTGTTTTCTATACCTGGGTAGGGATTGGGGTGTGGGCAAAAGGTGTGTTATGGCCTTAGGACACATAGAAACTCCCTGAGGAATCTGTTATAAATAAAGAATCTTGGACTCCACCCTAGAGATTCTGACTCAATAAATGTGGATTTTTCACCAGTTTGTAGGGCCTGCTGACACAGGTGGTCACCAGACCACCCTCTGAGGAGCTCTGCCCTTCAGTCATTCGGTTCCAACATCACAACACCCACCTTATCCTCACACCATCTCAATATCTTTAACTTATTTTTTTATTCATCATGTTTATTCCCATCAACATGCCTTTATAACTTTCAATGAATCTATTGTTAAAACATATTTTGTATCAGTCCCTGAAACACAAATATGTTGCAAGGAAAGACAAGAGGCTGTTAACAGGGGCCCCAAAGCCCAAACTGCCTGACTGAAATCCCATCTCTGCTGCTCCCCGGCCATGTCAGCTTGGACAGGCTACCTAAGGTCTCTGTCTCAATAGGCCATGTGTCCAAAGGGGTAATAAGGGCAGATACATTGCAAGGCTATAGTGATGATTAAATGTTTTACTATAAAGCACTGACAACCATGCCCAGCACATGGTAAGCACTCACAAAATGTAGTTATTCTTATGATAAGAAATGAGAAAAGAAATATCGCTTGCTACAAATAGAAAATAACCACCAAAAATATATGCATAACCGTGAAACGTCAATAAAAGCTCATCCATAAGCCATCTAACATCATTTGTGTATCAGCGGTGGTATACATTCCAGGTTTAGACAAGCGTTACTCCAGAAAGTGTCAGATAGCATGTCAGGGAGGCCATCACGGCACAGACCGACTTGGGGGTTATTTTGGTTCTGTTTCAGACCTAATTTTGCATTTCCAGTTTACCTGAGAGCTGCATATGTCTACTAAAAATTTCCCTTGGCCTCCACTGTTTTGGTTCATCCGGAAGCAGCTGGAAGACACTGTCTCCCGGGGATTAGGAGCTGATGTCTGTTCAGTGGGAAACAAAGCCACCTCTCAGAGCAGGTTGCTCCGTACCAGGCTCGTGAGGACGCTGTGCTTCGTGAGGCTCGTTTGTCTACAGACCCCGACACACCTCAAAACACTCAGCGCTCACACCGCGACCCTTTTGGCCCAGAAGCGTGGTCCCCATTCTGCAGGTGGGAAAATGGATAGAAAGGGCTATTAAGTGACGACACTCGTAAGTAACTGAGAGATTAGGTGGCTGTTGAGCAAACATGGAGATGTGACAAGAGGGGAAGTGGTGACTCTTAAAGGTCCAGGCCTGCTGGGCCTTCCCACACATCGGGGACGGAAACACACGCTCAGCAGAAAGCGACACGGTTCCTTGTGTGGTTGCCATGACAGGGCGGGGCGAGTGGTTGCGGGGCAGACGGGACAGGATCTCTGGAGAGCGTTGCAAGAGTCGGCCATGCAGCGGGCATTTCATAAGGTTTTATTGGATTAAAGGGTAGAGGGGATGCTCTAAAAGGAGCCCAGTGTCTCTGTCTCATCCAATTCCCCATCAGAGGGTGATGATAAACACAGCAGGGCGCAGAGGGTAGGGCAGATTGGGCTGAAAGATTTATGACCCAGAATGATGAAGAGGTGTGTAGACAGTAACCAGAAAGGAGGCCAAGGGCATGGCCGGCATCAGATCCAGGGAGCAAGATGAAGGCTGGGATACAGGAGCTACAGATGAGGTTCAAAATTTACGCTGGGAAGATGTATATATGAAGAATCATCAAGGGCTTCCCTGGTGGCGCAGTGGTTAAGAATCCGCCTGCCAATGCAGGGGACACGGGTTCAAGCCCTGGTCTGGGAAGATCCCACATGCCATGGAGCAACTAAACCCATGCACCACAACTACTGAGCCTGTGCTCTAGAGCCCATGAGCCACAACTACTGAAGCCTGTGCGCCTAGAGCCCAAGCTCCGCAACAAGAGAAGCCACCGCGATGAGAAGCCTGCGCACCGCAACGAAGAGTTGCCCCCACTCGCCTCAGCTAGAGAAACCCTGCGCACAGCAAAATAAACTTTTTTAAATGGGTTTTTTTTTAAAAAAAAAAAAAGAATCTTCAGAATGCTCATTTGAGGAATTTGTCCAAAGCAAGTAATAGGACAATTATTTAAAGATTTCTAGGGGGGACTTCCCTGGTGGCACAGTGGTTGAGAGTCCACCTGCCAATGCAGGGGACACGGGTTCGAGCCCTGCTCCAGGAAGATCCCACATGCTGCCGGAGAGCAACTAAGCCCGTGTGCCACAACTACCGAAGCCCGTGTGCCTAGAGCCCATGCTCCACAACCACAACGAAAGAAGCCACCACAATGAGAAGCCCGCGCACCGCAACGAAGAGTGGCCCCCCCTCGCCGCAACTAGAGAAATTCTGCGGGCAGCAATGAAGACCCAATGCAGCCAAAAATAAATAAATAAATACATAAATTTATAAAAAAAAAAAAAAAGATTTCTAGGGGGCTTCCCTGGTGGTCCAGTTGTTAAAATTCCGCCTTCCAATGCAGGGGACGCAGGTTTGAGCCCTGGTCAGGGAACTAAGATCCCACATGCTGCGGAGCAACTAAGCCCATGTGCTCTAGAGCCCACACGCCACAGATAGAGAGAAGACCATGTGCTGCAATGAAGAGCTGACGCACCACAGTGAAAGATCCCGCATGCCACAACTAAAGACCCCATGCAGCCAAATAAATAAATAAATAAAATATTTTTTTAAAAAAAGATTTCTATAAAATTATATAAAGATGTCTCTAAGGGACATTGTTTGCAACAGTGTCATTTATATTAACAAAAATTTTAACTAATCTAAATATTCAAAATTGGGAATCACCTTAAAGAGGTTCTGGTGCACCCACCCTATGCAACCATTAAAAAATATATTTAAGGATGTTTACTTATATAAAGAAAAGATTGTAAACAAGTGAAATGTCAGGAAACAAAATAATAAACTATTCATAAAGATGTCAAAGGAAACAGAATTCTATGCTTCAGAAAAACTTAGAAGGAAATATTGCAAAAGTGTATGAATAATCTGGGTGGTGGAATTAAATGTGATTTGAATTTTGTACATGCACTTTTGTATTTACTGAAATTTCAGCAATAAGTATGTGTCACTGTTATTTTTAAGATGTTAATTTTTTTTAGACTTTTACTGTGAATGTTACTGGGGCTTTAGTCTGGGACTTGGTCCCCTGGGAGATAGCTATGTGGTTCTAAAACAGATCCACAGACTTTAAAAACTCTCCATCTGTTGGCTGGATACTTCAAGGGATCCAAGTGGCCAAGGTGCTCCCAGGCCTCTGAATTTATGAAAGGCATCACAGGGCATGAGAATAAGCCCTGGATTAGGAGTCAAGGAACCCTTAACCCACTCCATGATCTTGGGCAAAGCACTTCCCCTCCAATTCCTCATCTAAAGTGGGAATACCAGTGCGTAAGCTGACGACCTCAGAGTGCCATAATTAAAAGGCATGCTCACGTGGGTGTTGTCATCCAATGAAGATAATTAGCATCCTAGACCTTGACCCAAAGAATGACCTCAGGACCCACCCTTGGTAAGGTTTGCCCATCTGTGTTCACCCTCTCCATCAACCACCTACTGAGAACTAGTGTTCACAGTTGTGACCCTGGAGTCACATTCAGCTCCCGGAGGACCTTCTGAATCAGCCCAGAATGACTAAATCAGGAGTGGAATCCTCAGAAATTTATAAAGCACCCATGTTCACCATGGTGACTCTCCGTGAGTCAGGATGTCTAAATTTAGCTGAAACATCCCACCCCAGATCCAAGTAGATTAATATGAGAGAGCCATTGCTAGCAGGTAGTGGAGTCTACTGGTTGCTTTGAAGAAGAGTACCCACATTCAACTGCTGACACACATTTGTGTGGATCCAGGAGCTTTATCTTCCTGTGGAGCCCTTCCTCTGAGGGCTTTAGCCCTTCCTCTTGCTTTAGTCTTTCATACGGCATGGCTTCTTCTCATAAAGTGGCCAGTGCATTTCTAACTTCATAGAATACTCACTCATGTATCAGCGTTGCCTGATAGCCTACACATCTCAATGTCTCCAGGATAACAGTTCCTAAAAGATAACAGTGGAACACTAGTTACAAGGAATGATAATTACAAAAAGACTGTTCTCAAGTCACTTTGGGAAGTATACTTTAACAGCAATGTACAATTATAGAGGTCACTGTGATGACCATGGATCCTTTTTCCATGGCCAGTCATGTGGGACTATTGGTCCAGGGCACGCTTTTTGGTCAACACTGCTTTGAATCCCTGGGATGTCTAATGGTACCCAAGCTAGGTTTGTCTTTGGAAAGCTCCTGTGAGACCCTTGCTGCCTGGTAAATATTCTTCAAGGAGATGTCTTTACAATTACTCTGCATTCAGACCTGGAGAATACCCAGGGGGTTCCCTGTCCACCTTTGTCCCCAGGGAGCCATGCTTCTGAAGCATCTTCAGTAATTAATTCACAGACGAGCCACCATTACTGCCCCACCACACATGTACGCTGCTGTTCTTGTTCATGGACTAGTGCTTTTGTTTTTTTTCAGCCACGCCCTATGGCTTGTGAGACCTTAGCTCCCAGGCCAGGGATGGAACCCATGCCCCTTGCAGTAGAAGCGCAGAGTCCTAACCACTGGACCACCAGGGAATTCCCTGCGCTAGTGCTTTTGATTGGTCTTTTCTACTTTGTACAATTGTCTTGCCCGCAAATGCCTATGCATAAGCGGCTTGTATAACCTCAATCAAAGCATCAAACCTTGAAACAATCGCCGGATAAATCTCAAGGCCTCAGTGCCATGACATTGGGAAACGGCTTACCTTCTCTGGCCCAATTTTCCTCATTTATAAAAGAAGAAGGTTTAACTTCTTTACTTTCCCTAACTCTCTTCAAACTTAAACTCTATTCATTTTCACTTAGCAGGATTAAACAAATCCTCAGAGCTGGGAGGAAAGGAAAGGGGGTGTCTGCCAATACCTAATACTACAGTATACAGAAGAGAGGGCCTGAGTGTCTTTGGACAAGTTTGATAACTTCTCTGGGTCCCCATTTATTAATCTGTAAAATGGGTATAGTTATACCTACCTCACATAATTGTTGTAAGGGCTCATTGAGTCAATGCATGTATTAATGCCTGAAATTTAACAATTGACCAAGCCCCTCACAAATATCCTCCAGTCCGCTAGAAAGAAAGGAGAGACTGGACATTGGCAATGGAAAGAAGAGTAAAACATCACTGGATCAAATCACATCACTCCCTATCTCAAATATTGGCCTTGGCTTCCCATTGCCTGAAATTCACACTCTCAGGCATGGCATTCAGAGCTCTTCACCCTTTAATCCCAAACCACCTTCCAGACTTATTTTCCACAACAGTATATTTTTCCTTTACTCTATTTAGGTTAATGTAGAATTCAATTTCTAGCTGTTCTTACAACGAGCACCTCTGTCTTCGTGAAGATTTTCCTTTCATTGCCAACTTTGAAGCATCTGGGTTCAACTTTATTAAAGGACCTGGAAACTCTTCAGCTGAATCCCAGACCACCTATACTTTCCCTTTTCTCTCCCCATCCCATCTCCTCCCAGCCTCCTAAATAGGTCTTTAGGTACAGGGATTATTGAGGAATGAGATTGTTAGAGCTCTAGAGGACACTTGGTCTCTGGCTCTGGGTACTGGCCCACTTCCAGCTATTTTAAATCATCATCATCATCGTCATCATCATCCTCTACTTACAGCTATTTTCAAATTGCTCTTGAACCTCATTTCTCCTCTCCTATGATTCTGGAGTACAAATCTCCATGTCACACATTCACATGTGTTGCTTTTCTCCTATATCGTCATAGTGAGCCCATTGTTCTGAGCTGCCAGAGTTGTGTTCTGATCCTCTCCATCAGGACGCTCTCTGTGTCTCCCTTCTCTATGGCAAACACACAAATTAAAAAAGCAGAGGGTCTCTGTCTTCACCCAGGCCATTGATTAAACTCTTGAAGGATGCATAGCAGGGAGTATGGTCTTAATATCCTCTCCTAAGGCTCATGTTGATTTGCTAGTGAGCACATTTAGTGCAAATAGTAATTCAAGTAACTTAGAATCCATGTAACTGTTTTAACATTCACCACTCATGACCCCAACTTGTCTAAAAAAGACCCCAACTTACCCCTAAAAGACCCCACTGAAGGCCATGCTGAAATCCAGACGCTGCTCATGAAGATATCATGAGACAGCTAGTCTAACCACCATATTCCAAAAAAGGCCTTTGGCCTTAAGTGGTGGGCATATCGGTTGGCATATTGGGCAGGATGGAGCAGACTCTTCTGCAGTAACAGACAAGTTAGGAAATGTCCGTGGATTTTCATGACACTTTATTTTCCAGGCGTAAGAATTCGAGGATGGGTCAAAGAGTTCTCCGTCTTGTTATGCTGCGTCTGGAGCAGGGGCCTCTAAGGCGGCCACGGCAGAGAAAGGCGCCACGCCAGCTCTTTCCCTCGCTCTCCATCCACGAGCAGGAAATAGCCATGTGGCTCCAACCCAAGTCGAGGGGACCTGTGAAATGTCGGGGAGAAAATGACTGGTGGCCCAAACCAGCTCTGCCACGGCTGGGTATGTTTCTGTGTGTGATCCCATGATCCTTTTTTCCCTCTTCTGTGCCGGGAAAACTTGATCATCCACTTTAGCCTATTTAACAGTTCTAGAATCCTCCACACTGAAGTCTTTGGACAGATTCCATTAGCACCAATCACAAGAGTCATAAATGCCAGCACGATAACCTGGATGTTCCAAAATATTGCTTAAGAAGTCCCTTTCATGTCACTGAAACACACGCACACGCACACGCATGCGTGCACGCGCACATGCAACCATCTAATCGTCTGGACCCTGGAGGATAAGAAGTCTCAGTTCCCAAACAGCAAGCTTGACCAAGTCTGATGAATGAATTTCTGAAGTTATTTTTGTTTATCCTCCTACCCTTGATGCTATGATTTGCCTGCAGCAACATGTGTGTAGATTAATGAGACTTTCAGCAGCTAGTGAAAAAGCGTTCATTAGCTTAATTATCCACACCTTCAGAGGGAGGGCAACTCGGGGCTGTCAGGACACAGCAGAGTGTCTGTGCCAGAGAAGAACACCCGCCCCATGCTGCTCAACGAGAACGGTCTTCCCTGGAGAGCAAGGTGAGGAATGGGGGAAACAAGTACGCAGAGGCACAGAAGACAAAAATGACAGGATTTAGTGTGATTTCCCAATTGCATGCTGAATGTGCATTAAGCACCTAGCACGGGTGATCCTTTGTAAGCAAGCACCTCCTATGCTTCTAGCCTGCTTTATCCTCGTGCATCAGACAGTTGCATGAAACCAACCTCTCCTAAAAGTCCATAGCAATGGAATGTATGGATTCTTGCCAAGATCAAATGATAAAACCCCAAGTCCTCCTACTTGTGGACTGATCTGACTTTATGTCTCAGTTGTGGTCAGCTCCCACCTTGGACCTAGGACTTAATGACTCAGAGCTGGCCCAGTGCGCCTGTGTGTCATGCTTTGCCTCCAAAGTCTCCCACTCTGCCCCCCAAGGACCTAGTCCTACTTCTAAGCCCCACGCCAAGGGGGAAGTTTCTCCCATTTCTTCCTGCTGAGATCTCGGCCTGTTGCCTCTCCCGGTCTCCCCGTTGCTATGCTCTGCCAGCTAGGACCCATCTTTTTCTTATCATCCCAGACATGGAGTTTTCACCTTGGGCTTCACACACAGTGGCTTACAGCACTCCCTGCTAGACCCTGTGCAGGATAGAGATGGTCCTATGGGGGTTCATGGGGCTTAGGAGATAGGACTCAGACATGGAGAATGATGACTAAAGGAAATAGAGCTTCAGCACCTTGTAAATCAGTCTTCTTCAAACTTGCTTAAGCATAAGAATCATCTTCTAAAGCTAGAACTTCCAAGGCCCCACCCATGAAGATTCTAATTCAGAACACCTGAGGCTTAGACATTTTGTTCAAATGTCTTAACAATTTAAAAAATTGTTAAAACATTTTTAACAAGCACCCAGGAGACCTTTGTTATGAGGAAAGTTTGGAAAACACTACTAAGCAACTATATGACAGTAGTAGTGACTACTGATTAAAACCTCCACCAGCCAGCCAAGGTGCTAAGAAATGTACATATATTGACTCATTTTAATTATCTCAACAAACTTTTCCGTATAGGTGTTAAATTCCCATTCTGCTAATGAGAAAACCCAGATCCAGATACATGGACTCATTGCTCAAAATCATACATTTAGCAAGTGGCAGAGCTAGGATTCAAAACTTCATCTCCCTGACTCCTGACCCACGTCAACTAAAATAACTTGTTTCTAAAGACTAAATGCTGGTGTAGACCAGTGGTGTCTGAGCATTTTTGGCCTAGCACCATATTGATAACAAAATTTTGAGCATGCACCTCCAATGTATGTGTTTTTAATTTATATATACATACTATTATTCTAATATATTATTGATATTATAAAATATATATGGCAATTCAAGAGAATTAAGCAATTTTAGTAATTTTTATTTTATTTAGCAATACCTAAGAACTTCTTTTGCTTTCCTGAAAAATCACTGATAATAATAAAAAAATTTTTAGTGAGATCAACGTGATTTTGCTTTCCTGAAAAATCACTGATAATAATAAAAAAATTTTTAGTGAGATCAACGTGATTTTGCTTTCCTAGTTTTTTTCAGTCTTGGTTGAATCTTTATGACATAGTGATTAATAGTTTGGTCTTAAATTCAGTTTGGTCTGACACCTGCTTTTAGTTGCTGTCATTGTTGGAAAAGAAGCCTCACAAAAATATGTAAATTCAAATGAAATAAATGCAACAAATAAATGCAAATAAATGCCTTATTCCGTCATAATACTTATTTCTCAATTCCATCTACCAACTATGCAAAGGTATTTGGTGAAACCTGGCAAGTAAATTTCCAACTTCCCTGATGATGACCCATTTTTCCTACAATTTATTGGATTTAGAAAAAAAAACTAGTTCAAGGGAAGTCCCTGGTGGTCCAGTGGTTAGGACCCCACACTATCACTGCCAAGGGCCCAGATTCAATCCCCGGTAGGAGAACTAAGATCCCACAAGCCACTCAGTGCGGCAAAAAAAAAAGCCAACCTAGTTTAATATCCAATAACAATTCATTTAGAACCTAGAATATTCTGTTTCAATCTTTTCAAGAGTAGAGGTATAGGTTATATACGTCATTTTTAACAATGTTAACACTGGAAATGATTCAAATCTTCAGTGCTCAAACACTGTGTTCACATAAAAAGTATCTTTTTCTTCTTTTCAATCAAGAATAATATGCATACAGGAAAGCGTACGTAACATAATTGTCCAGATCAATGTAGATTTACAACGTGAGCACACCCGGTTAACGACACAGATCAAGAAGCATTATCTGCAGCCCCGTCATCAAAAGCCCCTTTGTGCCTTTTCCAGTTATTTCCCCCCACCCCCAAGGGTAACCACTCCACTCTCCTAACTTTCAGATTAGTTCTGTGTGTGTTTTATTTAACATCATATAAGTGGAATCCCATAGGAGGCACCCATTTTTGTGTCTGGCTTCTTTTGCCCAAAATCTCACTTGTGGGATTCATCCATACGACTGAGGTTGTCTTGGTTATTCATTCTCATCGTATGTAGTACTGTCTTGTGTGAATACACAACAATGAGTTTATCCATTTCACTTTTGGTGGGTGTTTGGGTAAATTCCAGTGTTCGAGTATTAGGAAAAGTGCTGCTATGTGCACTCAGAACCATCTTTTGGTAAACACATGTTTGCATTTCTGTTGGGTATATCCCTAGAGTGCAATTGCTGGGTCACTGTGTTTGCTTTTGTTCTGCTTTTGTAGATACTGCCAAACAGTTGCCAGAACAGGTTCCATGAATTTACATTCCCTGCACTGTGGGAGTTCTAGGTGTCCCACATTCTTGCCCACTCTTGGTATTGTCTGTCTTTTTCATTTTAGCCATTTTGATGCATGTATGATGGTATCTCATTGTGGTTTCTAAGGTGTTTTTGAAAGGCAGTTACTGTCTCATTCATTATTAAATCATGACACTTAACCTGCAGGGACAACTTATATGCATTCTTCTGTTTTTTCAAATGTATCTATTATAGCTCACTCCCAACAGTCCCGTGTTAGCCTTGAAAAGGTCAAATAATTTGAAACCCTTGATTTTATGTTCATTCACTGTTTCAAGTACTTTGCCAAAAGAGAATAAGAGAATCTCTGCTTGAGCAGAATATTTTCAGGTGCACTCCCTATCTAATTACAAAGTATTGTAAAGATTCTGCTATACTTTAAACTTCTTGTCTCCTTACAATGATTCACATCAGTGAAATCCTATTTTGCTCTGTGCTTTTGTGACTTTAACCTCCTGGCTTCAATAGCTTGCTATGGAAAAATGCAGCAATAAATTTCATGTATAGTACTAGCTGGTGAAATTTACCTTTTTTTTTTTTCTTTTCATTCCAGTCAACATAAATACCAAAAACGTTGCTTAAGAAATGTTTGAAATTTGTTAAGAAATTCATTGACTATTGAAAATGTATTTTTTCTGGTATCTCTTTCCTTTAAGAGCTGACAAGAAAGGGTGTTTTAATGTATTTCATTACTGAAATGAAGAATCTAGAAATAACGTAAGCTAAAATATGTTGGAAACGTTTGTACTTTCCAAATTGTAATTTGGAAAGTAATTGTATTGCAAACCTCTCACACTGAATTACTTAAGTTTTCTTCAACTCTTCAGCAAAAGTTCTATGCATCTGCCAACAATATTTAATGACCAAGGAGTCCATTGGAATATATCACTATGTACTTTTTAGATATTTCTTCAGCCATTTCACCATAGCAAGAGTAGCAAGGGTTTGACCGATGGATTATGACATTAAGTAATAAGTTTAAAATGATCACATTTAATCCAATTTTATAAAGGGCTGGGTTGAGTATATTATGGCTTTAACCAGTTGAAAAATTTTCTAAATGTCTTGGCGATTGCAATGGCTTCATCCTTTTACTAGCTATGTCAACACACAATATTCACTCAAGGACACAGTCATCATTAATGATAGTGGACCACAGATCCTATTTCAAATATCAGTCTTAATAATTTTTTTAAGTCTTTTGACCAACTTTGTGATTGATATACTTAGACGGCCATTATTTTTCTCTTGTAATCAGCTGAAAAGCCGCAAACACTAGGGGTTGCAGATGGATAGAGTCAGCCATGCTCCTACTGTTCCCTGGGTTGGCATCATTAACGTGGTCCTCAGATTGCAGTTTCTTCACAGGAATCATTTCAATCGCTTGTCCATTTTGTGAGGATTAGTTAAATTGAAATGAGATCTCCGAAGCTGTAAATCCACTTAAAAGGACACAAGACACAAACAGGCAAGGCTTATAGGAGGCGTACAAATTTCCATTTCAGGAAGTCTCCTCTGAATAAGGAGTGTTCCTCTGTGCTTCACCATGGGAGTTTCCAAGGTCAGAGCTCTCAGGGTTTCTAGAAAGCATCTTGTCAGCCACCTCAGGCGATAAATGAGGAGTTGGGGGCATCCAGAGGAAGAGTACAGACCATGGAGCCTGAGAGGTTCAAGTCCCAGTCTCTGCCACCTCCTCTCTGTGTATGCTGGAAGAAATTATGCTGCCTCTCTAAGCCTGTTTCCCCAGCTGTTTCCCCACACAGGGCAAACGCTACCATTTGTAAATGATATCTCCATAAACCCATCTTTAAAGGGAAGGAAAGGAGGAGGGAGGGAGGAAAGAAAACATCAATGCTAAAGTCTGAAGTTCAGTAGAGATTGTCAAAGGAGCTTAGAGGCTCCCAGTGAGTAGCATTTCTGTCTTGATTACCCGTGTATCCCTGGCATGCTTAGCACATAGTAGATGCTTAAAAGTTATTACTGATTGTAGTGGGTTGAATGGTGGCCCCAAAAAGATACGTCTATATCCAAATCCCTGGAACCTCTCAATATGACCTTATTTGGTTAAAGGGTCTTTGCAGATGTAACTTAAGGATCTTTATTTATTTATTTATTTTTGGCTGCATTGGGTCTTTGTTGCTGCATGTGAGCTTTCCCTAGTTGCAGTGAGCGGGCTTCTCATTGTGGTGGCTTCTCTTGTAGTGGAGCACGGGCTCTAGGGATGCGGGCTTCAGTAGTTGTGGCACATGGGCTCAGTAGTTGTGGCTGGTGGGCTGTAGCGAGCAGGCTCAGCAGTTGTGGCACACGGGCTTAGTTGCTCCACAACATGTGACATCTTCCTGGGCAAGGGCACAAACCCGCGTCTCCTGCATTGGCAGGCGGATTCTTAACCACTGCGCCACCAAGGAAGTCCCAACTTAAGGATCTTGAGTTGAAATTATCCTGGAATATATCCAGGTGAACTCTAATCCAATGACAAGTGTCCTTGTAAGAGACAGAAGACACAGAACACAGAGGAGGAGCTCATGTAAAGATGGAAACAAAGACTGGACTTATGTAGCCACACAAGGATGGTTAGAGCCACAGAAGTTAGGCAGAGGCAAAGGGGGATTCTTCCCTAGAGCCTGTGGAGTGACTGCAACCCTGCCAGACACTTTGATTGTGAACTTCCGGTCCAGAACTGTAAGAGAATACATTTCTATTGTTTTAAGCCACGAAGCTTGTGGTAATTTGCTACCATAGGCCTAGGAAATGAATACACTAATCCCATTGGCTTCATGTGATCATGCAAATTTGGTATTACCTCAACCAGTGATTTCCAAACTTAAGCTCTGCAGAGCCCTCTGTGGCCCCCATGATGCAATTTTGTATTTAGAGGTACTTCTAAGATTCTTTGTAATTTAAATATTCTGCAGCTTAAAAAAACTAAATTAGGGAATTCCCTGGCAGTCCAGTGTTTAGGACTCAGCGTTTTTACTGCCATGGGCATGGGTTCAATCCCTAGTCAGGGAACTAAGACCCCGCAAGTCACGCAGCTTGGCAAAAAATAAAAAAATTTAAAAATTAAAAAAAATCTAATCAACCAACCCCAAATCTTAGCCAACTCTAAATGTTAACACAGAAGATCAGAGAAGTTACATAACGTGTCCAAGTTCCCCTGCAAACAAGAGGCAGAGCTTCGGTCAGTACCACCGCCTCCTTCCTCCCTCTGCAAGGCTCTGCCTATTCCCCGAGGAACCACCAGTACTCCAATGTCCTTGGAAAACAAAGAGGAAAATACCAGCTACGCTCCCGTTATAGTGAACGACAAGGCAAAGATGCCCTCGATTATCAGCACCACCATCCAGCATTCAACTACAGGTTCCAAACCCTGTGAGAAGTGGAGATGAAGAAAGAAAATGGAAAAAGAGAAAAAGGAGAATTCAAGTAGTGGGAGCTCCCGACTGTCCACAGGAGATGCAAGGAAAGCGCCCATGGTATTGACACCTATGAAGGTAGAATATTCTTCCACCATGGACTGAGCTTTCAGCTCAGCCTGCTGTCACTTTGGAGTCAGACGGCAGTGAATTCCCACTGTGGCCCTGTCACTTAAGTCTGTGTAACCTTGAGCAAAATTAACGTCTCTGAGCCTCAGGGCCCTCTGAGGAAACAGCTACCTTGCAGGATGGTTACAGAACGAAGGTTGCAAGAATTAAATGACATGACACAGCCTAGGGATCTGATCCAGATTCTGGAGCCGAGCTAGTAGACCCTTGCCTCTGTGATACTAGCTGTGGGTCTTGGACAATTAGCTCTCTGTGCCTTGGTTTTCTCATCTGTACAATGGGGTATGCTACCTGCCTCCAAGGGTCATTATGAAGGTTAGAATACGCTAATAGTTATAAAGGACTTAAACAGTGTCTGGCAGAATAGAGCTGTATGAGCATTTGTAAAAACAACATGAAAATGTACCTATGGAAGGGGAAGGTTTTTCTCACCTCCTCACAAGGAGGGACTCCTAAGTGACTTAGAATTTGGTAAAAAGACAGAATTTTGATTGCATAAAATGCATCAATGTCAGTTTTAGCAAGAGAAAAGTTTGCTTCTCTGACAGATGCTCCACTCTAAGAGTCTGAAATCTCCCTCTCTGCCTAACTCAGTGTGGACAGAAAGAGAGTTTGATAGAAGTCTGAGAGTTTGGTGATTGGCTGGCAGTGAGAATGCTTTCTCTCCGGTGATGAACTGTCACGTGCCAGTCTTTCCAACACCACGGGCGTAAGTGAGGGGCGTGCACATGCACAGCCCCTGGCACAGCACAGGTGGTGAGTAATTCTCTCCCACTGATGCGATTAGGGTTACTCCAGGCCTGGGACCAGGCATTCCTGGACTATGGCCGCAGGTCTTGCTAATTTGAGCCTAATTCCTGTGACACTGGTTTGCAGGCATCTAGCTCATGTCAGCTGATCACTGAGCACTCTCATTCCTCCTGACAAAAATAATAATAGTAATAAACACCAAGTATGTAGCCAGCCCTCTGCTGCTAGGCTCTGGGAACACAGAGATGAGCTCATGGCAAAACAAGATTAACGAACAGAACATTGCAAGTCCTGTTAGGTGGGATCACAAAAGAGACACTGCAACTAACCAGGGAGTGAGTGTAGAACAATTACGGAGCTCTTGCTACGTGCTAAACATGACTCAAAGCGTTTCCCTTTATTAACTCATTCCACCCTTACAGTCACTCGGTGGGGTAGATGGTACAGCCCTAATTTACAGTCAGGGAAAATGAAGAACAGAGAGGTTAAATCACTTGCCTAAAGTCACACAGCTAATAAGGGTAGAATCAATGTGCATCCAGATAGCGGGACTCCAGAACTTGTGCTCTCTGCCCCTCAGACTGGGCTGAGGTGTCCCTGGTTGGTGACCCATTGCATTTCACCTTTGGGTTCTCAATTCCCTTAGCATTAGAAAAGAGAGTGGGATCTGCCTAGAATGCCAACGCTGGACTCCTGTCCAGAGAGAGGAACTCATCTTCCCCTCAGGGCCCTGCTGCTCAAGGTTATCACTGTGGATGAAAAATGTCGCCTGCCATATAAGTAAACAAAGAATGTTGCAACCATCAAGCCAGCAGCCACTGTAGCTGCCCCCAGCTGTGCGCCCTGAGGGGATTCGGGATACAGAAATGTAGGATACTGACCCTAGGTAGTGAAGGTGCATATCAAAGGAATGATTTCAATGAGTCCAGACTCTTGCATCTTCCCAGACAGAGAAAATGCTAAATTCATTAACTTGACAGGTCTGGTTTTCTTCAATTAACAGTAATTTTTGGATGTTCCGGCCACCTGGTTTTTGTTGCAAAACTCCTGTGTATCCTGGCTCCCCCTTACCTCTTAGGAGCAGTCCATCAGAGCCATCTGAGAGGCTGTCTTCCAGACTTCAGTCCTCAGAAAAATCCGCTGAATAAAACATAGTTCTCACACTTTAGGTTGTGCTTTTTTTTTTTTTTTTTGGTGACATTGGTATATGTAGGTATGTAGGGTGAAATTTCAAGGACGATGCTTTGATGGTGTACCCGTGACTCACATTCTAACAAGATCAGACTGACTAAGGCCCAGTATGATCAGGCCTTGTACCTGACTTCACATCCTATTTTCAGCCCAAATCTGGAGATGGGTGTTCATGTCCCCATTTCACAGATAAGGAACACAGAGGATTAGAGAGACCTAGTGGCCTGTTTAAATCATACAGCAAACAAGAGAACTCCAAAGCTCATGCCTTTTCCACTGTACCACATAGGCCATGGAACCGCTAGAGAAAAGCCTAGAGCCAGATAATTCAGAGCTTCTGTTGCTTAAAGGGCCAAAAATCTGAGGGTGAGGAAAAATAAATAACAACGATAATAGTGGCAGGTAACATTTACTAAGCTCTTCACATGCCATCCTAAGCACAGTATCTCATTGAATCTTCTTACCATCGCCGTGACATGAGTTCTTTTTTATACTTGTTTTACAAATAAGGAAAATAAAGCTCAGATGATAAATGATTTGCCCAGTTTGTATGTGGTGCAGCAGGAATCAAACCCCAAGAAGCCTGGATCCAGAGCCCGTACTCTCAGTTCCTCTTGCCTTTGCAGCCAGAGATGAATCCATCTAACAGGCTCAGCCTCTGCGCGGCGGGGTGCCCTTGGACGCCATACCTCTCTGAGAGTTGGCTTCTTCGGTTGCAGGTGGAGGACCCATAAAACCTACCTTCCAGGTGGTAGTGAGGGGCTATTGAATCAGGATCCCTGGGGCCTGGGGGCTGGGCATGAGCACTGTGAAAACTCCCCAGGTGATTCTGAGAAGGACACAAGGTTAGACCCCATCCACTGGGCCCGCGTGGGTTGTAGAGTGTCTCACACTTCAACGTGATATGCATGTGCCTTCTGGCTCAGCAAGTCTGGGGTGGGACCTGAGGTTCTGCATTTCTAACCAGGCCTCCTCCCCAACCCCGAGGCTGGTGGACCACACTTTGGATACCAAGACTGTAGGTCCTGGTGATGATATGAATTTTATTTTACGTGCCAGGGAAGCCCCTGCAGACTTTTAAACAGGGGAGTGTTACCATCCATTCTACCACATGCAAGGATCACTTCAACTGCTGTGTAAAGAACAAAGACCTGGGTGATGGAGAGGTGGAAGGCTGCCTAGAAGCAGGAGGCCCAATGTCTGCCGTGGTCCAGAGACGATGTAAAAGGACTCCTCTCCTCTCTTCCAAGCAGGAATGGATGGGGAACCAAGCACGGCGCCCATGCCCAGCCCAGGAGGCCAACACTGTGTAGGGATGGATGTCATCAAGCCCGGGAAGGGGCCAAGGGTGGGCACACTCCACTGGCCTCCTCCTGCTTTTCGCCTTGGCAGCCTCTAGAGAAGGATGCTTCTTTGGGCGCTGGGTAGAGAGCTTTCTCTCCTCGGCTACTGAAGGGCCCAGTCCAAGAACAACACACCCTCTGGGAAGACCCAGCAGGCAGGTTGGAGCGTGGGATCAAGATTTTCCAGAATTCCACAAGTCTATCTAGACCTAGTCCAGAGCCTGTCACCCTGACCAGTGGCCCTTCCAAAAGGTCCAAAAGCCCCTCGGCCTTTCTCGCCCCTTCTTTTGGGTGCTCAGATGAGAGTTCAGAGGGAAAGGATTTTGCTTCCAAAGGTGTGGCTGTGAGGGTTCCATAAAAGACTCACCTCTCCAGGCTCTGCATTTTCCTCTGGGCTGGGTGAGTCATGCTGCTGGAAAATGACAAACACTGGTAAATGAGATAATAAGAATGACACGGGTGACTCAGCTGACATCGACACCCATCTGGCAGGGCTCAGACGCCCCACAGAGGACAGGAGGCTCATTTGGGAAAAGAGAATGATTGTGCATAAGGGATCCACTCAGCACATTTTTTTTTTCTTGTCCTGGTTACAGACAGCATTCACAAAGTGCTTCTTTCCACCAGGAGCTGCCTGAGTCTGACAGGCCCTGGCATTACTCACAGGGGAGGGGGGGGTCACAGCCTGGAATCAAGGTCCAGGGATGGACGGTTGTGTGCGAATCTTCCTTTGACTGTTGCAGAAAACGGCAGCGCCCTTCCCCCAGAGGGCTGGTCTAGGCCTCATTTTCTCCCCCAAATCGTCCAACAGAATGAATTTGGACACTGGGGTGTTTATGTGCAAAATAAGAGGGTTCTGGGATTTATTTTAAAAATTCTATTCCCTACTCTAAAATCACTGGGAGGTGATAGATGAAATGAGACTGGCAAAATGTTGATAATTGTTCAACTGAGTGAAGGATGCATGGGTCCATGAAACCATTCTTTCCACTTTGGGATATGTTTTAAGTTTCCATAATAAAAAAATTTTTGTGGTTTTCATTTTAAAGAGATTTGGTCCAGTCACCCCTCATTAGCCTTTAAGCTTCTGGAGCACCAAGATCATGCTGGGAAAGTTTGACCTCACTTCCCCTCATGGGCCTCAGTTTCCCCAGAAGCCTAGCCATCTCCTGATAAAGGAGGAGGCATTGGTTTCTCTGAGCCCTTTTCCAGCTCTGCTTCCCTGTGAGCTGATCAACTCCATGGATTCCAAATTCTCACCGCCCCCCGGGCACCTCAGCTCGTGTTTTCATAGCAAGTTTGTGTGACCTGTGTAGTTTAGTGGTTAGAGAAGACATTCTGGAACTCCAATGTCCAGATTAGAATCCTGGATCAATCACATCCTAATTATGTGACCTCAGACAGCTCACTGAATGTCATGAGATGTCAATTTTCTGATCTGAGAATTGGAGATAATGATATCCACCTCATGGGGTTATTATAAAGATCCAATGACCTTAAATTTGTAAAACATTTAAACAAGTAATGTTCAATGAAGAAAAGGGAAAGGGCTTCCCTGGTGGCGCAGTGGTTGAGAGTCCGCCTGCCGATGCAGGGGACACGGGTTCGTGCCCCGGTCCGGGAAGATCCCACGTGCCACGGAGCGGCTGGGCCCGTGAGCCATGGCCGCTGAGCCTGCGCATCTGGAGCCTGTGCTCCGCAGCGGGAGAGGCCGCAGTGGTGAGAGGGCCGCGTACCGCAAAAAAAAAAAAAAAAAAAGAAAAGGGAAAGGCTTCAGAACCCAGCTGGTTCTCTAGGTCAGGGTCAGTAAACTCTGTCTCCAACGTGCCAGATAGTAAATATAGTAACTATTTTTGGCTTCACTGGTCATATAACTTGGTCACCTCTAGGCTGAGGTATCTTGAAGCTGATATGCCTCTTCCATCTCTCTCTTCCCCAGCAGCAGCTGCCCCACAGGCTGTATATTCCAGAAGGTGTCACTCACTGCCATTTACAAAATTCAAGAGAACCCACAATCTGCGTTGTGCTTTAGCAGAGCGAGAGATAAACCAGGCTTGTATTAAGCTACTGTGATCTCTGTGGCTTATTTTGTTGCTACAGCATGACCTGCCCTAGCTTGACACACAGGGTACAGCCCTTGAGGCCATAAGGAATATATCTATTGTTTTTTTCCCAAGCCCACTCCAAGTTACACAAACTTTCTTAGTTTTATTGCTTTTCATTTTCATAGACCATCTCAAATCCTTCTACTGTGCCAGCCGCCATCTCTAAATACCTTGCAATCTGTGCATGCTCTTCTCTAAGCCAGTGCCCAGAATTGATGATGACCCCCCAGATGGGCCTGACTTTCAACAGAATGGGACCACTTACAGGAATACACCCTCAGGTCACATCAGGTGTGCGTGGGGGGAGGGAGGTCAGATCTTATTTTTGGTATATATGGAGTTTCCGGTGAATCAAAACCCTAAGCATTTATCCTCGTTGCCTCTGTGAAGCCCATCTTCTTGTACAGGTTTTGTAAAATTGGCTTTTAATGGAGATCAAAATGCTCTGTTCCATTTCCTCCTAGGCTGCCCTGCCAGCCTCTCGACAGCTATCACCTAGCTGAAGAGAACAGGACGACCTGGAGGAAGAGGCAGAAAGTGTTGCCGAGTGTCCGCAGTTCTTTATTTCTTACACACAATAGTCCAGGTTCTTGGAGGGATTCTGGGAAATGAGTTCAGTTGGAGCTGTAGTTATGGGGACTGTTTTTCCAAGCTGAAAATCAGGATACCGATCTGATAAAAAAATGTGATGCGGGCTTCCCTGGTGGCGCAGTGGTTGAGAGTCCGCCTGCCGATGCAGGGGACACAGGTTCGTGCCCCGGTCTGGGAAGATCCCACATGCCGCGGAGCGGCTGGGCCCGTGAGCCATGGCTGCTGAGCCTGTGCATCCGGAGCCTGTGCTCCGCAACGGGAGAGGCCACAACAGTGAGTGAGAGACCCACGTACTGCAAAAAAAAAAAAAAAAATTTGATGCCCTCTGTGAGGGACAGCCTGGGGAATTAATATGTAGGCTGACTTTGGGGAATTTTAGGAATATTGGGTGGTCCTTTGGGTTAAGAGGAAAGGACTCTTGGCCACAAGGGTTCCCCAGGCAATCTGGAGGGTACGATTATAACAGATCCTGTCATCCAGAGGCCTTGGAGCAGGAGTGGGTCTAAACTGCCACCATAGGGTCTGTAAGAGACTGAAGGGGCCACAGGGTGCGACCCATGGGTAGGGAGCAAGGAACTGGGCTTTGGGGCCAAGCAGGCCTGCATTCAAATCCTAGTTCTACCCTGACCTACCATGTAAGCCTCAGGCATGTCCCTAAATTTCTCTGAGCTACAGTCTCTTCACTTGAATTCCATTTGAATTGTGACACCTCCCTTAAGGTGGTGTGAGGATTAAAGGATGAAGGTCTATAGACTCCAGGCTCTTAGGAGGCGCTGGAGCTGAAAGTACCATTTCTCATCCCTTCTTCTCCCACCAGGTACTAGGGTGCTTCTCTCACTAGGTACTAGGTACTTCTCTCCCTAGGTACTAGGGTGCTTCTCCCACTGGGTGCTTATTCCCACTAGATAATAGATAGAAGGAACTGTCTGTAGAAATGAAAAAAATTCACTTTATTTAAATGTAAAGGTGTATTTCTCTCTTTAGAAATGGAGACTGCCTCGGAGCAGTGGTTCACATCGCATGTTAGAATACGGATACGCCCTCTGGATCCATGTTCTAGATAAGGGGAGTTTTTTTAAAAAATCCCAATGCCTGGGCCCACCTCCAGGGAATTCTGATTCAAGTGGCCAGGGTGACTATGATGTACAGCTGGGTTTGAGAACCAAGGCCCCAGCACCTCCTACCGCCCACCAAAAGGAGCCCACCCACATAGCACTCACGGGTCAAGGAAGGAACTCTCTCCAGCAGACAGCTGAGAAGGCAGTGCAGGTGACACACGATTATATCTCAATATTATCTTGAGTAGAAAATGGAAAAGGTCTTGTTGAAAAATCCATCTGCTGATATGTGTCTCTTGGAATTCTAAACCTTGCACACCCTACCTGATTGAAGTAGACTTGTTTTTTTAATTAATTAAGAGGCTGGCAAAAAAAGAAAGGAATCATCTCTGTTCTTTAGCCAACACTTTTTCTAAAACAGCTGCAGGGAGAGGGAAGGTAGTTTAAAGCATGAAGAGCAAAAGTGCAAGGAACTGTGTCAGAATCCAGCAGGTCCAGAAGGAGAAAGAGACGTGAAACCCTGCTCCACAGACAGATGTGACTCAGTGAACACCAGTCTTTCCCAGTATCCCCAATATGACAACACAGCTGTTCTTCCCATGAGGAAACATGAGTAAAGCAATAGACAGAGGGAAGATCTGTCTCTAGTACTTTCAACGAGGATGAATATGTTGATGGGATTTCACACGTCTATGAGTCAAGGCAGGAAGGTTAAGAGCATCTGTGGAATATTCCAGAAATCACACCCGCCTCATAAACCCCAGGGCAAACTCTTATCTTCTTTTTATTCTTCATGTGCTCCTTCAATCTTTATTCATGCAGCCATCACTTCGATGTCCCAGGCACACAGTGGGAGTTCCAAGTACCAAAAGGAGGTAGAAAAAGGAATTGGCTTTCCCTGGTGCTTTAAAAAAATTCCTCAGACACCATTATATCAGGAGGAACCAAGTCTGGCTGCCCAGAAACAAGGCTGTCCTCACTTTCGAACGACCCTCTTCAGGCTCAAACCACCTGAGGCTCAGCCCCAGCCCTGCAGGCCCCCTCTCCTCTCCCGGCTCGTGCCATCGCTTGGGCAAGTCACCTGACTCCTCTGCAACTGGATTCCTCACTGATTAAGATAATGGCAGTTGTTCAACCTGCCTCGCAGGGTTGCAGTGAGAATCAAGTTTGTACAAACGCAGGATTGGGACTTTCGAGACTATGTATGCAGACGAGGGCTCCAGAGAATGGCATAGGAGGTGGGGCTCTGCCCTGCCGCCCCCCCACCAAATGGCAGTGATGAGGGGAAGAAGCAACCTGCTGCTGGCGGTGCTGTCAAGGACGACCAGGGCCGTGACAATGACCCTTGTCGTCTCAGAGTACAGATTCCTTACACAGGCTGAGCAGCGACCAGGTAGAAAAGGGAAAGACTCATAGGCAGACCGCTGTTTCTCCTCTCCCTGGGAGCCTACCTTGGTTTAGGGCATAATCCTAGACAAGGAAACGCACATGATTTAATTTGTTTTGCGATTCCTTTCCAGCATTTTCTTTTTGTTTACATTAAGGATGAGTGTTCCATGGAAGGTGTTAAAAAAAAATGATCAGATTAGAATTGGGTGGTGTCGCCCGCCACTGATAACCAAGGCTCCACCGATGATGTTGATATCCTGCCTTTCTGCCCAGGTACTCAGCAAACCAGTGCAGATGGGATCTCACCTGGGCACCAGACACTTCCTCTGGACCCACAGGAAAAGTGAGGTACCCCTCCCTCAGGGATGCTTTCCCAAGATGTTGCAGCAATCTTTATGAGCTAGAGAACAGAGGAGCGAGGAGGGCAACTAATGCTTATTGAGTGCTAACCAGGTGAGCCTCACAACTACCTTGTGCAATAAAAATCAAGATCCCCATTCTATAGATGAGACAACTCGAGGTCTCACAGATAAAGTAACTCGTCCAAGATCACGTTGCTAATAAGCAGAGGAACTGGAGCTTGAGGAAAGCCTGGCTCAAAGCATTGTATGCTAAGTGCTGTGGGAAATGCAGAAGGAAATATTCCAAGGTTAATATGCCCTTTAAGGAACTTTCAGTCCTGTGAGGGAGAAAAACAGGTGCAACTGACATAAAATATAAGGTGGAATACAATCAACAGTAACATACCAGCGATGGACTCGAAGTGTCCAGAGGAAGGAACAATGAATACTGATCCCAGATCCAGATGGCATTTGAAGGGACCCATGAAGGATGGGTAGAGCCACAGCAGGAGGAGAACAGGGAGGGGTGGGGAAAGGAGGGAGGGGCCCTGAGGGAGAAACACCAGCCCTGGCGAAGGCCTGAGAGTCTGAGAGTACCTGCCAGGCTGCGCGGCAAGGAGGGCGGAGACCACACCCTGCTTCCGGTTCCTTTTCTTCCAGGAAAAGGTCCAGGCAAGGCTCACCAGGACCTTCAGAAACTGGGCTGCTTCCCAAGCCGTGAACTGCCATAGTGGTGTCAGTCTCCCCAACTTCCTGCGCCCTCTTTCACACCAGAGTCACTCTTGATGGGACACGCTTTCCACTCCCACCGTCCACACCTGACTCTGTCAGTCTGCATCCCAACCATCTTGAGTGCTGGATATCGTACCCTCACCCCAGGAAGATCAGGCTCCCCTCCAATGGGCTCCCTCCAGCTGACCCTCCATTTCCCATGTTACGGCACTCACCCAACTGCACGGCCGGCACTCACCAGTGTGTGTGTCTGTATCTCCCAGGAGGCCGTGAGCCTCACGACAACAGGGCTCTCACTTTGTTCCCCAGAGTGTAATGCAGCTCCTGGCACATAGGAGGCGATAAGCGAATAAAGTAGAATGGCAAACTTAATCAATGAACTGACCATAGAAAGAGAGGAGAAATGGGGAAAGAAAGGAAATGGGGGGGCCAGCTTTCGAGTTAGAGCAGGGCTTTCAGTGCCAGGTGAATTTGTTCCATTTTTACCACGTGGCCAATGGGGAAGGATTGATGGGTTTCGAGGAGGGAAGCAATCCCTCCTGTGCATCGGGATGTAGTGTGGCAGACAGAGAGAGAGTGGGGCTGGAGGCAGGCAGAGTCTTTAGGAGGCTTTTGTGATGGTCCAGACAAGAAGTGAGGAGGTGGACAGACTACTCTCTTGAAGAAGCCTTTTAAAAGCTGGAACCAGAGGGCACAGAGCACATCCAGGCTCTGACTAAACTGGCCAAGAGTTGTCCTTGAGAGTTGGCAGGATTCCACGACACCAGAGATGACTGCTGTGGACAAGCCTGGGGAGGGGTGAGAAATCGCCATGTGTGCATCGGAGCTCTTAAGAAATACTACATGAATAAATGGAAGCCTTGGCAAGAGCTTCCCTGGGAAACCGCCTATTCCATGACTAAGGCTCTGAGAAATCTCTGCTCATGGCCTGGCAGAAACTTCGCCAGCCAAATCTCTCATTGAAAACCTCAGAGGGCTTCTGGGAGCATGTGGATAATGGGCTGTGGGAATCTCAGGTCATAAAACTTTCACCCAGCTGCTCGAGTGCCTGGCTGGGCAATTAAGCAGGATGCTCTCAAGCAGATTCAAAGACTCTGGTGAGGTGATCTCAGGAAGCTTCCTGCCCTCCCTGTGAGGAAGGCAAGAGTCAGGTCTCACAATCTTCATTTTACAGATGAGAAAAGTAGTTTCCCTGGTGACTAAGTCCCTTGGCTGAAGTCAAACAGCCAGCAAAGGGTGGAACCCCAAATAAGCATCACAGTCACCCAATTCCCAGGACATCATTACTCCAGAGCCTCCCACTCCATGGAGGCTGGACGCTCCTGGGAGGTCTGGACCCACATTTGGGATATTAGGGCAGGGAGTGGTCCACAGGGTCTATTCCAACCATTTAGCACCCACGGACACTTCCATGAATACACGGCGACTTGGCGTCTGCCCTTGGCAACATCAAGACGTCTTGATGGTCTTCTCACATTAGCAGTTTATGAAACCCAGGCCCCCAACCTAACAATAACAACCCAGTTACCCCTTGGCCCACCTATACACAAACCGTTTTAGAGGGCATACTCAATCTTAGCGGTCATCTTACAGAACTTCTCAAGTTCATAAAGTCGTACCTGACTTCAGATCCCAGTTCTGCCCTTGCTATTCCCAGGACCTAGGCAAGGTACTTAACCTAAGTCCCACTTCCCGCATATATGAACTGGAGATATACAGAATACCTCTCTCACTGTGTTATTGTGAGGAGTCGGTGAGGTCAGGCACATAAAAAGCATAGCAGAAAGCCCAGCATGTGGTAACCATTCAATAAATGTTAGCAATTATTAATAGCATTGCTCACATGAGTGATCTGAGTTAGAAAAGTAATTCTTCATTCTCATAGTCTGGCTATTAAGTTCAAATCTTAGTGTTTGACCAATTCCTTTCCTTCCGGGACAAGGAAGTTCATTTTTACTCTTAATAATCTCAGCTACTTGCCATGTTTTAAACAAGAGATGACTCATTACTCTTAATGCAAAGAATACCTGTTACAGCAAGAATGCTCTAAGAGTCACAGAGATGCGTCTGGCTTGTCATGGCCTCAAAATTCTTTCTGGGGTCCTGCCTTGTACTTCCCTTGTCTTGTCATTGCCACCTGGTCATCCACAGGTCCAGGGTCCAACAAATTAAAGGCAGCTAACAAAGAGAGGCCAGAGGCTGGGCTTCTGAGACAAGGTGGCATGCGCAGTTGTGGTCCCTAACTGCAATAGCATCTTGGCTTGAGTCAGTTTTATAGTGTTTCCAGACCTGGAAGGCTGACTCTCCAAATGAGCCCGGTTACTCAATATGCTTGAAAAGGCATGTCCTATTGTAGGCTCCCATTCTTTTTGGATATTACTGTTGCACTTCATACACGCCAACGTCCTACCCTCATCCCATCAGCTCATCCCTCAGGTCACCTGCAGTTTGGTGACAGTTTCCATACACTCCTCTGCCTTCTTACTCCAAACCCCTACATCTCTTGGTCTGAGCTCTTTCTCGGCCACAGGAGTGCACCCCCCTCTCTCAGGGCAGGCCAGGGAGATAATGCTTCCATGAGTGACCCTCAACTAATACAGGACAAGAATTAGTAAATAAATACCCCAGTTACCTCATCCCTCAGTGCAGCGATTTTGAGATCAGCCAATACTGCCTCTTAAAGAGTCCCTAGCACAACTGAATCCCAGGAGCCCACAGTGACAACTGACTCATTCGTGCACCTTCACTGGCTTCCACCTTTCCCTGGATGACTGCCTTACTCCCCTAAGGAAGCTTCCTCAGATCACCTCCGTATTAACTGCTGGCACCCAAATCTCTGCCTGGGGTCTGCTTTCGGGAGCACCCAAACTAAGACAGATTCTTCAATGAAAAATAGTTGTTATACTAAAAGTGCACAAATCATTTAACTCTTAATATTAAATCAGGCAGACACTGGCACTGAAATATGATATGGAGCAAGTCTAAAATGAATAAAACCCCTGGTTACAATGTCTCTGTCTCAACAGACTCCCCTAATGCCGACCACCAGTTAAATCAAGGTCAGGGCCTTGCTCACTAGTCATACCAGCCCCAGCCATGCATACGATGTGAGTCCTTCCAAAGCCTGTGACCAGCCAGTGCCAAGCTCTCAGAAATAAATTAATTAGACTCTCCAAGGCCAAGAGACAGCTGCTTTTTGGCCCACTCAGTGTCAACTTCCCGCCATTCTCTTTCATCCCTTTTTTTCCAGATCACAGACTTAAAAGGAAAAAAAATCAATGTACCCTCTCATCTTTTTCCTGCACAATCTTCAGAAATCTTCTCTTAGCTGAGGAAAGGCATCTTCTCAATGACTTATTCAAAGAATGTCCTCCTCCTAGTTGCATTCCTCATTTGTATCAAATAAGTACCCTTTACTCAGCTCTGCAGATGTGGCTAAGTTGTCCCTTGACGGACTGATTTTCCACCAAGACTTGTTAAAATTGTATTTGAGGGTTTTGTCCTTCTGAATATTTCAAAAATATTTGGAACCTAACAACAGCTGTTAAACAAAATTATATAGTCAAATTTGCTGTGCCCGGAAATGTTTTCTAGATTTTCACATGTGTCTTAGAGGAGGTGAATTAGCTTTTTTCTATTGCTGTGCAACATGTTACCACAAACTTAGAGGCTAAAAACAGCACATATTTATTTCCTCACAGTCAGGAATTCAGGCATTGCTTAACTGGGTTCTCTGCTTAGAGTCCACCAAGCTACAATCCAGGTGTCCGCTGGAATGCGTTCTCATCTGCAGACTCCTCCACTGGGAAAGAACCGACTTCCAAGTTCGTGCAGGTTGTTGGCAGAATTCATTTCCGGTGGCTGTCTCACTGAGGGTCCTGGCTGCGTGCCGGCTGCCAGCTAGAGGCTCTCCTCAGATCCAAGAGGTACCCACAGCTCCTTGCCACGTGGGCTCATCTATCATGGTCGTTTACTTCTCATCTCCTGTTATTCAACCCTTGTATAATCCCCTCCTGATTGTGGGCTGAACCTAGTTACTTGTTTCTAATTAATAGAAAAAGAAGTGATGGGATGCCAATTCCAAGATGAGGTTGCAAGAGACTGTGACTCCTGTCTCGTTTGCAGTCTCTCTTCCTCTCACTTGTTCATTTTGATGAAGCCAGTGCTGTGTTGTGTGATGCTCTATGGAGGGATCCACATGGCAAGGAACCAAGGAGGGCCTCCAGCCAACAGCTCCTGAGGAACTGAGGCCCTCAGTGCAAGAAACTAAATCCTGCCAACAACCGTAGGAGCGAACTAGAAAGCAGAACCTTCCCAGTCAAGCCTTGAGAAGACTTCAGCCACGTGAGAGTCCCAGAGCCAGAGGACCCAGTTAAGCCTCTCTTGGATTCCTGACCCAGATAAAGCTGTGAGATACTAAATGGTGCTGTTTGAAGCCACTAAGTATTGGAATAATTTGTTACACAGCAATAGATAACTAACACACCCCTCACCAATGGTTTGTGCCCAATACCTTAGTAAACGTCATCCTAAAAGAAGAGCGTTGGGGCACTGTTCCAAGGGCGTAAGTGGGGCAATGCAGAAAACAAAGGGACAGCTTGAGTGCAATGGCTCAGAAATTTCTCAATAGCCTCTTTACATCTTGGAGCTTGACCCAGAACCTGTGAGCAGAGAGGTTGAAACCGAAGCAAACAAAAATTAGAATTATTCCATTAAAATCTCCTTGTCTATTAAGAGGCAAGGTGGCCTTGTCTTGCAGACAAGATGCAAACAGAGATAGGCATTCTCCTCAGGTTGTCAGGAACACAGTGAGATGCTGGATGGAGACAGTAGCCCCGATACGGATACCAGTCACACCAGCCTTGGCAAGAGCCACCAAAACTCGGCTGTAGACATCAGAGCAGAAAGCTGGAGACGACAAAGGGAAGAGTAAACACTACATGGGAGCCAGAAGGACGGAGTTCACATGTACACATGAGCCATCCCCTGGGACTTCCAGAAATAACAGAGGTGAGAGCCTTGGCGGGGAGGAAGAGAATAGCACAAGGTGAGCATGGGTAAATATAAATATTTATTGACGGTGACAAAGTGATGGATGTGATGGAGATGGTGACCCTGACCCTTCCCCCAATCTTTGATCCCTGAGGGCTTAGGAATATAAAATCATTTTCTTCCTAATGGTTTTATAAGTCCCTACAGTACAGAGGTGACGAATATGGATGGAGAGAAAGACACAGTGGTCTTTCCTATTTAATGAGTTGAATAGAAATAAGTTTATGCTTCCTCCACTTGCCCCGTCCCTTGGTTACAGGCTGCTTTTTGGGCCGGGTCTGCCGAGGGCAGAAGCCTGTGTATTCGGGGCTGCATGTCAGCCAACTCATCACCACACCACAGCCAGGCCCCATCTCCAACTGTTGGAAAGTACAATCTCAAAGCCTTCCCCTTCCTCAAAGCTCAACCCACTCTTGGTCCAGCTCCAAGAACAATCAACCCAGAAAATGTGGAATGGAGAAAGCATCAATGCATGCATGGACCATTTCCAAAATAATAAATGATGCTGTTTTAAACCATGAAGTGTAGGGGTCATTTGTTACACAGCAATAGATAATTAATACACCCTCAACTGATGGTTTGTGCCCCACGCTTTAGAAAACAGCATCCTAAAAGACCAACATTAAGTCACCATTCCAGTGGGGTGAGTGGGATAATGATGAAAAAGAGAGGGACAGAAAGCTGGATGAGAAATCAAAAGCCTTGGGTTCTGGTACCAGCTCTATCAAGACTCCCCAGCTGTCTGAGCTCTGTGAGATCATTTCCTCTTCTGTAAAGTAGAATTCATGATAAATGCCTTTCTTACATCACACTGTTACTGTGAGACTCAGATTACAGAACCCGAGTGAAAGCTTTGTAATACGTGAGGTTATATCCCAAGTAAGGGGTTATAATCATCCACATTACATCATCATCATCTTTATTGCTGGCTGTTACAAGGTAAAGCCAACAAAACTTTGAAAGGCTCAGTCAAAGTCCAACCAAGTGATAGAAACCACTCTAAGTATTTGGAACCAGGAGAAATTAATATAGGAAGTGGGTTCCACAGGTGATGGAAGGGCTGGAACCAGAAAATAATGGGGGTAACCCAGAGATTAGTAATAGCAAGAAGGGCTTCCCTGGTGGTGCAGTGGTTAAGAATCCGCCTGCCGGGGCTTCCCTGGTGGCACAGTGGTTGAGGGTCCGCCTGACGATGCAGGGGACACGGGTTTGTGCCCCGGTCCGGGAGGATCCCACGTGCCGCAGAGCAGCTGGGCCCGTGAGCCATGGCCGCTGAGCCTGCGCGTCCGGAGCCTGTGCTCCGCAACGGGAGAGGCCACAACAGTGAGAGGCCCACGTACCGCAAAAAAAAAAAAAAAAAAAAAAAGAATCCGCCTGCCAATGCAGGGGACACGGGTTCAAGCCCTGGTCCGGGAAGATCCCACATGCCGCGGAGCAATTAAGCCCGTGCGCCACGACTACTGAGCCTGCGCTCTAGAGCCTGTGAGCCACAACTACTGAGCCCATGAGCCACAATTACTGAAGCCCGCGTGCCCAGAGCTGTGCTCCACAACAAGAGAAGCCACCGCAATGAGAAGCCCGCGCACCGCAAGGACGAGTAGCCCCCGCTCGCAGCTAGAGAAAGCCCGCGCGCAGCAACAAAGACCCAGCACGGCCAAAATTAAATAAAATAAATTTTAATAATACTAATAATAATAGCAGGAAATCCCTTAGCTGGAGGGATAGAGGAAGGAGGCAGGACCATAACAACCTAAGGTCTGTGGTCGCCCTATAAGAAGCTGGAACCATAGTGGGAGCCAGAGGCAAGGAAGAAATGCAACCTCTGCCAGATACTTCTGAAAGCAGCTGGGGGGGTGAGAAATGCCCTGGTTTCTTGCTTCCCAATGCCCTTCAATAATTGTCCAGTGCCTCCCGTTGGCCGGACCCAGCTAGAAACCAGCTGCCACAGGAATGACAAATGGAACTGAAGCCAACAAGCCCTGGACCAAAGAAGCAGTCTATTTAGCCAGAAATGCAATAATATGCTAGAAATGAAAGTAACATAACAAGGAGACTCAGAAGTCCCAAAGACTCAGACTCCAAAAGAGCATGGGAATTCATCTGGCCCAATCCCTCATTCCACAGGCGAGGCCTCAGAGAGGAAAATGACGTGACTTGCCCAGAATCAGCTGGCTAGGGGCAGCCGAAACCCAGGCATCTGAATTCCTAGTTCGTAGCTTTTTTCACAGCATTAACCTTACAATGATGACTAGCAGAGGGGCTTCAGCTTAACAAAGGGGTGTATTGCAATAGTTGATTTCTAAGATGATTGTTCGGACCTGAGAACTCATTTTCCCATAGATACCAGGCTATCTTGGCTGACTGTGGTCCCAGTCTGGATGTTTAGCCCACCACATGGGAAGAAAGGAACCTTCCTTCTCTGAATTAATGTGAAATCAGGAGGCTGGTGAGCATCTTTCTCCCAGGGCAGAACAGAAGAGAGTCTCTCCCCCATCTCCTTGCTCTGCCATTAAAGGGGTCCTGGGGGTGGGGACCTCCTGCTTCATCACTCCTCCTTCATCACTGCCAGACTTTCCCACAGTGGTCATTCCTGTGGCTGCAGGGTCAGCCACAGAGTAAGAGCTCCCAGAGGGCTGGAAGCAGGTTCTTTTTTTTTTTTTTTTTAACACCTTTGCACCCTCGGCACCCTTCTAGTAACTGGCCCAACCAAATCCTGATTGTCACCATGCCCTCCCTAGTGGGGTCTGAATTAGCATCTTCAAAGTGTAGTCATTATTCTGCCAATGCAGGGGACACGGGTTCCAGCCCTGGTCCGGGAAAATCCCACCTGTCTCGGAGCAACTAAGCCCGGGAGCCACTACTGAAGCCCGCATGCCTAGAGCCCGTGCTCCGCAACAGGAGAAGCCACCGCAGTGAGAAGCCCGTGCACCGCAACGAAGAGTAGTCCCCACTCGCCGCAACTAGAGAAAGCCCACGCGCAGCAACGAAGACCCAACGCAGCCAAAAATTAATTAATTGATTGATTGATTATTTTAAAGTATAGTCATTATTATGAAATCATTTTATATTTGGAAAATGAAAAAAATTGCCTTTTGGTTTTCTACTCTAAGTGAAATAAAGTAAAATTTGCACACACACACAAAGTGCTTTCAGATAGTGAGGAGAATGAGGGGAGATGTGGAGAGACGGGGTGCTGTTGCCTGTGAGATGAAGGCTCCCATTCTCTGGGGCCACTGTGGGGTCACTGTCCTGTGGTTTGGGCAGAGAATTCCTTAAACAGCTACAAGGTTGCCCATACTTGATCTTCCTGTTTTCGACACGACCCCTGCAATCGGTGAGCTCCAATTTAAGCAACCAACCGCCCAGAAAGAAACTACCCATCCACCCAAAAGTGAGAATGCGGGCAAATTTCCCAGGAACTTAAAACAAAATGCAACTCGGGAGCTAATGCAAAATTGGAAACTGAAATACACTTTCTGCTCTACAGGTCGAAACGCAGAGACAAATTTCCTCAAAACTTAACCCTACTTCCCAGTTGAAGAGAACAGGAAATCCAAGTCTGTACAGCTTTGGCAGCGTTCACACTCCAGTGCCCTCTGCCGTGAAGTTCCCCTACCCTGCAAAGGCGGAAGTGATTGGTCCCCGTCCCTCTCCCCTCTGCCCCTGTTCCTTGTTCCCAATCCCACTGGGTCAGTGCCACCATATACAGTCACACAGGCAGCACACTGCCCAATTCAGGGGGTGTCATTCCATCAGCTGCAGTATGAATGGCGCCCCCTGGAGTTGTGCCGTGCTTCTATTAGAATATCTTGCCAATTGCTATGTCTTAAGACTGATATCTACAGGGCCACAAGGTTCTAGTTGAATTACAGTCACCTCTGTGTCCCTAGCACCTAGCACAGTGCCTGGTACAGAGTAGAACGTCAATATAAACTCCTAGGGATTTCAGAAGCAACGAATTTGAGAAGAGAGTCAGCACCCCTCTTAGACAGGAAATAAGTAATTATTTTAAATAGCAGCAGCATCCTAATTAGAGTATGGATTCTTCTTGAACTAACCTTGGATACTTTAAAGCGTAAATACAACAGAGTGATGAAGATCTCTGGCTCTGAGGTCAGAAGGATCTGGGTTTGAATCCCTGCTCCGCAATTACTGAACCATGCTGGGCACATTCGTAAACCTCTCTAAGCCTTAGTGTCCTCACCTGTGAGGACCCACTGAGCTCATGCTTTAGCCTAGTGCCTGGTACACAGTAATGTAAGTCTTAGTTGTAATGATAAAGTACATTGTTAATGGCAATTAATCCATAATTAAACATTAATCCTAAAAGGCACATTTTAACTATCGATATTTATATCCCACCAGAATGAATATGCCCAAGACATATTGAGTGCTCAGTTAATGCTTACTGAATGAGAGAGAGAGAAAGAAAGAAAGAGGAGAAACACAGAGAATGAAAGTGAGGGGGGCGGAGGGAGGTGGAGAGGAAGAAGGGAGGGTGGGAGGGAAGAGGGTACTGAACTGGGAGTCAGGAGAGATACAGCTTCAAATCTGACATCACTAACAGCGTGACTTTGAGTAAGTTCCTGTCTTTGTCTCAATCTGGTCCTTTTTAAGATCAAAGGTCTTTAGGTGACGTCTCAGGTCCCTTCTCCAGGATCCCCTCCCACCTCTAGCTCCTGATCTTTTTATTGCAGGGTTCACTCAGATCCTGCAGGTGGTGCTGCTGAGTTAAGGAGAAGACCTGTTTTTCTGCAGCCTGGCGCCCAGCTGCCAAGCCTCTGCTTAAAGGGCAGACTGGGAATGAGGGAAATCACTTACTTGTTGCTGAAAATGCCTGGGGCAGTAAACGAATCATTCCGTTTCCCTTCTTGCCTACTTGGCCTCTCCCGGTGCCATGAAAGCTCTGTGGATGCGGGGAGACAGCCGGCCCTGGATTCCAAATCCAGTTCCACCACTTCCTGGCCAGTGACCCTGGGCAAAGGCATTTGCCCTCTTGGAGTCTCTTTAGTAGTCTTCGAAATGAGGAAAATAATATGGACGCTCCTGGAGCATCGGGAAAATTAAATGTTATTTGTCAGTTGAAGAGCCCAGTGCCTGGCACATAGTAGGTGTTCAAGAAATAACGTTCCCTTTCCTTCCCTGCCTTTAATTCACTAAGGACTATGGCTAGTGCTTGAGAAGAAATGAACAAGGTGTAATGATAGAGTGATGAGGACGTGGGCTTTCCGAGGGGATCCCCTGAGGAGAGGACACGTCATCTGAGGCAGGCAGGATAAGGAGAGATGTCCCAGGCAAAAGGACCAGCACGTGCAAAGGTGTGCCTCCCCCGCCCCCTTCCTTTACAAACTGATTCTCAATCCAGTGGTTCTGTCCCCTAAGCCCAGAGCCCACCTTGTTCATGCCTCTAGAACAGCAGTCATCTGCCTGTGTCGTAAGTTTTATGTACCCAGTCAGGTCTCCTCAAGGACCAGGAGTGCATTTTACTCATCTCTGTCTCCCCAGAGCCTGGCACAACAAATGCCTTAATGAATAGAAAAGCTGATGAAAGTGTCACACTGGCATCATCCTATCTCTTATTGGCAGTCTCTATACACAGGCATCCTGACCTTTAGCTGTTCCCCCCGCACACACGTATCTTGCATATCTAGCCCTTGGTACCTGGTAGGTCCTCGATACATGCTCACGTTGTTGAAATCCAGTTGCATTTTCCTTTATTGAGCACCTGCTGTGTGCCAAGCACTGGCGATAGTAAGCACTCAGCAGATGTTGGATATTATACATGTGCGCTACCACTGAAAATATACTCTTTATTGAACACCTACTAAGTGCCAGACACTGGGCTAGAAGCAGAGCGTTTAGAGATATTAAAGAGAAAACCGTAGGCCCAAAACGGGGTTGCTTGTGCTAAATCTCATGATACCAAATCTGGATTTAAAACATGACTTAAGGCTTCCCTGGTGGCGCAGTGGTTAAGAATCCGCCTGCCAATGCAGGGGACACGGGTTCGAGCCCTGGTCCAGGAAGATCCCACATGCTGCGGAGCAGCTAAGCCCATGCTCCACGACTACTGAGCCCATGTGCGACAACTACTGAGCCTGCGCTCTAGAGCCCGTGCTCTGCAACTAGAGAAGCCACCGCAATAAGAAGCCCGTGCACCACTGTGAAGACCCAATGCAGCCAAAAATAAATAAATTAAATAAATAAATAAAAATTTAAAAATAAATAAAACCTGACTTAATTGCAGTTTTGACCTTTCCCCAAAATGTAATCTTAATCAGCCAGTCTGGAATTTTCTGGTCAGCACCAATGAGGTAATCTGTCACAGGTGCCTTCTCCATCCCTCCCCCAAAGGAAGAAGAGTCAGTCTGCATGACGCAGACCCCTGCTGGTCCCTGTTCCCAAAAGAACACGTTCTGCCCTGAAATCATCTTTTCTTTTCCTTTGCAGAAACCTTTTTGCCCCTCCTTCTGCCTATAAAAACCTTTCATTTGGTCCAACGCCTTGGAGTACCTGTTTGTTTACTGGATGGCATGCTGCCTGATTCATGAGTCTTTGAGTAAGGCCAATTAGATCTTCACATTTACTCAGTTGAATTTTGTTTTTTAACAGAGACGAATAAGACCATGGCCACTGCACTCCAGTAGGGCAGAGTCTAGTAAGAGTGAGGCTTATGAGGAAAGTGATTACAACAGAGGAAAACAGTCCTATATTAATAAGAAGAAGAAGAATGAGGAATTCTCATCCATGGTGTGATTGGTGGGTGCAAAGCACTGTGTAAAGCTGGCTGTATATTCGATCCTCCCCACAGAGCTTTACGCAGAGACCATCGTTGTCTCTAGTTCTACTTGAGGAAACAAGATTTCTCAGCAAAGGATGCAGTTGGTGTCTCATCTCAGACCAGAGGCCACGCTGCTAAGGAGGATGCGCAGGGCTAGGCGGGCGCGAGGAAGGAGCAAGTTCGCCCTCCAGTGGGTGAGAGGGGAGGCCACGCAGAGGCGGTGACGTCTGAGCTGTGCCTTTAAGGATGCTGACGCTGAGAATCAGAAGGGACTGGGGGGCCGGGGGGCTGGGGAGAGAGCACATGACACAGAGGTCTGGGGGTGAGAACAGTGTGCAGGGCAGTGAGACGCCGCCCTGCCTGAAGCGGGGGGCGGGCAGGTGTCAGAGCTGCGTCTTGAAAGAGGCCTTGAGTGCTGGGCTATGGAGTTCAGGCTGTTCCTGCAGAAGATGGGGACTCACTGCAGGTTTCCAATCAGGGGGATGTCCTCTCCACTCGCCCCCCAGCCCCCAGGAATCCCGGCCAAGGGAGGATCCTCGGGCTTCTCATTAACGTGTCGGTCCAGGAGCCTGTCCGGCCTCCATATGGCGCGTAAATAATTTACAGTGACGGAGCGTGTTTGTGCGGGATGCCAGCCAGCCGCCTCGCTCCTTCAGCTTCAGTGCTTCCTTTCGCTCCGCTGGCCGGCAAGGCCCCGCCCCCGGTCCCACGGGGAGGAGTCAGAGGCAGGGGGGCACCTCCGGACTCCCTCCAGCGCCGCCCCTCCGGTGAGAGGCAGGGATTTCACGGTCCGGGAAGGCTGCGGAGCCCCTCAGTCCTGGTTCCCAGGGAAATCACATCCAATCCCAACCCCATGAAGGGGCCTTTCCTGTTCTCAGCACATTTTCCAGAAATAAGTTAGAAAGGGTTGACGTAGCCTAGGGGACAGGGTGGAGGGCTGGGCCTGGAAGTGAGGGGCAGGGTGGGGAAAGCACGTGAGCGGGACTTCCTGCCTGAGCCTGCAGGGACTTGGGCTGTCCCTGAACAGCGGTTTCCCTGCCCCGGAGTCCAGGGTCCCCAACCAAGGAGAGCTCCTCGATCCCATGAACCAGCTCTCCCCCCATGGCAAAAATGTAATCAGTCTGTGTCATACAGAGTGAAGTCAGTCAGAAAGGGAAAAACAACTATGGTAGAATATCGCTTATATGTGGAATCTAGAAAAATGATACAGATGAACTTTGCAAAGCAGAACTAGACGCACAGACGTAGAGAACAGACGTATGGATACTGCTGCCAAAATCTTGGCTCTCTGTGCACCGATGTTGAATAGATGCCCGAAGACAGTTTGGATACAAAGCGGGGAAGGGGGAGTGGGCTGAATTGGGAGAGTGGGATTGACATATATACACTAATATGTATACAATAGATAACTAATGAGAACAGACTGTATAGCACAGGGAACTCTACCCAATACTCTGTGGTGACCTAAATGGGAAGGAAATCCAAAAAAGAGGAGATATAAGTATACGTATAGCTGATTCACTTTGCTGTACAGCAGAAACTAACAAAACATTGTAAAGCAACTATACTCCAATAAAAATTAATTTAAAAAAAGAATGACATCAGAGGAATGTAAACTACTAGTAAATCAGAAAAAATTAAAATGAATGACACTAGTTTTTTTCAATAAAAAAATTTAATCGGTCTACCAAGTGCAGGAATTACGTAGCACAAATGTGACTGTGATTTCATCCTGGTTCCTTACACAGCAGTCCTAAAACTCTTGGAATTTCCTAAGTGAAGAGAGTGATCAAGGTGTCTTTTGTTATTTAAGTGAGGTAACTTTTGGAAAGCCCCTACTTCACCTAAGGATGGGGGCTGGTTGCCAGGGAAACCAGCCAAGTGATTACGGGGTTGGAAATTTCAGCCCCACCCTCCAGCCTCGGGGGGGGGGGGGGGAGAAGGGCTGGAGATTGAGTTCTGTGCCCGAAGGCCAATGATTTAATTAATTGTTCTGACATCCTGAAACCGCCATAAAAATCCAAAAGGATGGGCTTTTGGAGAGCTTCCGGGTTGATGAACCAGAACTCCTCCACGTGCCATAGTGGTGGCCCCCAAACTCCACAGAAGCGCCCGCATTTGGGATTTCACCCTACCTGTCTCTTCATCTGGCTGTTGATTCATATCCTTTAATATTCTTTGTAATAAACCTGTAATCTAGTGATTGAACTGATTTCCGGAGTTCTGTGAGCCGCTCTGGCAAATTAATCCCCCCAAGGACGGGGTCATGGGAACCTCCGATTTATTGCCAGTCTGTCAGGAGCACAGGTATCAACCTGGACTTGCAATAAACATCTGAAGTGGGGGCAGTCTTGTGGGACTGAGCCCCTAGCCTGTGAGATCTGATGCCACTTCAGATAGCAGTAGATAGTGTCAGAATTTAGTTAAAATGCAGGACATCCAGATGGTGTCTCGGAGAATTACTTGGTGGTGTGGGAAAAAACACATGTCCAAACTGGTGTCAGAATCATAGGGGTAAAGCCAAAATGATATCCAATTTAATACGGTCCTATGATCTATACTGAAGTTGCATTCAGGTACATTGTGACACCAAGGTCTGTTACATGTAAATTTGTATCTGAACCAAGTTGGTGAGATGTTGTGAATTCAGCTGGGTGTTGAAGCTGAGGATAAGTTCAGGGTGAATAGAAAGAAGACTTTTGCTCAAATCTAGGCAGAAGAGGAGATGGCTAAATTGGATAAGGATCGCTACCAGTTAGGATTAGTAAGAAAGCTTCCAAAATTTACCTAGATGTTGGGATTTTCTTAAATTCTTGCTGCAACTCTGAACTGTCTTGTTAAACATACTAACTTGTCATACTGAGCAAAAGAAATACTTGTCAGTGGCTTCACGGCGCACGCGCCTGTGCGCGCGTGCGCGCGCGCGCACACACACACACACACACACACACACACACACAGATTCTCATTATTCATGGAACCGTAGTGATGTTCTACAAAGTTGCCATGACCACTGAGTTAGTTAAAGCTGTACCACTGTTCCTAGGGGACATAGGTTAGGTTCCTATGAGCCTCTGGTCACAACATTTTCATCAACCCATCAGTACCATAACCTTGCTTTATATATCAATATGTTTCTGTTTCAAGACACTCTATTTGGTATGTATTGTTGATTCATCAACACTGAGCTCATGGCCAACAACACTATGACCCACGCCTGAAAGAAGCTGAGCTAATACACCTATATTCCCCATAAGGCACCTCACAGCCTCCTGCGCTTAGGACACTACACAGCACGAGGCACTACGCTTGGGGGTGATGTTAAACAGCAAAATCACCCAAAACATGTACAAAAATGCTCAAAAGATGGCATTAAATAGACTACAAAATAGACCCTTGTTTACAATACAAGAGCTGAAACAAGAAGGCAGTGCACTGTTCAGGTGGGGACAGGAGGGTTGGGTGAGTCAAATGTTTTCACTGCTCTGCACATGACCACAAATGATTGTGAAAGAGCCATGAATATAGATTTGGGGGTTACAAGCAAATATTAGCAAGTAGGCAAATTTACAAATACAGAATTCACAAATAATGAGGATCAACTGTGTGTGTGGCAGTGGGGGGGGGGGTTGTATATGTCATACCTCACTGTGGTCCCCAGGGATGCTGGCCTAGCAGGAGCCCCCTCCCCTGGTTTCCCCGGGCCCTGCAGGCAGATGGGGAACAGCTGCAGCTGTGGTTGGTGGCTCCCAGAGGGCAGAGCTGGAAGATGGTTCTGAGCAGCATTCACATGCAAAGAGCACGTAGCCAGCGCTTTCTCTGTGGAGTGTATAAAACAGCCTGTACTGCTCTCCGCCCAGGGTCGTCCCCCAACACATCCTCCCAGTTAGTGACAACTTAGGCCCAAAGGTTCACCCAGCACCCTCCTCCTTGAAGCCCTACCTGACTCCCACGGGCAGCTGACCACTCCCACCTCTGCATGTCCCGCATGTACCCTGTGTGATAATGGGATCCATTGTCCTGTCTGTATCCCCACCTAGAGTGCTAGACACAGAAGGCAGAAACCATGTCTAGTTCCTTTTTTTTTTAATTCCCCACACCTGGCTCAGTTCCCAATGACCAGGAGTTGTTGAGTGTTTTGAATCACTGAACAGCAGAAACAACAGGGTCATTCAAGATCATCCAGCCCCAGGAGACTCAAAGTTGGGACCATGACCAGTCAGCAGTTCCACTGGGGAGCTTGGAAGCAATGCAGATTCCCTGGCCCTTCCCCAGATCTTCGGAATCAGAATTTCTGGGGAGGGATCCAGCAATTGGTATAATAACAAGTGTTCCAGAATATTCTTATGCCTAGTAGATTTTAGAAGCTCTGAGTTTGTTCGACTCCCCTCCGCCCCCATGCCTCTACAGATAGGAAGTGGAGAATTGGTAAAGAGACAAGTTTCCCCAAAGACACGCATTTGGTTAAGGACAGGAGTGGAGCAAAAGCCCACTTGCTAACTCTTGATCCCGTGCTTTCCTGAGCATCCCACCGTGGGGAGGCCAACAGGTGCCCTCGCTGAAACCAGCCCTTCACAGTGTTTCTCCACGAGACAGGTTCTCATTTTCATTCTCATTCATGGGTTTCCTCCTCCTCTTCCTCTCTCACCTTCTCTCCCCACATCCCTCAACTTGCGGAAATAGCTCAAGCTCTCTGGGCACCGACTTCCTTTGCATGTCAAACGGGAACAACCATCCCTCCCCTGGCCAGCTCAGGTCAATCCAAAGAACACAAGTTACCTCCAAGGGGATGCTCTGGTGATGACTGAAATGATGCAATTTGGGGAAAAGGCCTTGGGAAATTAAAAGGGTCCACACAGAGGGCAGGAGTCACCTGTAAACGCTTCCTCCATCAAACGGTCCTCCTGATTCCCACCGCCAACCCTCACTGCTCCCACCATCCTCTCCCTCAGCTGTGACAACAGGATTTGTTTTTCTCTGCAGTGGGCTCTGGGTTATACATACAGGCAACTAGGTGAACGTTCTGTGAGGCCGTTAGGGTTTCTCAGAATGAGTCATTTTTTCAGAAATAACAAAACCTCTCGACATCACTTGATTTCAGCATTTTTGCCAGGCTCTTGTAACCTCTTTTGCAATTGCATTCCAAGCACTCCTGACTTTTTTCTCAGGCCTGATGGCAAGTCCCCCCTCCCAGCAGAAGGACTGATAAACAAAAAAACCAAGCTCAGGATCTGCCCATCCTGGTCCAAATACGTTTAGGTTTCAGAGACTGGGGAGGAAATGTCTGGAGGCTCTGGACGGCAGTGGGGGAGGGAGCACAAGATCAGAGAGGCTGCCGTGGCTTCCAGCCCGCAGTCACTCACTGGACTCTGACAAACCACCCTGCTACATCACCTTCTCTACCGCAGTTAGGACTGGCTAAGGATACGAAGAGCGACAATTAACAATTGCTTAGTGTGTCATGGTTTTACAAAGCACATTTCACTTCCATCACCGGTGCAGATGAAAACATTCAAAGCTCCTGGAGAAGTGGAGAAGGTGGTTGTCTTGCCTGAGTGCTGACAGTCGATAGTGATGATTGTCTCTGTGCACCGAGTGAGCCAGGCACTTTACCAGTTGTATCTCAATGTTATACTCTTCATCCACCAATGCCCACAGGTAGGTTGTTACTCTCCCCATTTTCTAGATAGAGAAACTGAGGCTCAGAGAGGTTAAGTAACTTTCCCAATGTCTCACATCGAGTGGCAGACCTGGGATTGAAACCCAAGTGTGCCTGGTTTTAAAGCCTGTGTCTCTTCCAATCCTTCACAGGCAAATACTGCTCTCAAAGAACTTTGCACGTTATTCCACTGGCACTGATCGTGAATTTGAATTGACACTCTACATCTCTTTGTCCTATGAGCTCCTCAAGGCAAGGAGAGTACTTTATTCATCTCTGTACCCTCAGCACGCAGCTCACTTAATTGACATAGACACATGCACCCATTGTTGGACGAAATCCATGAAGGACTCAACCTCTGGCCCTCACAGGGCAGACCTGGGCGTGTCCCCTGTACTCACGGCCACTCCCATTCCAGAGCCCTCAGAGCCTGTGGTCTGAGGAAACCCCAGACCTAAACCTGCCCCCTGCACTTCCTGACCTTGGTAAAGACATCTCACCTCCTCCAGGCCCATGTTTGCACTGGAGAAGCTTCTCATCTGCGCAAACATGTTATTGGACACGAGGCACTCAGAGGGACCTCTAGGCTCTCACAGGGGATGCTTCTGAAAGTGTGCTGAGTTTTCTCAAGAGGACAGGGCCTAGCACATTTGTTGCTTGAATAACACTTGTTTGCAAAAAGGGTGCGGCACAACTCATTAACAGAGTCCATAACATTGATCCAATTTTATGCTTTGCATTTACTTTTGTCTCTATAAGATCCTTGCACAAAAGGGGAAGTGGAACCTCAGAAATCTTAACTCTGTGTGACTAAAATCCCATGTGAGTGAAATATATACACCCAGTATCACTATTGTGTTTGCATCTGCTTTAAGACTCAAGCTAGGTGTCACTTTCCTACAGTCCCCACCCCCTCCTGCCATCCCATCACCAGGCTGGGTGGGATCACCCTCCACCATGCTTACGTCAGGGCACACATCACTTTTGCATTAAAACCTCCTGCTTATTTATCTCTTTTCTGGGAGGCTGTGTGCCTGTGTTTATCTATTTCCTACTACACTTTGTGCCCAATGGTTCTTTGCATCTTCAGCATTTAGCCAGAGTGCAGACCAGAGCCACGACCTAAGTGTTCGATGATTGCACGACTTCCCCAATCCCATACTCCTGCAGAATCCTTTGCTCTTCTGAGAGCACATCCACATAATAACTCTGGGAACTAGGTAGTGGTTCTCTCCTTGTGCCCATTTTAAAGATAAAGGCACTAAGACTCAGAACGCTAAATGACTCGTCCAACACTGTCCAGCCAGGAAGGACAGTGTAGCAGCCACACTAGAATTACAAAACCACGGATGATGAGATTTGGGGGAGCCTTGAAGGCCATGTAAAACAGAGCTCTTCCAACCTGGTTTTAGCAAAGGAATCTTTTTTTCTTCTTTCCCCAATGAAATCTTACTCGAAATCACAATATAAAATGTTTGCCAGGAGAACCTGCTCTTGATAAAGAAAAAATAGAAATATTGAACCCCCATCATTTCAGCCCCTCAACTGGCCCTCAGGAGGAGGGAGAGGGTTCACAAACACCCCTGGAAAGCCACTGATCCAAATAGACGTTCTAGAACATCTACGTTTATGTTCTAATCTCGTGTTCCTTCAACTGTCGCACCCCGCTTCCCCGAGGTTGCCTTCCTCATTCAAAAACTCCCTCTTGGCCATCATTGTGTCAAGCCCAGTGCTAAATGCTACCAGGGATGCCACTTATGTTGGACCTGGGGTCCAAGGATCCACTCTGATCCCCAGTCCTGCCATTTCCTGGCTGGGAACCTTGGGAAAGTCACTTGATCTCTCCTTGAGCCCTGGCTGCTTCACCCGTCAAGGGGCCCCAAGGCTTGGATCGAATGAGTTTGTTGTCCCACGAGTGTAAACACACCAAGCATGGATCTTGACACCTGCGGGTGCTCCTGAAGCACCGACGGTGTCTGCAGGTTCAGGGCTCCCCAAGGTGTGGAGCAGAACCCCCAGGAAGGACCTGAGATCCCTTTTGTGAGGATGTCCACACTTTTATTTTAATGATCACACCTCATCCTGCAAGTGAGTGGGGTTTACGTTTACAGTAGCAATGTCTGTGCTAAAGACATGGATTTAAATGAAAGAAATGTGGGTGGATTTCATCTCCAATACCAAGTTAGCAGTGTTACAGGTGAGAAACAGCAAGAACACCTGAATGACTGGCGCTCAGGAGCCTGAGAACCCACGAGGCCACAGGTAGAGCGGAGGGTGGGGCGGAGAGCCACCCTTCGTGTGCTGGGCTTCTGTTTCCCCAACCCCAGCCAGCTATCTCTCTGGAGGTGCTGACAGGTGCATTATTCCATCAGGTAGCGCTGTCTAAGTTGGAAGCCTCCCAGATCCCCTGCAGGCCTCAAAGGGAAAAAGGAGACAACGAGGTCTCAGGAAAGAAGCCTCCAGGAGCAGCTTTTCCTCTCTGCCTCTCGTATCTTCATCTCTATCTGAAAGGTAGCAGCCGGCCGGCAGTGGCTGAACTCTGCAGGAGCCTCCAGGTTCCAACTTCAAAACCATTTGTTATTTTTAACAATAATAATAATAATCCTCTAACGTGTGCATTGTGGACCCAGTCCTTTCACTACATCGCGTCACTGCCTTTGAAATCCTCGTGTCTTGGGGAAGAAGAAAGCTGGACAGGGGCCACTAGCCCTCCTTTGCAGATGAGGCAATTGAGTCTTACAGTGGCTGGGGGTCACGGAGTGCCCAGGTGGCAGCACGTGGACTGGATCCTGGGGTCTTCCCTCGAATTTCAGTCCTCTTTCTAAAACCTGTTCCTTCCAGAAACATCCAGTAACTTATAAGGTGGGTGGGAAGGAAAAGGACCAGTGCCCCTGGCCTCACAGCCCCCCCTCATCGGCCAAATGCCTCTGGCAGGTGTGTGGCCTCCTGGCATGATGACATTGCCCAGGGCATCAGAACAGCATGGTTGGCCAGCAGCATCCTGGTAAATTCCTGGCTCGGTGCTCTGAGCCCTCACCAGCACACCCGGGTCTCTTGTCTTCCTTCCGTGGTTGGGTCACAGGAGGTAGGGTCCCCTGGGACACCCACTGCCTTGCCCTTTCTCTCAGTCCTGGAGCCCATGGGCAGAGTAGGTTCAGAGGTCTTGGGGCCAGAGTGGGAGGTTCCCCACAGAGGGGTTTCAGAGTGGTAGAGGCTGCGGCTCAGCGTGACCTGAGAAGCTTGTTCAGAATGCATGTACCCACCATGCTTTTCTCCAGATGCGTCACAATTTCTGGGTGAGCTGGGCAGGTGTGTTTTCTACAAGCTCTCCAGCTAACTCCTACTTGCTTCACCGGCAAACTCAGAGCCAAAGAAGCTAGTTCATCTTACAGAGAGGGAAACTGAGTCCCAGAGAGGAGAAGTTTCTAGAAGTATCAGAGGAAATTGGGGCTCCATGACTCTGGGGCCCAGAACCAGCGATTCTCCTTCCTGAGCCTCAGTTTCCCCGCGAGTGAAAGGCCACCTTTAAGGAAGGCCAGAGTCCTTCCTTAGCAGAACAAAGACCAAGCTCTTGCACTTGCACCCCAAAGCTCAACTTAAGAGCCTTCATTATTAAAAGAGGCATAGAGCATAGAGGAGATAAAAAAAGATGACGAGGGAAGGCATAACATGGGCAGTTGTGGTGCCTCCCCAGGCCTCCTTCCTGTTCTCTCTTCCCACTGATTTCCATCAATGGCACCCTGGGAAAGCTGACGCTACCTCCCATCCCAGGAGTGGGACCTTGGCTAAGCCAACCACTGAAGTCCACCTACCTGCAAACAGTGATTGGTCCAAGGGTAGGCATTGATCTAAACTGAACCGATGAGAGTGAATCGCAGGATGTGTGCTTAAAACAAAGGAGAAAAATCATTTTCCGTCTCTATCTGGATATGATACAAACAAAGTACACAAGCAAGGAAGTGCTGGAAGCCATACTGCAAGCAGAAAGAGAGCCAGCATTAAAGGAAACTGGTATCACAGTAGGCAGAGTGAAGAAACAGAGAGAGGTCTTCAGGGGCATCTTTCACCTAACTGCTGGATCAAGCACTGCCTGAAGCACACACTCTAGAACTAACCCCCTAACCCCCAGTGTGATGGTACTCGGAGGTGAGGGCTTTGCTCTCTTGCTCTCTCTGCTATTCAAGGACACAGCCAGAAAATGTCTAGGAATCAGACACCCCTTCACCAGACATCCAACCTGCTGGTACCTCCATCTTGGACTTCCAGCCTCCAGAACTGTGGGAAATAAAAGCTTACTGTTTAAGCCACCCAGTCTATGATATTTTTGTTATAGCAGCCCCAAGAGACTAAGACTCCCTGGCATGAGTGCTTTACTAATGGAGATGAAGATGAGCGACCAAACCCATCCCAGCTTCGTATCAAGAGAGTTCATGCTTGTCAAGGACTCTCTGCTCCCTGCCTTTCCCAGCATCTCTTGCAGTTAGATGGGGCCATGTAACTACTTCTGATCAACGTATTGTGAAGATAAGAAGCAAGGATGTTAAGAACTAGTGCCCCTCCTTTGTCACTCTCTTCTCCTCCATGAGAGACTTTGGTGACCATGTGTTCCAGGAGATGCTTGTATAATTGTATAAAGCCACAAGATTTCCAGGGTTTATCTGTTATCACAGCAGAGACTATCCCATCCTAACCAATACACACTCAAGAATTTAAAGAGAAGATACACACAGAGAATTGGACACAAAAAAGTTTCATCTTAATGTCAAAGCTCTAGGGTAGGAACCCAGTGAATGTTTGCTACTAAGTGGAAGATAACTCAGTTACAAGAGGTGGGTTCTGTCCTGAGCAATTTTATGGTATCCAACTGCCTTCCATCCTCTGTGAGGCCCGGCTGCCCTGAGGACTGTGTTCATTCTGTGATGCTGGTTGTGGTGTATTCCTGATTCCCCAAGAAGTTTGGCCTGAATTCTGGAAGCTCCTTTATTCCTATATGTATCCTCACAATTACCCCGTTAGTTGAAGTTATTTGAATGCCTCTGCAACCCAAAGAGGCTGCCAACACACGGATCTTTATCATCTGGCCCCTGCGGGCTTTTCCAAGCCTACCTCCTCTACATGCTTCTCAGGTTCCCCTGAGCACCAGCCATGTTTGCCAGACTCACCCAGGCCTCTCGTGCCTCTAAGCTTTATGGTTCTCACTTTAGCCAGGAATGCCTTTCCTACTGCTTCCTCCATTTATCAAAAGTCTGTTCATCCTTCAAACCCCAGCTCAAGGCCAGCCTCTTCCTGAGGCTGCCAGTTTCTCCAGCTAGAATTAATCACTTCCCTTTCTTCACTTCCATAGTACTCAAACTCCGAGATTTATAAGACGGGTATAAGAATAATTTGTACTTTACGGGGTGGCTGAGAAGGTCGAAGGAAACAATGTGTGGGAAAACGCTTAGAAAAACATCACAGACTATGTCAACATGAATTGGTATTGTGACAGCTCTTCCCTCCAGGAGAGCATATTGCATTCGCCCTGATGTTGTGGTTTGCTTTGTACTTTCCTCCCTTCCCTGTATCAATTAGGGTATTTTGGGTTGTGTCAAGAAATTCTGCCTACCTCAAGCACCCTCCCTATTAAAAAAATGCAGATTCCACATCAGTCAAGAGGTACGTTTGGCTACAAGTAACAGAACCCCTAAACATAGTGGTTTAAAACAGGGAGGGGTTCTCAGCAAGAGATCCAAAGGGGAGGTGTTGCCTGATGTCACTAAGCAGGGCTGATGTCTCTTCACTTTTTCCTCATGCTCATAACTTATCTGCTACAGCTCCAACCATCATGTCTTTCCTAAAACCCAGTAGGAAGAAAGAGAAAGGGGAGAGACATCCCCAGCAGATGCACACTTGCATCTCATTGGCTAAGCCACGCAGCCATCCCAAACTGCGAGGGAGCCTGGGAAAGTGAGCTTTGAGATTTCCACCTTCCAGAATAGAGAAAGCATAGTTTGATTGGAGTTGGGATGTGTGCCGAGTGAACCAGCCTATATTATCTGGCACAAGGAAGCTCTCAGGAAAAGAGGGAAAAGCTGAATAGTCAGCTGGTGGGAACTAATATGCAGGTATCCTCAGGGTGCTGCCAACCGGGTCACTCAGCTCCAGCCATTTGAAGTTCTTGAGTCATAATTTGCTTTCCCATAGTCTGACTTTCCAGTTTGAGGCAAACACCTACCCCTTGGCCAGAGGACCGCAGGAACGCTGGCGAGCGAGCCCCACAGTGTGGCAGGCAATGAGGGAAAGGGAGATCCCAAAAGGAGAACGAGACAGCTGGGCAGACGAGAAATGAGAAGAAGTCCTTAAACAGCCCTTATTAGGATGTGAGCTCCCCAGAGACAGAACCCCTGACTTTCTCTTCTGCACGTCTGCGGTTCTACCCAGGAGAATTATGCACTCAACCAATCCAGGATTTCATTCTTCAGCCAGGAGGCTGAGTTTGTTTTCTCCTCTTTGTTTTGATTTGTGTCACTGTCATTTGAATCCTCATGGAAAGCATGGGTCTTGAAGCCAGACAGACCAGGGATGGAATTCCAGCTTCACTAACCCTCCTTCTGTGGCTTTGGTCAAGACAGTTAATTCTCTATGCCTCAGTTTTCCTATCTGCAAAATAGGGAGATTGAAACCAATCTCATGAGGTTGCTGTACGAATGAAACAATATAGTGCATGTAAAGCACTTAGCCAGTGCCTGACATATAGTCGTCACTCCAACACCAATGGTCTATTGTTATTTTTATATGGGAATTTTAGGCAATAGGAGCACAATGAATAACTCCCTACATCCAATTCCCCAATAATTCCTGTTTGGATTCCTACAGATTGCAGGTTTGATATTAGAGGAGAGAGCAAAGTTCTAATCTTTCTAGCTCATCCTAAAAATAGTTAGCTCTTCTGTGTACATTCTGTCAGCTCAGCAAAGCCCCATCTAGGGAACCGGGAGATTGTGTAAGGCAATCTTTCTAAACCGCGGTCAAATGTTCTTCTTTACCCGAGAGTAACTCACAGAAGATGCACATGAAGATAAAGGGCTGGCCCGGTAGTGTGTGTGGGAGGATGAGGAAGTTGGGGGGGTGGGTCTTCCCACCCAGGCTGAGGTCTGGTGTCCGGAGCCTCAAGGATAAAAGGCACGTGCATCCTAGAGAGAAGGGATATTTTCCTCATGTTTACTCATTCAACCATTCAAGTCATCTGAAAGACACTTACTGAAAACTACCAGCTCAGAAACTGGTAAATGCCCAAGATGCAGAAGTAATTAAGTATACCTAACCCTAGAGATCTCATGGTATGTTCAAGCTTATTTATTGAAATCTTTAAGCATTCAATAACAACAACAACAATAATTAATATTTATTGAGCATTTATTAGGTGCTCAATAAATAGTTCTAAAGCTTTACATGCATCATTCACTCTTAATCCTTATTTTAACCTCATGAGATAAGGATTTTATCCCCATCTGCTGATGAAAACATCGAGGTACCAAGAGGTTAAATAAGTTATCTGGGCTCTGTAGAAACTGTCTTACCTGGAAAGCTTTCAATTGTTGCCCCCAATGTGGGGGGCATCTAACATATGAGGCATCACTGGTTGTCATAGAAACAGCAAAGGAACGTAAACCTAGTGCACTTTACTGCTGGCAAACTAATTAACACTCTCTGTGGACTTTCTTAAGTCCTTCTCCAGGCTCAGACTGTTCCCTCCCTGAGAAGGTCTTCCCCTCTACCTTCTCTGTGTAGCTACACTCTACTCATCTTTCAAAGCTCAACTCCATTGCCACCGCTACCAAGAAAATTTTCCAGAATGCCCTTACCATACCACCTAGGTACAATCTCTCATACCTTGGTGTTTGTCCAACTCTGGTGGCGCTTATATTCTGCCGAAATTTATGATCTGCTGTGTATCTGCCTTATTTGTCTACTAAATGAGTTTTCCTCCAAAGCAGAGACCTTGTTTAGTCAACTCTCTTATCTCCAGGGCCTGGAATTCATGCATGGATTAATGGGCACTAAACCCATATGCCTGGCTCATAGCAAGCCCACGTAGGTGCTTGACAACCGTTTACAGAATGGAATTGGAAATTAACAAAATGAGACAACACGAGAAAATCTCACATCCCAGAGTTGAAGCATGAGGAGGAGAGTCAGCAGATGCTATGAGCAAGAAAGGCCAACAGGTTAGACAACCAAGACTTCCTAAGATTTAACAATTAGACTGCCCTCCAACTTAATCCACTCTGTCCTCTCAAGCAAGCTGCTGGATTCCCCGGTTGCCACCCAGAGTAGATGAAAAGCAGAAGTCTTATTATTATTTTGTGCAACTTTGGGGGAAAACCACAGTTTCTACTCCTTTGGCTTCCATGCCCTGTGCTGCCATTCCCTGCCCATCCAACTTTTTCCTCGCATCCACACAAGAAAATCCAAAAGTGCCTCTCTTTAAAAAAAACCTATGCCATGAAAATCCCGATTTACCAAGACTGTAAATCACTTAGGAGTAATGATCTGCTCTGCCAGAAATTATTTACTTTTATTTTTATTTTTTAAGGGTTTTTTTTTAATTGGGGTATAGTTGTTTTACAATGTTGTGTTAGTTTCTACTGTACAGCGAAGTGGAGTCCCCTGTGCTGTACAGCAGGTTCTTATTAGTTATCTATTTTATACATATTAGTATATATATGTCAATCCCAATCTCCCAGTTCATCCCACCCCCCCACCCCCCATTTCTCCCTCTTGGTGTCCATACGTTTGTTCTCTACATCTGTGTCTCTATTTCTGCCTTGCAAACCGATTCATCTGTACCATTTTTCTAGATTCCACATACATGTGTTAACACATGCACCCCAATGTTCTTTGCAGCACTATTTACAATAGCCAGGTCATGGAAGCAACCTAAATGTCCAGCGACAGACGAATGGATAAAGAAGATGTGGTACACATATACAATAGAAGATTACTCAGCCATAGAAAGGAATGAAATTGGGTCATTTGTAGAGACGTGGATGGGCCTAGAGACTCATACAGAGTGAAGTAAGTCAGAAATTATTTACTTTTAAAAAAGGGTTCTGTAACTGGCAAATTGCCAGTGTGGTGCACTGAAAGTGAACTTGAATTTTCAGAGATTCAATACATAAGTTTGTTTTTTCCTGGCCACATGCTAGGTGCACTGCAGGGTCAGTGGTGTCGGTGGTGAAGTGATGGTGGGATATTTAAGGGAGAACTAGAATGGGGGAGGGCTAGTGAGAATCTGGAACTTGACTCCTCCCCCAAAAACTTCCCACCTGCAATTCCTTTAGAACTGATTTTCACAGAATATGTCTTGAGCTGATCCACCAGAAGTAAAGAGTCCCCATGATCAAATGAGTTTAACCAGTGCACCTGCTCTGTCCTGCTTTTAAAGAGCCTGATCATCATTTGCTCATGCAAGACTCTAAAGAATCCAAAGGTAAAGTAAGTCATTTCATTTTATTTAACCCTACTTTTAGAAACTTATTTGGCCATGGGACCTTTTTATGATAGAATTTCTAAAAACATTCCATAGAATTCCTTTCCAGAGGAGGCTATCTTGAGAAAGACAGTAAAGTGAAGTGGGTAAGAGACTGGTGTCTGCAGCCAGACAGCCTGAGTTTATGCCTCGCACTCTCTGTGTGATGGAAGCACACTACTCTACCCATGCTCTGTGCTTTCATTTCCTCATCTGCAAAATGTAGATGGTAAGAGGACCACCTCATCAGACAGGGGGGATGTGAGAATTGAAAGTGTTAACATAGGTACAGTTCTTGGAATGGATCCCATATTCAGTAAGCGCTCAATAAATATCAGCTATAATTACAATTATTTAGAATGTAGGATGCACGTATCATCTAACAACATGAAGACCCAGGTATTAAACATCTCAGGATATTCTTCCAGCCCAGCCCCAACTTTCTGGGAAACGGTAAAGTGTAACTAACGTGACAATATTAGGTAAATAGAGTTACAGGCTAGATGGGGTGTAAGAAAGATACAACCAGCTCTCGGTGGTGTTTCATGTTGACTCCGAAACAATGGAGGGGAGAATGGAAATGGTCCAAGGCTCTGGGTTACTAGCGTGACCTGTGGAGGACAATGGCTGAGGATAAAGCTCAGTCACACCACGTGCATGCTGTGTGATCTGAGGCAAGAAACCTAACCTCTCTGTGCCTGGGAAGTAGAACAACACAGACCTTTTAGAATTCTTGTGAGGATTAAATGAGCAATGAAATGAACAGTGTCTGGCTTCTAGCAAGTAAAGGTAGTCTTGATTATTCTCATCTTAAAGTGGTAATGTCAATTTTTTGCTTAGTTTTGTTTCTTTTTTTTTTTTCTTGAAAATACATAGACTCACAGACTCAGAGCTAAAGGGTACCTGAGAGGTCATCCAGAGAAATATCTTTATTTTGCGGACAAGGAAACGGGGCCCAGAAAGAAAAAGTCGTTTCCCCCAGGTCACATGGCAAGGGAGAGGTAAGGGGAAGAAGCAACCTCCCTTCAGTGACACAGAAAACAATGGGTACACTTTCCCTGACTGCGCAGGCTCCTGGGGAGGAAGTGAGTCTTTAGAGAGACGTGAGGATGGTAGGAATGGGCGTGTGTTCGAGGAGAGCAGAGGACAGCTGCTCGAGAGAACGATCCAAACTCAAACGGTGCTCTATTGGGCCATTTCATCACAGCAGTGCAAGTGTGCTTGGCCATGGATAATGGAAAGAATAACTGTGATTCACTTTTGTCCACTGCCATGCAGCCTTTGAAGAATGTTTGCCATCAACATCTCACTTATTTTATCTTCCTATCAAGCTCGTGTGCTAGGTGTTGTTATCCTTGTTTTTAAAAATATTCAGAGAGGTTAATGACAAGCTGGTAATCAGCACAGAGAGGATCCAGAGCCAGCGCTTCCTGACTCCAAGCCCCTGCTGCGGGGAGCCGCGCCTGACCTGGAGCCAGCCACCCCCTAGGCATGGGATGGTAACTCTTAATACGTGGATTTAACAGGCTTTAATTTCTTAGAGCCACAAAATATTGGGGCTTTAATTTCTTAGAGCCACAAAATATTGGGTTTTAATTTCTTTAGAAATTTAATTTCTTAGAGCCACAAAATATTGGGGCTTTAATTTCTTAGAGCCACAAATTTAATTTAATTTAATTAATTTCTTTAGAGCCTTTAATTTCTTAGAGCCACAAAATTTAATTTCTTAGAGCCTTTAATTTCTTTAATTTCTTTAGAATTTCTTAGAGCCACAAAATATTGGGCTTTAATTTATTTAGAGCCACAAAATATTGGGTTTAATTTCTTTAATTTCTTAGAGCCACAAAATATTGGGGCTGGCCAAAAAGTTTGTTCGGGGTTTCCATAACATCTTACAGAAAAACCTGAACGATCTTTTTGGTCAACCCAATAATTCCCCCGTGATGTCCCTCCAATTCATGTCTCCAGCCCCACATTCTCTGAGGAAGCTTCTCTGACCAGCCCAATCCACCAGCCCTCCTGGCTGCTCTGAACAACTCCAGGGTCTGCCATCTACACCTTGATGGACACCTGTCAATCACAGCCTGGTTTCAGAGGAGAAAGGCTCGACATCTTATCATTCCAATGATAACAGTCCCTATACACCCACCAGGAACCAGGCTCCAAGTCAGATGACCTCCACACCCGTAGAGGATGAAGGGGGTAGGAGACAAGTTACTGCCTCAGTTATAGGTTATGGGAAGAACAGTTATCACATCACTTTCTATGAGGATACGGTTTGCGCGTGATATAAATCCTCACAGCAACCCTGAAAGGTAGATATTATTATCTGTATTTTAGGGATGGGGAAACTGAATGTCAGATAGAAAAAATAATTTCCATAAGCTCACACAGCAGGTGGGGTGATAACGATGTTGTTGATTGTGAGAACAATAGGACCTTGGGCAGATTGCCTAAACTGGACTGGGTTCCGGTGGATACAGTGGTGGTGGCGGTAGGAGTGGGTTTTATTGTCACTGTGATGGTCCCTTTCTGGTTCCCTGCTTCCACTCTGCCTCCTGTGTTCTCCACTCGACAGCCAGAGGCATCCTTCAATCTCCATCCCTTCCCTGTTCCTCCCCAGGCTTCCCATTTCACTCAGTGCAAAACCCACAGGCACCCCTGCGGCCTTTGAGGCCTTACAGGATCCGTTCCCATGCCTCTCTGACCTCACCTGCCCCTCTCCCCTCCTCATTCACTGCACTCCCCTCCAGCCCTCTTCCTGGAATACACCGGGCAGCACGTTCCCTCCCCCAGGCATTCGTCCCTCCTGTCCCCTCTGCCAGATGCACTCTCCCCAGTACATCTGCAAGGACCCCTCCCTCTCCTTCTCAGTGACCCCTTCCATGAGCACCTTTATAAAATAGCTCCCATACCCCATCCCATAATTTTCCTAACCTCCTCATCCCACTTTACTTTTTATCTAAACATCACCTGACAAATTAGGATCGTACATCTCTGTTATCTATCTCTTCCCACTAGAATATAAATGAGGGCAGGGGCATTGCTTGTCTTATTGGTGATGTACCTTCATTGCTTAGACCAGGACCAGGCATACAGTAGGTGTTCTATGCAGATCTACTGCATAAGAGAATGAACTATTAGGCTCCTTTGGGCATCGTGGGCAGAGGGAGAGAGAAGGCAGAAAGCAGGGGCTGAGTAATGTGGGGAGGGGAGGGAGGGGCACAGAAGAAGGAACTGGGAGCTGCTGCCAGCTGCCAGCGGGTGCCCCTGGCAGGCACAGCTGGGTGCAGTTGCTGATCTTCCCCCTTCTCCTCCTCAGAGTGGAGAGCACCCCGAAACCACCCAGAGCTGACCGCCACCCCAGAGCAGGCAAGAAAACTGAAAGCCACACCGAGAATCTCCCAAGGCGAGGCCAACCTCAACGAGTCTCTAGCCTGCTGATTTGCTACTTCACTTATGCCCAAGAGAAGAAATCAAGGTGGGGGAGCTGGGAGTTCATCCTAAGAAAAGGAAACTTCAGCCTAAAAAAGCATCCATGATAACGTTAGGTGTACCCATAAGGGTGCCAGCAGAAAACAGAACTTACCCCAGATGGTGCAGATGGAGAGCATTCGACGGAGGGACCACTTACAGACGTGGGCTGGAGCTGAGGCCCCCGGGGCCAGCAGCAATGTGAAGCCACGACGCCCCCTGAAGGAACAGAGGGAGGCGATCGTGGTACTGGAGGCTTCGGAGAGAGTGATGGGAACCACCATGGTGGAGAAGCACAGCTGCCATGAAAGATGCTAACCTCTCTCTCCTTCTGCCCTCTGGTCTCCTGCCAGGGCCCTCCAGAAGACAGGTGGCTAGGGAGCTGAGGGATGCAGTTGGCAGGGTCGGCCTCCAGGGCACAGAGCAGGGCAGGGAGTGGATCTGGTGAACCGCGGAGAAGACCCGGCAGCGGTGACTGTTTAATAACCGTTCAGAGTTTTCCCGCTGCTTGGTACAGAGCCCGGCACAGACTAGAACTGAATAAATGCTTACCAGGCATCCTGCAGCCCCAGCTCCCAGGGTCCACAAGCTGCTCTGTCCTCAACAGTCAGCACAAGCACCAACTGAATGTGCTTAAATCACACACACACACACACACACACACACACACACACACACACTCCAACTGAGTTTTTACTATGTGCCAAGCGTGTCTTAAGCCCTTTGCATTCATGGTATCATTTACTCCCTATGGGGTAAGTTTGCCCATCCCTATTTTTTCAGATATGGAAACTGAGGCTAAACAATGTTCATAGCTTTCCCAAGGTGACTCAGCTAGTGAGGGGCAGAGCCAGGGATCCAGCCCAAATGAGCCTAACTCAGCGGGCCATGCCTTCAACCACCAAGTTCTCCATCCCTGAGCCTAGCACAGGGCCTGCCCGGTGATGGGAGGTTAAGGAATAGTGACCTATAGTGGGATAGTGGAGGGGTAGTGGAACTCTTCCTACAGTCTCCACGTGAGTGGGAGATTATGAGTTCTGCACATCGGTGGTCTCCAACCCAAGGTTACTAGGTACAAAGTGGAATTGCTCTTCGCTGATCTGAGATGGTCCCCACAAGTCAGGGTGAGGGCAGAGGAATGGAGCTCAGGTCTTCCAATGCCCTGGGTCACTCTGACTCTAAAATAATCAGGGAAGCGCTTGCCTCCCTCCTCACTGCCTACTGACTGATCATCAATTACCCCATCAATGCCAGCCCAAGCTGATCACCTGGAAGTTCCAACTCTGTGGCTAGAGTTTGGGGGAGTTGGCGATGGGGAAACAAAATGCTGGATCTGTAGAAACCAACCTACTCGAAACTCAGAAAATGACCCCAGAAGGACACTGCATTGATGGTGCAACTCTTGTTTGCCTACCATTTGACTTCTAGCAGGAAGTATTTTTAAAGGGTATTTTTCTGCCTTGCTGGCCAGTTCCTCATTGAGAAATTCTCTTTTGTGACACTTGGACATCTCAGCTCCCAAAGTGATGATGGGACTTTTTTTTTTAATTGCCACTTCCAGGTTTGGATTCACTTCTTCATTCATCTGGAAGAACAGAAAGGATTTCCAAATGCTTACCAAACGTCTCCTCTGAGCTCTGAAGACTGGCCTTGTCCCTAGACCCTGACTGTCACCTCTTGGAACCACACGGCACAAGATGGGGTGTCTCCACCTCCTCTTTGTTTCCCCCATCGTCAACTCACACACTCAACACAGTTTATCAGCGCCTTCCATGTCCCCCCTACGTTATGAAGCAACATGATACAATCTCCTCTTAGGTTTAGTAAGAAATAGAATGTAACCCGATGGTGAAACCACAGTGGGCTTCAGAGCTGAATGGGCCCCAGATGATGCTGGAAACTTCCTTACTCCCTGCCCTTCCTGGGGGCCAAGAAAATGGAAACCATCACCCGTTATGGTGGCCCATGGACAGGGTCCCTGCCATCCCTTACGCTGCCTACTTACCCTGTCACCCTCCTGCCAGGTCCCTCTGTGCCTCAGTCTTCTCGGTGACTATGAGATGTTAAGTCCTGCTTACTCTGCTGGCCTCCCTCACCTTATCTTTCTTTACTCAGACTCCGTGCCAGGCAACACCAGATCCCTGTCATGTCTTGCACAGGCTGTGCTGTCCCATCGCTCTGCCTTTGCTCATGCTGTTTCCTCTGCCTGGGACACCGCTCTCCCTCAGTCTCACTCCAGCAAACTTCTACTTTCACTGGAAGACTCAGCTCAGGCTGACCCTGAATGTCATTTCCTGAGCCCCAAGCTAAGCTGTGCCCCTGCTGGGAGCCCCAGGTTCCCCTCTGCCTCGACATTTAGTACCTTGTGTTAGAGACATTTGCTTTCTGGTCCACCTCCCACAGTGGACTCTGAGTTCTGGGAAGACCCTCTCTGACCTCTCCTGATCCCCAGAGCCCAGCACAGGGCCTGGCATGCAGCGGATGCTCAAAGGACCTCTGTCTGGCATTTGGCTCGACACCCTTTGTTTGCCCTCATCCTCTAAACAGGCATGTGAACTGGCTCAGTCCCTGCCCAGAGAAACAGGAACTTAGAGATAAGTACAAAGTGATTGAACCTCCTGAGCCCACAGGCTCTTCCACCATTTGTAGTGGGCTGTGAAACAGAGAGTGGACAGCCCAGAACGGGGGCCCCAAGAAGTTGTTGGTGGTGGGTGTCCCCAGGCAGTCCCAAGTGGTATAGGTTTCATGGGTTCCAAACTAACCATCCCACCAGAAATTCCAGCACTAGAGCAACTTGCCTTTAGCTGAAATCCCTCTCCCTGGTTAAAAGGGAAAGTCTCATGACAAGGACGTCTAAGCTGTCTTTATCTCTGCAGCTTTCTTTATAATCATAAAGTGATATACCTGTGCCCATCAACTCATTTAATTTCACAACAACTCTATGAGATTAGTATTATTTTTCCCATTTTATGGATAAGGAAATCTAAGTTATTGAGAAATTACGGTGCCCAAGATCACACATCTCAGAAATGGAAGAGCTAGACCAGCTCTGTCTGGCCCCATGGAGCTTCCTCTTACCCAAAATGTTAAACTGCCTACTTGAACAAGGGGAAAAGTCCCTGAACAGGAACCAGGAGACCTGCCACGTGACTGGCCTGGTCACAATCATTCTGACCCTTGATTTCCTCATCATTTCCCTCTAGGTCCAAGGTTACACTAAACTCAGGACACATGTATCATCACTTCCTCTACAGAGCCTCTCCCAACCACTCCAACTCATGGTCAATGGACAACTAATAATTCTTCCTTTGTGTTCCCACCAGTCCCTTTGTCACAGCACTTATGTATCAGTTGTTATTGCTGTGTAACAAAGCACTCCCAAACTCAATGGCTTCAAACCAGCTGTCAGAAAACATTTTCTTAAAGTGACACATAACAAATATTTTAGGCTTTATAGATCACACAGTCTCTGTTGCAATTATTCACTCTGCCTTTGTAGCTCAAAAGAAACTAAACAATAAATAAATGGGCATGACCATATTCCAATAAAGTTTTATTTACAAGAACAGAGAGCTGGCTGGCCCACAGGCCATAGTTTGCCAATCCCTGCTTTGAGCAGTAAGCATCTGTCATGGTTCACGAGTCTATGAGTTGGCTGAAACAATCTGCTCATCTGGGTTGGGCTCCACTGATCTTGGCCGAACTCACTCATGCATCTGTGGTCAGCTGGCCAGATGCCTAAAGGTTAGCTGGTCTAAGATGCTTATTTGCATACATGGTAGTTGACGTTCTATAAGTGAAGGTGGCAGAGATAACAGGGCTGTGTGTCTTTTATCATCAGGGAGGTTAACCTGGGTTTATTCTTCTAGAAGCTCAGCAAGTTTCCTAGAGATGGTGGAAGCACACAAGGACAATTGAGACCTAGGCTCAAAACTGGTACAGCATCACTTCCATCCCATTTTATTGACAAAGCACCTCACAAGACCAGTCCAGATCCAAGGGGTAGGAAAATAACCTCAGTCTCTTGATAGGAGGGGCTAGGAAGTAACATCTCAAAGAGGTGGATAGAGCACAAGCCAAAGAATTGTGGCCATGTCCACAGTCATGCCATCAGAGCCAGTGGCACTTGTGTGTATGTATCTGTTACATGTACACCTCCCTCTTTTTAGACCGTAAGACCTTTAAAGATGGGTTTAATCTTTGTATCTCCAGTGCCTATCGCAGTGCCTAGAGCAGTCTATTTTCACCTCCTAAATCAAACCCATCCATCACCACCACCTCCGCCCCGGTCCAAGGTATCGTCAGCACTCGCCTGGTCCACTGCCATAGCCTCCTGACTGCTGAGGGGGCGGTTAATATTCACTTGAATTGGGAACCAGTTCACATCCATGGGTGCAGAGCAGCCTAGTGCGGAAGAACAGTACCTGGGAGGGGAGGTTGGAGGCTTCCACTAACTAGGAATTGGGCAGAAAGTCCGCGGATGCTGATTCCCTGGCCGTGATTCTGCTCAGTGTTGGTCCTGGTGCAGCTCCTAACAAGACACCTGGGATGGAAATCTCAAGAACTTTGGTGCTGGGGACTAATCAAACAAGCCAGGAGCAATGCGGGTTTAGCATCAAAATCAACCCACAGCTCTGCTTCTTTACAAACACCTTAACTTCTCTGTGCCTCATTTCATCATCTGTAAAATAGAAATAAAAACAGAGAACTCCCTTTCATCATAAAACCCAAAACAAAAGAGCTTCTGTGACAGGATGTTGTAATAAAGCTAACACTCCTGGTGTACCCAGAGTGGCTCTAAACCTTTTACCTGCTTTGGCTCATTCAGTCCCCTCCACAGCCTCATAAAGCAGGTCCTACTATCATCCCCATTTTACAGATGAGGAAGCAGAGGCTCAAACATGTTTAGTAACTTGTCCAAGTTCACACCGCTAGAAGGACATCAATCTGGGATTTGAGTTCTTGTTCTTTTGTTCCAGAGCCTGTGCGTGGTATCACAGACACATTGAACAAACTCCAGGTGACGTTATTATTAAGGCTCCTGCCCTCCCTAAAGTCAGGCATGCCTTCCTCTTTCCTTCCCATCTGCACTTTCGAGGCCAAATGGCAAAACAGAGGTCTGTGTTCTGAGCTTGCCTCTGCCAGTTCCTTACCCCCTGACCTTGAGCAAGCCAGGTCACCTTTCTGAAACTCAGTGTTACCCTGTCCATAAAATGGGTCTAATAATTCATGCCACCCTGGTAGCAATCATGAGGATTAACTGAGACCCTTGTGACAGCACAAAGTAAGTTACCCAGCAAGGCCCCAGATGAAGGGGCTACAGGACGGGGCACTTCCAGGCTGGAAGAATGGGGACACTGAAAGGCCCAAATCTTGGTCAGCGGGTTGGCTGTTACAGAGAAGGCCACCCCCGCCTGGAAGTCACCTTGTTTATGCAAAGATCAACAGAAGCTGAAATCCAAGAGGCTGCCATCTTCCCTCAGAGCAGACCTGGCCTCCACTTTCCTTTTTATCTTCATCGGCTTCAGGTGGTTTGTTTCTTTACAAAAAAGTTTGGCAAGAGATGTTGTCCCAAAAATTTTAAGTGGTTTCGTTTTCTTTTTCTTTCTTTCTTTTCTTGTTTTTTTTTTTTTTTTCCTTTGATTGCATGTAACTTCAAACTATGGTGTCATTTACGGACTCCAGGTGGCCTCCTGCTGTGGGTCCCACACGGAGCTCTGCTTTCTAAATCTTTGGCTCCTGTCACACTGACCCTGAAACCACAGCTCTCCTTTGAGGTCGGGTCACATGGCATCTGAGGGCTCCATAACCTTCAAGGGGCGGTCTGGGCTAGCCTGGATTCTGATTTTTTATTTTAAGCTCATCCCTGGTATTAAACAGTGGTGTGTTTAGGCTTTGTAGATCGCACAGTCTCTGGGGCAATTATTCACTCCGGAAGAGCTAGACCAGCTCGGTCTGGCCCTGTGGCACTTGGCTCTCTCCTCCCAATGCGTCTCCCAGATTCTCAGTGTTAAGTTCCGTGGTTCTAACCCTCCCACTCTTGACTCCTTATTCTGGGAGACGTGACAAATAAGGCTGACCAAGATCTGCTGCACTTGGACGTGTAGAACATGTATAACATATGCTTCCCGCCCTCCTGGATTCCTGAAATCAGGACACTTCATGTTAAGACATTAATTTTGGAGAGGAGGCACATTAAACCCCAGAAGTCATTTACACTAGAGTATGATTGGCCTTTTAGCAGATCTGAAAGCAGTTGTCAGGTGGAGAAGGTGGAGAAGATGAAACTTCTGGGAGTTACAAGCAGGACGAGATACCACAGCGGGTACAAAAGGAGTAGGAACAGGATTGTCACATGCTGACAATGAACTTGACTTCTGTCATGACTTTGCCTTGTGCTGGGACCATGCCAAAGCTTCACTCTGAGAGGAGGTTATCATCTAATAGACCTCCATATTGTTTATGAAATTTATTCTTTATTTAATAAATTTCATATAGTACATCTATCAACTCTGTGTTAGGGGTTGTTTTAAGCTCTTTACAAATATAATCTAATTTAATCTTCACAACAACCTCACTAGATAAGTAATATTAGCATTCCCATCTTACAGATGAGGAAAGTGGGGTCCAGACGAATTAAGTGATTTGCCAGACGTCACGCAGCTTCTAAATGGCAGAGCAGAAGTTCAAATCCAGGCAAGTCTTGCTCTAAAGTCCACGCTATTAACTTTTATGGTGTAAAAGCGAAAGAAGACAAAGCCATGAGTATAATTTTATCTTTTTTGGACAAATAAATGAATAAACTCTTGTGATGAGTAAGTCATTTCAACATTCAACTTTAAAAGCATTTTCAAGATTCTCAGAACCCGTAATGAGAGATTGGCTTACGAACTTGATGATGACATTCATTAATGCACCTTTTTGACGCATTCAACAAGTATTAACCAAGCACCCTCTGTGCCTCCGTCTAGACACTGAGTAGACAATCATTAATGAGACAGTCGCAGCCTTGCCTGCCTGGAGCTTACAGTCTGGCCAGCAGTCAGGGCCTCAGCTGGGAGTTGTAGTATAGGTGGCAGGTATGGACCAGCTCACCGTGGGAGTCCCGGGGTGGGGGGATGGGGCAGGTGTAGAGAAGTGACGTCTAAGCCGAGGCCTCACAAAGAAGTAGGAGTCTGCCAGATGAGAAGGCAGAGGCACAATGAACCAAGAAGCAGAGAGAGCACGTGCAAAGTCCCAGGGGTGATGGAGAGCTGGATGGCTAGGAAAACAGAAAGTTGAGCGAGGCTGTTGGCAGGAGGGAGGTCAGCTGTGGAAGGGTCATGTGGACCCTGACGTGAAGTTAGGGTTTACCCTGAGGTCAAAGGGGAGTGAACCGGGGAAGGCACTGAAGCCAGGGTGGGCCAGGTAGAGATCTGAGATGGAGCGGACTGGAAGCAGGGGTGAATTCCAATAACCACAGAGAGCAAAAGCTACATCTCTCCCCCCATACGGGCCTCTAGATCTGTGGGTTCATTAAAGGGGATGAACCTGATTACCTCAAGTTAAATACAACAGTTTACCTTTCAAGAAGTGTCTGGACCCACTTCTCCTTGAAACAATACAGACTCGGCAAAGAACACACGCCTGTAAAAGAAATAATCCCCAGTGATGAGAGAAACCAAACTGAAGAGTCTTTAGGGTTATGGACTAAAAGATATTTGATTCTATTTAACTTTCATTTCCCCAGACTCCATCAGTACAGGTCAAAAATGAAGACAAATGGGGACACCGTAACAGAAACAAAATGATGCTAGTGGCTTGTCCCACCCCAACCAGGGGTGTGTTGAAGCCTGTCCATCCACCTTCCCTTTGCCTCTTGCCTGGGTTTTCGGTCACTTCCCTTGTGGCCACCATCATTCACGAAAGCCGAGCTCATGCCTCCTGGCCGCCCACCTGGCCTGCTTCGGAGCTGCTTTCTCTCCACACTGTAAGTCACATGACGTGAAACCCTCTGATGCAGCCACAAGGCTGAGCAAACGCGCTGTCTTGGAAACCTTTCGGCGCAGCCTCTTCATTCCCCAACGAAGTCATTTTGAGTGTTTGCCGGATGCCAGGCACTGGAGACAGAGGGGTGAATAAAACCCAGTCCAGACCCTTGAAGAGAGTCTAGCCTCATGGAGGAGAGGAGGGCGCTTACATCGGGTTCTCCCATTTGGAGGCATCTCAAAGCCTGATGCCCGGGTACCGGCAGGAGTGGAATGTCACCAGGTGAAGGGCAGGGGGAAGGCATTCCAGGGAGAGGGTACAAGCAAGGTATGGCCTCAGCCTGGCCTGCCAGAAGGGCAGATCCCCCCCTTTAGTGCTGGAGAGAGCCCCGGTAATTTGCTCCAACTTGAGCTGAGAGAGAGAAGCAATAACAACAAGAATGGTAGTAGCTTACTATATTCTAGAACTTTCTGTGATGATGGAAATGTCTGTATCTGTGATGTCCAATAGGGTAGCCACTAGCCACATGTGGCTATTGTGCACTTGAAAGGTGGCTAGTGCAATAGATGAACTGAATTTTTAATTTATTTAAATAGCCACACGTGACTAGTGGTTCTAGATTAGACAACACAGTACAAGATATTGTAGTCACTGAGTACTTTATGGGTAATATATCAATTCTAACAATCAGAGATGAGATAAGTGTGATTAATTATCCACTTTACAGATGTAGAAACTGAGGGCCAGAGAGGATCATTGGTCCAACTCGCTCAGTTAGAAGTGTCAAGCCAAGATTCAAATCCCAGCAGACCAAATCCAGAGAGAAGAAATGATGTTATCCCCCATATCCCTCATCCCCTTATCCCTCATCATTCATTCATTCATTCCAGAGACGCAAGTCATTGTGTGTCTGACGTAAATCAAGCACCGAACCACGTGATGGGGAGACAGACATAACAGGGGTGTGGGCCCCGGCCAAGGGGAGCCGAAAATCTATAGAAGGAGACGGAAAGGAAGCCTCACCGCCAAGTCACAACTGCCACGTTCAAGTTCAGTTCACAAGGCCGAGGAGCCCTCAGCCAGGGCCATTAACCCAGCACAGAGATGTTAGGGTACCTGGACAAAGAGAAAGCCTTCTCTACACACAAATACTTCCTGCTTCCTGAGCCCTGGCCGGGTCCTCCAACTCTCCTTGCTAGGTGCCTTCCCCTCCGTGATGGGGAACACATGAGAGGGAAGGGAAGGGCAGTCCCAGGGAGGGGGTCAATCCCCCCTCTCCCACTGAAGCCCACAGGACATGCAACAACTCAAAACCTCCCCTGACGTGCCCTCAACTGTCCAAATTGGTCACTGGCAACCCACTCAGACTGTGATTTCCAACACTTTCCAAGTTTTGCATCTTCCAGAGCCTAACCTGGCACTCGATTCATAACGGACCTGCACCAAGGCTGTAGAGCTTTAGGGTCAGTGAGACCACAAGTTCAAGGTCCAGCTCTACCACACAGTGCCCCAGTGACCTTAGGCAAGCTTGTTTTAACCTTTCTGAGTCCCAGTGTCCTCATCTGAAAACTTGGAATAATAATATTTACTTTCCAGGGTTTTTATGAGGATTAAGTGTGTGCAAAGCCCCTAATACTTTGTAGACTTTTAATGGATGGTGACTATTGTTATTAAAATTGTTATCGATTAGAGCTAAGAGCAGACCATGTCCCCTTGCTCCTCCGTCCTTCCCATCAGGGCACTGAGGCAAAGGAAGAAAACCAGTGGCGCAGAACGTGTGCCTGACTGTTAGGAGACCTGGGGTCTCACCCAAGCTTGATCGTTCTCATAAAGTTCATGTCACGTCCCCGCTCTGCATCTCAGGCTTCCCAGCTGTAAAATGAGACTATTGGCCTTAAACTTGGTAATCTGACATACAAGTGCCTACTGGGACAGCGCAGGGAAAGAAAATGGGCCAAGGAAACCTAATATGGGGCATCTGCCATTCAACTCCCACTGACACTTGTCGCATGGGAATTCCCGCCTACTGTTCCCAGATATTCTGATTTTCACCAAAGCTGGACATGCCAGTTACGACCACCTGGATGGTCCTGGAGGGCATTAGGCTGAGTGAAATAATTCAGACACAGAAAGACATATACCGTATGATCTCATTTATATGCAGAATCTGAAACAAAACAAAACAAAACAGAAAAGCAAGCTCCTACACATAGAGAACAGATCAAGGGTTGCCAGACGCTGGGAGTAGGGTGGGAGAAGCGGGCGAAAGGAGTCAAAATGGATTTTTGTAAAAAAAAAAAAAAAAAAAAAAGTCGGGCTTCCCTGGTGGCGCAGTGGTTGAGAGTCCGCCTGCCGATGCGGGGGACATGGGTTCGTGCCCCGGTCCGGGACGATCCCACATGCCGCGGAGCGGCTGGGCCTGTGAGCCGTGGCCGCTGAGTCTGCGCGTCCGGAGCCTGTGCTGCGCAACGGGAGAGGCCACAACAGTGAGAGGCCCGCGTACCGCAAAAAAAAAAAAAAAAAAAAAGTCTTGCATTAAAAGGAGATGGTAACTCTTTGCATCTTTAAATCTTATCAAACACTGTAAAGTGAAACTAAGCAAGTCTTCATGTCAAGGCTGGTCCAGTGGCTGCCACCGTGGCCTCCACAGGCCAGGTAACCTCTCAGGACCTCTCAGCCCTGATGGGCAGCAAATCTGCTCCTTGGGGCCTCCGAGACGCTGCCCCTCCACCCCTGCTGCTCCCTTTGCCTGTTTCTGAGAAAACACATCTTTCAGGTCCCCTTTTCGGTTCCTTCCCCCACACACGTCACAGACCTGTGAGACCACAGAGGGTGTCCCTCTGAGGGCTAGGCCTCCTGGAATCCCACACTGATGCATCCTGGCAAGTTCTCCTTGCATTTCCAGGAGGCTCCGAACCTCTCAGTTCCCAGTTCCCGTTTGTGATGATTGATTTCTTACACTGACCTCACTCCCCGCTGTGCCGAGCAGAAAAGGTTGATGAGATCATCTTGTCAGCCACCACGTAGGAGAGCAGGTGTGAAATCCGAGGCTGAGCTGACAAGCCAGAGGGTGTTAAGAGCCATCCCCCTGTCAGGCACTGTTCAAAGGATGTTGTAGGTGTTTAATCAACTTCAGCTTCGTAGCACCTCTGCAAGGTAGGTACCATTATCAACATCTTTTTGCAGAGGAGAACACTGAGTTTCCAAGAGGTTCAGTAACCTGCCTGGGGTCACCCAACTAGCGCTGCTGAGACCCAGGTGGTCTGGCTCCAGAGCTCCAAGCTTAGAAGTCATATTCCCTCTGATGTTGAAATACAGCGTCAACCCCTCCTAACAGGATGAAGCCCAGCCTCCATGGGTGGGCTGTCTGGTCCAGCCCAGTCTTGCCCTCCAGTAGTATCATATCTAACTCCCCTCGTGGAATCACGTGTGCCTCTGTGCCTTTGCACATGCTGATCCCTCTGCCTGAAACGTTCTTCCCTCCATTCTCTGATTGGTGGGCACCATGGCTGACCTTTCGAAGCATGTCTTCTGTGAAGTCATCCCGGACTGTGAATTATTCCCTTTCCAGGCCTGCATCTGCATGGTGTGTATTTTCCTCACTGAAGGACTCCCACTGGACAAGCTATATGTTATCTCCTTGTAGGATTAGGAGGTCCCTGAAGCAGGGCTAGCCTTTATCATCCAGCCCTGACAACACAGCAGGTTCAACACATGGTGTCCCAGGTGACCTACACAGAACCCCTCCCTTTGTCTTGCCTGAACTCCTTTCATTTTTGGTTTAGCGGGACCCCACGAGGACCCAGATATCATGGTTGGGGGACAGTGCTGGGGAATCAGCCAATGGTGTCACCCTGTATCAATTTGTTAGGATTGTCACAACAAAGGACTACAGACTGGGTGGCTTAAGCAACAGAAATTTTTATTTTCTCACGATCCTGGAAGATGGAAGTCCAAGATCAAAGTGTTGTCGGCAGGCGGATTCTTCTGTGGTCTCTCTTCTTGGCTTGTAGATGGATGTCTTCTTCTAGTGTCTTCACACGGTCATCCCTCTGTGTGTGCGTGTCTGTGTCCCAGTCTCCTCTTCTTTTTTTTTTTCTAAGATTTTTTTAAAATTAATTTCTTTATGTATTTATTTTTGGCTGCATTGGATCTTTGTTGCTGTGCGCGGGCTTTCTCTAGTTGCGGCGAGCGGGGCCACTCTTCATTGCGGTGCGCGGGCTTCTACTTGCGGTGGCCTCTCTTGTTGCGGAGCATGGGCTCTAGGTGCGCGGGCTTCAGCAGTTGTGGCTCACGGGCCCAGTTGCTCCGCAGCATGTGGGATCTTCCCAGACCAGGGCTCGATCCTGTGTCCCCTGCCTTGGCAGGCGGATTCTCAACCACTGCGCCACCAGGGAAGCCCCCAGTCTCGTCTTCTTATAAGGACACTAGTCAGGTTGGGTCAGAGCCCAACCCAATGACCTTAATCACTTTTTTATTTTCTTGGCCACGCTGCACAGCTTGCTTAATCACCTCTTTAAGACCCTATCTCCAGGGACGTGGGTTTAATCCCTGGTTGGGGAACTAAGGTCCCACATGCCAAGGAGCCCCCGCACCACAGCTAGAGAGAAGCCTGTGCGCCACAAAGAGGCAATGAAAGAGCCCACGAGCTACAACCAAGACCCGGTGCAGCCAAAAATAAATTTAAAGAAAATAAAAATAAATAAAAAAGACTCTATCTCCAAATACAGTCACATTCTGAGGTCCTGGGGGTTTAAGACTTCAACATAGGGATTTGGGGGAGATACAATTCAGCCCATAACGTACCCCAATTCCCCTCTTTCCTCCTGCCCGCCCAGGTGACCCGTATGCAGCTCGAATCACTAAAGATCAGGCTGGGAAAGACTTTCATGAGTATTTAGCTCAACACTGGCATTTCACAGATGGGGAGACTTGAGGCCCACAGAGGGGAATTGGCTTACCACCCAAATCACCCCACAAATCCAGTCAAAGCTCCTGACTGCTGGTCCAGGGGTCTTTCTGTGACCGCACATCCATTTGCAAATACCATCTTTGCTACTTGGAGCTCCCAGCCAGCCACCAAGGCAGAATAGAGGGGAGGCTGGTGGGAGCCAGAAGCAGATTCCCTGCCAGGAACTCTCCTACCTTACCTGAAGCCCAGGCCTCTGGAGCAGTCCCCAGCTACCTGTGGGATTTCTGCAAGCTGCCCCTGGTCACCCAGGCTCAACCTGAGAGCTCCCAGAAGGGGAATTTGATCAAAATACCAAGCATTTGACATTCTTTTCCAATCCAGAACGTCAGTAAAACAAGAGCCCCTCGCCACCCGACGTGCTCTGCTTCAGTTGGTCAAAGGCTTCCCAGAAGCTGCAAGTCACCCCCGCTGTCCTGGGAGCCTGGAGGGCAGCCCCGCAGCCCCTGTTTCATAGCCTCTTCAAGCCTGTACAGCCCAGGGCAGGGCAGCTCATGTCTGTATAGTACAAGACTCTCTGGGACCTCCCTGGTGGCGCAGTGGTTAAGAATCCGCCTGCCAATGCAGGGGACATGGGTTCGAGCCCTGGTCCGGGAAGATCCCACATGCCACAGAGCAACTAAGCCCGTGCGCCGCAACTACTGAGCCTGTGCTCTAGAGCCCACGTGCCACAACTACTGAAGCCCGCACACCCTAGAGCCTGTGCTCCACAACAAGAGAAGCCACCACAGTGAGAAACCCACACACTACAATGAAGAGTAGCCCCCACTCGCCTCAACTAGAGAAAGCCCACGTGCAGCAATGAGGACCCAATGCAGCCAAAAATTAATTAATTAATTAATTTAAAAAAGACTGTCCAGGGACCCCCTCAGTCTGTCCACACTGTGCAAACTCAAAGCCCTCCCACGGCTCTCCATGCCTCCCAAAAAAGTCCATCCTCCTCTGTGTGACCATCAAAGCCTTTTGCCTTGGCCCCCAGTTAGGAACATAGACCTTGGGGCCAAATTGCTCATGTTCAAATCCTTTCTATCTGTGCAACCTTAGAAAAGTGACTTAGTCTCTCTGTGCCTCAGTTTTATCATCTATAAAATGGGGACCATAGCAAAGCCTTCTTTATAAAATTGTTCTGTATATTAAATTAGTTGATATGCGTACAGCACGTGGATAGTGCCTAGAATATACTAAGCCCTATGTAAATATTGGTTACATACATACATTCCCTTCATCCCACCCAACACAACAAGCTTTCCTAAGAACCCACATTGTACAAGGCACAGGAAAGGGCTTATGGTTGCAGGCATACTTGATATGGCCTTGAAGGGCAGGGAAATACTCCTGGGTGGGTGGGGCCGGGGGGGGGGGTGGAGTAATTCAGGTAAAGGAAAGCACCTGAGCAGAGTCAGTCTGGCTTAAGAGCAAGTGGGTGTTGGCCAAACAATAGACCGTAGGTGTTGAGGGGGAAAAGACAGGAGCTCAAATCTTGAAGAAAAGGGATGCTACAGTGAGGGGCCTCGGGTGTGGACCACTTATCAGTCTAGGGATGGACCACACACGTGTCCTCTCTCCGCCTTGCTCCCCCTTGTCCTGTCTCTGCTCACGCTGCCAGTCAGCAAACGCTGAGCTGCAGCTCTGTCCCGACCCAGCGTTCAGCCCAGGATATAAAACCGCATGGGGTGTGTAACGTCTCTGCTCTAGAAAGAAGACAAAGTAGAAGAAGTTAATTAGCCAGCTTGAGTGTGATGTCAGCGAAGAGTAAGACCCTGGACGTAGGGCAGCGCCAGCTGAACCTGGGGGGTCAGGGAGGGCTTTCCAGAAGATGAGACATGGGAGCAGAATGGTGAAGGGCATGTGAGCCTTTGCAGTGGGGGAAGGTAAGGAATGTTCCAGTCTGTGAGAAGGCACAAGGGCATGGAGTTGCTTATGGCTTGGCACAGCAGGAGCAAAGGGCACGCAGGCCAAGAGGCAAGGGACGGGGCTTCTGGGGAGGAAGTGACCGGAGCTGAAGGGGCCGCATGGAACAGGCGGAGGAGCTGTACCATCTCTAGGAGTCTGTGGGCTCAGGGATGGAGCTGGAAATGGAAGAGGCACAAACAGAACTGCATTTTAGAGGGAACCCTGTTGGCTCCCCCAGCACCAGAGCCTGAGGCAAGAATATGAGTGGAGGTGGTTTATTTGCAAGGTGACCCCAGGAAGCAGTGACAAGAGGAGGAGCGTGAGCTAGGGATTTGGGGAAAATACAGTGAAGGGTGCATTATTGCGCAGGTTATCTCTGTGGGAAGCTAGAACCGGTCCTGCTGGGCACACTCGGAGACACCATTAATGAACTTCATATTGTCGCCAACTTTGAGTCCCCACTGTTTGAGGGCAGCCTCCAAGACGCATGAACTGCCTCCCCTCCCATAACATTCTTCCAGGTTGTTCCTTGGCCGGGGTTGATGGGCCTTCTCTGGTTTTGAAGAAGCCCTGAAAGTTTGAAATAGGACACTCAGGTATGCGTGTAGCTGTCCTCATAGCTGTGCTGAAATCAGGTGGTTCAAGGGAGGTGTGGGGCAGAGGGCCACAGAAGCATCTGCAACAACGTCCCAGGTACAAGGTGCATGGTGTGAATTGTGTTTTGTTGCAAATAACAGAAAAACAAAAACTAACAGTGGCTTAATCAGGTGAGATACTGCTTTCACCCTTGCACTGAAGAAGTCCAGAAATAGTGATTTAGGGCTGATGTACATGTGAAGGGCCTTCCTCTAGCTATGGAAGGCCATGCTCTAAATGGCCCGAGGTAGCTATTAGAGCTTCAGCCATCAGATCCGTGTTCCAAGCAGCAGCAAAGAGCCAGGAGAAAGAAGAATGCTCCCTCTCCACTTTAAGGAAACTTCCCAGCCCTTCCACTTGACACTTCTGCTCCTATCTTCTTGGCCAGAACTTCGGTTCCTGGTCATTCCTAGCTGCAAGAGAGGCTGGCTGATGTTGTCTTTTAAATTTATTTATTTATTTATTTATTTTATTTTGGCCACACCGCAGCCCACAGGATCCCAGCTCCCCAGCCAAGGACTGAACCCGTGCCCTCTGCTGTGAAAGCGCAGAGTCCCAGCCACTGGACTGCCAGGGAACCCCCAGATCTTGTCTTTTAGATCACTGGCTATGTAGCTAACTAAAAATTGGGGTTCTTTAACTAAGAAGGGAGAGTTAATAGACCTTAAGAGGTGACTAGTAGCACCTGCCACAAGGCTGTGAGATATAAGTTGGAAGTTAATTAAGAAATAATTGTCATAATCCAGGGAGAGATGAAGAGGGCCTAAGCAAGGGAGAGGGTGGGGAGGGGATGGAGAGGGGGCTGCACATGTCAAATGTCTGGGTGTGAATTTGGCAGCACTCGGTGAGGGACGTGGACAGGAAAGGAGGGCCAGGAGTCAGGCAGGCCATTCACGCAGGCAGGGAATATATAAGACAAACAGTTTAAGGGAAGACCATGAGTTCTACTGAGGACATGCTGAGTTTGAGACGCTTAAAGGACAGCCAGAGATGTCCAGTAAGCAGATAGTTGCGCGTTCAGGCGGTCAGGAGAGAAATCTCTGCCCGAGAAAGCAATTTGGGGGCATCAGCCATTGGGCAGTGGAGGGTCCTCAGGTTGAGAATGTAGAGGAAGGGAGTGGGGGGTCAGACAGAGCAACAGGCCAACGTCAGCACGTAAGGGGCACGGGAGGCTGACCTTTGTGAAGTCACCCAAGGGTGGGAGAAGAGCGGGGGTATTTACACCCTTGGGTGGCTGTGTCTCTCTGTCGAAGCAGCCAACAGGAAGTCCCCTCTCATAGCTATACTCACTCGGCCTTCAAGTCTAGGGCTGACAATGGCTCTTTGAGATCATTCAGCCTAGCACGCCGTACTGTTTCCTGTTGGATTCCCTTAATCCTCCCTTACTTTTGTAAACAATGCCTTCATTAAACTCTCCTTAATTACAGAGATGATAGAGGTAGATAAATAGATGATAGGTAGGTAGATAGATAGATATAGGAGAGAGAATAAATAAATGGATGGGAGGATGGATGGATGGATGGATAGTAGATAGATGGTAACAGGGAAATTTAGAAGGAACAGCGGGGGAGGCAGGGGAGAAGCAGCCGTCAAGGGGGAAGTGAAAGGTGACCCCACGTTAGTTAAGAGGAGGCTGTGATGCATTCATTGGATTTGCCACAAGAAGGTCGGTGATGACCTGGCAGAAGCCAGACTGCAGTGGGTGGAGAGGAGAAATGAGTGGAAGATGAGGAAGCGGGGACAGCTGCTTTCTCCATCACCTCCACCTAAAAGGCCTGGCTCAAATGTCACCTCCTCCACGAACCTCCCCTGAACCTTCCTCCTTCCCCTGTGCGCCCTGAGCATCCAGTCAGCCGCTGGCCACAGAACAGTGGCTGAGCTCCCAGGGCAGGGGTCCTCTGGGACCCTGCCACATGCCCAGTGCCCCACACCATGGAAGGTGCCTCCCAGCCTCCCAGCCTCCGCTAAAGGACCGCAGCCTGCCCGCCACTGCCCTCCCCTGATTCCTTGGCCATGAAAAAATGTAGGAGCATCCAATGGTCATGGACGTCTCTCTTTCGTACAATCTCCAGGACAGGTCCAGGACAGAGGTGGCCTCTGTTACAAGATAATGCCCACACTGTTCCTGGAGGCTCAGTAAGGAGCCCAGCTGCTACTGCCTAATCACCCTGGCCTGTCACTGCCTAGATCTGTCACTCAGGGTCAACTCTGACCCCTTGGACCAAGGCTCCATCACCAGCAAAAAGAACTATACACAGCCAGCCACAGGGCGCTTCCCATGTGTTGGGCACGGCCTAGCACGGTGCTCGTGGCATGTCAGTTAACCTCATAACAACTCTATGAGACACATTCTATTCTTATCCCATTTTATGGGACTCAGAAAAGACCAGTCCCTGGAGTGATTTGACATTTTCAGATCCAAATCTCTTTTCCTGGCAAAATCATGAGGAAATAAGGATGCAAAGAGAAAGCAATTGGCACTCTTGCTGGGCACCGTATCTTATAACAGCTCCGTGAGGGGGAACAACTTATAGATAATCAGACCGAGGCTTGGAGAGGGTAAGTGTGGCCAGGTGGGTTAGTGACGAAGCCCAGAGCTATGATTTAAACCCAGGCCACCTCTTTTGTTTGATCTGCTTGATCATTCTCAACTCGGAGAGGCAGGTAATGTTATCCCCACGGCACGGATGAGCAAACGAAGGCTCAGGCAGGTTGGAATGACTTGGTCAGTGTTGCTGTGAGACAGGAGGGGTGGGTAGCAGCGGAGGAACGCCAGGGGGAGAGCTGGTACTTGAACTCAGACCTCGGACTTTGAAGCCTGTTGACACCAGGTGGGGAAGATGGAATTGAGAGATGGAAGTCTCTTCTCTGCCGTGGTCTCTGTGGCTTGCACACCCCTCACTTCTGCACCTTAGGCAGAGAAATCCTCCTCATGCCAGCCTCCGTACCCAGTCCTGCTCGTGTGGAATAACCTGTGGAAATGGCAGGCCTGGGAAGGGTTGGCGTGTGTGATGGAGCCATTCCCAGGCTAATCCTCTGACCTCCTCGCCCCTCATCCAGGAAGGGAGGAAGACGGGGCATAACCCTACTGTCATCGCCTCATCTTCCCTGCTCCACTCTGCCCTGGCAAGGCCATCCCTCTGAGCCTGTGGGATGTGTGGGAGAACAGAGAATGGCTTGGGTTCTTGGAAAGCTGATTCACTCATCTTTCACAGAAAAGAAGGCTGTCTTGTTTTCTGGACCCAAGTGGCGCTCGCCCTTGCGCAATCCTGCCCTTTGAATCTCCTGGGTGATACCCAGGCTGGAAATCCGTGCCTTTTGAGACTTCAGACCTGTCCACCCTCCCTGATTAGTAGCAAAAACAATCACCCACTCAGGGCCGTCACCCCAGGTCCCGTCTGCTGAGAGACACTTCCAGCTTCCGATCAGGAGCCTGAGAACAAGCTCCATCGCCCACTGTGATGAGAGGAAGCCACGCCCTGACGGCTTCCAGCTTCTGAAACACTGAGAGTGGCCTGTTTCCGGGAAAGGGGAGGTGTCTGCCTCCCCTGGGGGAAGATTCGGGTGACCCCTCCACAGGTAATCTAAATAAACCCGAATGTTCTGGGACAGTCGTCTTCTTTGCTTTCCTCCAGTCGTAAACATAGTGGAGGAAAGCAAAGAAGCAGATATCAGAGTCAGACAGACCTGGGTGCGGATCCTGCCACCACCAAACTGCTCTCTGCCTTTGGGAACACTCACTTCTCCGAGCCTCAGTTTTCTCACCTGTAAAATGGAGCTGGTTATCACAACTGTTGAAAATGACACCTGGGACTTCCCTGGTGGCGCAGTGGTTAGGAATATGCCTGCCAATGCAGGGGACACGGGTTCGAGCCCTGGTCCGGGAAGATCCCACATGCCGCGGAGTGGCTGGGCCCGTGAGCCACAACTACTGAGCCTGCGCTCTAGAGCCCGTGCCCCGCAACAAGAGAAGCCACCACAACAAGAAGCCCGCGCACCACAACGAAGAGTAGCCCCTGCTGGCCACAACTAGAGAAAGCCCGTGCACAGCAAAGAAGACCCAACGCAGCCAAAAATAAATAAAATAAATTAATTCGTTAAAAAATAAAATAAAATAAAATAAAAACACGGAGAATGCTCGCTGAAGAAATCAGCACTTAGGACTCCGTGTCCCCAAGGCAGCAAGATGAAGTTCAGAGAAGGCAGAGAGCTCACTGGGGCGCAGAGCTAGTAGGAGGCAGAGTCGGGGTGAGCTTCCTCTCACCGTTTAATAAACTACCTCCACGGGTCAGCCACCTTGGTTCCATTTTACCCAGGAGTTCCTCCTGTCCCTTCACTGGACTCTAGAAACCAGAGACGTCAGTGCAGTGACCTCTGAACCACTTTATATTCAATCGCATGTCCCATTTGATGAACATTCAGACTCTTGACATCAGAAGAACCAGAGGAACAGTTTTCAAAAGCAGATGCCTTGGCCCTGTGCCCCGGCTCGGGATTTCTCAGGGAGGTTCCAAGCGTGCCTATTCCTGAGAAGGGCAGGTCTGATGTGAAACCAGGGCTAAGAACCACCAAACCTAAAATTAATCATAAGAAATACATACTGAGCACCTGCTAGGCGACGAGCAGTGTCCCCGTGGTTAACCTGGCCGCCGCCCGGCAAAGTGGGCTTTTCTCAGCTTCACACTGTGACGAGGCAGGGGATGCTCCTAGAGGTCAAGGGGCTTGCGAGCCACAGCTGGTGAGAGGCAGAGGCGAGCTTTGACTCCGGGTCTTTCTGATCTCACTGCCCAGGATCACCGGGATCCCTTTATGTGTAGGCCTACTGAGTAAAAGCCTTAGGGTTATGGGATGAGTCAGACGCACGCCTGGTCTGGGAGCTGACACTGAATGGGGGTGGCTGACACATCAACAGTTATCTCTAACACAGAGCTGCTGAGAAGAAGGGTAAGGAGGGGCTCCAAGGGCTGTGAGAGTCTAGTGCTGACACTGTGGAGGAACCAAGGAAGACTGCCTGGAAGAGGTGGCGTTTCAGCCGGGTCTTGGCTGATCTCTTGGTTATTTCCATGTGTCACGCAACATGCCTAGCACTAGGCTTGGTCCAGGAGAGAGAAAGAGAAACAGGACACGGTTCCCGTTCTCGTGACGCTCGCGAGTCTACTGTCCAGCCTTCTCAGCACCTCCCATTTTCTCTGCAAGTCCTCCCTCCCCCACTCCCTCTGCTTTCTCTGGTGCCTCAACTCTCCCTCGCCCTGCCCTGCCCTGCAGTCCAGAGGGCCCTTCACAGTGAGCCAGGCCTTCTTGGTCTTCCAGGAAATGGGGTGCTCCAGGCCCAGAGCCAGGGAGGGAGAGGCCCGAGGGCCCCGCCAAGGCCGAGGGAGTAGGAGGTGAGCTCCAGAGCCAAGGGGTGAGTCACTGCACCCAGACACCCAAGAAAGGGGGTAATAAGAACCACTTCCCTGGGAAGTGGGGAAGAGAGATGAGATAGGAAGGGAAAGTGCTTTGAGCTCCTCGGGAGAAAGAAACCATAAACAGAGCCAGAGTATTATCACCACAGTCATTACCTGCCTCCATTAAAGGGGCACCCATCTACCTACATGAAGAATCATTAACCTGTCCTGCAACCCACATATGATTGGAATTTTAATATAATTTCATTTTTATTATTAACAGAGAAGCCCATGAAATATTCCAAGAGTCATTTTGACATGTTCCTACTCCCCTCCGGGCTGGCTAGGGTCTCCTCCCCCTACGTAGCTAGGAAGGAGAGGCTGAGCCTCCGGGGACCCCTCAGCTCCCCGGCCCCCAGGGCCTCCCCACAGAGGTTTGGAATCATCCCTTGGCCCCCAACTCCATTGTCCAAGTTACCTTTCCCCTCGGTGCCTCATACCTTTTCTGCTTCAAGCGTCTGCCCACAGCTGCCTTATCTATCCTTCAACTAAGGACCAGGAGAATTTAGTCAAGTCCTACTGGGTGCCAGGCACTGGGGAAACAAAGATTAGTTAGACACAGTCCTTGCCTTCAAGCAGACGAGTGCAGCAGGGCCTTTCATTCATTTGCCCAGCCAGCTCTACTCATCGTACCATGCACCGGGCTCTGCGCGGAGTCCTCTGAGCGCCAAGGTGGATACACACATCCCCGCCCCCAGGAAACACACCTACGAGGGGAGACTGCCCCCGAAACAACCAAAGAAATACGTCCCCATGCGTACTGTAATAAGGCAATGCCCCCAAGTGATGGGGAGACAAGGCGGAAGGAAGAATTATATCTACCTTCAAGCCGGGCTGGCAGGCGCTTGCTGTCCATGCCTGAGGATGGTTGCCCAGAGGAAACAAACGTGGGCCGGGCCTCAGGCTGTTTGGGGAAGCAAGGGCACTGCAGGCAGAGGGAACAGTGGGAGAATGTGTGGGGAAGGAAGAAATCGGTGTGCTTGGGGCTGGGGAGGTGGGGGAGTTGGGAGGAGGGACAGAAAGGAGGCTGAAGGCAGAGGAAGGGGCAGGTTGGGAAGGGCCTCTTAGGCCGGGACTCTAATAACAGCAGAGGTTATGGCCCAGGTGAGGTGTTTTCTTAGCAGCCACTTAGGAAACCCTCCCAGCAGCCCTCGGAGGTGCTGCTGCCATTTCTCTTTTTCTCCTGAAGACACTGAGATGTGGAGCACCCAGGCTGCCCAGTTAGTAAGAGGAGAAGCAGGTTCAGAGGGACCCTGGCTCTTACTGGAAAACTCAGGGGTCTGACTGAGGACAGCAGTGAGGGGCTTAGGCAGAGGGAAGGGGAGCTGCAGGCTCCTCGGGGTAGAGTGATGGGGCGTCTGGTGCAGAGCAGGACGAGGGCAGGGGTCGCCATGGGAGAAAGCAGGAGCAGGTGGTGGGTGGGGGGCTGCAGGGAGGAGGGGGGCTCCTGGCAGAGCCTGAGCCTCCTCCACAAGAACCAGGGCCGGCACAGAGTGAGATCATAAAAGGGCAGAGCTGGAAGCAACCCTGCGGAAAAACTTCTGGGGAGTAGGACCTTCCTAAATCATTCACCGTGCTGCCCCATCTCCCCTCTAAGCCATCCGCACTCTAGTTCAAGTCAATCGCATCTCTTGCTTAGATGCTTTCTATGAAGCCCATATCCTCATCGTGGCCCAGAAGGTTCTGTGTGGCCTGTTTCTGGCCCTACCCACCCCCTACTCCTACCTTCCCACCCCAGTCTCGTTCCCACCCCACCCTGGACCCCCTTCACTCTGGCCACACAAGACTTCAAGTGTCCTGCAAGAGCTAACTAACCTCTTTCTGTCCCTGGAGCTTCATGCTTGGAACACTGCTTGCCACTCCTCCCATTTCCAGGCTGAGCCCTCATCCTTCAGGGTTCCGCCCTCGCCCACCCGCTTCCTGCCTCCCGTCCCCTGTCCATCCCCTGTCCGGCCGTTCAGCACTGCCCCGACCCTGCGTCCTCCTCCAGCTCATGCTTTCCTCACTTGTCATATTTGTTCACTATCCAGCTCCCGCACAACTTTGTGGACTGGACTTGTTTCCTGCTCTGCTCCCCAAAGCTGCAACAGTACCTGGCACAGAGTAGGGCTCCGTGAAGTATTTTTGGGGTGAATGAATGAGCCCCACATGCTGCTCTTTGGCCTGTGCCCCATCCCCTTGCCTGGCCCAGCCTCCTGTCTTCTGACCGGAAGCCCCCCTTAGTCCCATGTGCTCCGAGAAGGCCTCCCTGGGCATCTGTAACACGAGGAGACACTCCTCTTCACGGCGCCGTAGGACGTGTCGTCCGAACGCGACGAGGCTTCAGTAAGTCCACTGCAGCCCGTGGGCTGCCCTCTGCTCTGAGCGCGTCACCCTCACCTCCCCTGCTAAGAAGACAGCTCACCAAGGCCTGACACTGGGCTACACAAGGACGCCAGGTGAGGGAGGTGAGGGGCCCTCATGCCTGAAGGCGAGCTCAACCACCAGACGGGTTGACTCACTGTAAAGGGTGGTGAACATGACACAGCGACGTACAAGTGCAGCCCAGCCTCCTTTCCTTCCCTGTACTGACTGAACACTCTCTCCCCACAAGGGTCTGAGTTAGGTGGTACAGGAGAGGGAAACTGTGCTTCAGCCCTGATCCCTGTGCGCTAAGGGTTTATGGTCTGGTTACAACATAAGACCTAATCATAAGTCATCACCATATAAGACTATCAGCTCAAGTGCAAGAGAGCCCCACCTCCAGAATTCCATGTCTTTATCACTGAACAATCCCAAAGTCTGGCCCCATGCCCATGAGGCACCTGGGTACTCGGTTCCCTTTCTCACTGGGCAGTGTTCTCTCGCACAGCACCATCACCCCTGGATCTCCTGTTGCCATCTTTCTATTTTATCTTCTCCAGTAGGGGTGTGTGTGTATGTGTGTTCCAGTGAACTTGTCCCCGATAAAGTGCACATGGCTAAAACCATTCCATTCCCGGTTGTCTACAGAATATGCCTTGGAATTGTTTTTTATGAGTGTTTGAACTCAACAGCCTGCCTCTAGCAAACCCATCCAATTGGGCGACATGGCCAAACGGCCAGGGAGAAGGTAAATGCTAGACCCTGGGTCCAAAGGTTTCCATGATTACTTGGAGTCCTTGAGCACATTTTCAAGATCCTTTGATGGGAGAGGCAAAGGTGCTTTGGATACATAGAGACCCCTGATACCATAGGAAAACAGATGAGTCGTATAAGGTGACCCTCTTGGCACTCTCCAGGGCCTGAGGCATGGAAATTGCCAAAATTTCTCAAATTCTACCAGCCCCACCTGGAGTTGCCTGGATGATGAAATATTCTGAAGAGTCTGAGTTGCCTCCTCTGATGAGCTGAGCTAAAGCCAGCAGCCCAGCCTGCCTCCCGGGGGATCACTAAGGACTACAGATCAGACTTGCTGTGGTCCCACCAACACTCTACAGACCACAGCACGTCTTCCCTCCTTCACTGCCGCCAGCATCACAGTGAGTTACTTCACCGCTTCACTGGCCAAGGAAATGCCAGGTGGAAGCAAAATGCTGAAACAAAAATGGATGCATCCCCGCCCCGAGGCATGACGAAATACTTGCAAGAGGCCTTCGCAGGTGCTTGGCACATGCGTGAGAGAGCAGGGGAGGTGGGTGCTGGGGCTGGGGACACCCAGCTGCAAGGTGTCAACTTGAACCTGAGTGTGCAGTGGTGGTAGAGAAGCTGAGGTTGGGATGAGAAGGAAGCTTCGGGGATTGGGGCAGCTGCAACATTACCAACCTGAAATAGTAACAGATTCCAGCAGTTTAAAAAAAAATCCTTCGCAACAAATGCAATGGTGTGTGTGAATATATGTGCGAGTCTGTACGCATCTGTGTTTGTGTGCTAGAATGGTGTGTGCATGTGTATGTGTACCTGTGGGTATATTTGTCTGCATGTGTGTATATATGTTTGTATGTGAGCACGAGTGCAGTGTGAGTACTTGTACATTGAATGGTGTGTGAGTGTGTATGTGTGTGTGTGCAGGTGTGTGCATGTGAGTGCAGATGTGTTTGTGTGTGTATGTGAATGTGTGTGCATATCTGTGCATCTGTGTCTGTACAGAATCCCGGAATGAAAACAACCGTGGAATAAGTCTCAAAAAAGATGGGATCTTATCCTGATCGGCCACATACAAGCTGTGCGACTTTGAGCAAATCATGTCACCACTCTGAGCCTCAGTTTTCTCATATGTTCTAATTCCTAGAGCAATGCCTAGAACCTGATAACCACTCAGTAAATATTTATTAAATGAGTGATTGTTATTTGGGGACAATGCTGCCTCCTTCTTAGGGTTGACAAAGGTTCTTAGATGACAAAATGAGAAAATACATGCAGAGCTACTCTCTGGCTCTCTTGGTGCTTGGCACATAATAGAAGCCCAATAATTCTTAGCCCTTCCCCTCCCCAACTTCAGTTTTCTCCCCTCCTTTGTAGAAGGAGGTTGAAGGATGAAATGATGTATTATGTCACATGCCTCTTGCAGCCCCCTTCCTTGGGCCAAGTACCACTGATCATATTCTTGAGCCATTTCCAGGGACTTCTGAGTTCCCATTAAGTTAGATATTAGCCAGGCCTCTTCTGCCTGCTCTCCAAGATCGACAGTAATTCATTTGCAAGAATTAAATGCAAGATTGAATTTTAACGACTTAGAAATTTGAGGTCAACTTTGCTTGCAATGACCTGTAGGGACGGGAAGCCTGGCGAGTGAACTGGTATCCTGACCTTTCCTCTGGTGGTATGCTTTACGGGTTACAATCCCGCGAGATAGGGGTTATTATCCTCTTCATGCAGTTGAAGGGACAAAAGCTCAGAGAGGTCAAGTGACTGGCCCAAGGTCACACGACTCACTCCAGGGCACCAGCACTGCCTCCAAGCCCAACCAGTGATATTCAGAAGCTTCAGAAAGGTAAAAATCTCCTCACTCAGGCAGACAGAAATGAGGTCTCAAGTTCTGAACCCACAAACATCTCAAAATCTCTGACCAGTCAGCCCCGGTTGAGTATTGGCAGATAGAGCCAGAGCCGTGTAGCAATCAGAAAACTAGTCAGGTGGGACTGGAACGGTGCCTCTGAGGTATTTCACAAACACGGGGAACAAACACATTTGGTGTCGCAATCCTGGCCACCCGGAGCTGCCGCGTTGGCTGGTTTTTGAGAACGGTTGGTGGATAAGGAGTTTGAGGGCTGACAGGCCGGAAGGCCCAGATGGGCGGCCCTCTTGGAGATGCACCAGCCCTCAGGACACACGGCTCCTTCAGCCTCCAAGCCCCACGCAGTCACACCAGGTAGCTGAGCTACTCTAGACCCCTTAGCAAGGTACCCAAGGCCTTCCACGGCCCAGAAGTAACCTGGACTTCAACTTCTCCCCCTGTTGCCTCTGACAGACTCTGTGATCTGACTAACCAGTCTTCTGACTGGATCCCAAACATACATTTTCCTTCACTGCCTCCATTCCCAGGAAACAGACTATCTCCTGCCCTCAAAGAACTATTCATCCCATAATCCTAAAAACAAAAGTTAATTAAGACCAAATCTCTCTAGCTAGTGGGAAGCAGCCGCGTCGCACGAGGAGATCAGCTCGGTGCTCTGTGACCACCTAGAGGGGTGGGATAGGGAGGGTGGGAGGGAGGGAGATGCAAGAGGGAGGAGATATGGGGATATATGTATATGCGTAGTTGATTCACATCGTTATCCAGCAGAAACTAATACACCTTTGTAAAGCAATTATACTCCAATAAAGATGTTAAAAAAAAAAAAGAACATTACATGTGTTTTCTGCCCTTAGGGAATAAACCTTCACAATGTAACTGTGGTCTTTGAAATGTATTCAGTTCTGTCAAAATTTTTTAAACTATATATATATATATGTTATGTATAAAGTGTGTGCCACAAACACACTCTTTAATAAAAGCAGCAATATCAAATATATTCAAAGCAAGAATTGTGTTTGCATCTTTGACATAAATCACAGCAAGATCTTTTCTGATCCACCTCCTAGAGTAATGGAAATAAAAACAAAAATAAACAAATGGGACCTAATGAAACTTTAAGGCTTTTGCACAGCAAAGGAAACCATAAGCAAGATGAAAAGACAACCCTCAGAATGGGAGAAAATATTTGCAAATGAGCCAACGGACAAAGGATTAATCTCCAAAATATATAAACAGCTCATGAAGCTCAATATTAAAGAAACAAACAACCCAATCCAAAAATGGGCAGAAGACCTAACTAGACATTTCTCCAAAGAAGACATACAGATGGCCAAGAAGCACATGAACAGCTGCTCAACATCACTAATTATTAGAGAAATGCAAATCAAAACTACAATGAGGTATCACCTCACACCAGTTAGAATGGGCATCATCAGAAAATCTACAAACAACAAATGCTGGAGAGGGTGTGGAGAAAAGGGAACCCCCTTGCACTGTTGGTGGGAATGTAAATTGATACAGGCACTATGGAGAACAGTATGGAGGTTCCTTAAAAAACTAAAAATAGAATTACCATATGACCCGGCAATCCCACCACTGGACATATACCCAGAGAAAACCATAATTCAAAAAGACCCATGCACCCCAATGTACAATAGCCAGGTCATGGAAGCAACCTAAATGTCCATTGACAGACTAATGGATAAAGAAGATGTGGTACATATATACAATGGAATATTACTCAGCCATAAAAAGGAACGAAATTGGGTCATTTGTAGAGACGTGGATGGATCTAGAGACTGTCATACAGAGTGAAGTGAGTCAGAAAGAGAAAAACAAATATCGTATATTAACGCATATATGTAGAGCCTAGAAAAATGGTACAGATGAACCAGTTTGCAGGGCAGAAATTGAGACACAGGTGTAGAGAACAAACATATGGACATGAAGCAGGGAAAGCGGTGGTGGGGTGGTGCTGTGATGAATTGGGAGATTGGGATTGACAAATACACTAATATGTATAAAATGGGTAACTAATGAGAACCTGCATAAAAGATAAATAAAATAAAATTCAAAAAAAGAAAAAAGAATTGTGTTTGAGCTATCAAAAGTACCCCTGTTTAGCCTAATATTGTTGCTTTTGAGTCTGAAAATTTTCTTAATATGTCATGTTGATAACAGGCATTTTGCAGTATTCAGGCCAACAGTATTCTGTTAGCTGGTGTGTAATATATGTCAGCTATAGAACTGATCGAGTTAAATAAATACTCAAATATTAAAAAAAAAAAATGAAGACCAAATCTCTCTTAGCATTTCACAATGCCCTCTGGGATAATTAATGTAACTGGTATGAATCGCTCCATAAACTCAGAGCATAAATACGGTCACATTCCACTGACTTTTCTAATTAATCTCTTAAGCACACATCTATATTAAAAGCAGAAAGTCCAGCATCTCCCTCTGGAGGTTTCCTCCCTTCCCAACAAAATTGTCCCAAAGCCCTGGGGAAAAACAAAACTGAGTCCTTGCCTTCACCAGTCACAAAGGAACTGGAGTCTGTTCAGTTTACAAACTGCCCCAATACTTGGCCACGAATGCCTACCACCACACAGGGTCACTGTTGAAACTCATGCCTCCGTAATTTCGTGGATACACACAAATGTCAAAACCAAGTCCCCAACCCACAGACAGGACCCCATGAGAGCTCTTAAAGTATGATTCTCCTAATTTATTTTCTCATACTCAGCTATTTCCCAGGGTATAGGAAGACAACAGGAACACTAAGTCAGGACTGATACTGCTTTCCACCCCTCACAAACCCCTTTCTCCAGGCCCCACGAGCACTGCAGGGAACACCTTCCATCTTTTAAATTTCCAGATAGGGAAACATCTTTTTATCCTTCTCTCAAGAGCATGAGGGCTACTTGTTATGTCCCTCCCCTGCTCAGGGAAGCTGGCCTTGGTTTTCTGCCTGTTCTCTGATATACCTGGCAACTTCCTCACTAAAGAAGAGAATGAAATTTTGCCCAAGTTAAATTTCCAGCGGGGCCCCTCCTTTTAGGACACCTGCAACACCTGCAGCGAATTTCAGGGCCACAAAACTGCTCCCAGCCATAGCTAGAGGATAGTCATTATATCCAGGAAGGGTCAAGACGCCGGGAGTGAAGCGTCCTGAACTACATTTTCCGGGAGAGGAAGAGGAGGCTCAGAGCTACTCGGCTGTAAGACGCTTGAGCTCTCCCTCCCGCCCTGGAGAAGGCACAGGGTGTTCCCCCACCCCCAATAGTTTACTGCAAGTGAGGTCAAACTAAAGGAACCAGCCTGAGCAGCTTGAAAGAGATAAAGCGATCACAAAAGGGCAGCCGAAAGGGCGTGTGAGGCCGAAGAGGGAAGATGGGGAAGCAATGGATTCATTTTAGCCCCTAGAACTCAGCCTAGCACATAGTAGGTACTCTATTAATATACACACATATTAATACGTACACACATAGAGTTGTAAATGGTATCATGGATACTTGTCCTGGATATGGCTTAAGCACCTGCTCTGTGCCCAGACCTGAGGTGGACCAGTAAAGCACAAGGGCTGATTCCAGCACAAAACCTCATCTCTGAGCTTACCATTATGGAGAAGACTCACTTCTTGATTATTCTAATTTATTGTTGAAAGGGAAACATGATTTCAAAAAACTAGAGAAATGATGAAAAGAAAGTCCAGGAGAAGAAAATGCTAATTTCCACTTGGAGAAGCTCAGGAAGGCTTCCTGGAAGAGGGAGCATTTTAGCTGGGCCTTGGAATACACATAACAGTAACAGCACCCATAATCCACTAACTACTGTTGACCACTTGCTCTATGCCAGGCACGAGATAAACCCTTCTTATGTACATCGTCTCATTTAATTCTTCCAATATCACCTCTTTAATTCTACAAGGTTAGGGCTGTTGTTATTCCCATTACACAGGTGAGGACGCTGAGTTACAGTCATAATGACAAACCAGTAATGGTCAAAGCAGATATTGAATCCCAGGTGTCTCTGGAACTTATCTGCCCAGGCAGAGGTGAGGCCAGGACAGAGAGAGAGAAAGAAGTATGGCTCCTCCAGTGGGAGGACTCCTCTGGAGTGGACTCCCTATGGGGAAGCAGGAAGTGGGAACATGCAGGAAGGGGAGAAGGTAAAGCCTATTTCTGTTTGAAAGGCACAGTCTCCCTGCCTACCAGTAAACAGCAGCACAATGAATAGCAAAGCTTGTCCCTTGCAGAACAATTAAAGAGAGAGATTGGGACTGTTTGCTCCAAAGTTTCCTGAATGCAAGAATGGTTAGAGGGGAATTGGACAAAGGAGCTCATTTTCCCACCATTAATAGCTACACTTACTATGCGCAAGGCATACACTAGGCTTTTGCAAGCATTATTTCATTTTAATTTTCCTAGAAACACTCTGATAATTATAGATAGTATCCATTGATTGTGAAGCATGTGCCGGCCATTGTTCTAGATGCCTCTGTATTTTTACACTCATTGGATCCTCACAACTCTACACAACAAGTATTATTATTATCCCCACTTTACAGAAGAGAAAACTGAGGCATAGAGCAAGTAAGTGTTTATCCCAAGGTAACATAGCGGGTAAAGAGAAGAACCAGGCTTTTGAACTCAGCAGTCTGGCTTCAGAACTCATGCTATTCACCATTATCCATTCAGCCCTAAAAAGAAGGCATTATTACCCACGTCAAACAAATAAGGAGGTTGAGGTCCAACAATATTATATGACCTGTCCAGTAATTTTGGTGGCAAAACCATTAGAACCCAAGAGCCACACTATTAACCACTTGGCAAGAGTAGCCCTCTGACTTCTGGTGTGCAGTGCACATGTCACTTCTCTCCCTGCCTCCGTTTCACCACCTGGAAAAGAAGAAGAAAAACTTTGATATTTTTTAAGAGCCTGGTCAGCTCAGACCTCCCGGGGCAGGATGGGAAGTTTGAATATCCCAGAGTGTCACCTGAGTATGAAACCAGTTGTTTTCTGGCAGGCAAACCACAGCTTAACCCTGAGCAGCTGCTCATTTGCATGAGGATAATAAAGGGTTCCTGTCACCACTCCTCGTTCACCCCTGTGGCAGAGTCTCCAGTATGGCCGCCAATAGTTTCTCCCTTGTCAGTACCTACATTCTGCTCCCACAGCAAGAGGTGGAGTCTATTTTCCTTCCCCTTGACTCTGGTCTGGCCTTGTGATTTGCTTTGCTCAACCGAACGTGGTAGAGAGGACATCCTGGGACTTCTGAGCCTGGTCTTAAGCGTTTGGAGAGCTCAGCCTCCTGCTTCTTAGAAGGCAGCTGCTAGGCTGTAGAGAAACCAAGCTGGATGACGAATGACGAGAAACCACATGGAGGAGAGAGGGCCTGAGGATGAGAGGTCACCTTGGACGTTCCTGCCCCCGGCAAAAGCCAGCTGACTATAGTTACCTGACTAACCTCGGTTACACCACGTAGAGCAAAAAATAGCCCAACTATGGGGAGAAATAATAAACCATTGTTGTTTTAAGCCACTACACTTGGGAGTGATTTATTGCACAGTAATTGAAAGAACCCCATTTCTTCCACCTTATCTTTTTTCACCACAGAAGATAACTCCATAGCTCACAGGTGTCAATGTCCACTGGCTTACGGCATTTCAGTGTTCTCATGACTTCGTGACTAATGGACAGGTTCCTACCTAAGGCAAAGAGCAGTGATGTGGCTTCATTCATTCAGTGTGAGCATCTGCCTGTGCCAGGAATAGGTTGGGGTCTAGAGACCCACAGATAAATAAGACACAGTCCAGCCTTCAAAAAGCCAAGTTTGGGGAATAGCCGAGTCCCTCTCATCACAGCCCAGAGTGATGGGGTCAATTCGTTCATTCATTCAGCATCTTATGAGTGCCGACTACGCGTCAGGGACTCCTACTCATTTGTACCAGTGATCAGTGAACAAAGTGCAGAGCCAAGCCCTCCTCCACCTTATATTTTAATGGGATTTCATTCCAGTAATCACAGTGGTACAAGTGAAGCTCTGTGGGAGCACAAAGGAACTAAATGCGGAGATGGGAAGGGTAACAAGTTTTATCCCTGTTTTACAGATGAAGATTCTGAGATCCAGGAGAGCTCAGACTTACTCCACTGCTTATTAGCTGTGTGACCTTGGGCAAGTTACTGAACATGTCTGTCCTTCACTTGCCTCATCTATAAAATGAATTTAATAATTATATGTATGCCATGGATTATTATAAAGATTAAATGAGTTAATATTTATAAAGCGCAAAAAATAGTTCATGACACATTTAAATACTATATTAATATTATTCAATGAATTTTAGAAACAAAACAAAAGAAAATGACATGATTAGCCCAAGTTCACAAAGTTGGAATTGACCCCTGATCCAGTGCTCTTGCTACGCACCTCTATTCTGCTGCTCAACTAAATTTGTGCTTCCATTTTCAGTGAGAGATTTAAATCATCTGTGTACCCCCCTCTGGACATATATATCACAGGGAGACCCTTTGTGCATCCCCAAGTCAAAGAATTCAGCAGAAAGGACTCCCGAGGTTCAGATCTCAGGCTCCCCACAGATCATGTGCAGGGTAGAGATTGTTGAGATGACTCAGGTTGATGTTAATTTACAAATTCATGTGTCAGAAATCATGTTCACGCCCCAGGTGTTTTGAGAAGGACTTGAAGGGTTAAAAGGCACCATCATGCAGATGGGGACTGCCAAGGACTGTGAATTCTCCACAGACATTCCCACCTTCTATTGTCTGGCCATCCTAGGGTATACCTCCATGACCCTCATCTGGTGAAACTCGGTCCAGCCAAGGCATATAATGCCCAGGCTCTCTGAAGCTGACACTGTCCTTCCATCAGGCTGGCAAGCAAGGGCCCTGGGAAGACTGTGGTCTCATCTGCAGCCTGGCTTCCATCCACTTACCAACAATGACACAACTCCCTCTTTGGACAAGCACTTCCCAACCACCACTGAGATCTGCTGAATGAGGAACCAATTTCCATCACAGCCGTGCACAGGCACGGTGGGCGGGGCTGTGGATGGAGCTGTCTTCCACACTCAGAGCTGGGAAGATGGAGATCATCTCTTCACCTGCCAGAAGCCCAGATGCCCAGCCAAGCATCATCGGCCTGCTGTGAGGGGCCACGAGGAAATGAGCGGGAAATGACCCAACAATCAGTACTGGGAAAGCTACGGTTGTCAAAGAAGCACGCTCAACTGCCCTGCTGAGGGAATTGTCCCAAAAGGAAAGATTTAACTTGTTTTAGAAACTAGTCAGAGCATGGCTTGGGCATGCTGCCTGCGTATTACGAGAACAGTCTCTGGGAAATGTGGAACAGAGTTACTGTCAAGCAGGTCGTAGCCCTGGAGCCTGATACTCAGTGGTCCCTGGTATTCAGCTAGCCCCTAATTCCTCAAGACCCCCCTGACCACTACCAGTGCCCGACAGGCTGACCCGCGGTTCTCAGTTACTCCACAAGTATCAGAATCTGGGGCAAGAGGTGTAAGGACACAGCCTCTGCCCTCGAGACTTCTTTGTCTGGAGCCCATGGATAATTACAATCCAATATGATGGATGCCGCAGTGTGTACGGATCCTGGGAGCCCAGACGGAGGAGTGACTTGTCCTGTCTAGGCAATCCCAGGAGGATTCAGAAGAAGCGAATAGTGAACCAGGCCTCAGAGGATGACTTCAAGTAGTGTTTGTGAAGTGTTGCCGGGGTACCAGGCGAAACACCAGCACTGGCCAGGGAGAGTGAGCCAGATGTAGGGGATTCCAGCAGGGTTCTGTTCCCACCCTCCCCGCTGACCCCAGTCTACCTTCCTTTCAAACACCAGCTCAACAGTATCTCCCTTCCAGGACTAATGTTCTGGTTTCAGCCGACCCCTAACTCAACATCTCTTCTCAAGCCATGAACTTAGGGGCAACCTCTTCATGAACCAAGCAAAAGACATTTACTGAGGCCCAAAGAGTCGCTCAGAGTAGCTAAGAACCCGAAAAGACTCCTCAGCTTATGCTCCAAGAACCAATATTCTTGTCCTCAATTGGGTGCTGAACTGAAGGGTCATAGTTAGAAGTCCATACAATATAAGGGATAAAAATTAGGGATGAAGAGAGCATTTATCCTCCTCGGGAACTCCAGCTGAAAATGTTTTTGGACAGTTTCGAGCGTGAACTGATGTTTGGACCCAGGGAAGCTTCAAGCCCCTTGAGAATAGAAGTTTGTGTTTTCTGCACCTTCTGCATCTTCATACTTAACTTCTTAGCAGGGACACCTATAGTTTTAGTACAGAATGTACTTGCTACGGTCTGAATGTTTGTGTCTCCTCCCCAAATTCATACGTTGAGATTCTAAATTCCAAAGATGATAGTATTAGGAGGTGGGCTATTAGGAGGTGCTTAGGGCCTGAGGGTGGAGCCCTCATGAATGGGATTAGTCCTTTCATAAAACAGGCTCCAGGGAGATCCGTTGCCCCTTCCACCATTGAGGACACAGAGAGAAAGCACCGTCCCTTCTTGAACCAGGAACTGAACCCTCAGCGGCCATCTCACTGATATGCCAGCACCATGACCTTGGAGTTCCCAGCCTCCAGACTGTGAGAGATAACTTGCTATGGTTTATTAGTACCCAATCTGTGGTATTTTGTTATAGCACCCCAAACGGACCAAGATATTATTCAAACAAGACTTTCTTAACAGGAAAGGGAGACACTTTGACATAGCTGAATCTCTCCTTGCCAATCTGGAAGGTTCCCCCAGCTGGGCCTAGGGAGGTACCTAAGCGATTGGGATCCAGAGGCTAGATATTCCATCCATCTGCAGAAGGCAGAAAGGCAGGACAGCAGGGAAAAGGAAGGAGGGAAGGAAGGAAGGGAGGAGGGTGGGAGGGAGGGAGGGAGGAAGGACTGCAAGGTGGTTATTTTTTGAGTACCTACCGTGTGCCTGGCACCAAGTGAAGTACTTTACACTTACTATTAAACACTGTTATATTTGATTTCTGCTTCCAAACAATCTGTGAGAAAGGTTTCATTGACTCTACTTGACAGCTAAGAAACTTGGGCTCAGAGAATTTAAGTAACACACCTAAGGTCAAAGCCCTAATATACAAGGATTCCATCCAAAATCTGAAGACTCGGAAGATAGTGCTTTTTCTAGATGGCCTGGATAAAAATAACGGCCATTTACCCAGAACGCTCTGCTTGTCAAGTCCTAGGAAGGCCCTTTACAGACAGTGTCACATAGACTCACTGAAAAGATTCTCCCGACAGAGCAGCCCGTGCCCAGGTGCTCCTCCGGCACAGGGGCCAACAGCCAAGGTGAGCACATCACGTAGCATCCAAACCAGAGCAGTTCTGAGCAGCAAGTACAAGGGCACTGTCTCATGTGTTTGTCCTAGTTGTAGCCCCTCTTCCAACCATCCATCCATCCCCTTGAGCAAATACGCCTGAAGGGGCTTAAATCCAACTCTCCTGTGTGATCCTTGAGTCCTCTTCATCCTCTCCCAACAAGGGGCCATCAGTCTTTCCAGGGCTTCAGGGACACTGGCCACACACTAAGGAATGTAAAAGAAGTGAGAGCAATGGATTTTATCATGTAGTGTTTTTATAAAACACTGCCCTGTTCAAAGCATTGTCATACACCTTAAGAACACATTTTTCTTGCTCTCTTAAGGTTTAAAAATACCCTTTCTTTGGCTTCCCTGGTGGCGCAGTGGTTGAGAGTCCGCCTGCCGATGCGGGGGACATGGGTTCGTGCCCCGGTCCGGGAAGATCCCACATGCCACGGAGCGGCTGGGCCCGTGAGCCGTGGCCGCTGAGCCTGCGCGTCTGGAGCCTGTGCTCCGCAACAGGAGAGGCCACAACAGTGAGAGGCCCGCACACCGCAAAAAAAAAAAAAGAATGGCCACAGATACTGTTCCAAGGAGCATAAACTCACAATCAAGAATCGAAAACACACTAATAAACAAAACTTCGTAAGTGAGAAGCAGCAGATCAACAAACGATGGTTCTGCAGATGTTGGAATTCATAGATAAAACATATTAATAGATACAACATATAAAGCAATCATGCAGATAATGAAATAAAAGAGAGATTTGAACGAGTGATAAAGGAATAAGAAACCAACCAAGCATGTTTGGAAAAGAACCAGATAGAACTTCTAGAAATGAGAAAGTATAATAATTAAAATTAGAAATTTTAATTACAATAATTAAAACTAGAAACCCAATGGATTTCTGAAACAATGTTTTAGCAATTAGTGGGAAAGGGAAAATTAGTAAAAAAAAAAAAAAAATCTTAAGAAATTATCCACACTGCACTCTAGAGAGAAAAAAACAATATGGTGGCTAGAATGAGGGGGACTAACGTATGTCTACTGGATGGTCAGAGGAAGGTATGAGAGAGGACAGGCAAGTTGAATAGGAGCATATCCATCCCCAGCTCGGTGTCTCCTATCACCCCCCAGGGTTTCTTCAGGGAGCAGTCTTCCTCCAGAGCCCTGCCTGCCTTACTTCCTTGCTTCATTCAGATGAAAGGCCACCCTTGACCACTCGAGCTAAATTGTCCCCCGTACCTCCACCTGGCCCTGCTTTATTTTGCTTCTTGTATAAGTACCTAATATTAGATTATACTTTTATTTGTTTATCTTGTATTGTTCTTTTCCTCAGTGTATAGATATATGCCTTGCCCTGAGTAGATTCAGTGAATATTTTTGTTTTTTGTTTTTGTTTTTTGGTTTCTTTTTGCGGTATGCAGGCCTCTCACTGCTGTGGCCTCTCCCGTTGCGGAGCACAGGCTCCGGAGGCGTAGGCTCAGTGGCCATGGCTCACGGGCCCAGTTGCTCTGCGGCATGTGGGATCTTCCCGGACTGGGGCACGAACCCGTGTCCCCTGCACCGGCAGGCGGACTCTCAACCACTGCGCCACCAGGGAAGCCCTCAGTGAATATTTTTTGGTAGAAATAATGGACGAGTGAAACATAGACATACCCACTGTGTGGTCAGTGCTGCAAGGGTACAGAAATGGGTGAGGCGGGGACACTGGGTTGCCTGCCTTTATCCCCCCTCTTCTTCTCCCTTAGTAACACAATCCTGATTTTGTTCAGGAAGCAATGGAACGAGCTGAAAAGCTCTACTTCCCAGGTACCCTTGTAGAGAGATATGACCATTTGGTTATATGCTGGCTGGTGTTACATAGGTTTTCTTTGTTGGGTGGTACTTCCAGGAAGACTCCTCAAAAGAATAAGTGGACTTGTCTAGGCAACCTTATGTATCTTTGTCCCTTCTCTTTCTTGCTACCTGGAATGTGGACATAAGGGCTGAGACTGCCATGACTATCTTACAACCATAAGTCAACCTTGAAGATGGGGAAATTCCCTGGCAGTCCAGGGGTTAGGACTCCATGCTTCCACGGCAGGGGACCCGGGTTCAATCCCTGGTCGGGTCGGGGAACTAATCCCGAAAGCCGCGAGGCTCGGTCAAAACAAACAAACAAACAAAACCTTGAGGTTGGGAGCCATGAGCTAAGGATGGTAAATGGTAAACCACACAGATGAAAGGAGCCTGGAACATCAGTGATGTCACAGTTGTCATTCCAGGCTTGTCTTCTTAACCCAGACATATTTTAGCAGAGAGAAAATTAAGTCCCTATCTTTTTTCAAACACTACTTACTAAAGGTACTTGTCAATGATACCTTGAATAAGATTCAGTCCCTGACTTCAGGAACTAACAACCAATAGTAAGATTCAGACATACCCACTGACCCCCAGGGCAGTGGGCTGGCCAGGAGGAACTCAGCAGGGTCAAGTGCCTTGCCCAGCATGGGGCTTGGTGGGCAGAAGGAGAGTGCTGGTATCTCCCCAAGGAAGGATTGGGTCATCACCGTGGCCTTTCACACTCTCAAATTGTTGGGTTAGGCAAGGACTGGCAGTGTGAGGGGTCAAACCACAGCAATTTCTGCTCCTTCTGGAGTCACCCAGTGGGGAAAATGTCACATATGTTCATGAGGTGTCACCAGTCAATCAGAAGTCTTAGCTCAGCATCCCCTCTGTGCCTGGCATTGTGTTAGATGCCATGGGGGGAGGCACACGGAGATGTGGCTCCTGACCCTAGGAGGCTTACACTTACAGATACTCATGAACTTATGTCTGGGAAGGACCTTGGTGGGAACATCAGTTTCCTGGCCTCAAGGTTCCATGTGGAGGGATCTTATTTGGGGTAACGTTTCCTACCTCATTTCCGCACAAGCCTCACTCCTCATGAGAGGTGGAGTGAGTCTGAGAGCAGAAACAGATAAGCCCTTCTGCGTTCTCTCTCTTTAAGATCCACCTTAGGGGCTTCCCTGGTGGTGCAGTGGTTGAGAGTCTGCCTGCTAGTGAGGGGGACGCGGGTTCGAGCCCTGGTCTGGGGGGATCCCACATGCCGCAGAGCGGCTGGGCCCGTGAGCCACAACTACTGAGCCTGTGCGTCTGGAGCCTGTGCTCCACAACAGGAGAGGCCACGACAGTGAGAGGCCCACGCACCGCGATGGAGAGTGGCTCCCGCTTGCCGCAACTGGAGAGAGCCCTTGCACAGAAACGAAGACCCAACACAGCCAAAATAAGTAAATAAATTAATAAACTCCTACTCCCAACATCAAAAACAAAAATAATATCCACCTTAGGATGTGCCTGTAGGATGTTCAGTTTCCACTGAAGGGGTGGCCAAGTCTGTGACTCCAGGGAGCCCAATCACATACTTGTGCCACATCCTTCAACCCAACTTTTATCAGTTAAAAAGTTGATATTTTTACCTCCATCTCTTTTATGGTTCTGAATTCAAGAAGAGAAGGAATGAGTTATTTTTGGTCTGTCAGTATAATTAACGTTGACAGCTGTTATGAACAACCTCCAAATCTCAGTGTCCTAACATCATAAAAGTTTTAGTTCTCATCTCACAAAGTCCAATGATGACGTTTCTGGTCAAGAGGCTGTGCTGTAAAAGGGTGACTCAGGGACCTAGTTTGCTTTCATATTGTGTCTCCACCATTATGTGGCTTCCAAGCCAACCTGGAATCATCCGGGCATGGGAGATAGTGAAAGCCTGGAAGATCATGCTGTGGGATATTTTATAGTGTAAACAGCCAAGCCTGGAAATGTCAGAGATGACTTCCACCTACACTCCGTTGGGCAAAGTAAGTTACATGACATCTCCTAGATGCAAAGGGGGCTGGAAAATGTGTCTTCTTCACGTGCCCAGGGAGAACTAGACGTTGGTGGACTTCAGCAGTCTCTGCCATGCCCAACATGGTCTAATCCCGTCATCATGAACGTGACAATTTTGAGAATCGAAGCCTGTAACAAAGCTGCCCAAAGGACACAGCCATTAACAACAGAGCTGGGAAGAAAGCTGGGCATCGCTGAAACTAGACAGCACGTGTGGAGTGGGGGGGGCAAAACCAAGGGCCTTGAACCTAGGTGAGGCATCTGCCCAGCCTGGCCTCAGGGAGTAGTGAGTTCCCTGTCACTGCAAGAAGGCAAACAGAGGCTGATCATTGGTGGAGTTATTGAGAATCAAGTTTTCCATCAGACAACTGGATTACATCAGTGATTCCCACACTTTTCATTCTCAAGGGCCCCTTTCATAAGTTTTCCCTTTGGACTTCATGTTTTGAAAGATTTTGTCAAACAAACAAACTGCACTTATTGAGTAATAACAAATATATTTCCCCACTTCTTCTTAATCAAGGGTGTGTGTGTGCATGTGTGTTGTGTGTGTGTGTGATCTACAATTGGACACGCTCACATTGGCACCATGGTTTTGATCTGCTCATCGTGTTCCAGAAATGCCCAAGATGTCATCAACAGCGAATCTAAGCATTTGACACCCTGCATGGATGATTTAATTCCAGCCAAAGCAAAGAAACTAAGAGTTTAGTTACCCCTATCATGGAGTAAAGTAACAATTTTTTAAAAGATTATTGAAAAGCTCTTCCAGACCTATAGCACTATTTAGGACTCTAGACCTCTCACTCCCTTCTTCAACCCCTTCATTCCCCCCAACACAAAGTGTTGGGGTACATTTTTTTGCCCCACCAAGTAGGAATCTTCTCAAGGACATGGACCCTGTCTCTGTATCCCTGGTGCCCAGGCTGGTGCCAGGTATGCACTCAATAATTAGCCATGAAAAAAAAAATCTATGAATGAATATGAGGAACTCCATTTCTAGCGTGAAGGTAAGGCTGGCAGATCAGAAGAAAGCAGACCCCTCTGAACTTGGCAGTTACCCTGATCAGAGAGACAAAGTCAAAAGTCAACAGCGGGGGGCTTCCCTGGTGGCGCAGTGGTTGAGAGTCCGCCTGCCGATGCAGGGGACACGGATTCGTGCCCCGGTCCGGGAAGATCCCACGTGCTGCGGAGCGGCTGGGCCCGTGAGCCATGGCCGCTGAGCCTGCGCGTCCGGAGCCTGTGCTCCGCAACGGGAGAGGCCACAACAGTGAGAGGCCCACGCAAAAAAAAAAAAAAAAAGAAGAAGAAGAAGGATGGTAGGCGCTCCCCTGGATGGGAAGGTGAGCCCACCATTCCAGGCAGAGGCCAAAGCAAAGGCAGGACCCTGGGCGGTTTGGGGTCCTGATGGGTGTCCCATCTCCCTGAGAGTAACTTCCAATCTTCCCTGTGTCTTTATCCCACACCCTGTAGACCCTAAACTTCAGAGTCCAGCAGCAGCATTGCCTAGAGGCAGGGAGGGAGCCTCAGCCCCATTATCTTTTGTTGCAGGGCCTTGATCCCACCAAGTACCCATAACTCAAAATTTGGAAGGGGTTCAAACACAGGCAGATGAAAGGCTACATATTCTCTGCAAAGGTGAACTTCAGGCATGGAGTTCAGTACTGGCCCTCGGTGCAATTTCTTTTTAGCCCTTTTCTCTACTACATTTGTATTGGAGTTAGTTTTTTTTTTTTTCTTAATTCCATTTCTTTTTCTATTTGGACCACACAGTAAATTCAAATATGAAAGCAAAATAGAGCATACGAGAATGTTCACAGTAGCAAATGTTGTAATAGTAAAACTCAGCAGGCAAAAAGCTAGAAACAAATGAAAAGCCCATTTGTAAGGATCAGCTGAACTAAATACGGCACAATTTCTATAACTGACTATTGTGTGGTTACCTTTAAAAAGTAGACCAGTTCTGTTGATATGGAAAGACATCCACAATAAATTGAGAAAGTCCAGATGCAAAATGTCACAGTAGGCTACCATCTGTGATATTTTTAAGAGGCTATTTAGACAGGTGTGGATTACATACATGGAAAATTGGAAAGTAATACATAAAAACTGTTGAAGGTGATTACCTCTGGGAGGTAGAATTGAAGATCTAAAGTGGAAGAATTAGTTTTTCATCGGTACATCCTTCGCTTTTGAATTTTTACCATGTACATATGTTATTTCCATAATGAACATTAATTTACTGGTTTATCCACCTGTAATTTATCTCTGTTAATTAATTTTAATAGAATATTAAAATTTGTGCCCTGGATACAAAGTCCAGTTATGAATTTATTTAATTAATATTGATAAGGGTTTATTATACCCCAAGCAAGCGCTAGGTGCTGGGATTACATAGATCCACAAAGGAAGGTAACGTAGAGACCTTGCCTTCTAGTGGCTCATCGTCAGGTGAGGGAGCTAGCCAAATAAATGTGGGCAACGGGGGAAAAATCAGTGTCACGATTGAGAAAAGTCCTGAAAATTATGGGACCATAGAGGATGGCGCCTAGAAAGAAGACTTTCTGAAGGAGGTGCTATCTGCAAAGGGTTTTGAGGATGAATAGAAGTTAATTACAAGGAAGAAGGAAGGGGAAGAGCTTTCCAGGTGTAAAGAGCAAAACACATCCAGGTCACGGGACAATAAGGATGGATGGGTAGTTTTAACCACAGCAAATACACACTTGGAATACTTATGATTTTAAAATGCTCTCATAATGAAATAGTATGCAACCCCTACAGGAAGAGGTAGCTCTACTGGAAGCAACTAACAGTTGGGTAAAGTGGTTAGGAGTTTGGGCTTTGGAACCAGATGTTAGATCTGGTTCAGATTCTGGCTCCACCACCTACTGGCTGTGCTGTGTTCCCTAACATCTCTCTGCTAAATTTCCTCCGCATAAAATGAAAATAATGATAGTACGTTCTTCATTGGGTTCTAATGAGTATTAGAATGAAATAATGTATACAAAGTCCTTATCCCAGTGCCTGCCACAAAATAAGCATTGCATTAAATACGTGATAGTTACCCTCTCATGGACTGACATTTAGACATGTTAAGTATGAGGGAAAGAGACAAATTGCTTTTTATCTTTATGATATTATCTTATTTCAGCAGGGACTTTGCTGTTTTGTTCACCAATATGTATCCATCAATACATAGGTGCATTCCAATAAGTCACTGTTGAATGAATTAATTCCTGTCAAAGAAAATATATGTTGCATTTCCTACTACATACACAGGAAAAGAAACTGAAAAAGTATATACCAAACTGTTAATAGATGTTGTCTCTGGAATGACAGGATTATGAAGGATTTATCCTTTTTAAATCATACTTTTCTCTAACAAATGTTTTGCAAGGAGCCTGATACCTGGAAAAAGCAGAAAACAGCAAAAACATTCAAATGTAAAACAAGAGGAAAAGTAAACATTTTAATTGTTTACTGGCACCATCATAGTCAATTCAAAGTTTTTTTCATTTTTTCTGGAATTTGTCTCCAGTCTTCTGAAAGAGAAAATATCGTCTTGGAAATATACAAGACTGCATATATACTGTATAACTGTATAACTTGTATATACAAGTTGATCTTTTCTTCATTTAAAATTATAAGATAGGCTGAACTTCAGTCATTGCCCCAGTTCTTGGATCTCTGCTCTTTGGTAGTGCTCTCCCAACACTGTCTCCGGACTCAGCCCTGTGGCTTGGTTTTGACCAATGGAAAAGTAGCAAGCATGATAAAATTATGGCTTGAAAAGCACTTCCACACTGGGGGTCTTGAAGCCCTAACAACATATGAAGAAGCCCAGACTCGCCAGCTGAATGATGAGAGACAGGCAATCCACTCCCGCCATCTGAGACTAGACTGACCACAGACACATGAGCCGGTGCAGCCAAGATCATCCAAGCCCGACCTCAACGAGAGAACCACCTGACAGGATCATGAGCTAAACAGACAGCTGTTATTTCAGGCCACTAAATTTTAGGGTGGTTCATGGTTTGTCATGCAACGACGGATAACCAATACAAGTTACTTTAGTCACATGGCTTCTAAACAAAGCGCTCAACCGTATGTGATTTTTCAAATGGAAAAAAAAAGTCAAGAACCTGCAGCAAAATCACCACAAACTATTCACAAAGAGTCTCTTTTAAAAATAAAAGTATATCAACTTGAGGGCTGCCTTTTGTGGAGGACAACAGACACAAGAATATTATATTTTATATATTATATTCTTGTGTATAATATTTTATATATTATACAATATTATATTATAATAAGGGCTCTAGTTTTCTGACCACAAACACAGCTGAAGTTTACCCTAATATAATATATATTTGACTTCCTTTTGAGATGATACAACCAGTAGTATTAAGTGATTCATTAAATTTCTTGAAACATTTACATATCTTTACAATGAATTCATTTCTTAAAAATCACCCTGAACCTTTTCTTTTGGACATTTCTGAAGCATGAAGCAGCAGCATCAACCTCTCTAACAAGAACACACCTCTGCCAGGTTGGTCTCACATTCACACACATCACCTCATTTGTTCCTCACAGCATTCCTGAACATAGGTGTGATTACTCCAACTTAACCAAGGCAATGAGGCCCAGAGAAGTCAAGCGACCTGCCCAAGGTCACACAGCTCATAGGGGTAGACCTAAGCCCTGTCAAGACCAGGTCTCCTGCATCCAGATCTCTCATTTTTATCACATCACAGCACATGCTCTGGGATACTTTTTTGTTTTGTTTTGGTTGGGTTGGGTTTTTTTTGTGGTACGCGGGCCTCTCACTGCTGGGGCCTCTCCCGCCATGGAGCACAGGCTCCGGACGCGCAGGCCCAGCAGCCCCAGCCCATGGGCCCAGCCGCTGCGCGGCACGTGGAGTCCTCCCGGGCCGGGGCACGAACCCGTGTCCCCTGCATTGGCAGGCAGACCCCCAACCACCAGGGAAGCCCTCTGGGATACTTTTAAACCTGGTGGAGTTAGACGGTTTACACTGAGCATCCAATCATCAAATAATAATAGCTAACCTTCACATAGCATTTGCTGAATGCCGGGTACTGTTCTGAGCACTTTGGGTATATGAATTCATTTCATTCTCACAACCAGCCTATGAGGTAGGCTATCTTATTATCCGCATTTCACTAATGAAGGGATTAGGGCATATAGAGGTTAAGTGATGTGACCAAGATCACACAACAGGTGAGCGACAGAGCCAGGATTCACACTGGGGAAATCCAAAATCGACACTCCTAAACCAGTAAGCTGCACTGCGCCAAGACCTAGCATCCTGGCTGGCCCTGGCTGGGACTCAGTCCCCTGGTTGGGACTGAGAGGCTTTCAAAGATGCTGAACTTTCAGCGCTAAAGCCAGGACAGTCCCGGACAAACCAGGGCAGTGGACAGAGGTTACAAACCAGCAGCCCTCAGGCCACATCCAGCTCATTCTATTTGAACCATACAGTATTCTGAACTAATATTGAGCCAACATTTAAAAATTAGATGACATATCTTAATAAGAGCTATACTTTGGGGAGATCAGGGTATGCATTCAGGCATGGTGACAACAGCTGCTGGGCCCTGGCCCCTTGGCAACAGCCCACCACATACACCAGCTGTCACGTGCCCTCACCCCAGCCTGCTGGGCTCACTTCTGTGCCTGACCAGATGTTGTGCGCAGTTACTGGAGTGTGGGACCCGGCTTCATCGTCCCGATGCACGAGAGCAGGGCTCCTGCACCTGTGAGTCACCTGGGGCGTTTTGAAGGTGCCCAGGACACACCTCTGCCCAATAGACTCAAACTTCAATGTGCACGTGAATCATCAGGAGATGAGGCAGGTTCTGATTCAGTGGGTCCGGGTGGGGCCCGGGATTCTGCATTTCTGACAAGCTCCAAGGTGATGTCGATGCTGCATTTCCAGGGACCACACATTGAGAGGCATGAGGCCAGAAGACAGCGGCTCATTAGCATGTGAGCAAACTAAGCTGTCTCTTCTGGACAGCTCCTGTCTCCTTGGAGACTCATTAGCAGAGAGGCCCAGAGAGGCGCAGTGAGCAGCCCCAGGTCACACAGAGCACCCAGATCTCTGCTGTTTCCCACCCTTTCCCACCTGTCTCCCCCGACAGGTGACTTCACCCACCCATCCAAACCACAGCACCTCCTAGCTCACTATGCAAGGTGAGGCTGGGGTGAAATTCACCACGGAGAAGTCAGCTCCTGTAGAATCTGTTTCTGGATGGGGGTGGGTGGCAGTCCTCAGTGGAAAGGGGCTCCAGGGCAGGTGAAACATCCCACATTCATGCAACAGAGAGAGCAGAGGCTGATGAAGGGAGGAGGGGCCGACTGAGGGATGGAAGCTCGGGACACAGGACAGTCTCCTCCCCTGCCCGCTGTCAGACAGGACACCCCATAGTGCCTGAGTCAGAGGGCCTGTGAACTCAGCCCCCCCGCTGCTGGGTGGGAGGGTGAGTCAGAGGGCGTGTAGTGAAGTGCACTTCTCCCTGGCCAAATATGGGGCTGCGCTCTGCTCTGTCTTGCCATTCACGCTGCCAGAGGCCTAAGGCTGCGTCTGTTCCACATTGCAGCAGGGTCCCTGATGAAGAAGGGACACTAGTCCACACCCGCTGACCCCTCTCTTGCTCCCTCACCAGTGGGTGGTACTTTGCTTTGCACTCTCCAAGCACCTTGTCAACCCCCCACTGCACATCTGCTCTCCCCACACCATTATATGAAGCATGAAATAGAGAAGTAATAATAACGCATTTTGAAACAGTGTTTTTGTCATAACAGGGTGCTGGTCTGCTGTCACACGCCCACAGGACTGTAGGCTCGGGGTGAGGGTTAGGAAAGAGACCACATTTTGCTTTTCCTTAGACCCTTCCTCCCCCAACCAGTGCCACACACAAAGCCCGGAACAGGGCAGATGTGATTAGCTATTTGTTAAATTAATCACTGTGTGCATTGTGTGTGTGTGTGTGATTCTCTGCCACTAGACTTTTAATATCTTGAGTAAATAACTTACATAGCATGCCCTGTGTGCTGGGCGCTGTTCTGAAAATCTTCTCATGTTAGGTCATTTAGCATGAGGATTAACTCATTTAATCCTCACAACAATTCTACAAGGAAACTACTATGATTATCCTCATGCTACAGATGAGAAGCCTAAGGACCAGAGAGGTTCGGTAACTCGCCCAAGGTCGTACAGCCAGAAAGTTCTAGAAGCACGATTCTAACCTCAACAGCATGGCCTCAAATTCTATACTCTTAACGGTATTGGATTCATTTCTGTATCTCTGATGCCTGGCACGTGATATGTAGTAATAACTGTGTGTTGACTAGATGAATGAATAATTAATTGGTTAATTACTGTGTTTGTATATGTGCATTTATGTCTCCCACTAGACACTGAATTTCTCGAAGGAAATATTGGTCTTGCCGATGCCTCCCTGTGCATTTAATAAATGATTAAAGAGAGAATATATTAAGGAGTGGACGTTCCCCAATGCCCACTTATCTGATGTGTGGTCCAGGGTGCCTGGCAGGCACCCTGAGGTTTTCAGAGTTTATTCAGGTGTCCAGGAGGAGACAGGTAGGGCCAAGAGTCAGGGCCGGCTTCATGGCCCTGTGTGGTCTGTACAGCTACACAGGGTCCTGTGCTCAGAAATGTCCCCCCACTTGGTTCGATGTCCTACTGTCGCCATCTTGAAATTCTTAATAGTTTTGAACAAGGGGCCTCCTGCTTCTGTTTTACACTGGGCTCCACAAATGATGCCACCCGTCCTGCCAAGAATGAATAAAGGCCATGAAGATGCCTGCAGGAGAGGAGAGGGAAGGAAAGGGACTCCAGGAGCTCTGTGTCCACAGCCTCCTGGAGAGAAGCCTTAGTTGTGGTGACCATTCTGTTGGTGGGTCACAGGCTTAGTGATTCCAGCCCAGGTTTGTCTTCTGAAGGGGCATTTGCATCTCATCGCCCCTCCCCAAGAGCTGTCCCTGAGACACCCCTGGGCCTCAGGCACCAACAGCTTCAAACTGTCACCCAGGCCAGCTCCTACAGCTCTCCCCCATTTCAGCCACTACGGTAACAATGCCTGCGTGGCATGGGGCTCACACTCAGGCTGCGCACTGGGCTCAGCTCTTTTCTTCCATTTGATGCTCACCACCAACACCCCAAGAGACGGGTTTAAGTGACCCCACTTCAGGCATCTGAGGTTCCAGGTTAATAAGAGGCAACATCAAGTGCCAATAAATGGTTCCAAGATGCTTCTTAACCAATGGCCCCACTGCCCCTCCCTATTTTAGGCAGGCCCCCTCTCTCCCTGCCCGGAAAACCCTCTCCCCGTTTCCCAAATCCTGTCTTCTCCCCTTACCTCTCCTCCAGCCATACAGCTGGGAAGTGGGAGGACCAGGGCTCCAACCCAAGCAGTCGGCCTCAGATTACTGCTCTTAACCATATTTGATAGATTTGCCCTCTTTGGGCCTGGCTCGGATATCTCAACTCACAGGAACGTGAACCTGGAAGGAACTCCAGCTTCAGCTTCTTCATCTGTAATAAACAGACCTACATCACAGACTTGCCTGGATTAAATGTAATGACAGATGTCAAAGTGCTTTTTAACAATCCAGGTCTAAGCAGTTACTCCTATTAATTACCAGTAGTGAAACTAAGGCTTATTACACCCTGTGCTGAAGAAACAAAGGTCATTAGCTCCTACCTGCTTCACCTCAGTCAACCCGAGTCTGGCCACACCCTGGCCAGTTACCAGTCAGTAAAGAACTAAACAAGATGCGTGCCTGCCAATCACCAGGATTTCTTCTGCATTGTCTTTCAATCCTGAATCTGCCTCTTCTTAGCTACGTGACTTTGGGCAAATCACTTTACCTCTCTCAGTGCTGAGTTTCTCATCTACAAAGTGGAGCTGATGGAGATAGTTGTATTGCAGGGTGGTTGTAGGGTGACCAGCATGGTAATCACCAAGTGGTAGTTGGTGTTATTCTTGGAAAAACTCTCGTACACACAAGATTCCCTGCAAAGCAGCAAGTGCCTGACAAGCATCTTGTGATTTGTGATGGTTAATTTTATGTGTCAAGTTGACTGGACTAAGAAATGCCCAGAGAGCTGATAAAACATTATTCAGGGTGTGTCCGGGAGGGTGTTTCTCAGATTAGCACTTAAATCGATAGACTAAGAAGATCACGCCCCTCAGTGCAGGTGGGTATCATCCAATCTGCTGAGAATTCGAATAGAACAAAATGGTAGAGGAAAGGCGATTTTGCTCTCTCTGCTTGAGCTGAGATGTCCATCTTCTCCTGCCCTCAGGCCTCGGCACACCTGGTTCTCAAGCGTTCAGATTCAGACTATGAATTATACCATTGGCTTCTCTGGTTCGCAGGCCTTTGAGTTTGGACTGGAACCACCAGCTTTCTGAGTCTCCAGCCTGCAGATGGAAGATCATGGACCCTCTCAGTTTCCATATCATGTGAGCTGATCCCTTATAATTAATCTCTTTCCATCTATCAATATATATCCTAATGATTCTGTTTCTCTGCAGAACCCTGATTAATACCCTCTTAGAGCATCTTTTCTGAGTGTTCTCTTCCCACTGAAGACGTGCTACGCTCAGAGAACATGGGTGAACACTCTACTGATAAGTCCTAAATAAGACAGCTTTCTAAATCTCTCAGCTTGCCCAAATCCCGACCAAGCTGCAACATTGCCGACAGTTCTTCCAACGTCTTCCCCTCCCTTAGCCTCCCTTTCCCTGACTGCCCAGGGTATAACTGACGGCCTTTTGATTCCACTCCTGCTGCCACCAAAGCTTCACCCCCCACAACCAGGTTGGAACTTTCTGGTTTTTTTAATCTTTGCAGAAGAAGGGGCCAATTCAGGGCATAACAAGGGGTTAGGCTACTGGATACAGTGAAGTGTCTATTTAGAGTTGAAGTCTCCCAGTTCTTCACCCTACTCTCTCCCCCAATGACACTTTTCCAAAGAAAAGAAAATTGTGCCCATCAGAAACACACACACTAGCTTCACAGGTGCTAACTCTGTGATCTTTGGCAAAGCCCATAGTGTCTCTAAGGCACAGCTAACTGGGAACAGTCAAAGTGCCCCTCTGGTAGGGCTGGCATTGGGATTAAATGAGATAACCCATGCAAAGTGTCTAGTACAGTTCCTGGTGCATAGTAAATACTCAATAAAGGTAACTATTTTGTTGTTATGGTTATATGAAATCAGTTCCTAACTGTGAAATTGTACGTCACAGTTATATTCGATCCACAGCAGTATTAACCTAATTTTCATCACCGTAGCAAATAAGAACTATGAGCATATTGACAGACGTCAACTGATGATGACATTTTCACAGGCCTAGGTGCTGTCCTGCCTGTTGTCCCAGCATACTTTTTAAAAATTCCTGCCAGCACTCTGGCTCTGTGAGAAAATTTTTTAAAAATTATAAAACTTGCTCTCGGGCTTTCCTGGTGGCTCAGTGGTTAAGAATCCGCCCACCAATGTGAGGGACACAGGTTCAAGCCCTGGTCCGGGAAGATCCCACATGCCGCGGAGCACCTAAGCCTGTGCGCCACAACTACTGAGACTGCTCTCTAGAGCCCGCAAGCCACAACTACTGAGCCCACGTGCCACAACTACCGAAGCCCGCGTGCCTAGAGCCCGTGCTCCGCAACAAGAGAAGCCACTGCAACGAGAAGCCCGCGCACCGCAACGAAGAGTAGCCCCCGCTCACCGCAACTAGAGAAAGCCCACGCACAGCAACGAAGACCCAACACAGCCAAAATTAAATAAGTAAATTTTTAAAATAAATAAATAAAAATAATATACCAATCTATGTTCCCTGGAAATTGGGAGTATTGGCGGGTATATCTGAAATCAGAGTGAACCATGAAAGAAAAGAAAAACTTCATTTGTTCATTCCATAAATATATAATAAGTACCTACTGTGTGTCAAGCTGTGCAAAAGTAGAAAATTTTTTGAAAACAGGCCAAAGGCCCTGCCCTCAGAGAACTTACCTGGCCTGAGGAGTTTCCTAGTTGATCACTATAAAAGTGATTTCATTTTTTAAATGAAATCTTTCAAAGAACAATGAAGAATGAAATGTTTCAAGGCGTAAGAATGAGATCAGTGTTTCCTCGGCTTCGTCAATAATGTGTGATGAGCCTCCTGGCTGGGCAATGAAGGAAGACTTGTCATCTTGTGCAGCAGAGATCCAAGAAGACCTCAAGGCCCAACATAAACAAAGACAGGCTGTTAGGACGCATTAAGGTTGAAGGGAAAACTGGAACCAATTTGCACATGGTTGCAAAAACGGATTTGCAGCATGGAGTTGATCTGAACAAAATTCCTGGCCAGGCCTATCACAGAGTTGCTAACAGGAGCAGAAAACTGAATGGATTTGCAGCAACGCTGGTGAAAAGAGAGCCAAGCATTTCATACACACAAGGCGACGGCAAAGTTTGAGACTCGGTAGTAATAAGTTTTGATGTGAGATCGAGAAATAAAAAAACTCCGAAAAGCTCTCAATACTATCAACTCATGCATATGAGAAAAAGCTGATGATTTTTTTCAAAGCATTTCCATGCAGAGTGAAGGTGCAACAGGCAGGAAGCTGTGTTATTCTGTGAAAATGTCTTTGGGCTATCCAATATGGTGATTTGTGTTCATTTGGGTTTAACATCTTTTCAGAGATTACAGAATTTAGGAGACTGTATAAAGTGATTCTTAAAAGATCAAGTGTCTGATAAACTGAGCAAGGTACTGAGGTTAACTTCCAACTTTGAATTTATCTTTTGTCTAATACATATTAAGTATTTCAGGAATTCTTTCCAAGGGCTGCAAAATAAACTTATCTATAATCACTTCTTTTTTTCTTTCTTCATGATTTATCATCTGTGTAAAGCGATAAACATTTCAAAACTCTTCAGGACGGGGTAGAAGAATCATGCCAAAAAATAATCAGAGAGGGTTTCAGAGTTTAAAAATCATCCTTTCAAATGAGTACCAAAAAATCCTGGAAGAAAAAATATCTTGGGAATTTAAATCCTTTTTCTTTCAGAAAACAATATAACAGTGTTGTTTATTTACTAAGAATTTGATTCTTAGTTATTAAATTTAAATATATATTTTATGAACATGAGCACAAAAAAACTTTTTTGAGGTTTTGTATATGTATATATATGAATATGTACATATATGGAATAAAGCATTAAATGAAACGGCAAGCAACATTTTTCAAGAATATAGATGTACATATGATGTACATACGGTCCCACAGCTTCATTTTCCTAAGGATGATACAAAGTTTCATTTTCTTCACGTCTGCATCAACATAACCAACACGGGTGACTCCACGTGGTCTTCATGAGAATGCTACACATGTCCCGAACCATTGCATTTTGTTTCAGTTCCAATTGCCAGACCAAGCAGGGGTACTTACTCTTCTTCCACATCATCTTAAAACATACTGTGAAGGGCACTAGCCCTTGATGGTTATTAAGAATGACTCAGTGACCAAATTGATGGACCTCGAAGGAAGGAACCAGTGGTGTTTGGAGAAAGTGACCATGCAAGATGAGAGGCAGATGGGGTTGGATGGATCCAATCTCACCTATCAGAATTACTCATCCAGCTTGGTAGACTGTTACGGCTGACATCCAAATCTGAACTCTAAGTCTGAAGGCACGCTACCCTGATAACAATTGGACACCGTCCTGGGAGAGGATGGTGACACAATAGAAATCATCATGTTGTTTTTATTAGCATATTCCTGCATGTTCAGAGATTTTTGGAAACCTGCATCTGAAAGCTGTTGCTCTAAAATCTCCCAGAGGGCTTCACTTCTTTGGTGAAGTTTCCCTCACATGGAAATCTGCTGAAAACAAGGGTAAGGGATCTGGGTCCCCCACAAACGTCCTATCAGGCTCCACCTTGTCTGGGATTATTACAAAATCCCACTTTATAGATGATGAAACTGAATTTCAAAAAGGCGAAGTCATTGCATCCTTGATGTCCTAAGGGAAAGGCCTCAGTATGTACCTTTGTCACTCGATGTGCAGGGATTTGTGCAAGGGACTGTTTATTTACAAGAAGGCAATCGGGCCTCTGGGTGGGCCAGTGTATGACTGATATGCTTACAGTCCCTGGGGTTCTTGGGAACCCAGGGTAGCACCAGGCCAGAGGGAGCCACTTCCAGCTCCTCTCCAACCATGACCCATGCCTCTCTCGTCCTCCACCCCAGACCCTCGCCCCTCCTGCCCTGCAGCTGGAATGGGTTCCTCTCTGTCTGTGTTCCCTATTACCAGCAGCTTTTTCTGGTTCCACTCCACTGCCTAGATCTTTCCCACAACCTCTCCGCAGCCTGGGCGGCCACCACCATCCTTCAGACCTCCATGTGGTCTCATTTCCTCCAGGAAGTCCTTCCTGCCCCCTCTCCACCAGCTGCAACGGGAACCCTTTCTCTGGGCTCTTGTAGCATCCTGTGCTGCCTCTGAATAAATAGTTGATTTGGTGGTATGAACAAGAGGTGATCCAGCCCTGTGGTTCAAAGCCTGGGCTCTGGAGCCAGCCGGCCTGGGTTTAAATCTTGGCTCCGCCTCTTATGTATGAGCTCTGTGACCTTGAACAAGTAGCTTCATCTCTCTATGTCCCCATCTCTGCCTCTGCAAAATATGAATAATAACATAACCAGCCTGTTGTAAAAAACCCAAGAGTTAAGGCTTCCCTGGTGGCGCAGTGGTTGAGAGTCCGCCTGCCGACGCAGGGGACACGGGTTCGTGCCCCGGTCCGGGAGGATCCCACATGCCTCGTAGTGGCTGGGCCCGTGAGCCATGGCCGCTGAGCCTGCGCGTCCGGAGCCTGTGCTCCGCAGCGGGAGGGGCCGCAGTGGTGAGAGGCCCGCGTATCGCAAAAAAAACCAAAACAAAACAAAACAAAAAAACCCAAGAGTTAATACACGCAAGGCACGTAAAACAATGCCTGATATATAGCAAGAGCTCATTACTGTATCATTACAGTAATCTACTGTTTTCGGGTCCATCCATTCACTAGACTGAATTCTTGATTGTACAGATGGTGTCATAATTCTCTCTTAGCATAGCCTCTGGCACGTAGTAGGTACTCAGTAAATATTTGCAGAATGAACGAATGGGCAATAGAGGCCACAGCCTCTGTTGAACCCTCTGCCTACAGCTGGCTTTCTCTAGAGGCCGCCTTGGTTTCCATGGACTCGAGGCCCATGTTAGCTGAGCTGATTTGCTTAGAGGAGACTTGCTTATGCTCTCCCCAGGGCTGAGCTATTCCTCCTCACACAGCTGCTCATGCCATTGGAGTTGTGCAACTCCACGCGATTCAGCTTTGCAATGACGATTCCTCGTATGACTAGGGTGTTGACCTGTTTTCATGGAATTGAACTTCTCCCACTGGAAGGTCCCAGGGCCTCAGTCTTAGCCAACAGCCTCCCTGGCTGCTCTGTGAGCAGCTAACCCTCTCCTCACCATTGCCTGGGCTGTGCCCCAAGTTCCAGAGCTGGCTGCCTCTGCTCTCCACCTGCGACAGGCCAGCTCTGCCTACATCTCGACGCTCAAAGGCCACCCCGCCCAAGGCTTTTCCAGACTCTACTCCCAGGTGGAAACCATTCTGCACTCCCATAGTCCTCTCTATGTACCCTTGTTGCTTCACCTCTTGGAGTCTCAGTTTCATTATCTATGAAAGAGATAACAATGCCTACTTCAAAGGGATGTTATGAAGATCAAGCGACTCAAGCAAATGTTTCATATCATAAGCATTTGCTTGTTTACTACCTGGGAAGTTTCTCGAAGCCAGGAACCCTCTGTTTCATTACTATATGCCCCTTATTCTTAGCAACTGATTCGTCTTAGGCATTCACTAAATGTTTGCTCAATGAATGAATCAATCAAAAAACACAAATTATGGCAATGTAGCAATATCCTACAGTTGTAACAGAAAGAATTGTCTTCGTGTGACTTTCTTTCTTTTTCTTCCTTTTTTTCTTTCTCTTTTCTTTTCTTTCTTCCTTTTTTTTTTTTTTTATTGTTTTCAGATTAGAAATAGCCAAACCAAATCAACTATTCTTTTCCTGGGAGGTGGATTCACAGTGCCTGGTGTGTTCAAAATATCATTATTTTAGCCAGAGAATTTGGACTTGGGAGTAAAGACATACACATATGTACTCACACGCTGGGGATACTTTTCAGGAAGGAGTGGGTTCTCGTAGCTCTCCTCCCGCACAATGTGAGCATGGGCTACCTCATCCAGCCTCTTGCTCCGTCCTGGGTCCTTCCCTCCCTGATACCCACATGTCATCACCTGTACCCAACGTCACCAAAGCTAAGTGATTATCGCCTACTCTTCTTGACAAAATTTCCTCTCCCACAGAACCCTCCAGACACCAAAGGGGAATGCCTGGAGAAGTTCATGTTAGGGGGGTGGCAAGCAAGAGTACTGCCTCATTTCTCATAAGCCCTGGGCACATGGAAACAGGAGGATACGCCTCCTTTTGTGACTCTGTCCTGCTCTCTCTCACTGATATTCAGAGAGGCCTATCACGTTCAGGGGGTACGGGTCCCCACCCTTCTTTCCCTTGCCCATGCCCAAGCCCTGGAGGGAAAGCCCAGATTCCCTACAAGGTGGTGTCCCCAGAAACTGCCCCATCGTCCTCATCAGACCTACTTGCCTGCCCGACCCAGACCTGTCCCTTGTATAGTCACCAGAGAGGCTCAGCCCAGATGGTTGCAACTTGCCCAGGTGAAGCAAACTGCCTTGCCTAAAGGCTGACAGTGAGCCGGAACCGAGCCATCCAACAAAAGCCAGAGCAAGTCAGTTTGGCAGCAGGATGCGACGGGGAGAACAGGGGAAGCCTGGGCTGCCCCAGTGCACAGGAACTCCAGGCAGGGACCTCAAGGTCTGTTTCCCCTCCTCCCACCTCTAACTCTCGCCCTGCAGCCCTGGCTACAGTGGGCTGGCTGCTCAGACCACAGTGATTGGCAGGAGCATATGCACAGCACCATGATGCATCCATCTAAGATGCCAGTGATATTTACTCATTTAATCCTCCCAGCAGCCCTATAAGGTAAATAGTATAATTATCTCTATTTTGAAGATGAAGATGATGAGAATAAATTACTTGCACAAGATTACACTGCTTCTAAGTGGTAAAATTGATATTTGAATTCCGAAGTCCTGTTCTAGAGTCTACACTTAACCACTCCACTATACGTGGTGCTATTAATGTGCCCATTGTACAGATAAGGAAACTGAGGCTTAGACAAGGTAAAGACCTTGCCTAAGGGTACTCAGCACAAGGGCCAAGATTCAAGTCCACAGCATCCGACTCTAAAGCCCTTGCTGGTCATCATTTTGCTATCATCATATTTGTCAAGACAAAAGGGCAAACATCAAACCCAGATATTTAGATTGTATCTTGTCACTCAGAATCCCACGTGGCATCATTCTGAAAAAACTTAACTTGCTTTCCTTTCTCTCAAAGATGCAGGTAGCACAATTCCTTGTAGTGATCTAAAGAAAGTCTCATCCATCTTCTTATTTATTCACTGAATAACTATTTTCAAAATGTCCATTATGGGCAAGGCCCTATGCTAGGTGCTCCAAGGAGCTCACAATGCAGCAGGAATAACAGACATTCTACAAGTGATGATAAGTGTGTCCAAGAAAGGGGAGATGCTATTGATAACTGGAACTGACTGGAACCTCTTCTGCCACGGAGGAGGACAGTCCAGGAAGCAGAGGTACACAAAGTGGGGGAAAGATGTTTAAAATTTTTCAATGGCTATTTTTCTTTTTCTCCCAACCTTCTCCTATCACTGGGCCAGAAGGTGGAAAAAGTGTTCTCCTAACGTCTTTATTGACTCTTCCAGGTCTATTCTTTCTTCTTCCTCCCAAAGCTACTCCCCACCCCACACCCAGCTCTAAATATTTCCCGGCTCTGTCTCACTCCAAAACATGCTAGCTAATAACCAAAGTGAATAAACATTCTTTGCCCCCATAAATTAAAACATGCTAATGACTTACTGGGTCTATTTTTACTGGACTACTATGGGGCACAGGACTTCCAGAATTCAGATGCCACAGATATTTCTCAACACATACTCGGTGGAAGGCATTGGCCAGATTAGTCACTTTCACATACTGTGGCATTTAATCCTCTCCATAATCCTACGAGGTTGATAAACACACAGAGGCTCAGAGGAGTGAAATCTAGAGAAGAAATGGCCCCAGAGGGAATGAATAGCAGGGAGGCTTTTGACCTGTCTCCAGATAACTAGTCCTGTGTATTCAGTAAGCACGTACTGAAGACCCGTCCATGAGTATTGTAGTATTGTACAGGATGAAAAGCAGCTGCAGTATCTCTTGACTTTACAGCATTGATGCTGGGAAATTCTTCCAGGTATCAACTCTAAATTCCTTCTGCAACTCAGTCCCGTTCACTACCGTCCTCAGATAAGTACAAAACAAACAGTTGCTGATGAGATCGACGCCAAGCTCCTCCTCTTCTTGTGGCTTCTGTCTTCAGTTGCCACCCAGGCTTGAGATAAGCCTCATGGAACAGGCTTCGTATCTCCCTAGGCATTGCTTCCACCCTGCCAGTCACTCCTCAGCCCCTGTTCAGAGTCGGGGAAGACCAAGTACTTTAGGAGAGCCTTCTCTGTGGGAGGGGAGGAAAGACAGAAAGCTGAAAGCTGGCAGCATCTCTCAGTCCATCACTTCTTACGTGACGCTTTGTGTGAAGACTGTCACCTTTCCAGAGAGGCTCCCCAGATTAGGAACTGTACTGGATGGGCTGTAGTACGTGCCCTTGACCTCCACAGCTCCTGGAGGCTCCCACTAGATACACACCACAGAGGACTCTTTTTCACTGGCTTATCAAAGAAGACCGGGACAGCAACAGCCTCCCTGTGGAACTCAGAGATGACAGCGTCCCAGAACACAGAACAGACTTCATAGATGGTTTATGAGTAAATGGTTGAAAGAAATGAATGAATGTGAGAGTGAGTGAATGAGTAAATGAATTAGATATCATTAAATGGACCAACAAAGGGAGAAAGAAAATAGAAGAGTGAATCAGGGTGTATTAAAGAATAAACTTCTAAGAGCTTGAAGGAATAAATGAGAGGAAAGAGTAACAAAGCAATTAAATGAGTATATGATTGAGCATGTGAAAAAATGAATGCATAAATATGTGAGTCAATTGAATGACTATATAAATGATGGACAGATAGATGGACGGATGAATAGGTGTGATGGATGGCTGAATGGACTGATGTATCAGTGAGTGAATGATGAGTAGATTCATAGCTTCTTAGAGGAAAACTAAGGAACTAAATTATGGCCTCTATGAGACCAATAACCAGGGCTGTTTTAGTGTCCTACACATCGTATGAATTCTTATAAATGAAATGAATACGCAGACGGATAATTAGATAGCCTCCTGCTTGCAATACATGGTACTAAAATCTGCCCTTGATGGCGTCCTTCAAATATCAAGGTTCTTCATGTGAAAAGAACTTTACTCTTGAGTTAGATGAGCTTGGTCTTAAGTCCAGCTCTGCCATTCCCTAAGCTGTGTGGTCCATCAAAAGGCACTTAAACTCTTGGAACTTTAGTTTCCTCTTCTATAATGTGGAGACAATCAGACCTACTTCGTGGTGCTCTAGTGGAGACTGAAGAATATGTATAGAAGCATCCAGAAAGCCAGCACATAGAAGACACTTGGTACATAAAAATTTCCTTCCTTTCTCTCCCAAGAGCATCTTCTTCCCCCATCCATCCAAAGCCCATCAACTCCAGTGCCCTTTGAGGCCCTGCCCTCTGTAAGCCCGTAGTCTTTTAAGGGACAGGTACAAGGGGAAGGAACTCTGCTAGCAAGTGGAAGGGTGAAAGAGTTAGGCTAAACTATGTGAAATTGCAACAATTCAGCTGCTTGTGACCTAAAAAGCCAGCAACTTCACATGTGTCAACTACAGTAGCTGGAAATATAAGGGAACATGAAGGATTCGTCCCAGGGAAGGTCAAAGAAGCCTGGGAAAAACTGGTGGGATTGGGATGTGTGCTCTATGAGTTGAGGAACTTTGTGGGCCACCGTGTCCACCCAGAGTCCCTAAGAAGAGGGGAACGAAGCTGGGTTGAGAACTACCTCTGATGCCCCCCTATACCTGGGTCAAATGACCTTGGACATGTTTCTTCAATAAACTCAATTTCCTTACCTACAAAAGTGGCATCAGGAATATGAGCCCTGCCTGGCTGATGTAAGAATCCTCATGGAATTCTCATGTGAAAGCACCTGGCATCTGGTCCACCTGCCCAGGAAAATACCATTTCTCTTCCCTTCCCTGAGGGGTCACCCAACACTTCCCCACCTCCCGGCCAGCAGCGCTGCTCGTGCTGTGTTTGTTGACACCACATCCGGGCCTGGCTGATGTTGTCACTGTACGTTACACCACCACACCTCACCAGTGACATAACCCCCCTCCATCTCCCTCCCCACCCACCCCAGACTGGCGTAACCCAGGCTCTGCTGACACATCCTCACTGAAATTCAAAACCAGATGCTCTGTGTGTGTTTGCTGGTTCGTTGGCGGGCAAAGCCAAGTCCAGCCCCTTTTTCGCTTGGCTGTCTCTGCCCTGGCCTCTGAGACCTGAGAAGCTGGGAGGGGGCCCCCCGAGGCAGCAGAGCCAGGCCCAGCCCATCCAGCACCTCCCATTGGTTCCTGAGTCTGGATGGCAAAAGCCACAGGTGCAGCAATGGGGTGACGTGAGGAAATGGGCCTGCCTGTTGAAACCCATTTCTCAGTGAGGAGAGCCAAGGCGGGCTGGTCAAGGAGAGACAGAGAAACAGAGAGAGGAGCCAGGCTGAGTTCCCAGGAACATCTCCACTCCCTCACCCATTCAAAAATATTTTTGGACCACTGACTGTGTGCTAGGGTCACAGCTGGAGACACTGTCATGAGTCAGGCCGGATCAGAGTTTCCAGCCTCACAGAGCTGTACATTCGAGTGGACAGCACAGCTGATAGCTGAGTAAACTCACAACAAAACAAAGCAAGAGAGCTTCAGGTTGTGAAAAATGCTTTGCGGGAAACAGATGGGCCGGGGCCATAGTAACTGAGGCAGGGGAGAGGGTACTGAGTTAGTGGGGAGATTAGGGAAGGCTTCTCTGAGGATAGTGGGGAGATTAGGGAAGGCTTCTCTGAGGAGGTGACAATGAGCAGAGGCCCAGAAGATGAGAAGGAGGCAGCCATGCGAGGAACTGGGGTGGAATGTTCCAGAAGAGGGGGTGGGAAATGCAGAGGCTATAAAATGGAGGAAAGGCTGGCTTGCTCAAAGACAGGAAGGGACAGTGTGTGTCTGGAGCACATAGCACGAGGAGGAGGGCAGTTCTGAGAAGCTTCCAGACTCCAGATCACAAAGGCAGGGCCTCCTAGGCCAGGGCAGGAGCTAGGACTGTATTCAAAGGGAGATTTTCAACACCCTGGAGGACTCTTCCCTTCCTGGTCCCGAATGCCTGGAGGACAAGCGTGACCAACAGGACTCCCACTCATAGGCACTTGAACAGATCAATGCCCTCTGCTCTGTCAATGGGGGACAGCCCAGAGATGGGACCGCACGTGCCCAAGATCACACAGAGTGGCTATGGCAGGGCAGAAACTAGAACATGGGACGCTGGAAACGAAAGTGGAGCTCACATGTTTAGCACTTACTGCGTGTGGTGTCCTCTTACTCTTCACATCAACTCCATCTTTTCACAGACAAGAAAGGAAACATGGTCTCCGAGGGTCCACCAGGCTCTAAACCCAGGTTCTCCTGATGCCAAAGCCCACACCCTTTCTACTGGGCTGTTGCTTCAGTGGAAATGCTTCAAATTTACGTCAATATTCCTAGACACCTAAGCTGCTCAGGACCCAGGTTCTTCCTGAAAATTGCTGGAACTTTCTTTGGGAGACACCTCAGGACCCAAGCAGGTGAGGCAACAAATGAGCCAGTTGCCCTCATGGCTCAGTCCATTGAGAAACATGTGAACACATTTTAAAAAGTAGATCAAGGAAAACATTTATACATAGATATCACTCTGTATCTACTTCCCACCATCAGATGTGCCTCTCGGAATGCCCTTTGAAACTGAACTAGGGCAGAAGGATTTTTCTTCATAAATGACCTGCTGGATCCTCCCCCTGTAGTACCATGGAACTCGAACTTCCACTGCATCAAACTAACCGGGAAGGTTTATTAAAACACAGGCTGCTGGATCTTATACCCGGAGTTTCTGAGTCAGCAGGTCTAGGGTAGGGCCAGAGATTTTGCATCTCTAACAAGTTCCCAGGTGATGGTGATGTGGCTGGTTTGGGGACCACACTTTGAGAGCCACTGCTGTAGTGGACGCTATGGTCTCTGCCCAGACCACGCTTTAGGACTGAGGCCCTCACTCACCCAGGAGTTATCATCCCTCCCCAGAAATTGTTCTTCATTGAAGGGTACTGCCTCACCCGGAGTGATCACCCCATCCTGTGAGCAGCCCACCGCTGGTCAATGGAGAACCTCCAAGGCCTTAATTTGGGACAACTCTGCAGGGCCAGCTCAGTTTCAGAGTTCCCCATGGGACTGACTGAGGCCTCCCTGGCAACTGCACCAGAATTCAACATCTCCCTCTGCCAATCCTATATGCTTCATCCCTGCAGGTGCTGGTCCCCAAAGCACTCCGCATGAAACACCCTGAATTCAAATTTCTGTCCCAGAATCGATTTCCCAGAGTGTCTGACTTCAGAGAGTTGATACCAGAAGTGGGTGGTCTAAAGAAGCAGATTAAAATGGGACTTTGATTCACCCATTCACCAGCTGGCTGACAATAAGTGCTCCGGCCCTGGGACAGGTTGGGAGTAAGTTGAGTAAGCACAGCCCTTGGGGTGATGAAACAGTGGAAACGTGAAGGTTTTCACTGGTGGCAAACTGGGATGGGTTACCTGCGGAAGGGAATGAACTCGTAGGTGCAAAATCTCAGGCTCTGGAGAGGTTTAGATAAGGTACTAATTATAATGACAATAAAATTGGTTGGCTCTCCAAAATGTCAACGTCAGAGGGCCTCTTTGGCAACATCTAAAGAGCCTTCATCTCCTGCAGTCAGAAGATAGAAAAGGCTGAGACTCAGGCCCGGGTCTTCATCATAAGGGCAACAGAGCACCAGAAAAGTCTCAACCCTGGCAATGCTGTTATGCGAAGGTCAGAGCTTTCATTCGAAAGAAGTGGGGCCCTGAGACCTGGAATAGGAACATGAACGTGGATGCACTCAAGAACCTTGAGGCCCCCAGACTCTCCAGAACTCTCTAAGCCTTCAGAAGTGGTCCAGGACTCCTACTAAATACAAACACTCCTGCTTGGCTTTAAAAGGTTACAGAAAGTTATCTCCCCTTCTCTGTGCTGCAAGAAAACATATGCCCCCATCTCCCACTCAGTTAGAGGCCCACCTTACCTCCTGACTGCCAAACCCATATCTAAGGCCAAGTTATAACCTTATTCCACCAGAAAACACTGGGTCTGCTAGGCTTCCCAGAAAGGAATGGGAATGATAGGACCCCGAAATGATAGACGCCAGATGGCACTCAGCCGTCAGAAGGGACGTGAACACAAATATTGTAAAGGAGCAGCAAAAGTCACAGGACAGCCATGGAAATGATTAATAGAACACGGCATCCCTAAAGACAAGTTAGATGAGCAGTTGCTCAATCTATGCAACCAGAAAAAATCAAGAATCAGGATCTCTTGCCAAGTTCCCAGACCTGAGCCCATTTTCAGCCACGGAATCTATTGACCAAAGGAAAGAGCAGCCCCCCAGGAAGAAGAACCCTGCACCACCCTGTCAAAGTGACCTCCAGGGTTTCACTCCAGAAAGGAAAATATCCAGGAATTTTAAGGACTGTTGGATATAGGGTCTGAGTTAATACAAAATATTACCTTGGCCCCTGTTAGAATGAGAAGGCCCAGGGGGCCGGGTAAGAAATGGAGTCCAGACTCAGACCTATCACCCAGTGGTCATTTCATCAGTCCCTAAATATACAACCAGGATGGACATACTTGATAGTTGGCAGAACTTCCGTATAGTTTCCTTGGCCTGTGAGTCAGAACAGTCATAGCAGGGGAAGGGCAGGTAGAAACTTCTGGAACTGCCTCCACCACCCCCCACTCTACCCCCACCAGCTAAGAGAGTAAATCAAAATCAGTATTACATCAGGGAAAGATTAATGCCACCCTTACAGATCTAAAGGATAAAGAGATGGTAGTTCCCACTACCATTTAATTTGTTAGTCGGGCCACTAAAAATACCCTAGAAGGATTCAGAGGCTGTCACAACAAAGTAGTAGCTCTGATTGCAATTATTGTGCTGTATGCAGTATCACTACTGAGCAGGGTAACAGCCTGGGCTGGAGTGTGGCCACTGAGCTAAGCTGATGAAGGTATTCCTTCAAATGTATCTCAGGAAGGTAGACCAGGAGCAGCTGACACCTGTGTAGAATGGACAACACTCTACATGGACAGTCTTCCCCTAAGGCTACACTGACTCCTCTACACTCTGTAGTAGCAGTTTGGACCATCTGGACGTTCCACAGAACGGCACATTGGTCAACCACATTAATGACTTCCTGTTAATCAATAAGTGATGAGTAAGACGTGGCAAGTACCTTGAAGGTCTCTATAAGACACAAGCACTACAGAGGATGGGCGATAAAACCCACGAAGATGCAGGGTCCTGCCACATCAGTTGTAGTGGGTTCTGGGAAAGGCCAGGGCATCCCCACCACTCAGACAAAAGCACAACACCTGGAAAGCCTCTTCAGGTTCTGGAGTGAGCAAATTCAGCTAATCATCCACTAGGACTTAGCATTTCCTAGCGAATGCTTTTTCTATTTTGTAAACCACTGGGTAAATGAGTTTTATTTTTCAGAAATGTTTCTTGACAAATGATGAAGCATGCACTAAATATATTTTCTTCTTTATTGCTAGAGAGATAACACTTCAGTGACTTCATTATTTTTTCCTGACTCTGACGAACACCAGAATGAGAGAGAGGTGGCAGAAACCGTATGTTCATATTCATATCGGGCCACAAAACGAAAAGTACTGTACAGTCTGTAAACAGATCTGGTGTGATGTGACATTTTGTAGGAGAATACCATCAATTTAAAGTGTAAAATTCAGAAACTGTGTTCTGCTTTATAAACTCCTTTTATTCTTAACATGTTCAGAAAAATGGATATGGAATTGGTGCAATTCTGTGACTGCTTTTTGTGTCAGATTACATCTTGATGAAAAAACAATGACATATTCTTTTCCCTATCTCAAAGAAAAGTATTTTCCTTTAAGGTGTTTTTCCTTTGGAAAATTTTTCAATTGTACATTTTATTTCCCTAAGAGTTGTATTTTTCACAAGGAAAATGTTGTGGCTATAATTATGTTTGATGTATCTGTACTACATTTTTCATTATTTGCAGTAGATCTTATTTAGTTATATTTTTTTTAAGAGAATAATGCTCCGAACCAATTTCTAAGTGACACAGAAGACTGCCAACTTTGAATGGAGCCTGCAGCCAAGAAGCGCTATGCAGCAGATTCTGGTTACCGTACACACGGTTACAGTTTAAGCCCTGGCAGACCCTATGGTATTAGGGCAAATCTAAGGGGGAAAAAAATGCTGCTTGGAGTTTATGGCAAACCTTAGTAGGAGAACCACAATGTATATCCCTGCAGCAGATCTGCCCCAGGTGAAGGGGATGGGAATACCTAAGGTGCCGTGGAACCCACCCATTTGGGGAACCATTGAGTAAGATGTTCTCAAGGCTCCCTCCAGCTCAGATGTTCTACGGATCCTTCTTACTGTGGGTTTGCTCAAGCCCAGGCAACCTGGTCTTATTTATTTGGGGGCCAATTCTGCCTGCGACTTGCCCACATGCCTTGCCAACAGCAGCCCAGGAAAAAGCTCTCTATTACTCTCACCCTGAAGTTCTGGCTCCGAACGGGCTGAGAACGCCAGCCAGGGGCATTGCCAATGTTTCTAGTCTGAGTAAGAACTGTGCATCTTTTCCGTGACTCTGCCCTCCGCTTTGGCTGGAGAAACCTAACTTGCATTGGTTTGGAAAGCCCAGTCTTGTTCCTTCTTGCATGAGGCTGTGGTGTGTGTGTGTGTGAGTCCCAGACGGCAGCATAGTTGCCTTGCCCTAAACCTTCCTTTCTCTGGGGGTGGAGGAAGACCTTGTGTGGGGCACCTTTACTGACCACAGTAGCCCGCACCCCTTCACTTGCCAACAGAACCCAGCTGAAGGAGAGGGACCATCATGGCTTCCCTTCCCCTCTCTGGGCCTCAGTTTCCTCATCTATAAAATTAGGGGGCTGGATCAGGTGACATCTAAGGAGACTCTGCCTGCTTTGATGTTCTCTGACCCACAACTTGAAAAGGCAGAGAAAGAGCTGTCCTCTCCTCTCCTCTCTCATCTTCCGGCTCCTGTTACAACCACCTGCCCTGCATCCAATTTTGGAAACACATCAATGCCCTTGTACTTCAAGAATGGAAATAAATGAATCAACACATCCTAAAATAATGAGAGGCCTGGCTGATGGAGCAACTTCCCAGCTGGGGCAGGTGTGGGTATTAAAACAATACCACCTCCTGGATGTGAGGATTAAATGTATATAAACTCCAAAGCACCACACCAGGACACAGTGAGCACTCAGTATATGGCAGGTGCCATTACAATATCACATAAGGAACCAAGGCTCTCCACTAGAGGGATGAGGCTCCCCTGTCTAAACCTCTGATACCCTAGTCCTCCCACACACACTCTGATAGTGACAGGGAACTCACTACCTGACAGAGCAGCCAGGGCAGCTGGGTCAGGTACTGAGCCACATGCGTTAGAAGAGACATCCACCAACCGGCACTAATCCTGCCCTGGAGGAGCTTCGATTCCAGAGATGAGTCACGAATCCAGTTATTACACAGAGGGGTGGTGTCCTACGCAGAGTGAAAACAACAGGGCTGGAGTTTCAGATGTGAGCTGTTTTTTCCAAGTGGGGAGGTCAGGGTGGCTCCTGAGGGCAGGGTCCATGTTTACCTTGCCCCACAAGCGAGCTCCAGACCCCAATACAGCCCTTGGCATATAAGAAGTACCTGACGAGTATTTATACATTAAATCATTGACTGCATCAGAAAGAAGATGGCCTGGGAGGATCCAGATATGCAGGGATGGACAGAGGGGGAACATTCTAGGCAAAGGATTCCAAGAGGAGTCACTTCCAGGGAGGTCTAGGCTAGTGTTTCATTTAGTGACATCCAAACTCGTTCCAGGGAAACCAGAACCAACCGCCTTACCGTCCCCTTATCCCCAAAGCCCTGTATTGACCCACAAAATCTGAAGAAGGAAAGTAGGAGTCTGGATGTGGGAACCTGGCTTCCAGTCCTTAGATGTCTCACCTACAATCCTGGTGACCTGGGGCAAGTCACTTCCTGTCAGCCTCTCAAAGGAAAGGTGTCTGACAAGTTAATCTCTAAAATCATTTCCAAGTCTACAAGTTCTTTTTTCTATAAGTATAGTTATATTATTGAAGTATAGTTGAAGTACGGTTGATTTACAATGTGTTAATTTCTGCTGTATAGCAAAGTGATTCAGTTATACATATATATACATTCCTTTTTATATTCTTTTCCATTATGTTTTATCACAGGATATTGAATACAGTTCCTGTGCTATACAGTAGGACCTTGTTGTTTATCCATTTTATATGTAATAGTTTGCATCTGTCTATATGCCCCTTTTTATTCTTCCCTCTCCCCTCCAACTACCTGGGGCAACCTGTTGTGTGCTGCTATTGTCATTTTTCTGGATGTTTGGTCCATCACCGTGGGCTGCAGAGAGCTGGCGAGGTACAAGGCGTTCTGGTTACTATTGCTATGAAATAAATTACCCCAACACTCAGTGGTATAAAAGAACCGCCATTTTCTCTTGCTCATGATTTTGTGGGTTGAGAACCCAGCAATGGCTTGACTGGGCGGTTCTTGTTTCAGGTCCCTTATGAGAGTGGAGTCAATGCCGGCTAGGGTTACAGTCATCTGAAGGCTTGGTGGGGTTGGACATCCCGGGTTGCTCAGTCGCATCCAGACTCAGTCCAAGATGGCTGCTGGTCGAGGCTGGTTTGAGGCTAGGTGCACGGATGTGCCTCTCCAGCGTGGCAGTCTCAGACTTTTCACATACCAGCTGGCTTCCTCCAGAGCAAGTGACCCAAGAGAACCAGGCAGAAGCTCCATGGGCTTTTCTGATCTAGCCTTGGAAATCATGTGGCAAAACCCCTACTGCATTCTACTGCTTACAAGTGAGTCACTAAGGCTAGCTCAGATTTAAGATATGGGGCAGGGAGGGCTTCCCGGGTGGCGCAGTAGTTGAGAGTCCGCCTGCCGATGCAGGGGACACGGGTTTGTGCCCCGGTCCGGGAAGATCCCACATGCCGCGGAGCGGCTGGGCCCGTGAGCCACGGCCACTAAGCCTGCGCGTCCGGAGCCTGTGCTCCGCAACGGGAGAGGCCACAACAGTGAGAGGCCCGCGTACCGCAAAAAAAAAAAAAAGGTATGGGGCAGGGAGAAACATAAACCTCACCTCTCAATGGTATGTATATCAATGAGTTTGCAGACTTGTCTTAAAATTGCCACACAAGGTATCAGCCTGGCCCTTGGCAGAACACTGATGTACCATGTATGGCCTTGGCCTTCCCTGTTCACCCCAAGTCCACAGCCTCAGGGCCCTCATACTATCCTGGGATATGTCCCCTACTTTACCAGGTCTTAGGTCTTTCTTCTCTCTAATCAAATCTTGCCTTTTGTTATGGACTGAATGTTTATGTTTCCCCTAAAATTCATATGTTGAAGTCCTAATCCCCAATGTCATGGTATTTGGAGGTGAGACCTTGGGGAGGTGAGTAGGTTCACATGAGGTCATGAGGCCTCCCCGATGAGATTAGTGTGCTCATAAGAAGAGCTGAAGAGACCAAAGCTCTCTGTCTCTCTTCCTGCCGTGTGAGGACACGGTGAGAAGGCCACCATTGGCAAGCCAGGAGGAGAGCCCCCACCAGACCCCAAATCTGCCAGCACCTTGATCTTGGACTTCCAGCCTCCAGAACTGTGAGAAGTTAAGTGTCTATTGCTTAAGTCACCCAGTCTATGGTATTTTGTTATGGTCGCCTGAGCAGACTAACACGCCTGCCCTATGTCCCATTCCCTCAGGATCCTAGTCTATGCAAGATCCCAAGGGACTCTAATAGACTAACTGAACCCCATTAAACCTGCTCATCTCTAGAAGGCCTCCCACTAAGTGACCCAAAGAAGGCAATTTCAGACACTGTGGCAGGTGAGAAAATGAGGCACGTATTTTGAATCCAAATGGGTTTATGATGTCTACTAAGGCCCTATATTTGGCGTACATCATGACACAAAAAATTCATGAGATCAGCAGGCTACACGTGGGGAAGTGTATCTGCGGCAACCAATTTCTAATTTCTTTCTAAACCTGAACCTGGTCGTCAGGCAGAACATCTGTCCAGACTTGAGCTGAGCCCCGCAGTGAGACAGCGCCATCTCCACTGGCTGACCTCCAAATTAGCAATCATTGCATCTCTACCTGTTACCTGATATTAGACTAGTAACCCAGTTGGTTAAGCCAAGTCAAAAGAAACGAATTAGGACTGAAATAATAATCTAGGAGAGCATTTAAAGGATTGGAATAGGGTAGATAATAGATAAAAGAATGAAATGTAATGTGTGGAATAGAATGAACTGGAAGGGAAAGTGTTCCCTTCTCAGGCCTTCATTTCTTTTCTTTTTCTAGAACTTTCTATAACCTTATGGCAGCTTTCTCATTTCATTCAGGTCTCTGCTCAGATGTCACCTTCTCTGACCACCCATCACTCTCACACCCTCTTCCCTAATTTTTTTTTAATCTCCATCTGTAAATATCCTGTATTTATTGGCTTGTTTCCCTTTCTAATTCCAGGAGAGCAGGAACCTCGTCCTTTCCTGCTTCCTGCTGTTGTCTGCCCTTCCTAGTCTCATATCAGGTAGACGGTAGGCCTCCCATAAATAATTTTTGTATGAGTGAATCATTCAACCAATCGATCTCATTGGAATGTATTCAAGTAGAATGGCTCACAATAAAATAAAGTGGATGGAGTGGAACATAAAAGGGAAAAAATGGAATGGAGTGAGATGGGGCGGGGTGGGGTGGGATGTGGCAGGTAGTTCAAGATGAAAGGAAGCAGAAAAAAAAATCAATTCAGAGCAGCAGATGGACTGGAACAGTGGCTTTTCAACCCTCCATGCACGTTGGAACCACCCAGGGAGCTTTTAAACCATACAATGCCTGAACCTACCCATGGCCATTCAGACTCAATTGGTCTGGCAAGGGGCCCAAGCGCCATTATTTTTTAAAGCTTTTCATGTGATTCAAATTTGCATCCGGGGGTGAGAACCATTCTATTAGGACATTCTAGTTACAGAAATTAGGTTAACCTCAAGCCCAGCTGTCAAGCTTATGCACACAAGCGTCACAAACCAGAACCTCAAATCCTACAAACAGCATGTCTGTAAGGGAAACATGTCCACCAGCAACAACCACAGAAGAAAACCTATCGAATTTTCAGCTATTGCCCCATAAATATTGCGTGCTGTTCGGACAAACGTATGAGTGAAAACTCTCATCTGAACCTCAACGACTGACTCTGCCGTGGGGCCGGGCGGACTGCTGAAGTACCTCCAGGCTCTTCTCTGCGCAGCATGGATTGGGCACTCTGCGAAGTTGTTTCATCTTTGCAGAGAGATAAATGGGGTCACCCTGGAACTCCAGTCTTCTCTAAGGCAGACTCTCCCCCTTCTCTTTCTCCCACTATCCAGCTAATCGCAAAGCGCCCCTCTGCTTTGGACAAAACCAAGCAGAATTATAAAGGAACCCCAAAGTCTGACTTCCACAGTCTTCCTGACTTCAGATTTTTTTTTATTCAATGTATTTAAACTAAAAAAAAAAAAACAGTTTACCCATCTCTCTCACCGCCCACCTCTTGCAACCCCCAATCTGTTCTCTGTGTCTTTGAGCTTTGTTTGTTTGGGGTTTTGTTTGTTTTTTAGATACCATATATAACAGAGATCATTCAGTATTTGTCTTTCTTTGTCTGACTTATTTCACTTACAATGCCCTCAAGGTTCATCCACGGTGTCGCAAATCGCAAAATTTCATTCTTTTTATGGCTAATATTCCATTTTGTGTGTGTGTATGTGTGTGTGTGTGTGTGTGTGTGTGTGTGTGTGTGTGTGTGTGTGTGTGTGTGACATATTTTCTATCCACTTATCCATCAATGGACACTTTGTTTTCATATCTTGGCTATTGTAAATAATGCTGCAATGAACATGGGGGTGCATATATCTTTTAAAATTAGTATTTTTATTTTCTTCAGGTAAATACCCAGAAGTAGAATTGCTGGATCATATGGTAGTTCTATTTTTAATTTTTCTAGGAACCTCCATATTGTTTTCCATAGTAGTAACACCAGTTTACATTCCCATCAATGGTGTACTATGGTTCCCTTTTCTCTATATCCTCGCCAACACTTATTTCTTGTCTTCTTTTCTTTTTAATATTTATTTATTTATTTGGCTGTGCTGGGTCTTAGTTGCAGCACACAGGATCTTCATTGCCTCGTGTGAGATCTTCATTGTGGCGTGCGGGATCTTTTAGTTGCAGCATGTGGGCTCTTAGTTGCAGCATGCAGTATCTAGTTCCCTGACCAGGGATCAAACCTGGGCCCCCTGCATTGGGAGCATGAAGTCTTAACCACTGGACCACCAGGGAACTCCCTCTTGTCTTCTTGATAATAGCCATTCTAATAGATGCAGGGTGATATCTCACTGTGGTTTCGATTTGCATTTCCCTGATGATTAGTGATGTTGAGCATCTTTTCATGTATCTGTTGGCCATCGTATGTCTTCTTTGGGAAAATGTCTATTCAGGGCCTCTATTTTTTAATCAGATTGTTTGGGGTTTTGCTACTTAATTGTATGAGTTCTTTATATATTTTGCATACTCGGCCCTTATCAGACATATGATTTGCAATTACTTTCTCCCATTCCATAGGCTGCCTTTTCATTTTGTTGATGATTTCCTTTGCTGTGCAGAAGCTTTTAAGTTGATGTAGTCCTACTTGTTATTTTTGTTTTTGTTGCTTTTGCTTTTAGTGTCAGACACAAACAATTATCACCGAGACCTATTTCAAAGGATCTTACCCCCATGTTTTCTTCTAGGAATTTTATGGTTTCAGGTCTTACATTCAAGTCTTTAATCCATTTTGAGTTAATTTTTGTATATGGGGTAACATAGTGATCCAGTTTCATTCTTTTGCATGTGGCCGTCCAATTGTCCCAAAACCACTTATTGAAAAGACTGTCCTTTCCCCATTGTATATTTTTGGTTCCCATGTCAAAAATTTATTGGCCATATATGCGTGGGTTTATTCCTGTGCTCTCTGTTCCGTTCCATGGATCTATGTATCTGTTTTTTATGTTAATTACCATACTCTTTTAGTTACTATAGCTTTGTAATATAGTTTGAGATCAGGGGCATTATGCTTCCAGCTTTGTTCTTCTTTCTCAAGATTGCTTTGACTATTCAGGGTTTTTTGTGGTTCCATACAAAGTTTAGGATTTTTTGTTCCTAACTTCAGGTTTTCTTCTCTCCAATGCACCTCCCAGCTTTTATCCAAATTCACTTCAGCTCTCTGGAAAGAAAGTAATGATGACAATGAATGACAACTACACTTTCTTGAGCTCTGGCTGTAATTAATTTATGATAACGTGCTCTGATAATCACTTTATATAATGATGCCTAGCACTTACTGAGAACTCATTATGTACCAGGCATCCTTCTTTCAATTTTACATATATTAGCTTATTTATTACATCAGTTATGAGGAAGATGCTATTATTATATCATCCCCATTTATAGATGAGGAAACTGGGGCACAGAACAGTTAAGTCACCTGCCTAAGGACACACGGTAGCAGAGCAAGGACTTAAACCCCCGGCTGTAGAGTCCAAGTTCTTAGCATCTACGTCCTGTTGCCTCACGCAATCCTCATGGGTCCTTATTAACAGTCTTTCCAGGCAGATATTATTTCCTGATTTTACAAATGAGAAAGATGAGGCTCAGCTATATCTGGGCACATGCACCAAGTCGCCATATTGGAATTGGACCTCAAACCCAGTATTGTCTAACTCTAAAGTGTGAGGCCCCAACCAGCACACATCTCTGCCCCTCAGCTCACACTCCTCTGAGCTTGGGGGAGCAGGGAGGGCCTCCCCATCTCTTGACAGGAGTGGTTTGAGCCTTCTCTTCATGGTCAAGAACTTCTCACATGGGCCACCCAGTCAAGGGGAGGCCTCTGGGGTTTCTGGATCCAAAGCCTGTGTGTCTCCATCAAGCAGCTACACTAGCGACACCTCCTCGGATTTCCTCCAGTCTTCACCTCCTTGGTAAGTGCAAGAGACTTTGTTCCATGATGGAGTGCCGCTAGATTCCAGTGGTGGGCTCAGGTGGGCGAGGGATGCCTTTTGAGTCACAGAGGAAACCACAGACTTGGGTCCCTGCAGCCCCCGCTCCCATGCCCCAGAGGCCGCACCCCTACACTTTGGAAATGTGTAATTCGCACCCTCATCCTCTTCCCACAGACGTGGTGTTCGGGGCTGCTGATTCATTTTGAGAAGCTCCGCTTTCCACAGCTTCGTGAGGAAGGATTGTCCCCACCACCGGAGCCATGTGTGTTTGCTATGATTCATCAGATCGTCTGCAATCGCCTCAGAAATAGCCCTTACGCAATCCAGGAGCCTCTGGGAGCCTCGGCACAGGGGCTTCCCCTCTTAGTCACCCTCCGGGCCTCAGTCCACTTCCACGCAGCCACGGGAACACGGAGGGGCAGGCACATGCCCAAAAGAGGAACTTGAGAAACTAGCAGGCAGGGTGAAGGCCGACCCCCACTGCTGGCAACGGCAGTGAGGCAAGACTGCAGCTGTGCGGCCCTGTTGAAGTGAAATGTGCACCGTAAACAAAATCTCCCGAGGCCAAGGGTGGCCGCTGGCCTGTGCCCTCTGGTCTCGGGGTCTGTGGATAGGAAGAAGGACCTGACACGGCTGATCTTCTCTTCCTGCAGATCAGGATGTTTGACGGGGGAGGCAGGCGGCTGGCCGAGGCTGAAGCTGGCCTGAGCCTAAGGAGGACGCCAGAAGGGGCAGAAGGGAGGGAGGTGGCCCCGTCAGGAGCTCCTCCTGCGGGCCCGGAAGCCCTTTTGGTCCAGTGGGTTTTTGACTCTGGCTGCCCAGAGAATCACCTGGGGTGGGGGGCGGGGTGGGGGGGGGCAGTTGTAATAAACACGGATGCTCAGGCCCCATCTCCAGAGATGCTGGGTAGGGCCTGGGCATCGGTGCTTTGGAAAACCAGACATTTTAGAGTTGAAAACTACTTGCTGAGTCCAAGCCCTCACTTTGCACATGAGGAGTCGCTGGACTTGAACTTTCCCTTGGCCTACAGAGCCCTCCGTGATCTGGCCTCCCCGTGTCCTCCTCACCTCTCCTGAGTCCTCTCACTTTACCTCCTCTCTCTCCCTCTTTCTCTAATCTCCTCCGCCTCTCTTCCTCCCTCTCCCTGACTCTCTCCTCTCTCTTTCTCTCACCTCTGGGCCTTTGCACTGCCTGTTACACCTACCTTTAACCCAATCCCTCGGGATTCTAAGTCAGAATCAGTGCCTTGGTGCCTCTCCATTTTCTCGCTTCGCTTTATCTTCCTTCATGGCACAACCTGACCTCATGTCTGTATTTGTTTATCCCTTTATCCTCGATTAGAATGTGGTCCAAGAAGGGCCGGGGCTTCCTGCTGTACCCCCAGCAACAGCAGAGGGACTGGAACACAGCAACTGCTCAATAAAAATATCTGCTGAACAGATGGACAACCCCGGTGTGGTGTTCACACCGACACCAAGGCCCCGACCCACACCCACCAGAGCAGCGCGTCGTCTTGCCAAGCCCTGGGGTCACATGTTTCTCTTCAAGAACTAGTTCACGAACGTGCACAAAGCAAGCTCAGAACCCAGAGACAGTTTCTCTGTACAAACAGTGTCCAAGGCTCGCCCACAGAGGACAAAGGGCTGCTTCGTAACCAGCATACCAGGACGACCACAACTAGAAAATAGTTGTCTTGGCCCAGAAGCCTCTTAGGAGGCCCTTCCAATGATGTTCACACTGATCAAATGTGTTCAGACTCCCATGGGGAACCGGCCTTCACAATTTACTGGCCCCAACCTCTTGAACTGCTGCCACCATCTTGTTTTCAACCAATCATAACTTGTGTATGTACAGCTGTTTTTCAGTCACAAAATGATTGCACAGATAGGCTCGATCCTCACAGCAAACCTGGGAGCTGAGTGCTACTGCCTTTCATCTTCCAGATGAAGCCCCTGGGTCCCAGAGAAGTCAAGTCACTGGCCCAAGATCACACAGCAAAGGCACAACCAAGATCAGACTCAAAGCCAAGTCTTGGCAAAGGCCAGTCCTCTGCTGGGGCCTCCACCCAGCCCCACTCCACACCAAATGTGATTTATCGCCCACCTCGAAGCCAAGCTTTGCTCTGGATCACGTCTGGCTGCTGGCAGAAATCTCCCCCTCCTGGAAGATGAAAGGTTTGCCCCGTTCGAGGAGATACAAAAGATCAGGGCTCAGCTTCCGAAAGGCAGTCCAGAAGAGAGACTGACAGTGCTGTAAGCGATACCACCTATTTCAGCTTGTGTTCCTCCAAAACAGAGCCTCAGACGAGGACAAAGGTAAGCGCGGTTTATTTAGGAGGTATCCCCGAGACGCCAGAATGAGAGGTGAGGGGAATGAATCAGAAAAAGAGGAAAAGTCAATACAAACATGTGATTTCAAAGTGGCCCCGGGAGGCACAGGAACCAGAGTCTTCGGGGACCTCTGACCTCTGGGCTGCCCCTGCACCAGGGGAGCTGAGTGGGAGACTCCAACTGGAGCCAAGAGAGAAATCAGAGAGTCACGTGTCCAGTGCCTGAGATGGGAGGCTGTGAGTAAGAGTCAGAACTCACATGGAACCGTCCACCCACCACAGATGCCGCTAAAACCAGAGGCAGTCGGCTGGGATGTGCTCAGGGCACAGAAGCCCCTCCAGTGACATCTTTGGAATATGTCCACAGTCTCCCCTGGTGACAACTTTGAAAATAGTCCAAGTGTGTTTATTTGAAAGAAAAAGTTGGTCACGCCTCCCATCCGGTTCTGACCATCAGAGTCACGACAATGCATGTCAACAGTTTCTCAGTGACTTTCTGCACTAATAGCTGAAGTAAGGCCCTCCACCAGCCCACAGCATCCCAGAGGGCTTATGTGTCCCTTTTCTTTGGTCTCCAGCACCTGTCAGCCTCTCTAAAGCTCTACCAGGTACCAGGTCCTCCCAGGCTGAACCCCAGCTTCTATCGCCATCGGGGTCCTTCTTCCCACAAGAGGTCCTCCCCAAGCGTCCGCAGCTCAGGCCCTGTGAATGGGATGCTCTCGAGGCCTGACCTTTCACCCGGCCTCCTACAGTGCAGATAGGGATACTTAGTGGAAGTGACCAGCCCAAAGCCTTCTGCAAGTTAGGGGCATCGGGTCCCATAACCTTTTGTGCATAGACCCAGGACTGGCCAACCATTTGCAGGGTCCCTTGTTCAAAAATTATTAAGAATTTCAAGGATGGTGACAGCAGGACCAATTACACCAAGGGCAGGGTCCCTGTGAGTGCAGGGTCCTGTGTGATCACAAAAGTCACACAAGCTTGAAGCCAACCCTGTGTAGAAGCCACCTCTCCCAAAGAGGCAGGGCGGGCTGCTTCCAAAACAACTGCTTTCCAGCTAAATAAGCCTGGATTGAAATCCCAGCTTTGCTTTTCACCTGCTGTGCAACTCATATGAAATGCTTCATCCCTCTGGCCTCAGTTTCCTCACTGTAGAATGGGGATGAGATGTAAAGTGTGTGGCATATGAAAGGCACTGAGCAAATAGGAGTTCTTTGCCTCCCTCCCCGCCTCCCTCCTCCACATCAGTTTCTTCCCCTTCAGGCTAGAAGAACCAGGACACATACACCACCATCCCCACCACCACCACCATCACCACCTTGGCCATGGTCTTAGCCTCAAAGTAACAGCTGGAGAAACTTGGGGGACACTGTCCCAGCTCTACCACCGGGGGCCCGAGTCCAGTGAGGAAGAGGATCCTGGGCACCACCACCCCCATCCTCATTTTTCTCCAGCCCCACCCTAGGTTGGGCTGGAGCCACTGAGTCTGGCTGTACCCCTTCCCTTTCCAAAGAAGAGCCCGACATTCCCAGGGGTGGCAATTCTTCTTTCTGACCCTCCTTTTCTCCAGAGGGAAAGGGAACAAAGGGAGGAGGCTGCAGGGAGCCTCCTCAGCTGACTCATCGTGGCACCATGGGCAGGTCACAAATGATAATCCCGGCCTCGGCTTTCCCATCTCTAAAATGGGACTAATGATGCCTGCCACTTGCCTCCGCAACAGGATGCTTGGAGAGCGCTCGTTACGGCTGCACTGCTGCTGTAATTGTGCTTTAGCTAAAAACACGCTGCCCTGGTGAGGCCCCTGGGAGCTTTGGGAAAACACACTCTGATTCATCTTCAAAGCATTCTTGAGAAGTAGGTGGGAGGAAGGTCTCAGCTGATGGGGAGGGAGGAAACTGAGGCATCCCAAGAGGCAAGCACCTTTGTGACAGAGAGGGGGATGGAACGAAGGTCTGGGGGGCCCAGATGGGGAAGGTGGTGGAAGGTATTCGGCCTTAGGTGATACACACGCCCGGGTTCAAGTCTCCCCAGCAAGTCTGCTGAGAAGAAGTTAGACGGGCTTGGGCAAGGCAAGCTCTTCAGGCTTCGTCCTGAAATGCGAGGAACAACAGCTGCTTCCCGGAGTCGTAGTGAGATGAGGTGGCGTCACATGAGTGCAAATGCCAGCACCTAGTAGGTGCTCAGGAAACGTGCACCCCGGACCGTCCTGCTTCCTCCCTGAGAAATCAGTGTGATGGGTGAGGCTGCCAATCAGGTCCACACTGGACACTTTCCATGACAGTGGTTTGTGGACTTTCTCCTCTTGGTAAAATGTTACATAGTTGTTAGGCCACGTGTCACACCTCTCTGGACTGAGATAACGTGTGGTGAAGGGGGACCAGGTTCCCATCGTCCAGCTGGGGACAGTGGTCCTGCCTTCCCTGCCCAGGGGAGCTGTCAGGAGGAAGGGGGAGGGGAGAGAGAGCTGCATTCTTGTCACAAGCATTTTCTGGCGGGAGGGACAAGTGTGTGTCAAGTGCCTACTTGGGCCCCCAGCACTGTGCACACCTAGCACGGCCTCTCCTGGGCTCTACCCCACAGCCTAAGTAAGATTTCCCCGTCGTTCACTTGAGGAAATGGCGGCCCAGGAGGATAAGCGACCTGCCCGAGATCACACCCTGACTGAGGGGCAGAGCCAGGGTCCAGACCATGGTCTCGGTACCCCGCAAGCCTGTCACAACGTGTGGCCCCTGCGGCCAGAAACCCAGCTTGAGTTGGCAACGGCCTGACACACCGTCTTGCCCAATCTCCCAGCTTGAGGCTGAGGAAACAGGTGCTCAGAGAACTCAGGGCAGCAAGTGTGGAGGAGCTGGAATCAAGGGGCTGCGCCCCGCCTGGGGTGGGGTGGCCTGCAGGCGAGCGGGTGACCCTGGGGCATTGACCACAGGCTCCCTGACTCAGGGACCAGCATCACTGTGAGTGGGAGGTGAGGTACAGGCGGCTTCTGCAGTCAGAGCAGATCCGCCATCCGGCCAGAGAAGCACCTCCTGTGTGCCAGGCCCTGGGGGCACAGAGCAGAACAGCACACCCCCGGGCCCTCTGGGCGGTGGATGACAGCAGCCCCACAGCGGGGGACACAGGGGCTCAGGGGGGTGGCTTGCCCAAGGCCACACTGGGCTTGGCGGCAGAGCCGGGGCAAGAGCCCAGCCCACCCCTGGTGGAGGGAAGAGGGCTCCAGCAGCGAGGAGGGGACGGGCCACGGCTGCGCCAGTGTCCAAACGGGGACACTTCTGAGAGTCAAAGTGACGGCTATTCAGAATGACACTAGGACAACGGGCGTAAACCCAGCTGTCCCAGGCAAACTGGGACACGTGGTCACGTGAGCCACGAGCCTCTTATGTGAGAGGAGATTTAGTCACTGGATGGTCATGTCAGCCCTGAAAGGTGGTTGTTAGTATTACATGTCCATCTGACAGGCTCAGGGGGTACTAAAACCTGTTCAGAATCCCCAGGCCAACAGGCAGCTGCAAAAGAGGGCGAGCAGGCAGAGTCTGGGTACCGAGAAAAGGGAGGAAACAGCAGGCGAGCAGTCAGCTGGTCCGGCCACCTCCGGAGGGCTTGTGGTGGCTTCCGTCCATTGCGACTGGGCAAGCTGGGGACTCTTACAGACGTTTAATATTCCCTGCAGAGGAGGAGCCCGGGGCAGCCCAGGACGGCAGAGGGCTCCGTGGGATGGGGACGGGCAGAGGAGGGGTGTTGCACAGCCAGGAGGCCCCCCGTTCCTGGAGTTTCAGGGAAGCCAGAAGGAACCACCGCATGCGGCTTGGCCTCGCTGGGTGGTGGCCTCTCTGGGAGGGAAGCCCTCAGGTTCCTTCCTTCTTTTTCTAAGTAGGTTCGAAAGCAGCCGGTCCAGGGTCTGAGAGCCAGGAGGGCGCCAAAGGGGAGCAGCAACCTCAGTGAGGGCAGAGAAAGGCAGTGCCCCAAACTGGATGGGACGAGGACAGAGACAGGGAGAGGTCTGCAGGCCAACCTGGGCAGACCCGGTCAGACCCGGCCACGGGAGGCCACGCCAGCCCCTCCCGCTACAGGGCCGTGAGGATCCCGGGCATCTGCTGAGGCCCGTCCACAGTCCCCCCCTCAATTCTGGGGCCCGGGTTCCCTGCTCCCCTTGCTTCACCTCCCAGCCTTCTGCTTTCTAACAGGACGTGTCTTCCTCTTTCTATGTTTCCCCCCTTGGCCCGTACCCAGCAATCCCCAGCCCAGAGTCAGGGTGACTTTCAGGAAACTGCCATTGTGAAAAAACCAAACCACTCCCAACTGGCTGTCTCTAACCACCTGGAGTGAGGTGTCTGTGATCTGGGCAGGCGGGGCAGCCAAGCTGTCAGGAGGACCCTGACTACCCCAGGAGTAAGAGCCTGCAGACATTGCAGCCACCTCCCCGGACTGCCACCCTCACACACACACACACACACACACACACACACACACACACACACACACACACACACACACACACACACACACACACACACACACACACACACACAGCTGAAGGAGCTCCAGGGCAGGGTGCAAAGACTCCCTGCTGAAGTGAGATTAAGTACCAATAACAGTTTCCATTTATTCACCTGTTGAGCCCTCAGGACTTGCCAGGCATTTTATATACACTATCATTAACTGAATTGCAACTCTATAAAATACGCCTCACTTGGTAGAGGGCATGTATATGTATACCCATTTTATAGATGGTAAAAATGAGGCTCCGAGACATGAACTGAGGTGCCCAAGGCCACAGAGCTGATACAAAAGCCAGCAGGCGTTCACAACTGTGAGGTCTGTTTGTATCAGAGAGAACTTCCCACCTGTGTTCAGACCCCAAGCACTCTTACACGCACCCAGCGGTGTCTGCTGTAAAGGCACAAGGATAACTTGCAGCTTTCAGATGCATTACTCCTCAGACTGTCACATTCCACACGTCTCTGGTCACAAAAACTGCCTTCACTTGACCTGCCAGATTTCAGACCCTCCCAAGAAACAGCCCCTCAGTGGTTTTCTGGTTCCGCCCCTCAGCTTGAGTCCAGCAGGTAGTGGACTATCTACAGGGCTGTCTACAGGGCACAGGACAGCCCACCCCCTGCAACAAAGAGTTGTCTGACCCAGAATGTTGACAGTGCTCAGCTTGAGACACCCTAGATTAGAGGAAAGCAAAAAGGAAGCAAGGAGGGTGGTAAGCCTGGCAGGAGAAGCAGGAAACCTGAAGTAGGGCATCAGCTATGAAAATGCAGAGATCCATGCCAGCAGGATTGCTGATGGATTAGACGTGGGGAGAAATGGGATCAGCCTTCGAGTTCCAGCCATTCTGCTCCCATGATGCCTCTCACTTCCATTCTCTCCTTTTCACTCCCACTGCCCTCTTACATGGATGATTGCATTAGCTTCCCAACTTGTCTCTCAGCCTCCAGGGACACCCTTCTTCACTCCATGACAATGCCAGAGTGATCTCTCTAAAGCTCAGCTTTGGTCAGGTCACACCCTCGCTCTACAACCTTCCATGGCTCCCCAAACCCAGGGAAATGAACTGACAATATGCCCGCTCAGCATCTAAGTCCTCCCCACCCTTCCTCACTCATCCCCAATTCCACATCCCTCGTGGCACACACTTTGGGTTGCTTATCCAAAATGCATCTCCCCATCTTCCTAGCTAACAGAACCCAAATGTTGTTTGATAGTCTATTCTCTTCTACACACATGCTTCCCTAAACTAGTCCTCTTGCGGGTAAGCAGGAGATAAAATTCTGGCCTTGGAAACATGCAGAGGAAAAGAGGAGTGGCAACTTCTAGGGAAGGTTTCTTTGCTGATCAGTAGACATTCATGTGAAGACACAGAAACAGTCCCCCGTCCTCTGCTAGACACTGTCATGTCTGTACTAGGTCCCTGAATTACCAGCAGCCCTCCTGCGGTGAAGAGCCGTGGCCAAGGCAAACCCTGTGAGATGACGGTGGCAGAACAGGGAAGGGAAAGAACAGGGGTCCCTGGCCAGGCAGTCGAGGCACCATATTGGCCAACCTGGACACTCCCTACTTCGGGGCTTCTTCTGTATGAAAGGACTTGAGGTTGTCTGTTGCTTATAGCCAGACATCCTGATAGAAAATCACTGACTCCAAACCCAACTCTGCCCTGGGTTCTAAATTCATACTCTGCTCTCCCACTTCTGTGCCATCATTCGTGCTGTTCCCTCTGCCCATTTGCGGGAATCTTATCCTTCCCTTAAGGACCAACTCAAATGTCACCTCTTATAGGATTCCTCCCAGGAACTCACTGACCAGAAGCCGCATCTCTGTCACCTGCCCTTGACCTGCAGCTTCACTCTAGCGCCCATCACTCTGTGCCTCTCGCTGGAGTCCTTTGCCTTAAGTCTGGGGCCCACTGCTAGACTGTAAGCTCCTAGACGGTAGAACCCATGCGTTATTTATACTAGGACATCTCCCTGCATCCTGAGGGGTATCTACCTACCACTTTCTCAGCTTCTGACAGTCCTTATTCCCAACTATATTTGTCTCCTATTTTTACTGTAACAAATCACCACAGACTTACCAGCTTAAACCAACACAAATTTATTCTATTACAGTTCCAGGAGTCAGAAGTCCAAAATGGGCTTCAAGGGGCTAAACGAGCGGGATCCTGTTCCTTCCTGGAAATTCGAGGAAAGAATCCATCTGCTTGCCTTTTCCAGCTTCGGAAGCCACCTGCACTCCTTGGCCCATGGCCTCTTTCTTCCTCCACCCTCAAAGCCAGCAATCGCATCAGCCCAACCTCTGCATCCATCATCACCTCTCCTTCTCTGCCTCTGACCCTCCTGCCTCCCTATTCTAAGGACACTTGTGATTATATCAGGCCCTCCGGATAATCCAGGATAATCTCCCATCTCAAGAGCCTTCACTTAATCACATCTGCAAAGTCCCTTTGCCAGGTGAGGCAACATACTCACAAATTCCAGGAATTAGGATGTGGACATTTGGGAGAGGGAGTGTTACGATGTCAAATGCACCCACTAGAGGCCTTAACGAAGCCACCAGGAATTCATTAGAAGGGCAGTAGGTAAACAGCATCATCAGGATGAGGATAGAGATCTCAGGGCCAACACAAGCTCCCAGTTATCACCCTACAAGTTTCCAATTTGACATTTCTTGGTATTTAGGCAAGTAGAGCCTCGTCAGGTGGAGGTCATAAAAGACTTGAACCAGAATTGGGAAAAATAAGACAAAAGGGAGCTGAGGGACAAGAGAAAGGATGCTAAGTCCCTGGTGCTTAGACTTAAAGATTTGCGACCCATCATGTCCAGAACAGAAGTGGTCCTAACCCCAGGGCTGGGTCTCAGGGGCCCCAGGAGAAGGAAAAGCCAAGACATAGAGGCTGGAAACTCGATAGGGCCCGTGACATTTAAAACTTGCCTATCCTCCAGCTCATAACCCCAAAGCCTGGCTTTCTGTTATCAAATAAATAAGGCCACCATGAGGCATTCGTTGGCTGGTGACAAGTTATTCATACTTTGGTAGAAGTTTTCTGGTAAGTAAGGACCATAGCCCAGGGCTTCCCTGGTAGCGCAGTGGTTAAGAATCTGCCTGCCAACGCAGGGGACACGGGTTCGAGCCCTGGTCCGGGAAGATCCCACATGCCACGGAGCAACTAAGCCCACGCGCCACAACTACTGAGCCTGCGCTCTAGAGCCCGTGTTCTGCAACAAGAGAAGCCACCACAACGAGAAGCCCGCGCACCGCAACGAAGAGTAGCCCCCGCTCGCCGCAACTAGAGAAAGCCCACGCGCAGCAACGAAGACCCAACGCAGCCAAAAATAAATTAATTAATTAAAAAAGAAAAAAAAAGAACCATAGCCCAAAGAAGAAATCTCATGTGGTGGAAATTCAGTACCATGACAGGCTGGTGGAAGGGTCATTTTGCTGCCCCAAGATGGCATGTGAGGTCGTGAAGCTCCACGTCAGTTGCCTGGTCAGGACTAACGTCTGGTCCCCTCTTGGCACTCTTGGGTCTTTGGACTTCTCTGAAGCCACTTCCAGGGCTGTGTGCCCGGCAGACATGGTGGTCGCCTCCCCTGAATGGACCCCAGCAAGGGCAGGTAGCTGCACCCTGAGAAGGCCCCTCTGTCCGTTGAAAAGAGAGGGAGAGACCGTAAGTAGCAGTTTACAAAACTCAACAGTGGTTACCATCAAAATAATCAAAGGCAAAACACATTGCCTCCAATTCCCCTTTGAAGCTATTTCACAAACTGAATTCCTTTCCTTTGACCACCTTTCCCAATCCTCACATATTTACCTTGCAGGGGAGGCTGGTACCCACCCCCCCATGGTGGTGTCCACTCAACACCTCCCCCTTGAGCACCTCCACACGACCTTCAGCTCACCTCCAGGACCAGTAGCACCTTCAACAGACCACGGGTTCCAGCAAGTGAGCCGAAATTCTCACAATCACCGTCTGAGGAGGCCATTGGGCTCCCGTTTTACAGATGAGAAAACTGAAGCTCCGAAAATTTAAGGGACTTGCCCAGAGTTCACAACCAGCTAATGAAGAACCGGGCTGGTGGGCTTCCCTGGTGGCGCAGTGGTTGAGAGTCCACCTGCCGATGCAGGGGACGCGGGTTCGTGCCTCCGTCCGGGAAGATCCCACATGCCGCGGAGCGGCTGGGCCCGTGAGCCATGGCCGCTGCGCCTGCGCGTCCGGAGCCTGTGCTCCGCAACGGGAGGGGCCACAACAGTGAGAGGCCCGCGTACCGCAAAAAAAAAAGAACCGGGCTGGTATTCAAGTCCAGGCCTCCAAGCCCAGGGCTCTGTCACCACATGAAGAGTCCCCAGACTTTTGGCCTCAGGCCCTCTTTAGTGTCTTAACAATCACCGAGGCCCCCGGTGAGCTTTCATTTTTGTGGATTCTATCTACTGATATTTGCTCCATTAGAAATTAAAACTTAAAAATTTTTCATCTTTATTAATTCACCTAAAATAACAAGAAACCCATTTCACTTTAACATAAATAATACCTTTTCATGAAAAATAACCCTATTTTCCAAAACAAGACAAGAATTACTGAGAAGGGTGGCACTGTTTTACATCTGGCCAACCTCTTTAATGCTGAGCTTAAGAGAAGACAGCTGAGCTTCCGCCTCTGCTCCTACATTCAGGATTGCGCAATACGCTGTTTGGATTAAAGTCTATAGGGAAAATCCTAGGATCTTACAGAACTCCTGCAAGGGTCCCGAACCAGACTTTGAGAATCACCACGCTACAACGTACTACCTCATTTCTGATGCTCCAAACCCAAGTTTCTAAATGTGTCCTTTGCACAAAACAGATGCTTAACGTGTTTGTTGAGTGAATAAATGAGCAAGTCCAGGGCAAAGCTGGGGGAGGAAAAGGTCGAGTCTTAGGTCAAAAGTCATCCGTGAGCTTCCATTATTGAGGCTCTGCCTTCATGGGGTGGAAGGGGAGAAAGAGCCCCTACGCTGGGGCTGCTGTGAAAGGTTGTATAGGTTGTGGACTCTTCAAGAGCGTCTGAGAGGGTGTGCGGAGGCGGGAATCCAGCCCAGGTTCTGTTCACCAAGCCTTGTGCCCTGTGACAGGGCTAAGGAAGGGATGCATTTTCCTAATCTGTCCAGTGCTGCGGGGAGTGCTAGCAGCAGCCCAGGACTCACCCCGTAAGTATGAGTCTCCCAAACACATCTGGGTGCAGTGAGGGACAGGCAAACCCCAAATTCTTAGAAAGGGTGCCAAGAGATGCTGCAGCCACCCATGGGTTGAGCCAGAGACTGGACACAAATCCTCATTTCCGTGCCTCTTACACAGCCTGGACCTGCCTTTGGACCAACCACAAACCCAGACAGCAAGGGGCCCTAGCAGGCCGCCCCATGGATTGGCGCCTACTGTATATATGCCGCCCTAAACCCTGGGAAAGGACATCAAAGAAAGGCAGCACGGTCTGCTAATCTTTACTGTATTGCGGTGGTTCTCAGTCCTGGGGTATTTTGTCCCTTGGAGGACATTTGCCAACGTCTGGAAACATGTTTAGTTGTCACAGTGGGTGGGGGTAAGAGCGCTACTGGCATTTAGCAAGTGGAGCCCAGGGATGCTACTCAGCATCTTACAACGCACAGGACAGCCCCACACAGCCAAGAGTATCTAGCCCCAAATGGGAATAGTGCTGCACCCTAGTGCAATGACAAAACTATGCGCTCTAAACTCAAAGGTCCTAGGTTCAAATCTCAGCTCGGCCACTTTGTAATTCTGAAATTCTGGGCAGGTAAGCGGCTTTCCTCTTGTGTAAAACGAAGGGAATAACACCTAACCTGCCAGATTGTTGTGAGGATCAAATGAGGGAGGGGGGTTGCTTCAACTTGCCAAAGGAGGGCAGTGATCTCAACCTCTGACTCAACCAAGCTAGGAGTGATAGCGACAGTAACAATAACCCTTATGTCTGTGTCTGCCACCGGCTGGCGCTCTGCTGGCGGTCAGGTGAATGACATCGGTCTCTGCTTCCTTTCAGGAAGCTCAGAGCCCAGCAGTCAAGTCAAAGTTCCACAGTTGCAGCTATTTAAGTTGATATGCATGTGAACAGAGACTGGAATGTTCAAAAATAAGAGGGCTGATGGGTGGAGAGGTTTTTTTCTCTATTTTCCAAAAAAAGAAATCTTTGGTGTTATTTTTATGTTGTTTTCCCATCAAAAGGAGAAAGGGGGAGGGGAAGTGAACTCAACTGGTTTTGAAAAAATAAAACATGTAAATGACTGAAACTGAACACATGTGCCCTTCCTTGTAGGCCTTAGGAGCAGCCTGGGCTTAACTCTAATTTCCTCACACCGAATCATTTTCTAGTGTGTGATTGATACTTGACTGGCTCGTTTGTAAAGTGAAGAACAGTCCTCTCCTTTATTTGTCTTCTCTGAGCAACTGCACCTTCATACTGTGTAAAGCAGGACCCACCTGCAGAAGCCAAATGCCCTCTAAGCGCTGATGGGTAGCAGGAGTGTGTGGTGGGTGGGGGCAACCAGAGAAGGCTTCCTGGAGGAGGCAAGGTTTGGGCCACTTTTGTGAAAGCAGCCATCAGTGGGGAGGAGAGAAGGCGAGCTGAGAGCCAGAATGACATATGCAAAGGCTCAAGGACAAAAGCCCCAAAATGACCAGCCCTGGTGGGGGGAGGGGGAGGCCTTGGAAAGATACTCGGAGCCCCCCAACCCTTGCACCCCCGGGGCTGCTTGGCCTCCAGAGCGCTCAGGTGGAAAAGCCAGTGGGCCAGGTAGAAATGAGTCACAAAGCTTTCATCACCTCAGTGCCCTTCAGTCTCTGCCTGGCCTGCTGCTGGGAAGCTGGGAGCCCACCTTCTCACACACAGTCTCCCACACCCACCTGCGCCAGGAGGCCCAGCCCCGGCTGATTCTCCACCCACCCCCATGCCCCAGGACGCCCTGGGTTTTCCTCTGCCCTCCAGGTCCCACATAAACCCCAAACTGTGGCATCCTGAACAATGAACTTCCCCTCTCTGAGTCTCAGCTTCCTCGTGTTGAGAATGCGGTTGATGACATCCACGTTCTAGGGTTCCTCGATGGAACCATGAGGACAGGCCTGACAGCCTGCCTCACACTCACTTCTTCTTAAGAAGGGGTGCATCCAGCCCCAGCTCCCATACCTCACCCCTCCCGGCTGTCTCCTCTGCGGGCCTCTGCCCTGAAGGGGCCAAACGCACCCCCTACCCACCCCACAAGCTCTTTTGAGAAACCCTGCCTGAAACACAAACACAGAGGGACCTGCACCTTAAAGCTGAACACGAGAGCAAGTTTTTGATCAAGACAGGGATGGGGGAGCAGACACTGAGCATCCCTCCCCTCCTTGTTAAACCCCACTCCTCATATACATTCACACAGGTTATAACAAAAATCCCCTCGGCCAGGCACCAACTAAGTGCTGGGTGCCGTGCTGGGCATTTACACGCAGCAGCGCACGTGTCCTGAAAGGACGAAGCAGACGCACATGGAAACCAGAGCTTAGAAAAGGCAAGCAGCTTGCCAAGAACTCCGTGACTGCATGATGTCTGAACAAAAAGGTCGTGTTCCTTCTGCTGGACCACCTTCCCAACTACCCTCTTACCTCCACTGCAACCCGTCCCCACCGCATTTCAGTCTCCCATTTGGGGCAGCGCTGGAGTTGGGCCGATCCACACCCGCACCCACCTCCTTCTCCCACGTCCTCCTCTAGTAGATAGGTGGGAAAACCAAATAATCAACTTCCCCGTCTCCCTTGCTGTGAAGGGGTTACCATATGGCACAGTCGTGACGGGTGAAATATAAGCAGAAGTTTGCTGGGAAGTGAGGATGCATCTGGGAAAGTTTATGACTTTCCTAATAAAAAGTAAACAGCCCCAGCTGGTGTGATCTCTTGCTCCTTCCTCCTGCCTGGCCAATGGGCACGATGCCCACCTCGTACCCAGAAGGCTGAAAGTCCACACACCGAGATGGCAGAGCGCGAAGATCAGAAAAGCCTGGACCTGGATGACACCGTTGAGTTTCTGTACCACCTCTTGCCCGCCCACCTCCAGACTTCTTGTTCCGTGAGAAAAATAATCCCCTTATTGAAGCTGCTATGGGTTGAGTTTTCTGTTACCTGTTGCCCAACACACTGTTAATACACTATTCGAGTCATAATCCTACACTCCAGCCAAAACACATATATACCCCCAGGCCCCACCCTAGCACCATCCCTTGATACTACTGACCCACATAATCACTCTCCCGCTTCCCACAATACACCAAACAGCCCACCCTAACCCCAGCACCCAGTACACGCACACACCCTTAAATCACATGCCTTTCTCCACAGGGAGCTGAACAGCTCGTCCCATCATCCACTCCCCTCCTCCGCCTTCCCACCATTCAGCCTGCGGTAATCACCTCTTCCCTCACCATCCCCAGCCCCCAAGCTTTATAAACTGCTTTATAAACTTCCCATCATTCAGCTGCTCTGGGAAGAGAAATGCTTTCTCCCAAAGGCCAATGGAGAGTCTAAGCACGTTTGTATTTTCTGAGTTAGGACAGGTTTCTTTATCTATCTGAGATCATGCACCCCTCCTGCAGGGCAGAGAAATTCTCCTCTGTGGGGAAAAAACAAACAAACAAAAAAAACTTTTGCCTTCTCTTTAAGAACTTTATTTCAAAACACCGGACCATGTCGATCATTTGACAAACATGGTGTTGGGCAATGCCTCCAGGGTCCAAGAGAGACTCTCAGGGAACATCCCTCCATCACGGTGAGCAACCTGAGTTGCAAAGGGCTTTGAAGTAGCTGAGTGGCTCACTCGCTTTGATGGGGAACGGACGAATGGGGGAAAGAGGAGGAAGAGTCCAAACCCCCAGACACAGCACCCTGTTCTGCAAGGCCACCGCCCCAAAGATGGCAGGATTTGCTACTGCCCTTGGGGTGCAATGGCAAGAGGTTGGTGGCAAGCCCACCTGCCCGCAGCATTTCACCCCTGGACACCCCATCCCTTCCAATCCACATCCTGAACTTCTACCCACCTACAGCGCAGTCTTGTCACCCACCCACAGCTCTGATTGCTAAGAGAGAACTGGCCTGCAGGCACAGACCCAGGCCAGAAAGCCCCAAAGAGGGGGCCAGAGACCAGGACAGCACCAGGGCAGGATCCCTGTGCCATCGCTTCCGAGTTACATGGTCTTGGGCAAGTTACTAACTTTCTGTCTCAGCTGTGTATCACTGTAAAATCTGGATATTAATAGTATCTACCTCCTAAGACTGCTTTGCAGATTCAAAGAGATTATATAAAACACTGAGAAGAGCACCTGGTGCATGTGGGCATTTAGGTACGGCGACAGGGGACAGGCATTCAGTAGCAGAAATGTCTCACCTCCCCCCGAGACATCTGCCTTCACCCTCCTGAAAGCTGAGATAGGCAAATGGCTGGGGAGTTGGAGATCCCGGGTTAAAAGGTCTTGCCCAGTTATAATCTCAATCCACGGAGTAAAGACAGAAAAAGTGTATAAATGAAAGCTGACGCCAGGATTTCTCTGAAGGAGAGAGCTGTTTTTGTTTGGGGTGTGTGAGGAGGGGGGAATTATAAATACCTTGATGGGTACTTGCGAGGCAGGGTGAGCCTGGGAGGGGATTTGCAGGGGAAGACCAGTAAGAGAGAGGTGTTTTGCCTTAGAAATAGTAAGACTTGGGAGCGAGCAGGGGATGGGGGGGTGGGGGACAGGGGAGAAGACGGGGCTCCTCCCTGTGAGCCCCAGCAGATCTTCAAGAGCATCTCCTAAAGTTTCAAGATCTTGGGGATTTGGGGGGTACGGAGCAAAGAGCTGGTCTAAGACTCACACTGAGGATGACGAGGTACAGGATGGAGACTCCACCTGGAAGTAAGAGAAGTTGGGGGAAAGCTCTGCATTGCCACCGGCAGAGGGAACAGAGGATTTGTAAACTGGAAGACCAAAACAGCAAGGTGTGCGCGACTGGCTCTCAGGACGGAAAACTGCATTTGGAATTTGGAGAAACGGAGGCAGAATCCAAGGGGCTGGGGAGATGGACCATGAAGAAGCATGAAGCTTTCTTCCCCAGGGCACCCATCCTTAAAAGGACCATTCCACATCCACGTGGGATTTCCCAATCACCCTTTTTCTCTGCTCTTTGCCAGAAACCCAGGCCCCAAGGATTCCAAAAACAGAGAGATGGCCCCAAATTTGGCCTGGGGGAAGGGATCGGCCCCTTCCTGAGACCATCACCCAAGGCCATCCCTGTTGCAATGGTGGTCTCGTAACAATCGCTTACAAACCCGGTTAGGCAAGTTGCTTTTGCGTGATGGGACTATCTTGAGTAAATAGCATCCTATGTCCCCTGCTGGTCACTTGCTCAAGACATTGCTGGACATTGCATTAGAGTCACTGACACACGGAGTTTTGAAAATGAAAACAGGCCCTCTGGCTTCTGATCAGATAGCATTTAACTCATTCATGATTGCGCCAGGGTTTCCCAAGGCTCTGGGGCCATAGAATGGATATTGCTACAGCACAGTCAGAGGTTGGTGGGGACAGCTGGAGCCTCAGGCCACCTACAGGATGAGGCTTCCACAGGTGAACAGGCCAGTTGGGGTCTGCATCACCTTGGCCCCAGTAGCCCCCATGTGGGCCTCCTCTGGGCTGTTTAGCATGTTGGGCTAAACCTGGGAGCCAGGTTCAAACCCCAGGGGGTTAGGGGTAAGTTTTGTTCCAGTCCATCAGTTTTGCCCCTTATTCTGGGGACCTGTCCTGATGATAGAAATCCTGAGTTGAAAGGGGTGGATAAGATGTATCTCAGGCATCTATTGTTATGTAACAAATCAGGCCAAAACATGGCAGCTTGTAACAATGACTGATGATTTCTCACGCTTCTGCTGGTCGGCTAGACACCTCCTCTGTTGGTTTTGTCTGGGTCCACACTGAATGGCCAGTGGAGTGGAAGGTCCAAGATGGTCTTCCTGATGGAAGAGCATGAGTCTGCAAGATGGTGCTGGCTGTTGTCTGGGGCACCTCATTTCTCCTCCGTGTGGCCTCCCATCCTCCAGTCGGTGAACTGGCTGCCTTACACGGGGGTTCTCAGGGGAGCATCCCAAGGGATGAAGGTGAAAGCCACAAAGCATCCAGATGCCTGGGCTCCAGAGCTCACACAACCGCACTTCCGCCACGTTCTGCTGGTCAAAGCGACTCCCCAAAACCAGCTCAGGTTCAAGGAATCGCGAAATAGACCCTTCCTCTTGATGGGAGTTGCTGCAAAATCTGTTTTTCAATCTACCACAAGGTGAGAAAATATTGGGTTGGTCAAAAATTTCACTTGGGTTTTTCCATACGATGGTACGGAAAAACCCAAATGAACTTTTTGGCCAACCCAATATAAACGGCTCCATGGAAAAATTTCCTCACCATTAGAAAATAGTTTGGCAAAGTTATATTTTCTGAATCAAAAATCCAGATTCCCAGACTGGCAACTTTCCTCTGATCCGTGAGTGCGCGTGCAGAGGTAAGTCAACAGGCTCACATCAAGGGCGGCGTTTCTCTGCCCTGGCTGAACGTGAAAGTCCCTTGAGAGGCGTTTCCAAACCCCAAATTCCTGGGCCACACCTAAGACCTGCTAAATAAGAACTCATTAGGGGTGGGGCAGTGGGAGGGTTAGGCCTGGTGATCTGCATTTTCAAAAGTTCTCCCAGTGATTCTGATCCACAGTCAGGGTAAAGAACTGACGAATTAGCTAACAAGCTTTTAGGGAAAAAAGATCAAGGAAGGAACTCTAGAAATATGGGCTATGAGCCTATCGTTTATAGAGAGGCTTCTGGTTAATCCAACCTAACATGTCATTGCCGGGGCTACTGGACTCTAACTCGAGGGTCTGGAGTGAACAAGACTCAGCCCCTGCTCCCATATTAGAGCCATCATGCACTGTGTGCCAAGCCCTATTCTGTAGACCTTCCGTGCATTACCTCCTTCAGTCTCCACAGCTCCATGGGGTGGGTATTGCCACAAGCCCCAGCTTACAAACTGGGGAACGGAGGCTCAGAGCAGTCGCATAATTTGAACCCAGTCACACAGCCAATAAAGAGGTAGAGTTGGAATTCTCCAGCCCACCTGGCTTCAGAGTCCATGCCCTTAACCTCTAGACCACCTGCCTCACTCAGAGCACACCATCCGGGGGGAGCACCCCGGGCAGGGAAAGGAAGGGGCCAGGAGGTAGGGGGTCTCTGTTTCTCCGGTCCACTGGCCCTTTTTAAACCAGTGGCTCTCAACTCGAGCTGCACATTAGAACCACCTGGGAGGCTCTTTCACAATAGGGAGGTCCTGCCCCCAAATATTGTATTCTCTGCTCTCGGCGGTGCCCAGTTATGGAAGTTTTTGAAAAACTCCACGAGGAAATTCTAGTGCACAGCCAGAGGTGAGGTAAGGACAGATGCTCTGCAGCTGGGCTAGAATCCCTGCTTCTCAGCAGGGAGGATGGCGGCCCCAGTGTTGGTGACACTTGTGACCACCATATCTCACCAACTTCCAAGAAATCTAACAAGCTTAAGCCAGAAGGGGCCCCTCCCGATCAACCAGACAGATGGTCCCAACCTTGGCCAAGCATTGGCAACAAACGGGTAGCTGGGAAATTATCCTGATGCCCCACGCAGATATTCTGACTGAGTTGGTCTGGGAAGGGGTGGGACGTCTGTGTCTTTATACCCGTCCCCCAAGTGGATTCTAATGTGTAGCTGGTTTGGAACTACTGATCCAGCCCCAGATGCTCAGTTCATAGATGAAGAAAACAAGGCTCAGAGAGAAGTGACTTGCCCAAAGTCACGCAGCATGCTTGCTCCAGAGGCCGGACTAGAGCCCAAATGTCTGGCCAGCACTATTTCTATGTTGTAGCCCATAGAGTTTGCAGAAGTATTTCACATACATTACCTAGTCGGTCTATAGCTTGCCACACAGTGTTGCTTCCTGCCACCATCCTCTCATTTCACAGAAGATGAAACCAGGGCCCAGAGAAGGAAAGTGACCACCTGCCAAAGCCCCACAGTGACAGAAACCAGATAAGAACTCTTGTCTCAGGTCGGGGATGTGGCCGCACCTCTGGTGCCCACAGCCGGTCTCCTGCCGACCAAGGTCCACAAGCATGTGGGGTTCTCCTGAGACTCTACACCATTAGCTGAGTCTGGACACCCCCACTCCCCGCACCCAGGACAGGCTGTGCAGGAATCTCCTGGTGGAAGTTGCCAGTCGCACTGGCAGCTCTACTCAATGATAATCCCTTACCCACTGTTCTGAGCTTCCCTATTTACAACACACGTTTGCCTCTATTGTCTCTGACGTGTATTCATGACAGTCCCTATTCTACCAAAGGGCAGACTGAAGCTCAGGGAGCTTTTAAGACTTTGCCCCAGAACCAAAGCTACACCCAGACCCAGAACCAGCTCTGTGGGCTCCCAGTCCAGTGCTCTGTCCACCTGAGGCCAGTCCGTGGGGTCTGGGCATGGGACCTCCTGCTTTGGGCTTCATGGAAGTGTTTTCCGCCTGCCTGGACAGAGGGCCAGCAGAGCTTATAACCAGGGGTCAGGAGGGGGAGGGGGAAGGGGGGTGCAGGGCAGGTGCCCTGGTTTGACCAGTTCTGGTTTCTGGTTATCTGTTGCCGAAAGACAGATGTTCACCAAAGTGGTAGGTGCAGAAAGCAGACCTCACTTCTCACTTTAGATGAAGCCCAAAGCAAGCAGGTGGTTTTGACTTTCCTCCTTTCTTCTCACCTAATCATTTGAGGATGAGGGACATCGAAGCCTGCTTTCTCCCTGTGTCCTCACTTCCTGACAGTGGCCAGACACAGGGGGTCGGGGCTTCAGGAAGGGCACAGGATAGGTGGCAATTTATTTTACTTATAAGCACTGATGTGACCCTACTCTAAGTGCTCTGAAATTAACTCATTTCAATCCTCAAAATAACCCAAGAAGAGGATATCATCCCCACTTCAGAGATTAGGAAATAAGGTACAGAGAGGTTCACTGACTTGCCCAACGGCACACAGCTAGGAAGAAACGGAGCTGGGATTGGAACCCAAGCAGCCTGGCTCCAGAGCCATCATAACTGACTATGGTTTACTGTGCAACGTCGGCCTGGGTATCTGGCCTAGGACAGTCTCTCCAGGAAGGTTCTAAGCACAGCGCAAAGCAAGACCTTACACCCTGCTGGCTCTTCAATCCGTATGAAGACAGCATGAGGACTCCCCATTTCCCGGGGGGTGCTGTAGAGCATGCAAGCCCACACGGATGCCCATTTCAGGCCCTGGCTGTGCCCTTCACCCTCCTCACGTGACTGCTGTGATCAGAGTCTGCAACCCCAGTGGTTGGTATGATAATTCCCATTGTACAGGAAGGAGCCCTGAGGCTGGGGGAGGATATAAGTCACTTGTTCAAAGGTACAAAGTTAATAAATGGCAGAGCTTGGAGTTCGACCTTCACCTTCTGCCCCTCACTCCATCTGATGCTTTCCAAGACCCCTCGGAAGGATTCAGCGGGAACTGTGCTCACCATAATGGGAAAACTAAGGTGCAAAGTTATGTGATCGGTACGAAAGTCCAGGCCTCTTAGCTGCTGAGAGGGCCCTCTGCCACCTCCCGCTGCCACCATTGGTCTGTGTGTGTTGTTGCCATTTCAGTAACCCCATTTCTGGGATGTGGGAGCACATGTTAACCTGCTTGGTGTAGGGTTCAGCAAACGGCCTAACGGACACGTGGTCTTAAAGGGAACAGGTCAGGTCTTGCCTGGCAGCTAGGTTAAGGCCTGAGAGCCCTTCCTGCCCCTCTCAGGATGTCCAGAGGACCCGTTCCACCCTCCTGGGTGGATGGTGGGACCAGTCACCAAGGGAAGAGGCAGGGCGCAGAGGGTCCTGTTCTAGTGGAGGCAGAGCCTAGCAACGCCAGGCACAGAGTTCTTAGTAATCACAACAGCTAACACGGCTTGAACACTCTGTGCCAGGTGTCACCCTAGGTGCGTTAAGCCTGGCATGACCTGGGCTGTGGGCTCTACCGAGCACTTAGACGTCGGCTGCCCTTGGAAGCAGTGGCATCTGAGGATCACCTGTCACTGCAGCTGGCAGGGCACTTGGCTGTTTCTGGAGGGTCTGCTGGGGTCCAACCACAGCCCTGAGATCCCGGGCCCTGCCCCCCACTCACCCTTTCCCAATCTCCATTTTGCAATCAGTCCGCCTGACCCAGTAAACATCCTCAGCCTGAGGAGAACCCATCTTCCTGACCCTTTTCTATGTGTTTCAAAAAAGAGTCCAGGGGTGTGGCAGAGAGGGCCCCAGCCATCCGTCGGGAGGCCAGGAGAAGGCCCCTGGGTCCTGGCCGGCCACCTGAACACCCCCCACACTGCCAGAGCATCCCGACCAGCCCCGAACCCCACGGAGAAAAGGGAATCACTGGAGAGGAAACTGGGCAGCCGTCTTAGATAGGTATCATTGGCCGTGCCTCTAGGGCACCTTCAGTGAGTAAGTGAAAACCAAATAATTCTATTGAGAAATGGGCAGAGGACTTGAAGAGACATCTGTCCAAAGAAATCGTACGAACGGTCAAGAGGGATGTGAAAAGGTTCTCACTGTTACTAATGAGGGAAATGCAAGTAAAACCACAATGAGATACAACCTCATATGTGTTAGAATGGCTCTTATGAAAAAGACACGAGATAATGGATGCTGGTGAGGGTGTGGAGAAAAGGAAGCCCTCGTGCACCGTTGGTGGGAATGTAAATTGGTACAACCAGTATGGAAAACAGTATGGAGGTTCCTCAAGAAATTAAAAACAGGGGCTTCCCTGGTGACACAGTGGTTGAGAATCTGCCTGCCAATGCAGGGGACACAGGTTCAAGCCCTGGTCTGGGAGGATCCCACATGCCGTGGAGCAACTGGGCCCGTGAGCCACAACTACTGAGCCTGCGCATCTGGAGCCTGTGCTCCGCAACAAGAGAGGCAGCGACAGAGAGAGGCCCGCGCACTGCGATGAAGAGTGGCCCCCACTCACCGCAACTAGAGAAAGCCCTCGCACAGAAACGAAGACCCAACACAGCCCTAAATAAATAAATAAATAAATTTATAAAAAAAAAAAAGAAATTAAAAACAGAACTACCATAGGATCCAACAATTCCACTGCTGACTATATTTCCACTGCTGACATGAACTCATTAACTCGAAGAGCTATCTGCACTCCCATTTCACTGCAGTATATCTAGAATAGACAAGGCATAGAAACAACCTAAGCGTCCGTCAATGGATGAAGGAATAAAGATGTGGTATATATATTCAATGGAATATATTTAGCCATTAAAAAAAGGAAATCCTTCCATTTGCCACATGGGTGAAACTTGAGGGTATTATACTACGTGACACAAGCCCGAGAAAGACAAATACTGCATGATCTCACTCACATGTGGAATCTAAGAAAACCCAAGTCAGAAACAGAACAGACTGATGGTTGCTGGGATAGGGAGGTGGGAAAAAGAGGTGAAAGTGATCAAAAGGTACAAACTTCCAGTTAGAAGACGAATAAGTTCTGGGGATCTAATGCACAGCATGGTGACTGTAGTTAACAATATAGTACTGTACACTTGAAAGTTGCTATGAGAGAGGTCGTAAAAGTTCTTACCATAAAAAAGGTAATTATGTGAGGTGAAGGATGTGTTTACTAACCTTATTCTGGTAAATTTCACATTAGATACATGTATCAAACCACTGCATTGTACACCTTAAACTTACACAATGTTACATGTCAATTATATCATAATAACAGTAGGGAAATTTTCCTTTTGAGAGAGAGAAAGAGAGAGAGAGAGAGAGAGAGAGAGTGTGTGTGTGTGTGTGTGTGTGTGTGTGAGAGAGAGAGAGAGAGAGAGAGAGAGAGAGAGAGAGAAAGTGCGTCCTGGAAGCCGAAGGAAGAAGCATCTCCCGATGGCAGACATGGTCAGCTTCATCAAACGCTGCCTAGTGCCTTGACCCTGTGCCTCTTTTTCTGAGCCGTGTTGCTCCTGAGTCCGTTCAGATAAGCTAGTGACTCCCTTCAATTCTAAGATTCGCTTTTTGTTTTCAAATGCTAACACTGAGGGAATCAGTGTACCCCTTGCAGTCAACATTTGTCCCCACCACACACACCAACCTTGCCAATAAATAAATAAAGAGATAGATAAATAAATAAAGGCTGTTACTAAATCAGAACAGCGTGTTATAATCAATGGCGGGGGAGGGATATGTTGTCATGACAACCAGGAGAGACAGGCACTAAAAGAGAGCCAGAAAGAGATCTACTATTTATTAGACGTCTGCTGTGGACCAAGAACTGTGCTTGAATTACATTTTGTCTCATCAAACAGCAAGAGAGGGAAGAATCTACAAGGGAAGGAGAAACACTTTTCCAGTTTAGCATGATAAAGAATCAGAGCCTTATTCCTGAAAAGCAACAGGCTCTCCAGCTCAAAAAGAGGAAATGCCAAGGTCACCTTGGTTTGCCCATCCCTCACCCTCACTCCCATCCCCCCAAAACACCAAGAAGTGACACTCTCACCAAATTCAGTGTTCTCTCAGAACTTGTAAAAAGCTTTTAATACATAAACACAGCAAATGCTTCCCAAAGTCATAGGTGTTCACAAAAACCAGGAGACACATTTTTAAAATAGGTGGGAGATACACCACTTGGTTTCCTGAGAGCTGTGCTTAAGACTCTTCCCAAAGTTTTGGCTTATTTCCACTTGACTAACTAAGGCACACTGACTTGCTCTTGGGCTGGGTTTGCTCAGATCTCCAAACTGCTATCTTTAAGTAGAAGACTCTCTGGGGTTGGAGCCCCTACGATGAGGGCAGAGATACAGGGAAATGGACTGGGTTTGTTTGGCCAATTTGTAGTTGCTTACTCACTGTAAAATGAAGTCGGTAGTTTCGTGAATGACACTGATCTTTGGTTTTCTCTATCATTTTTTTTATTTTAAAGCTCCAGCATAAGCTGGTGTGTCACTAGTCTTCACAGAACTCTATAGGTGTGGCCAATTCCAGCCATAGAGAACAGGAAATAGAGCCTACACTTTTATTCTCTTCGGAGCTAGAAATAAGATCAAGCCCAGATCAATAGTGAAAACACACTTGCCCTTCTCTGGGATCAAATACCCTACAAGGACTTGTCCTTGGCAAGTTTCTTCTTTTCCCTACTTCCAGGGGGCGGCATTTCCCTCCTGACCTGGGAGGTGTACCTTTTGATCATTATCAAGCCATCTGTCAGCGCCACTCTACCTGGCCCCAGAGCTTCTCCTTCCCGGAGGGCCCATCTCTCCCTCTTCAGCCGTGCCAAGATCATCCCGGAGACGCAGACTGTCGCAGAGAGCAGCTGTGGGGATCAGCCATCTCAGGAACTGGCTGGGGCACCCCAGTTTTCCCAAACAGCACATCGATGAGCACACCGAGGGCTGGGTCCCACAAGGGCTGCCTTCCCACTGCGACTCTCAGGGCCCCATCATCTCTCCCATCTCCCAGTGAAGCAATCTACCTAATTAGCCACATTAATACCCAGGCCACCCGAGGCCACCTGTCTCTACCTGGGGCCCAGGTGCCTGTCACAACGAGCACGTAAATGATTATTCAGCTCCCTTCCAACCAGCTGCACAAAGATAAATGGGGTCTCACTCTGGGATGGCTGCCTAACACCCTGTTCCCCTGGGCTGGTCTCTGTCCCCAGAACAGGTTTTTCCGGAAAGCCGACCCCTGTGCACCACAAGGGTACTGTTCTGACATGGCAGCTGAAATGCCAAAACAGCCCCAGGGATTCTGGACTCTGCTTGGGCTCTGGACATTCTTTGAAAGGCCGTTTTGTTAACCAACATCTTTTGAGCATTTTTGTATGGGCAAGACACTCCCAGGGTTACTGAAATGCTCTAAGCAAGATCCTCTGACCTCTAGTTTCCTACCACTTCATAAAAGAAGTGGTAGGAAACTTTTCGTAAATCTGCAAAGACAAAGGGGTGGGTGGGGAGTAGGGCTAATTTCCTCATAGACTGAGCACGGAGGGAAATGCCACCCCTGAAGGTATCACTCTCCCCATTTTAAAGGCTCAGATTAGTTAAGCAGAACCAGGAAAGGAATTCTCTAATAATTCTCCACGTGACCTAAGGAGATTTACTCTCCCTCTCTGAACCTTTAATCCTGGGCAAATCCAGGACTAGCTAAGTCACTAGCTTAATTCCTCTACCAGTGTCAGTGCAGGTGGGTCTGCCTCCACAGCCCAGATACTACCCAGGGCTCAGCTGGCCCTTCAAGAATGATGTGGATAAAGGTGCCCACAGCCTGCTGGCTCTGCCCCGGGGAGGGAGGGAGGGCATACAACCGTCACAAGCAGTGAGGGACCTTAAAGGGCAGACGGGGACTGGAGGGGCAGGGGGAGGGGAGAGTAAGTTTCATAGGCAACAGAAAAGGCTCAGAGGTGGAGAAACAGGCAAGGTAAATTGAGGTTAGAGGGAGAAAATGGAAGGGACTCTCAGACCTGCAGCTCTGCCAAATTCCCAGAACCTCCGTTTCCAGATTTTTCCATTCCCCAAGAGATGAAGCTGCATTGCTCAACTATTGCGCTCAGTTTCTCATGGGTGTTCCAAGCCGTTCCCAGAGGTGTTATCAGCCCTGGGTCGTGGATTACCATATGAACTGACTTCAGGGTGGGAAGGGTTTACTGGATACCTACTCATTGGTACCCAGCTGCATGCATCTCCCCTTGACCTTTTCTCTTTCAAAGCCCATTCCTAATGCTACCCACAGCATGACTGCACCCTGCAAAGCTGCATGGGGTAATAGCCTGGGTGCAAATGCAGGCTCAACCATTTAGGAGCTATGCATCCTTATGCAAGCTATAAACCTCAGTTTCCTGAGCTGTAAAATGGGGATTAACCCTAACACCTATCACAAAGGTTACCTGTGAGAATTAAATAAGTCTAACACGTGCACAGTCTCTAGAATAGCACATAACACACAGTAAATACCTCATCAATGTCAGCGATGGCCAGTGATTGTGTGTAGCTTTCCTTTATTCCCTCCTCTGGGAATCACTGCATCTCTGTATTAGCATAATGCCTTTGCCAGGAGGTGCCTGGGAGAGATGTGCTGAGTAACTGATGTAACTTGGGTTGGAAAGCCTGGGACAGCATTGCACAGAGGGTCACGTGTGGGCTTCAGGTCCCACGGCCTGTGCTTGAATTCCAGCCCTGCTCCTTACAAAGAGTGACCTCAGCAAGTTACTTAACCTCAGTTTCCTCATCTGTAAAATGGACATTAAAATAGTTCCAACCCAAAAGGATCTCTGGGCAGATAAACAAGAGAGCGCCATAGAGAGTTTGTCAGAACACTGGGACCGGGGCATGGTGAGGGCTGGCATTGCTCTAATGCACGTGAACTTGCTCTCCCAGGGCTTTGCGTCTCAGACGCGAGCTGCAGAGAACAAAATAAAGAAAGTGGCGGGTCTGGTGCTTTCTTTGTCCCCTCTCCTTCCCCCTCCAAAACAAAACACCTCCTTCCCTTAGTCAATCAGGTGGCCGCACAGAGGACAAAAGTCCTTGTTCTGTCAAATACCGTCTGCATGGCCTCGGGCAGGTCCCTGCATATCTTCAAAGCACAGATGCTGGTAACCACTCCACCAAATAAGTCAGTCACATCATTAGTATACAGGCCCTTCCCTGAAAAGAGCCAGAGAAGCTCCTAGGTGTTGGCTTCCGCACAACCTTTAGTGATCACTGCTGTGTCCTGCCCTGGGCGAGATGCTGGAGATACAGTGCTACTGGGGCCTTCAAGTCCTTTCCAATCTCCTGCAGGAGGCAGATGCTTAAGGAGAGAACTACACTAAAGAGTGCTGAGTGGTTGACAGGCTGAGAGCGTCCTCTGAGCAAGCCACTACGCCGAGAGCTCCACGGACATGACCTCTCTCCACCTCTCGACATCTCTATGTTGTCCATACAGTTCCTATCACAGCCATTTTACAGCTGCAGAAACTGAGACTCAGATAGGTTACACAATATACACGGGGCCATGCAGCCAATCAATGGCTCTGAGAGAGCACAGAGCGGGAGCATGAACCCAGCAGGAACAGAGGGTTTTTTGGGAGAGAGGGCTGCCTGGAGGAGGTGACGTCTGCATCTTACAACATATGGAAGTCAGCAAAGGGGAGGGGGTTTGGGAAGAGTGGACAGTCAGGGCAGGAGGCAAGGGAGCAAAGAGCTGTTCTTTGTTCACACTGTTCCCTGTGAACAGTACAAGAAGCATATGATGATGGGTGAGGCTAGAAAATAGAGGTCAGGTGACTGAAGTCTTGGTTGCCAAGCTGGTAAGAATTTGGGGTTTTATCTGGAAGGCCATGAGGGCCTGTTGAAGGGCTGTAAACAAGAGAATGACATGATCATTTGGGAAGCTCTGCTCACCTGCCCTCATAAACATCCAGGCTTCCTTGAGCTCCCATCTCCAAGAGGGAGTCTGCAAAAAGTTAAGGGCACCTCGCAGCCAGTACAAGGCCCATTTCCTTTATGCCACCACGGTTTGAGCCCATTCCCTCAACTCCATGCCATGTATTGACCAAGCTACTTTATCTCTCTGAACCACAATTTCTTCATCTGCAATGTAAAGTAACAGCAGTTATGTGGTCAGAACCTGGGATTACATCTGTAAATGCCTAGTCCAGCACCTGGCCCATGAGACAGGCTCAGTAAAGGAGTTTCCTTCCCCTTTCCTTTTCCTGAGATGCATTCTTCTTGTTCCTAAGCTGAAAATAAACAATTTCTAAACATGTTCTTTGATTGATTGATTGATTGATTGACTGATTGATTGATTGGATGTTTGATATTTTCCACAGTCAGTAGTTTTGACTATCCATGAGCAACTCCGAAGGCCTCTGACATGGTAGTGACTTTGAATTTAGCTGAAGTCTGGATTAGAATTACAGAAACAATAAAGCTGGTGAGACAGGCAAGGCATTTAGCAAATGGGTCTGACCATATCAATCAGGTGAAGACTGGGCTGCTGTAACAAGGAAGTCCAAAAATGCAATGGCTTAAATAATATGGAGGCTTCTCTTTCATGAAACAGTCCTGAGATGAGCTGTCCAGGTCAGCAATGAGGCTCTGCTCCACTTGGTCATTCAGGGACCCAGGCTCCTATGTCCTATTGTTCCACCATCCCCTAGACTAGAATATCATTGCTGTCTGCCTGGTCCAAGTTGGGTCACCATCACAGCTGGGTTCCAGTTGCCAGAGTAAAGAAGAGTTTTCAAGTAACTCAAGTCTCAGACCCACAAGTGGCACACATCACTTCCACTGGCAACCACTCAGGCCCGTGGCCACACCAAACTGCTAAGAATGCTGGGAAATGCAATCTAGCTGTCCATCTATGTGCCCAGCCACGATTCTCACAACAGGACAAATGGAAGAATGGATTTTGGAAGCCGACTCACAAACAGAATCTGCCTGCCTGGCTGACCATCGAGCATCTGCAGAATACGAGACTTTGTTGTGAATACGAGACTTTATTGTAAGTCACTATAGGTACTTTACAGATGCATTTTGTTCACCCAACACAGGGGTTTACGATCTGGGGGAGTCAATAGGCCATTAGACAGGATATTGTCTCTCCAGCTCAGCTCTAGACTTCACCACTCCCTATTTTTATAACCCAGTCCAAACTCACAATTATTTTATATTCTTGGTCCTGTGGGCATTTGAGTCTGGGGGCCCTGTTCTATAATATAAATTATAATTATTATTGAGGCTGGGATAATATTATGGAGATGTTATGACTGACATTCATACCCACCATCTTGCCCTTAGTGTGATGCTATATGCCATATCCTTTTATCCCAGTCCGCTTGCTACTCACCAAAACCCACGTTCTTCTCTTCACCCTGGGCACACAGCTAGACTACATTTCCCAGCAGCTAGGTGTGGCATGTGACTGAGTTCTCTCCACTGTAACATGAATAGAGGTATAACTCAGGCTGGCCCATGAGACCTCCATGTACTCTTTAACTCCTGGTTGAATGGGTGGCTAAAATGACCCCCAGGGTGACCTTGGAAGCTACATCTGTAAGACGACAGAACCACTGGAAGCCAGCATCCCCAGGTGACTGCATGGAGAACAGCCAGCACCAACTTGGAACCCCCTTAGACTGTAATGTAACCAAAAACCCTTTCTTGAATTATGACCCATTTGGGGTCTATTTGTTACAGCAGTTAGCCTATCCTGACCAATACACTCCATTTTATAAATGTAGCAATGGACACACGAAGAGGTCAAGACATCTGTCCAGTGTCACAAAGATAACATGTGGGAATGCAGGGGTTCAAATCCAGACCCACCAATTTTAAAGCCTGTGCTCAAAATAACTTTCATGACTCACATTTAGCCAGGTTTATTGAGGTATTAGTTACATGCAACAGAATTGATCTTTTTTAAGAGTACAGTGACTTCCCTGGTGGTACAGTGGTTAGGAGTCCGCCTGCCAACACAAGGGACATGGGTTCAATCCCTGGTCTGGGAGGATCCCACTTGTCGCAGAGCAACTAAGTCCATGCACCAAAACTACTGATCCTGCGCTCTAGAGCCCACAAGACACAACTACTGAGCCCACATGCTGCAACTACTGAAGCCTGCGTGCCTAGAGCCCGTGCTCCGCAACAAGAAAAGCCACCGCAATGAGAAGCCTGCGCACCGCAACAAGGAGTAGCCCCCGCTCGCCACACCTAGAGAAAGCCCGCGCGCAGCAACGAAGACCCTACGCAGCAAAAAAAAAAAAAAGAGAGAGAGTATAGCTTCATGAGCTTTGACAAATGCAGTCATGTACCCATTAACACAATCAAGATATAGAATATTTCTGTCATTCCCAGAAGGTCTCCTGGGCTTTCTGGCAGTCAATCTCCTTCTCGTCCCTCTTTCCCCAGCCCCTGACAACGATTCACCTGATTTCTGTCTCTGTACTTTTGGAATCACATGTGTGGCCTTTGAAGTCTGGCTTCTTTCACTAAGTGTAATGATTTTCAGATCTTCCCGTGTTGTTGCTTACATCAGGAGTTTATTCCTTTGCTGAGTAGTATTCCGGTGCATGGAGGTACCACTATTTGTTTGTCTGTTCACAAGCTAATGAAGATCTGGGTTGTTTCCAGGTTAGGGCTGTTACGAGTACAGCTGCTGTGAATATTCACATACAGGTATATGTGTGGACTTATACTTTCATTTCTCTAAGGACTGATGGATCAGACAGAAAGTATTTGTTTACTTTCATAAGAAAGTGCCAAGGGAGACGCAAGAGGGAAGAGATATGGGGACATATGTATATGTATAGCTGATTCACTTTGTTATACAGCAGAAACTAACACACCGTTGTAAAGAAATTATACCCCAATAAAGATGTTTAAAAAAAAACAAAAAGAAAAGAAAAGAAAGTGCCAAAGTGCTTTCCAAAGTTGTTTCCCAGATTTTTACAAAGATGGCACCAAAAGTGAAAAAAGAAGCCCTTGTTTCTACCAAAACCCAATCCAAAGCAAAGGCTCTAACGACCAGGAAGACAGTGCTGAAATATGTCTAAAGCCACCAAAGCCATGAAGAGCCATATGTCACTTACCTTCCAGCGGCCCAAGACACTGTGGCCCAGAGGCAGCCCAACTAACTAAGGAAGAGCATCCCCAGGAGAAACAAGCTTGACCATTTGCCATCATCAGGCACCCTGACCATGAAGTTGGCCAAGAAGATCAAGTTCACACTGGTGCTCATCATGGATATCAAGGTCAATAACTGTGAGACCAAACAACGCTGTAAAGAAGCTCTACTGGGCTTCCCTGGTGGCCCAGTGGTTGAGGGTCCGCCTGCCAATGCAGGGGACACGGGTTCGTGACCCAGTCCAGGAAGATCCCACATGTCACGGAGTGGCTGGGCCCGTGAGCCATGGCCGCTGAGCCTGTGCGTCCGGAGCCTGTGCTCCGTAACGGGAGAGGCCACAGCAGTGAGAGGCCCACGTACAGAAGCAAAAAAAAAAAAGAAGCTCTACTACCTGGGCTGGCCAAAGCCAACACTCTGACCAGGTCTCATGGTGAGAAGACAGTGTGCATTTGATCCCTCCCTACAATATCTTGGATGTTGCAAAAAAAATGGGATCATCTAAGCTGAGTCCAGTTGGCTAATTCTAAATATAGCACTTTTTTTTTTACCATCTTAAAAATAAAATGCAGTCATTCCATTTTGCATTCTTACCAGCAATGTGCAAGAATTCCAGTTGGCATTGTCAGTCTTTTTAACTTTAGTCATTCCAGTGTCTGTGTATTCGTATTTCACTTTGGTTTTTATTCACATTTCGCCGATGACTAACAGTGCAGAGCGTCTTTTTATGGACCTACTGGACATTTGTACACGATCTTTGGTAAAGTGTTTATTAACAAATTTTTTGACCATTTCTTAATTAGATTGTTTGTCTTGCAAATATTTTCTCCCAGATTGTGGCTTATCATCTCATTTCCTTAATACTGTCTTTCAAAGGGCATATGTTTTCCTTTTGATGAAGTAGAATTTATCATTTTTTTTCTTTTATGGTTTGTGTTTTCTGTTCTGTCATTTTTTTTTATGATTTAAAATTGTGTTTACACCTCATCTAGAGAGCTTTCTCTGCAAGATGAAATTGGATGTTTTTAGAAGGTTAAATTTACACATCAGATTTACTTTGGCGGGGGAGTGAGGGAGTGGCTGGGTTTTCATTTGGTGTGTTGTGACTTTCTGAAATTTGTGTTTATGACAGTAACCACCACCAAATGAGAAAGAAAAAATTAGGGCAATTTGAAAAGGCAGTTCAGAAGTTTTGTGAGCACAAGACTTTCTCAGCAGAAGCCTGATTAAGGAGGTAAGAGAGAAGGGAGTCTTGTTAAATGAACAGAACACAGCAGACAAGATCCACAGGCCTGGCACCAACTATTTTAAACCTGTGGGCAGGTCTCCAACCCCCGACCTGCACTTGACCGAGAGAAAATGATTTCTACTGCTTCAGGAGGCTCCCTCCTGGAAGGGCCATTTATTCCCTCCCACGTTGGGCAGACTTTAATAAGCAAAGCACACAGCTTCTTGCGAACAGCGCAGACAGGAGGATTAACTCATTCTTTCCCCTGCAGTTACAACCAGCCAGATAATTCTGGAACAATTTGAGTCCCAGTTTAACAGGAAGACCCGACAGTAGATAGCAGATTTCCCATGGCTCTCGCAGTGTCCTGCTGGCTGTGGAGCCCACTGGAGCCTGTCCAAGGAATTTCAGGGTTGACATTACGTGGCTGCCAAGACTGCAACTGCTGACCCGGGCTAATTCGAGACAGTGTCTGTGCCTGCTGCTGTGTTATGCATCCATTCTGCAGCCTTTCCCATCAGGGTCTCAGCCCAAAAGATGGCATAAAAGGTCACATGGTCTGGACTCGTTGGAACTAAAAGGCCATCTGTCTAAATCTGGATTTTTAAAGAAACAGATACACAGGGTAATGAAAAAGAGAATGCCCGAACTTTGGTGTCAGGAGGCATGAGTTAAAGCTGCCCTACTGGGGCTTCCCTGGTGGCGCAGTGGTTGAGAATCTGCCTGCTAATCCAGGGGACACGGGTTCGAGCCCTGGTCTGGGAGGATCCCACATGCCACAGAGCAACTAGGCCCGTGAGCCACAACTACTGAGCCTGCGCGTCTGGAGCCTGTGCTCCGCAACAAGAGAGGCCGCGATAGTGAGAGGCCCGCGCACTGCGATGAAGAGTGGCCCCCGTTTGCCACAGCTAGAGAAAGCCCTCGCCCAGAAACGAAGACCCAGCACAGCCAAAATAAATTTAAAAATAATAATAATTTTTAAAAATTTTAAAAAAAGCTGCCCTACTTACCAGCTGTGACCGAGGCACTGCATTCCACCTCCCTGGTCCCCCAGTTCCTCACCTATAAAACATGGATTGATGAAATCACAAAAGAGTACATGCAATGACAAGAAGGTGACCAGCTCAGTTAGTCCCTGGCACACAGTGAGTCCTCAATAAATGTGAGTCCCCTTGCTGTACCTTGTCTCTTCTTTCCCCTACAGACAGTTTGCGAGCAAGTCGGTGAAATAAACAGCTGAAGTTAATACTCAGCCCCTTCGAATGTAAACTGGTGCAGCCACTATGGAAAACAATATGGGGGTTCCTTTAAAAACTAAACATAGAGCTACCATATGATCGAGCAATCCCACTCTTGGGTATGTATCCAGAAAAGATTAAAACTCTAATTCCAAAAAATACATGCATCCCAGGGTTCATAGCAGCATTATTTACAATAGCCAAGACATGAAAACAGCCTAAGTGTCCATCAGCAGACAACTGGCTTAAGAAGATGAGGTGTGTATACACAATGGAATACTACTCAGCCATAAAAAGAATGAAATATTGCCATTTGCAGCAACATGGATGGACATAGAGATATCATACTAAGTGAAGTAAGTCAGACAAAGAAAGACAAATATTGTATGATATCACTTATATGTGGAATCTAAAAACAAATGATAAAAATGAACTGATTTACAAAACAGAAACAGACTCACAGACATAGAAAATAAAGTTAAGGTTACCAAAGGGGAAAGGGAGGAGGGGGAGGGATAAATTAGGAGTGTGGGATTAACAGATAAAAACTACTATATATAAAATAGATAAACAACAAGGATTTACTGTTTAACACAGGGAACAATATTCAATATCTTACAATAACCAGTAATGGGAAATAATCTGAAAAAAATATATATGTGTAAATAACTGAATCACTTTTCTGTACACCTGGAAGTAACACAGTATAGTAAATCACCTACACCTCAATTAAAAAAAAAAACTCATCCCCTTCATAGTTGTGAACATGGACATATTACTTAACCTCTGTGTGTTTCAGCTTCCGTATTGGTAAAGAAATACGGTATTGGTAAAGAAATCTGAAATGGGAGACCTGGGCTGGAAATATTGATCTGGGCAACATCAACAGCGGAAGGAGAAGAAACTGTTTAGGTTGCATGTGCTTCAAGAAGAGGAACAGGGTGAGGTCAGAACAGGGGATACACCAGCACTCGAGGGTCAGCTGGAGGATGGGGTGAAAGTTGAAGAAGACAAGAAGAATGACAAGAAGTGTCCCGGGAAATGTGGATACCACAAAGAGCACCAGGAGGAGAAAATCTAACACATCTCCAGGGCGCTTGGCTCTCAGGAGCTTATTTATTTCAGGGAAGTGATGGGGGTGAAGGTAGTGGATTGAGGTGGGTGGATATATGAGTTGAGAATGAGGGGAAAGAAAAGGAACTACAATTAAAAAGCTAAAGCCAGGGGACTGGGACTTCCCTGGTGGCACAGTGGATGGGACTTCGTGCTTCCAATGCAGGGGGCCTGGGTTCAATCCCTGGTCAGGGAACTAGATCCCACTTGCATGCCGCAACTAAGAGTTCTCATGCCGCAGCTAAGGAGCCCACGTGCCGCGACTAAGGAGCCCGCCTACCGCAGCTAAGACCCAGTGCAACCAAATTAATTAATTAACTTAAAAAAAAAAAAGCTAAAGCCGGTAGGGTTAAGTCCCAATGTCAAGACAGGAAGAGCTTGACGCATTAAAATGTCACAGGAAGGAAAAGGAGAAGATAAGGACAGAAAGTTACAGCAAGACGTCAGGAGCCAAGAGTTTGTTGGGTGAGTGTGGGAAGCCAGCGTCCAGGCCACTGCGGTGTTTGGTGAAACCATTCATGGCGGAGGTCGGGGGGGACGCGGTGTTGGATGAACTTGCACAACATTGACTCCTGAGTGATAGGGAGCAAGGTCAGGGTAGTAAACAGCCCTGGTGACCCCGTGACCTGGCACTGGCCCAAGGAGTGAATGCATACATGGGGATTCCACCTGAAGCTCCAGTCTCTAGAAGGTGCTAAGAGCAGGGGGGAAGATTGGAGACTCACTGTATTTGTCCATGGGCTGCTCAGAAGGCAGCGAGGATGAAGTCCAGTCCTGAGGTGGACACTATCTCCATCCCCCCTGGAATCTGAGAAACCTCATGGGCCATCAGGTACGGCAGGGCAGGACGAGGGGCAGAGAATCTGAGATTTGAGGAGAAAGCTCAATCTTCTGGGGTTCCACAGTAGTAGTGGTTTTGACTCATATCTGTCTTGTCCTTTGCAAAGTGATTTCACTGGCATTAACTTAATTTTGGAAGAATGAGTCCCATTTCACAGAATTGGGAAATAGTTTTGGGAAAGTTCAGTGGCTTGCGCAAGATCACAGAGTGGGGAACGGCAGGGCTGGGATGGAGACCCTGTTTCTCTGCTTTGTGGTCCAACTCTCCCCATCAGGGTGCTTCTGAAATCAACTCAACCAAACACACATTTCTGAGGCACCCTTGTGTGCTAGGCAGCACATGAAGGCATTGATGATGAATTTCATGAGTGGCAGACGTGTTAGTTGTTGCCCAATACCCACTCCACACTCCTTGCTGCTACCAAGCTCTGATTTCACTTGAGGTAACCAAGTGTCTTTGACTGGACCAAACCACACATAACAATCCTGATGCTCGGTTTCCTGCAACTTGAGGGTGGTAACATGACCCATTTCTGGCCAGTGAGGTATAAGGAGAAATCCCCCAGGTGGGGTTTCTGGGAAGATTCTACTATCTCCCTCTCTTTTTTTTTTTTTTTTTTTTTCTGGCTGTGTCATCTTAGTTCCCTGACCAGGGATTGAACCTGGGCCACAGCAGTGAGAGCACCAAGTCCTAACCACTGGACCGCCAGGGAAACTGCCCTCTACTTTCTTGAGAAGAGGGGACAGATTCAGCTGTGTCTCCCAGTCCTTCTGCTTCCCTAGTCTCCTTTCCCCTGCCTTGCTTGTAATCTGAGGCCTCAGGATGGCGACCTTGCATCCTGCAACCATAAGACCACAGCAGGATGTGGAAGAGGAAGAGGAGAAACAACTCAGATCTCTGGTGGCACCATCAAACAGGGGAACCAATGCCAGCATCCCCCACCTCCAAACTTCTTGCCATGTGAAGAGAAAAAAATATCTGTTTACTCCAGCCACTGGTATTGGACTTCCTATTACCTGCAGATGAATGTATTCTAATTGATAAACAGGCCCACTCAGGGAGGCAAGCCCTGAAGCCAAAATCAATAATCCAATTGAATTATGTTTATTTGTGTGTTTACTGATACCAGCTGTGATGGCTGATTTGATATGTCACCTTGATTGGACCACAGATACTTAGTCAAACATTACTCTGGTTGTTTCTGTGAGGATGTCGTTGGATACAATTAACATTTAAATCAGTAGACTGAATAAAACAGATTGCCCTCCCTAATGCTGGTGGGCCTCGTCTAATCAGCTGAAGACCTAAATAGAACAAAACCTTGACCATTCCCCCAGTGAGAGGGAATTCCTCCTGCCTGACTGCCTTTGATCTAGGACATCGACTTTTTTTACTGCCTTCAGACTCAAACTGAAACATCAGCTTTCCTGGGTCTCCAATTTGCCAGCTGCAGATCTAGGAACTTGAGAGCTTAGATAATTATGTGAGCCAATTTCAATAAATAAATAATAGATGACAGATAGATGATAGATAGACAGATAGATAGGTGAGAGATAAATCCTATTGGCTCTGTTTCTCTGGAGGACCTTGAATAATACATCAGCTGTCTTTTATTTTCTACATACAAACTTGTATATAAATAGAGCAGTTATATTCATAATAGCCCAGAAATGGAAATAGCTCACATGTCTATCAACAGGAGAATGAACAAATTATGATACATCCACACAATGGAACACTAAGCAATAGAAAGGAACCACTGCTGCTATACATAAAATCATGGAAGCATCTCAAAAGCATTATGCCAAGTGAACAAAGCCAGGCACAGAAGACCACATACTGTATGGTTCCATTTATATGAAACTCTAGGAAAAGGTGAATCTGATATACAGTGGCTGTAAGCTGATCAGCGGTAGCTGGGACCAGGTACAAGGGAATGTTGCGTGATAGAAATGTGTTCCCTGTCATTATTGTAGTGGTGGTACATGGGTGTATACATTTGTCAAACTCATCAAACTATATACTTAAGGTGGATACATTTTATTTATGTAAATTATACCTCATTTAAGTTGATAATGCAAAACAATGTTTTTTAATTTGAAGCGGGTCACATAGATGGAGATAATCCAAATATATATAAACAAAGAAATGGAGGAAAGAGAGGCTGAATGTAAGATAAAGCCAGGGAGAGTCAATTCACAAAGTACATACACATCAATTCCTTGACCGTGTGAAGCTACAAATTAGGATTTGAGCTTCCCAGAAGCCAAAACAAAAAGAGAAAAAGAAATACAAGCTTTCACATGTCCATAGGAGAAAAATCACAGTGTGCGTAAAATAAAATTGGACCACCACAGAGATATGGTGCCTTCTGAGTGTGATGGGAACACAGAGAAGGAAGTGACTAATTCTGTTTGGGAAAACCAGGAAATGCTACAGAGATGAGGGTAGGGAAAAAAAATAGCTAATGTTGACTGTTTGGGGAGTGTGGATGTGAGAGGGGTGGGACTGGGCTTCTGGATGGGAAACAATCAGCTTTACTCATTTCCTAGATGTCCTTCAACTCTGAAGTGGGGGGATCAGAGGTTTCATTCTCAGGAAGCAGGAAGAAGCCTGGGGCCCGAGCCTATGTCTCTGCAGGGCCTGAGGAAGGAACTGCTACCCCACAGCCAGGAGGGGTGTGTAATTTATTTACCCACCAGTTTGCCACAGATCCAGCCAAACGAGGTGCAGACCCCAGCTGGACCTCGTCTGGAAGGCCTTTGCCAGGTCAGCACTAACCCTTTTGCTGCTGGATTGTGGGGTGGCGGGGGTCCCTGAGGAGGGCCGGAGCCGCGAGGGAGGCAAAGGGCTCAGCAGCCCATACAGAGCACTTTAGTATTTTAGCAGGCGCAGCCAGAGTCATGCCTGATTAGCACCAGCTAATGAGAATTCCTGAGCTTGGTCAACGGCCCACATTCAGGAATTTGCTATTCATGAGAAATGTCAACTTTATGAAAACCCGCCCTGTGTGTCAGCTCTTTTTCCCACATTCAGGGTTTACAGCTGACGAGAGTTGGTTTCACATGATTTGCTGATGGGGGGAGAGGTCGTAATCCAGGAAACTGCTCTGGCAAATCATCCCTGAGCCAGCAGAGCCTTCTGGAACATTCTTTTTATTTTTCCCCTTAGAAACCACTTGGAAAGGGAAGTGTTGGGATTTAAGCAAGGCTAGAGTGGAAAACTTGGTGCCCAAAGGAATACTAGAGCAGACCGATGAGGCCACCAGAACCTGAATTCATTTTTCCCAGTGTACATACGAAATGGCTACCAGATTGAGAGGAATACTGGAAACTTCGCAGGAATCCCAGGGTGATGAGAACTGTTATTCAGGAGTATGATGTTTCATGATATGACATTACTTTCTTCATTTATAGGATTGACAGTATAAAGTCCGCTCTGTATAATATGCGACCTTTCTGGCCCTGGGTACATAACGGGACTCATTTCAACAAAGCACCATCTCCTTGGAGAGCACTGCCCCACATCTGGTCCCTTGACTTTCTTTTTTTTTTTTTTTTTTCTGGGGGTGGGGGGTGGGAGAGTATTTTAATACATTCACCAAATTAAAGGACAAGAACATACTGTAGACACAACTTAAGACAATTTAGCATCATGAACAAAATGTGAGGTAGACTGACTAGTGAAATTCACCAAATTTTGGTTAAGAAAATTTTACAGTAATAAAGTAACACAGGTGCTTCCTTTTCTAAAAATCACAAAAAGCATTACAGCCAAAAAAATTGAATACAACAATTCTCATTGTAATTTTAGTTTACATTCAGTATTAACCTATGTGAACTGTCATACGTGGCAAAGTTCAGCAGGTCTAGAGGTCAGTTATTATGCAGGCCTAGTGAACACATTCACACCACAATATTCTTAAGGGATGGCAAGGCTTGAAGTGAAACACACCAAGGTACGTATTAACCAATCCTGGTGTCCTGTGCTCGTGCAGTTTTATCCTTGCAGGAGAACGACCTAACATTCTCTAAAGAATTATACTGATAAGGTGATTTTAAAAGATCCAAACCTTAGTAAGATATGCATTGAAAAGAACAGACAGGTCAATTTTAATTCTCCATCATTGTGGTGATGGTCTTTTGGTTTTATTCTGGCATTTCTCTTCCCCAGAGTGAAATAGTATTCAAGAGATCATAATCATTTGAATTTTCAGAGTACAGCCCTAACTAATATGGGGTCCCCTCAGGTCAAGTAACTACTTTAAAATTTTTTCCTTAGACTATGAAGCCATAAAGCCTGAAGAAACCCTGAGAGGCCATCTGCCCCAGGTACAACTGTTTTAGGATTATTTCAAGTATTTTATTTGCCCTATATAGTAAATATTTTTGGAATATTGCACAAATAGTGGGTTTCTTGATATCATCTGCGTTAGGCCCTTTCAACAAAACAGGAACAACTGAAACACATTCATATATAAATCAGCCTGCTTCAGAACGTACCTCTTTGCCAAAAATTCTGCTGTACTAAAATTGAGTATTTTTAAAGCATCTGTAAGGCAGGTCCTCTTTCAAGGTCAGTTAAACATGGAGTTTAAAGGAATTGTTCATTTCAAGATACATTTAGGGCGTCCCTGGTGGCGCAGTGGTTGAGAGTCCGCCTGCCGATGCTAGGGGACACGGGTTCGTGCCCCAGTCCGGGAAGATCCCACATGCCGCGGAGCAGCTGGGCCCCTGAGCTATGGCCGCTGAGCCTGCGCGTCCGGAGCCTGTGCTCCGCAACGGCAGAGGCCACAACAATGAGAGGCCCGCGTACCGACCGCAAAAAAAAAAAAAAAAAAAAAAGGCCATTTAAAGTGGGAATAAAGTGGTGCATATGGGCTAATGAGAAAAACGCCCTTGACTTTCTTTTTTGCTCCCAATCTGACTTCTGAACCAACAGATAATTACCTTCATAAGGAAAACAATGCCATCCTGTGGAATTCCAGCAGGGCCTGTCCAGAGGATGTATATTCTAGGCCACAGGCTGGGAAGGGATATTTCTGAAGGTGCACTTCCTTACATGCAGAGACCCTGGATTTTCAAGGTTTGGTGCGATAACTCTGGACGGAGCCAAGCACAGGAAATACTAAAGCTCTACAAGCGCTCAGAGAGAACAGGAAGGGCTGGGCTCCCACTGCCCCAGCCCCAAGCAGTGCCAGCTCTCCTCGAGGGCCCGGCCAGCCCCTGCCAAGTTCCCAAAGGACCGCAACAGCATAGAGCCAACTAAATCCTAATGACTGGGTTTGTATGGCGCCCCAAGGTTTTCAAGGGCTCTCAGCCAACCTCCCACAGCCCAGCAAGGAAGGTTCAGAAGGCTTTACTGAGATTGGGAAACTGAGGCCCAGAAAAGTGCCCCGCGTCACACAGCTAGTCAACAGGGAAGTCGCCTAGTTATCAACAGCTTGGTCTTTGCAGTCAGAGGAATCTCGCTGAAACCCTGGCTGGCTGCTCTCAGCTTATTACCTCACTCCGTGGAGCTGGTTTCCTCTCCTGCAATATGGCGCACGCTCCGGGAGCAGGGTTCCGGGGCCACACTGCCAGGGGTCACAGCTCCACTGTGGAACAGTTGTGTGATCGTGGGCAGGTTACTTAACCTCTCTGCGCCTTAGTTTCCTCATCTATAATGTGGGGATGATACTGGTACCCATGGCACACACAACACACGGACTCTCACAAACATATGTGGGGAGAAAGAAGCCGAGCCCAAAAGGCCACAGTGTGTGATTCATTACATTCGGTATTCAGATACGAGCCAGCTGCTTAATGAGTGTAGGGTTTCCCTGCGGAGCGCTGAAAATGTTTTGGAACTAGATAGAGCTGTTGGTTTCACAACCGTGTGCATGTACTAAATGGCACTGGATTGCGCACTTTAAGGTGGTGAATTTTGTTATATGAATTTCTCCCTAATAAAAATAATTTTTTAAATGGATCCAACTCGTCTTCAGTACTACAAGTCAAAAGAGTGGTCACTTGGGGGTGAGGAGAAGAGGGGAGGGGACACGAGGGAGCCTGCTGGGAAACGTCCTGTATCTTAATATAGGGGCTGGGTGATCACAGAGGTAAAAACTGATCGAGCTCCGTGCTTGAGATGTATGCCTTTAGAGAGTTGTTGTGAAAAGGAAATGAGGTCATCCGCAGCAAGCTCTTTAAACAGCCCTAGCACGAAATAAATGCTCAATAATTTGTAACTCCCATTAGTATGATTATCTCATACTGTGAGGAGGATTGGATGACACAGTACACACAGCTTCTTTAGTAGAGAAGCTGGCTTTTCATATGGCCCCCAAATAGAGGCAATTTTCATTCATTTTAATTTGAACCCAAACCTTCTGGCTCAAGATTCATAACATTTTGCAAAGCAGTGTGCTGCCCACTCCCGGGGGTTGTTTTGACATTAGCTTTGTGGAAAAGAGCCAAGGACTTAAGGATTAGGGGTTGGTACAACATAGCGCTGCCTCTGGATAAACTGGGTAACCTCCCGCAAGCCAGCTTGGGTACAAGGCAAACTGTTTGCCATCACACAGGCAGAACTTGGAAGGGAAATGCATCTCTCGCTCACCCAAAGTCTGATGGTATGCAGGGAGAGACTGTCCTTGCTAACTCCTGCTTCCATTGGCCCCTGGCAAGCAGAGCCCACCCTGCTCGTTAACATGCTCATTTTATTTGCTTCCTATGCTGCCCGATTTCTTTTGATTGGCAAGCTTTATACAAACCCCAAAGAATGACACCCCCCCTCCACTGGGTCACCCAGTCCCAGGTACATCCTTACTTCCCCAGGACCTGAAAGGTGTGACAGCTTTCATTCACTGTGTGTCCCTCCTTCCAAACCCAACTCTCTGCAGGCATCAGTCCTGCTAGGGCTTGGTCATCTTTTCAGCCCAAGCATATCTCCTGGAACTTAATAACAGGAGCTTAATAAATGTGTGAGGAAGGAAGGGAGAAAGTAAGGGGCTCCCTGGCTGGGCAGACCTTTGAGAACAGAATGATTTCCCTACCTTCTGATCCCAAGAAGATTCATTCAGAAAGAAAACCCTGAAGCAGAAAGAGCTTGATCTCAGGTGGGAAAGGCAATGGCTTCCTGGTTCATTCTGAGTCCATTTAGAAAAAGTTATCAAGATCCAGAAATTGCAGTAATTGTTGCTTTGCTGGTGGGGAGTTGGGTGTGTGAAATTAGGTGCAAAACAATATGTGTAATTTTTTTGTTTTGTTTTCGTTTGGGGTTCAGGTTCTCTTATCTCTTATCAGCATGGTAATTTTGCGAGCATATAGTGTCAACCACAACACATTTTCATCTAAACTAACTGAATTTAGATCTTAAAAATAAGTGCAACCCTTTACCTCCGTGGTCTTCCTCCCGAAAACCCGTAACTGCAGACTGATCATGAGAAAAGCATCAAGCAAACCCCAATGGAGGAACATTCTACAAAATACCAGACTGTTACTCCTCAAACCTCGTTAAAAGGTCAAACTCAAAAGGTCATCAAAAACAAAGAAGGTTTAAGAAACTATCATAGCCAAGAGGAGCCTAAGGAGACACACACAAAAAAATGGAATGTGCTGTCTTAGATGGAATCCTGGAACAGGAAAAGGACATTAGATTAAAAACTAAGGAGATCTCGGGCTTCCCTGGTGGCGCAGTGGTTGACAGTCCGCCTGCCGATGCAGGGGACACGGGTTTGTTCCCCAGTCCGCGAGGATCCCACATGTCGCGGAGCGGCTGGGCCCATGAGCCATGGCCGCTGAGCCTGCACGTCCGGAGCCTGTGCTCCGCAACGGGAGAGGCCACGACAGTGAGAGGCCCGCGTACCGCAAAAAAAAAAAAAAAAAAAATTAGTGTCTGAAAATCACAGCCATTTTACTAGCTCATGGTTCTGTGGTCAACAGTTTGGGCTGGAATCTTCTGCTAGTATCAGTCGGAGTTACTTTTGCTACTGTACATCTCTGGCATCTGGACTGGGGCTGGATGATCTAAGATGGCCTTGTTCATAGTTGGCACAGGATGTCAGCTGGTGGGGCTCAGGGGACACAGCAGGGACAGGCCCGCGTACCGCAAAAAAAAAAAAAACCTAAGGAGATCTAAATAAACTTTGGATTTTTAGTTGCTAATAATATATCAATATCGGTTCATTAATTGTACAAAAAAAAGAAAAGAGTCCCATTCTAATTTAAGACATTACTAATAGAGAAAACTAGGTGTAGAATATATGTGAACTCTCCAGACTATCACTGCAATTTTTCTGTAACTCTAAAACTATCCTGAAAACATCAAATTCTTTTTAAAAATTTTTCTACAGAGCATTGGCCAAAATGTCAGTAACCCAGTCCCACTCACGACTCCCCTCCAAAATGTACCTGGTCATCAAGATTTTAACACCTCAGAGATGCCACCTCTCTTGTGTTTCTTACCCCCAAAGCGTCAGACCACCATTTAAGGTTAAAGACAATTGGGGGTAGGATGGGAGAATGACCCCTGCCTTGGCTGCCCCCCATTCCAGAAATTAAAATGACTCTAATATGTTTAGCTACAAACTAACAACTTGCTTATTCCAGGTATCCAAACTTGACAATTTAGTCATTTAGAGGAGCTGTTGCCATTTTATTGCATGTCAAGCATCGAGAACTATCTATGAGAAAGACAGATAAGGTCCCTTCCCTGCTGGGGATTCTGGTTACATTCCAGGATGCATGATAGACAGCTGGGCCAGGGAGGGGATGAGGGTGTGACGGTGACCAAGAGACCCTCTGCTCAGAGTTTGCTCCAGGCGCAGTGATGTGTGGTCAGGCCCCATCTGCACCCTCTGCTCTCACCTCTCTTCAGACCAGAGAGCTGGTGAACTGAGGTTTGATACAACCTGCAGCATTTGGGTCAGAGATTTTTCCAGCTAAGTGATTGGGGGCTTGAATAGGATCCTGAACTCAAGGAAAGGTTTCTTCAGGTGGCTGTGTTACTTTTGGCAAGTCACTAACAGCTCTTCCTTAGCCAAATACTCCTTGCGTGTCCAGTGAGTGTGAGCCACTGTGCTCAGTGATGGTGATCGTGCAAGATACGCCTCAGGGAGCTCAGAGTCTAATGTGAGACACAAAACAGAAAAAGTGATGTGAGTCTGAAAACAGACTGAGAAAATACAGCACGAGGAGGATTAGGGTATAGAGATAGAGATCTGCAAGGCTTCCCCAGGCCAGACCCCATGAATAAGGTTTTTTTAAAAAATCAACTTTATTAAGGTGTCATTTACATAAGTAAAATAATCTGTTTTAACTGTTCTATGAGTCTGACAAATGTATACGCCTGTGTAACCACCACCACAAGCATGATCTAGAATAATTTTATCACCTTAAAAATTTCCTTTGGGGGCTTCCCTGGTGGCGCAGTGGTTGGGGGTCCGCCTGCCGATGCAGGGGACGCGGGTTCATGCCCTGGTACGGGAAGATCCCACATGCTGTGGAGCGGCTGGGCCCGTGAGCCATGGCCGCTGAGCCTGCGCATCCGGAGGCTGTGCTCCGCAACAGGAGAGGCCACAACAGTGAGAGGCCACAACAGTGAGAGGCCCGCGTACCGCAAAAAAAAAAAAAAAAAAAAATTTCCTTTGTTAGTTCTAGGGGTCCTTTTGCAGATTGCATAGGGTTTTCTATATACGTGGTCATTGTCTGTGAATAAAGAGCGTTTTACTTCCTTCTTTCCAAAAAAACCAAAGCTTTCCTTTGTGCATCTTTGTACCCAATCCCTGCCCTCTCCACCCCCAACCCCTGGAAACCACTGATGAGTTTTGTTATTATAGTATTGCCTTTCCTAGAACTTCCTGGAATCACACAGTCTTTTGTTTCTGGTCCCTTTCATTTAGCCTCATGGCTCTGAGAGTCATCCACGTTGTGTATGTGTACAGTCCTTTTTGTTGCTCAGCCGTACTCTATCATATGGACGTACCACAGGTGGTTTATCCATTCACCAACTGATGGGCACTTGGGCTGCTTCCAGTTTGGGGCTATCCTAAGTAAAGCTGCTATTGACCTCAGTCTTAAAGGGTTAGTCTGTCAGAAAAGAATATTCTAGAAAAGAAGATCAGCAAAGGGAGGAGGAAAAAGAAAGACTGGAGAAAGAGGCAGAGGAACAGCCATGGCACCAATACTAAGGGAAGACATTGAAAAGACACGGCAGGATTTTCAGCAGAAGGATCACTTGATACAGTTTGCTGATTGGAGCCTGAAGATGACCTACGAGGACTGGAACTGGTTGTTCGTGATATGCACCAGACGTCCAGGAAGGGAGGTTTAATGAGAAGTGGGAAAAGATCTGTCTGAGTACACAGTTGGCATACAATGGTTGAAGCCATGGGTGGTGGTGAGATCACCCAGGCAAAGCACATAGAGTGAGGAGTTATTTCAGGGGTCCTCTGTCTCCCCCATGGGCACAGAAGAACCAGGCTGAGCCTAGTACAGTGGTTAAGAACATGGACTCTGGGACCAGACTTCTGGGCTTCAAATGCCAGCTGTGTGACATGGGGTAAGTCACTTGGTCTCAGTTTCCTTGTCTATAAAATGGTTTATAATACACCTACTCATGGGGTGATATATGGATTAACTGAGTTCATTCATGCATAGCTCTTAGAACACCATCAGATACTCGCACATGAGCGGTGCTACTATTATTAATGTGTATTAAGGTGTTAGCTATTATTAATACAAAAAAGAAGAAAAGTCCAGGGTATAAGTAGCAGGGAGACCTAAACTTGAATGCCATCTCCATGCAAGGCAAGCTGAATGATACTGAGAAATCTAACATCTCTGAGCTGAAAATTCCTTACCTGAAAAATGAGGATAATGCTTTCTACCTCAGTAAATTTTGGAAGGAGTAAATGAGTACCAGATCGAAAGAAGAAACCATCAAAGAATTCTCCCTAGAGGGTTAATCTTTGTTCCCTCCTCTACTCCTTTATGTTCCCATGGAACACGATGTTTTTCATTTCCAGCACTTCCCTCACCACTATGGTGGACTGTTTCCTGGTGTATTAGTCAGGATGGTCTAGGTTATGCTGCAGTAACAAAGAGCACATGATTCTCAGTGGCTTACAAGAGCCCAGGTTTACTTCTCACTCACCCTATGTGTCCAGCACAGATTGGTTGCCCCTCTGTTCAGCTTCACTCAGGAACTCAACTGGACAGTACATCCCATTTTGGGGACATTGCTGGTCATCATGAGAGAGAGAAAAGAAAAACACATTAAAGAATGTGTTGACTTTTAAAACTTCCACTTAGAAGTAATACACATTTATTCTTTTGACATTTCATTGTTCAAAGCAAGTTAAACGACCACACGGGTGTTTAACGTGGCAATGATGTGCAATCCTACTCAAAGGGGACAGGAATACTCTGTCACACCTGGGCCGCTAAACTGAGAGCCTCGGGAAGACAAGAACCAGGCACTAGTCACAGCCACACCTCCACCCTGGCATAGTGCCCTTGAGGTTTGGTGAATTAAGACTGAGAGCGCCTCCATTTGGCCTAGGTTTACTCGACTCCAAGGTGAAAAGTCCACCTTCAGTCACTGCTCCTGTAGAAAGGGGAGTGAGCAGAGGGCAAAGCAGGCCCCCTTCCAGGTCACCAGAAGCCAGTGCGTTTGCTGACGAGTGAAGCAACTCCCACAGCCACCAGCTGCTCCCCAGTTTCCCAGGGGACCAAGCTCCTTTTGTAGGTGGGCACAAGATAATAATTCACCACCTGCTTTACAAGCACTGTTTCATTTGGCCTTCAAAACATGCCTGTGAACCCTCTGATGCAGGCAGGTAGCAGCATCCCCAGTGGGCAGATGAGTCCATCAAGACAGTGGAAACACTTGTGCATGGCTTCCTCCTTCCGTCTGTCCATCCTCTGGGGAGATCCCCTCTGTCCTCTGCCCTGAAGCTGCCTTCAGCCAGCTAACACCTTAATACACATTAATAATAGTAGCACCTCTCATGTGCAAGTGTCTGATGGCCTCCAGGCCCAGGATTCCAACGGCATTTCATGGACACCACACAGCACAGCCTTTCATGCCACACTGCTGTTCATCGTGGTCTGAGCACATGTCACAGCTCATCCACCTCCCACTCAGCGCCCGCTGCATAAGAGGCCAGGCCTGCATCTGGGCAAGTCCCCTCCCCCTGCCACCCACCCCCACCTCCCCAACCCTCATACAGACTGCAGCCATCTGTGCTCCCCGGGGTAAGGACAGAAACCTCCCAACCCCTGTCCAACCTACGATCTTGCTTCCTCTCGGGCATCCCCTTCTACCAGAGTCATCTGCCTGAACACAGGTTGCTGACATCACTCCCCTACCTCAAAGCCTCCCAGAGGTCACCAAGGTCACAGGACAAAGGCCGGACTCCCCAGCCTGGCGTGTGAACTCTCTGGGAGCCAGCCCCAGCCTACCTTTTCAATCTGACCCTCCGCCCTGCTGCCCCTCCAAATACGACACTCCTGGCTGACTTCACTTCCCCCTCCAGAGCCTGGGTTTAATATCTGCTCTATCATCTACCAGCTGTGTGACCACCGGCAAGTTATTTAATCTTTCTGACCTACCGTAAAATAAAGATAATAATAGTATCTACCTCCTAGGACTGATCTAAGGATTTAATGAGTTTGGATTTGCAAGGCATGACAGGTCTTGGCACAGAATAATGCTGGGCGTGCTGTTATTATTCCTACCACTGTTCTCTCCCTCCAGGGTCTTCTTCCCCAGCCCCATATCTGCAGAATACAGGCCTCTGTCTTTCAAGACCCCTCTGACATGCCACCTCCTCCACAAATGCTACCCAGACCCCCCGGAGCACCATGGTACTGTCTGCATTACTTCAATATCATAGTTATTTCTGTTCACCCTTCACCAGACATCAAGGGCCTGTAGTTAGATACTGAAGCTCCTTCCCCTCTGTGACCCCCACAGGCCCCAGAGGAGTTCTTAGTACATAGTGTGGCAACATGATTAGTGAAAGTACACAGGCTCTGGGCTCTGAGAGTCTTGAGTGCACACCCTGGCTCTGACACTACTAGCTGTGCAATCTTGGGTAAATTACTTAAATCTCTGAGCACCAGTTTTCACCTTAGGAATGAGGATGACCATCTCGGTCTCATCGAGTTGCTGTGGGAATAAATCCAATAACCTCTGGACCCCCTGACACAGTGTCTGGCACAGAGGAGACCCTCAGTGAAGATTAGTTTCCTTTTTACCTTTAACCACGTGAATTCACATCTTCCACAGCTTGAACGTAAACACCTAGAGGGCAGGGGTCATGCCTTCATCCTATAAGATGAAGGGGGAGAATTTGTGAGCTCGTCCAAGATGCTCCCCAAATATTTGAGCATCAATCATCTGAGTGGTCCTGAGGGAGGTCAGCAATGCAGGGACTGGGGCAGGGGGCGGTGCTAGCAGGAGGGCTGGAATGAATTTTTATTTGTCGCTAACTTTCCTCTAGGCAAAGCTTCTGCACCATGCCTCCTTCTTTTTTTTTTAATAGATAATTTTAATAAGTCTATATTCATTTTTTAAATTGAGTCAATAATCAAAACCTTCCAAAAAAGACATCACCAGGCCTAGATGGTTTCACCAGTAAATTACACCAAATATTAAAGGGAAGAAAGGCTACAGATTCTCCATAATTTTCTCAGAAAATAAAAGCAGAGTAACACTTCCTAATTCATTATATGAGGCTAATATCACCGTAATGTTAATCAGATCAGTTTGCTGGATCATGTCTATGTTCATGTGATGTTTTGCCAGCTTGATCTATCAGTGACAGAGGGACGCTAATGACTCCAACCGTATTGGTCCATTTGTCCATTTCTCTTAAATTTCTCAATATTTTCCTCGCTTCCTTCTTAAAGTGGAATGAATTACGCAGCTCCCAGGACCTTCCTGTCCCACAGTCACCTCCTGAGGCTGTGAGACACTGAGGCTCCAGAGACCAGCCGGACCCAGCAGAAGCTCCCTTCTGGCTGCAGGAGGGAGAGGGGAAGTCATCCCGTCCAGGTTCCAGCTCTGTTTGACTTGCTGAGCATGGCCGTCCCCGTAGGCTGCATTCCGTGGCCTCACGCCAGCCTGGTGTGTAATACGCTCCAGCCACCTTCTCATTACCTAATGCCTTCCTAATCCGCAGTTTACGCAAGATGAGTGCAAATCTCTGAGAAACACTAAGAGAAACACCAGACCAGGCACTTCCCTGGCCGGCCTGCACCCTGCTTCGGGGCTGGCGGTTTCATCGTGGAGATGCCTGCTCTTCGCTACCATGTGGGCCACTGGTATGGGACTTGGAGCTCCGCTTCTCACACGACGCTCCCCCCAATCTGTACCTTCACCCCTTCTCTGTCATCACTCACACTGGACTAAAAAGTCTATTGTACATGGAATGGTGGGCAAAGCCTTATATCTTTCAGTAAAGCAGATCTTTCAACCAATGGTGCTGAAACTATTGGCCGATCAATATGGAAGAAAAAAAAAAAAAGCCTTGACCTTTAGTTCATATCATATATGAAAGTTCACTCAAAGTCTCAAGATAGATCATTGACCCAGATATAAAACCTAAAACGAGAAGCTTGCCTGGTGGCGCAGTGGTGGAGGGTCCGCCTGCCGATGCAGGGAACATGGGTTCGTGCGCCGGTCCAGGAGGATCCCACATGCCACAGAGCCGCTGGGCCCGTGAGCCATGGCCGCTGAGCCTGCGTGTCCGGAGCCCGTGCTCCGCAGCTGGAGAGGCCACAACAGTGAGAGGCCCGCGTACCGCAAAAAAAAAAACCTAAAACGATAAACCTTTTACAAGAAAATAACTGCGGGATAGAATCTTTGTAACATTGAGCTAGGCAAAACTTTTCTTAGAAAGTACGTGAAGCATAAAAGAAAAAAGTGGTAAATTGGGCTTTAAAAAAAATGTAAAACTTCACCTCCTCAAAAAGCATTCTTTAAGAACATGAAAAGACAAGTTATGTTCAGAGAGGAACTATGTATTTGCAAAACATGTATTGGATAAAGAACTTGCATCTGGAATATGAAAAGAATTCCTACAACTCAATAAGAAAACAAACATCCCAACTGAAAACTAGGCAAAATACTTGACCAGATTCACCAGTTCAGCAAAGAAGAGATGCAGAGAGGGCAGATAAGCGCTGGAAAAGATGCCAGACCTCACTAGACATTAGGGAAGTGAAATTTAGAACCACAGCAAGCTACCACTACACGTCTACTAGGAAGGCTAAAATATGAATTAATTGATTAATTAACTGACAATACAAAATCTTGGTGAGGATGTGGAGCAACTGGAACACTCATACATTGCTGATGGGGATGCAAAACAGTATGGCCACTCTGAAAAGCAATTCAGTGATTTCTTATCAAGTCAAACATATGAGCCAGCAATTCCACTTCTAGGTATTCACCCAAGAGAAATGAAAACATACATTCACACAGAGACATGTACGTGAATGTTGATGGCAACTTTACTCGTAATAAGCCCAAATTGGAAACAACCCAGATGTCCTTCAATTGGTGAAGGGGTAAACAATAGGTTTCCATCCACACAATGGAATACTACTTAGCAGTAAAAAAGAACGAACTAGGATACATACAACAGCATAGAGAAATCTCAGAAACATTTTGCCGAGTGAAAGAAGGTAGACATAAAAATTTATATCTGTATGATTCCAAATCTCTAGAGACAGAAATCAGATTAATGATTGTTAGGGGCTATGGATAAACAAGGAGAGTGACTACAAAAGGCACAGGGGAACTTTTGGGGTGATAGAAATGTTTGAAATCTTTATTGTGGTGGGACTCATACAGGTAGAAGCATTTGTCAAGTCTCATCCACGTGTACACTAGACAAGGGTCAATTTTACTGTAGGGAAATTATACCTCAATGAATATGATTTTAAATAACAGAAAGTAGAATAAAATAAAATGCAAATCTGATGGAACCTGTCCTCATCATGAAGATAAAATGACACCAGTAATTGTAACAGTCAACGTGCAGCAGACGCTATCCTAAGAAATTTACACACATTGTTTCATTTAAGCCTCATTCAATCCTTGCTGGTCCTCAAACACAGCAAGCACTTTCCTGTCTCAGGCCCTTTGCACTTGCTGTTCCCTTTATCTGGAATGTTCTTCCACTAGATGACTCCATCTCCCACATTCCTTGGGTCTGTATTCAAAGTCACCTCCTCAGAAAAGACCTTCTGTCCCCATTCTATCTAGAATAGTCCCTCAACCTATCACTCTGTATCCCTTACCTAGTTTTACTTTCTTCCCAGATCTCAGTAGTACCTGCCATTACATTGCACATGTTTTGTTTCTATCTCTCCATAAGAATGTCATTTTTTCATTTGCTCCTTCTTCCATTCCAACACCCGCTGCGTGCCTACCCTGCGGTATGTGTGGGCAGAGCAAAACTCCCAGAGGCAGAAAGTTCCCACAAGGCCGAGATAGTGTTGATCGGTCCTGTCTCCCTCCCAGCACCCCTTCTCGTAACCTGGGAGGGGTCTCTGCAAGGGCCTCACCTGTTTAAGAGTCACAGAATTTGCAGCATGAAAAGAGCACTGATCTTGGAGTTAAGACACCTTTACACCAGCCTGGAAGCCCCTGAGCCAGGCACGTCACCTAACAAGGTCTCAACTTTCCCACTTGTAAAATGATTTGAAGCGTGTTCTTTGGATGTTAGCATGAATAGGAATCCCCTGAGAAATTGATTTAAAATGCATGTCCTTTCCCAAGAAAATGGGATTCAGCAGATCATTGGTGGAGTCAGGAAATCAGCACTCTTAACCCTCGCCCGGGGCAGTCTGACAGTCTGGGGACCAAATGTTAGATATTGATAGTTTCAAATAATTTTTGAGCTGCAAAAGTCTTCCTCCAAATATCATTTTATGTAGAAACCATAGATCCAGCGCATAAATTGGAGAAGCTCTGGGCGGGCGAAAGGAACAGAATGATGCTGACTCCTTCTCAAGTGTTTCTCCCTCACGCTCCCGCCAACTCACCATGCAGTGGCCCCAGGCACCCTAGCGTTCCTTGGAACACAGTTTGCAAACCACACTCTAGAGCTCTCTGATTCAATCATTGCACAGATATTCATGAGCACCCACCACTCCAGTCATTCTTCCAGGTACTAGGTATCCAACAATAAAAGCAGGTAAGTCCCTGCTCTGACAGATGTCACATTTTATGGAGATGGCCTGCTTGCTCGCCATGTGCCAGACACTGTTCTAAGGGCTGTTCGTGTGTTAATTCGTTCAATTCTCACCACATCCCTATCAGACAACTACTACCGTTAGCCCCATTTTACAGAAGAGGAAACGGAGGCCTAGGGAGATTAAATAAGTTGCCCAAGGTCACACACTAGAAAGTGGCAGAGTCAGGATTTGAACCCAGAGATTTTAGCTCCGGCCAACATGTCCTTCTGAAATCCTGCCCAGGTCTCAGAACCTCTGCTCTATGAGCCCAGGAGGTATGTGTGAGCCCACCTGAGGCATGTAGGTGCCTCTGCCTGCCTCACCAAGTGTGAGTTCAAACAAAACCCTTTAGCACCCAGGCCCTGCGGGGTTAAGACTCCAAGACTGGGCTCCAGGTGAAACCGGACCCCACATGACTTCCAGTTGACGCAAGTGGCCTTCTCTACCTGCAGGGACACCGAAAGCCTCATCTCTGGGGTGTGGAAGAATGTTCTCTTTGGCCCGGGTGCTGAGTTTATTCTGGTCACCACTGCACCGCTTTGGCCAGCTCTTGGGAAGATGACTGGGTCCAGCAGCTCTGCTGGTGTTCCCAACTTGACAGGGTGACATTGATGCATCTGCAACCAGAACGTCAGCACCAAATAAGGAAGCAGCATGGGGACACAGCCAAGTGAATGCTGAGTAAGAGTAGAGAGCACACGGACTGGCAAACTCTTCCAACAGGAGGCTGGGGAGGGAGCTTAGAGGTCATTTACACACAGGCCACTCATTCTGCCAACTGGGAAACCAAGGTCTTATTTCAGCTGTGTTCTCAGGCACTGGCCGTTGCCTCTGAGGTTGAGAAAGGTGATGGGACTGGAGGCAGGCAGACAAGTCCATATCCCAGTCCTGTCTTTAGTGAGCTCTGTGACCTTGAGCACTTAACATCTGAGTCTCCGTTCCCCATCTGTACAAAGGAGATGATAATATCCCTCAGATGCCGTGAGGATTGCAAGCGATGATTCATTCAACACACCCAATGCCAAGTAGCTACTCAGTAATATTAGGTCCTCGCCGCTCCCCTCTCCTGGATTTACCCAAAATATACCCATTTTCAGGAATGACCTCACCTTAACTGAGGCTTAACGGGTCTCTATTTGAAAATGGGTGGCAATCTCATGTTGCCCTAATTGGTCAACAGCGTCAGCTTCACCCAGGAGCTGGTTGCAGATGCAGAGTCTCCGGCCCCACCCAGCCCTGATGAACAGAATCTGCATCTTAACAAGATCCCCAACCCCACTCATGAGAAGCACCACTAAGCATATTTTTTTAATGAGTTGACTTACTGCTTTTGGCCATCATTGACCTCAGTTGTTGGTAGCCAACATTTGTTGAGACTTTGATACATGGCAGGCATGTGGGAAATGTTTTACGGGCATGATCTTATCTAAACTGCACAATCTCAGGAAGTGCGAATGCTCACTAACCCATTTCACAGATAAGACAACCGAAGCTGAGGTGGGTGAGTTCCCTCCGTGGGTAAGTTCTAGAGCCGCACTTCAAATCCTGGGCCTCTGCAACTCCACGCTCCTCCCTTTGCCACCCTGCTGGCTAGAACTAAGCTACCTCTGCCTCTGCAGAAACTGGGCATGGGTTAATTTTTTTAATCCCTGTTCTCCTTGTGGGATCCCAGTGAGGCCTCTTGGGTATCTGTGAAATGGCAGTTTCAAGTCCCCCCAGGCTCCCAGGGTGGGTTTCTGAGACGCTGGAGGAGCTGGCCAGCTGGGCAAAGCCAGAGAAGCCAGACTGCTCTCTGCTCACTTGAACTGACTAAGGCCAAGGTCACCAGCCCCCCTCGGGGAAGCAGGTAGTGGGAAGGCTAATGCTCTGGGCACTGCCCTGCTCCCCGAGACTGGCCCTCCCATCTAAGCTGCCCCCTAGAACAGTCAACACTCTGACCTGGCAAGCCTGCAAGCCAGAAGGAAAAGAACATTTATGACAAAGGAGAGAGGGGGACGTGTAATAATGACAATGGGAACATGGGAACACTAATCTCTGACCGAAATCCCAGGCCAGGCCCTTTGTGTGTTTTATCACCGATCCTGCCTGCAGCCCTGCAGCTCTGCAAAACACTTATTTTTATGTACCCATTTTACAGATGAGGAAATGATGCGTCAGAAAGATTTTGCAACTTGCTGAAGGCCACAGACCAAGTAAAGAGGGAGGCTGGGATCCAAATCCAGGTCCACTGACTTCCCAGCCTGGATTCTTTCTACTTTGAAGGGATTTGCCTGAATTTCAAGCCACCTACAAGGCACCTTGGCCTAGACACTGAACAGCTTTACTTCATGTAACCCTCACCGCCACAGCATTGGGGATAGGTGGCATTCTTACTGCAACTGAAGCAGGGAGCAGTCACGTGACTCGTCTGGGTCGTACAGCGAATTAGCTATGAAGCTGGTATTTGCTACCAGGTCTCTCTCACCCCGAAGTTCAAGCTCTTTCCTCTTTCCTGCCAGCTCTGGGAAGTATAAAGCGTTTTACCCCAAGAGAGCTCAGGGTCTACTGACATGATAGGACTTTAGTTGTGGGAATAAATATAAAAGATGAACATCTGCCAACATGGGGGAGCAGGTCACTCACACGTTAAGAGCATATTCATTAGCATGAGACTCCTTATGTTCAGATCCCATTTACTAGCTGTGTGACCTTGAGCAAGTTACTTACCCTCTCTGGGTTTTCATGTACCCACCTGTAAAATGGGACAAATGAGAGTGCCTTCCTCACAGAGTTGTTATAAGAATGAAATGAGGCCATGCCTGTAAAGGACTAAGGCAGTGCTGGGCAGGTATGAGTACTCAGTACACGTGGGTTCCTATCATCACAGTCATTCTAATTATTCCCTTTCTGTGTTCACACTTGGCACAGGACATCCAGCAGTGTGTCGAAGCATATTGAGTGTTCAGGGGCTGTCCGTGAAATGTCCTCCACAAATTCACTTCCCCAGTGAAGAAGTGAGAAAGGTGCTGATGAACAAGAACTTGGACACCAACTCTGGCTGCAGCTACTGAGACAGAAAATTTCAAATACAAGACGAGCGTTGGCTGCGAATCGGCTGTTCTTTCCCCTCTCTCAGCCTTGGCTCCCCCATCCATAAAATGGGGGGAGTGTGGGTGAACCTGCCTCCCGGCTGCTGACAGCTACGGCTCCACAGGGAGCAGGTCTGGTGGCTCTTCACCTCCCAAAGACCTCCTCGCGTGTAACGGGGATGGGAAGTCCGTTTGGAGTGTACTTGAACCCTGACCCCACAGGCCCTCGCGGTCCAGCCTTCTACGGGGGATGCGCCTGCTGCCTGCTAGCTAACGAGGCGTGGAGTTGAGATCATGACTGAGCTGCACAGCCACGGGCCTGGCTCGCCGGGCTGTGCTGACCGAGTGCGACGGCCAGGTGAGGAAAGTGCTGGGGACACTCATGCAGTCACTGCCTGAAAGGACAGACCTCAGAACCGATGTTTTCAAAATGCCGTGTCTGACGTCCAAAATTTTTCTGGCTCACTCCATGGACGTGCCTGACATTGATCTCATTTGGGGCCAGACACATTCTAGAAGGTCATGCACAGCACACCAGCTTGCACCCAGGAAACTGAGCTGCCAGGTGCAGGCGGGGGTGGGAGCTTGGTCAGGAGTGGCCCGGCTGCTGTTTGGCTGTGGCTTTCCCAGTCTCAGCCTTGGTGTCCCCTCCTAAAATGGGGTAAGTGTGGACTAAATCTTTTTTTTATAATAAACATTTTATTTGGAATAATTTTAGATTTACAGAAAAGTTGCAGAAATAGTACAGATAGTTGCCGAATATCCCTCACTCGGTTTCCCCTGATCCTATCATTTTACATTTCCGTGGTACATTTGTCCCAATTAAGAAACCAACAGTGACACATTATTACTAATTAAAATCCAGACTTTATTTGGATTTCACTCATTTTCTCATTAACGTCCTTTTCCTGTTCCAGGATGCCACATTGCATTTAGGACTAAATCGTTTACAAAGTCTCCCAGTTCTAAAAACCAACAGGCAGTAAGCCCTCGTGGTTAAGAGCTCTGGATGAATGCTGTGCTGTGTGACTTTGGATAAATCCCTCACCCTCTCTGAACCTCAGTCTCTTTATCTATAAAAAGGGGATGATACCAGTACTGCTTTATAGGGGTGCTGTGAGGTAATTTGTTAATTCACGTGAAGCACTTAGCACAGCTCTTAGTACGCCATGAGGGCTCTGTTGATAAGAATCAGCAAGTAGACATCATAGACTAAAACAAGGAGTAACCCAGCATATGGTACACTTCCTGGCAAAAAATCTCCCAGCACAATGGCTGCTCCAAAAAGAAGATATCATGTTGCTGGTCTAGCACATCAAACCCAAAGTGTAAAGCACCGGACTGGAAAAGGCAAAGATCTGGAGTCAAACAGGCCTGGGTTCGAGTCCCATCCACCCACTGCATGAATTTGGACACACTGTTCAGCCTCTAGGTCTCAGCATCCATATCTGCTAAATGGGAACAAATCATTCACTTCACAGGGTTGCTGAGAAGATAAAATGAGACGCACACTGTCAAGCATCAAGCAGGACTGAGGTGGGATATTCGTGAAAGAGACCATCTTCCTCTTTTCCTACCTCTTCTAGGAACCGTAAGTCACTGACTGCTACTGGGATCTTTAAGAATCCACTGAAATCTCATATGGGCAGTTCCCAGGGGTTGGTAGTGAGATCCTACTCCTCTTTTTTTTTTTTTTTTGGAGGGGAACCAAAGTCATATTGAAAAGCCGGTTCCATAATCTTCATTGCTACAATGCTTTTTCTCATCCAGTATGAAATTTTCGTTCTAATTTCACGCTGCCTGTGACTAGTTTTAAAAGGAAGCATAAAGCTATTCCGATGGTCCCTCTGACGAAGATTATTGTAGGCCCCGTTTTCACAGAATCAGTCTCTTTTCACAGAATACCAACTGAAGAAGCCGAAGAAGTCAAAGAGTATCGCTCCTGTTTAAAGATGAGCAAATGAGAGCCAGAGAGGCAGATCTGCTTGTTCAAGGTCAAATAGCGGAAGAGCTTCAGAGCTAGGAAGAGACCCCAGTCACAAGATCCCGGCTTCTGTGCTTTCGGCTCTCTGACTTGGAGGCCCATTAGGCTCTGAGCTGCTGGAGGACATCCCTCCATTTATCCATCCACACATCCATCCACCCACTTGTCCATCCACTCATCCACTCACCCACCCACTCGTCCATCCACTCATCCACCCACCCACCCACTCATCCATCCGCTCATCCACTCACCTACCCACTCATCCATCCATGTTGGTATTGGACACCTTCCTGTGATAGGCACTGAGCTGAGTGCTGAGAGCCAGGGATGACAAAGACGGTCACAGTCCCCAACTTCATGGAGCTTTCTATTCACTGAGCTATGACTGAGTCTTGGTTGTCTGTTTCCCAAGGGTCTACCACAGTGCCTGGCACATGGTAGGTGAACAGTAAATGTTTTTTGAATAATGGATATCTCTCATCTTCAGTAATGCTCCCACCGTTATAACTGACGTACTGAATCACTGTGAAGACCTTGAGGGGGCTAAAATCTCAGTATCTGTATTTGTCTTGAACTGTCTTCTCCAGTCGTCATTCTTACCAGAAGAAGTTAAACAGCCGTGTGCAGACATAGCCGCAACATTAGACAAGGAGTAAAAGACCTGAGTTTATGTCCCAGCCCTGAGCTGCTTACTTCTAAGTAGCTCCCGAAAGACATTCGAGCCTGTTTTCTCATCTATCAAATGGAGCAAACAATATTTGACTTGCCTATTTCACTTGGCTGCTGTGAATATAAAAGGAGAGAGAGAAGGAGAGGGAGAAGGAAAAGGGGAGAAAAAGAGTGAAAACTTCTAGAAAGTACAATATGAATAAACAGTCATTGATAGGTTACTTGAATGATTTATGTTGAGGGTACAAGAGAAAATAAAAGTGATCAGCCTTTTAACCAGTACTCGGTACACTCTCCTTCCAACCTTCTATAATGTAACTCGTTGTGATTGCCCCAGATTTGTTCCAACCTTTGAAGAGATTAAATTTATGGATTTGTGGCATCACGTGTCACCCCAGCCAATCCTGACCCATATTTCTCTCCACTTTGTTCATGCAACGACAGTACAAAAAGGTGCTGTAACCTTAATTGCTTGCAAAGTATTTTGAAATCCTTAGATTAAAAAGTTCTGTGAAGTCCAAAGTATTAGCCTTCTGTGTGCCCTAGGAGTTGTGCAGAGCCTCGCCTGGGTTCATCAGGGCAGGGAGAAATTGCAGTGTATGTTCTGAGGACCCAGGAACTTTGGGGTTTAAGGGTCTTCTTCGTGGAATGGCCCTAGATCAACTCCCAGCTTCCTAGTCTCTTAGCTACTCAGGCATCTGACCATTCCTTGTGTTGCTTTGTGCTTTTTCCATTTCTTAAGTTCCTGGGTCACGAGGCCTGAGTTGCACTTACTTTGGTGTCATAGGTCTCTTTCCTGAGTGGTCTCAGCCTAAGTCCTAGAAAGGGCAACTCTGTCACCTGTAATCTCTGTATGCCTTTTCATTTAAGCCCAGAGTGATGACTTAATCCTCATTCTAACTTTTACCATTAGAACTTAGAGTTAAAATTCTGTTCCATGGTGGTAACCCTTGGAGGAGGTGTCAGGTAGGGACTGAAACGGGTAGGAGGGGGCTCCTGGGGTCCTGGCAGTGTTTTGTTTCCTTGCCCTGACTGTAGGTTAGGCCAGTGTGTTTGTTTCGTGAAAATTCAGAGCCACACACTTCTACGTGCATTTTTCTATATATTTGTTACACTTACAATGAAAATATTTTTTAAAAAATCACTCTGGGGCATCCCTGGTGGCGCAGTGGTTGAGAGTCCGCCTGCCGATGCAGGGGACACAGGTTCGTGCCCCGATCCGGGAAGATCCCACATGCCGCGGAGCGGCTGGGCCAGTGAGCCATGGCCGCTGGGCCTGCACATCCGGAGCCTGTGCTCCGCAACGGGAGAGGCCGCAGCAGTGAGAGGCCCGCGTACCGCAAAAAAAAAAAAAAAAAAATCACTCTGGATGCTAACTGACTTCATATAGAATAAATTCTGATGTGATAGTGAGGCTATACACCTAATCAAATCAAAATCCTTTCTTTCTCTGCCTTTGTAATTCAAAATAATGTTGCTTTCAGTTTTCCATCCTTTAGTTCCATTTTCACACTTACAGGAAACATGGAAGAGCCTCAGCCATTTTAATTAAGTCTAATGTGGGAGCTAAGGGGGGAGGTTGGTTCTCATCAGAAGTCCTGTGATGCCTTCAGGGATGTATGTGGACCTCTGAAATTACAACAAAATTCTGTTGGATACACATGTACATTTTTCTGAGAAGTGTCCACGATTTTCATCAAATTCTCAAGGGTCTCTGAATTAAAAAGGACCATAAGTCAGAGGGACTCTTACAACTCAAGACTTTTTTATGTATGCTCCTCTCGAAATGTTTCTCGACTCTAAATTCAACCCATAGCCCTCACCAACCTGATTCACCACATTGGTTTCACCCATCAAAATGAATTTGCTCACTTCAATGGAAAAAGTGAATGGACTCAGCTGTCAAAGGTAACATATAATAATCATCATCTGTTTACTTCTCCATCTCCTCCTCGAGATCCCAGGCCCTGATGCCAGAGACCTTTGCAGCCTCGGTGTGAAAGTGCACCAGGCAGTGGCGGACTGGACTCCAAAGAAAGTCACTGCACCCATTTACGAAACCAGATTTATTAAAATTTCTCTACAAGTCAGAAACAGCCGTCTCACATATATACACATGTACAGGAAGGATCTAGTGTTTTGAAGCCCCAGCCAGCCCAGAGTCCTCAGCCGGGTCATGTATCACAGATACAACATTCAAGCAACCACAAGAACGTTAGTGGGACAGAGGCTTCTGTCCTCCCTCTTCTCCAAGTCCCATGATTCTGTCAAGGTAATATTGCCAATGATCATTCACATTTCACGTGGCCTTAGACACGCAGGTTATTCAGACAGACACAGACAACAGAACAAGCGTCAGAGCCAAAACAACAACAAAAAAATCGGACATATGTATAAAAGGTACACTATATGTACAAAGTACACAGTACGTGAGGTATACACGGTATTCTCACAATGCATGTTAGTAGTTTGCCTAGGCGTAGCCCTTAAAAGTGACTGCCTGTTTTTGTGCCATTTCTCAAAATACAGTATGTTTGGTTTACCCGTTTAATCACCTGATTTCAGTACTGTCTATTTACTGATATTTCATCTGTACTTGTTTTTTTAATGCAAGTTGCAGTTTCTTTGTTAAGCTCTATCTTTTGTAGGTAGTGAGTTCCCATCTCTGGAAGCATTCAAAAAGAGGTTGCAGACCCAACCTGTGAAAGAAGCTGTGTGTCGGGGGGCGGATTTCTGCATTGGGAGGTGGCAGAGAAACGAAAGAAGTTGGGCCAGATGACTTTTAACATCCCTTTCAAGTTTAAAGATTTGGGGCTTGCTATTTCATCCCAGATACTGATGATGCAGATGTATTCATAAACCACACCACATCCGAAATATTCACAACCTGTCATGCAAAACTGCAGACCATACCCATGGCGGTGGTTAAAGTATAATTCTGGAAGTTAGTCCGAGAACCGTCTAAGACTATCCAAAATTCACTTGCTCTGAAGCACTAAGATGTTTAACATTTGCTCTTGGGAGAGGGAGTGGAGAGCCTTCTTATCTTTCTCCTCCTAGACAAAATGCTCCACCCTGAGATGGTCTTGGGGAAAAAAGTAAAGGATAAATGCTAACATATTTGAGGGGAACCAAGAAAGCTAATGGTTTCCAAGTGCTCAAATTCTTGTTAAAAGTCTCCAGTCTCTCTGTCTGAGCTCAGAGTTCTAAAATAGCCAGGAGTTTGAATCTTTTATGATACTTTTCCACAGTTAGCTGGTAAGTGCTTTTATAGTGAAGGGATGGGAGGGCGCATTTCAAGGTCAGAAAGAAGGCATTAGTGCAAATGAGGTCTTGGCAGGAAATGGAGGAGAAATTCTGGGTTCGTGGTTCAGGCAGGCTCCTATGCCCCTGAAACAGTCTGCTCCAAAAAGATGAAGAAAGGGTGAGTGTTAAACCAAACCAGAAAAAACAACTTTCCGATCAGAGAAGCTAGGGTAGCAAAAGGCTGGCTACCAAAGACAAGTTCGAAGATGGCAGGTTTATTGGCCCAAATTATTTGTCACCCTGTTAAAAATATGGTTATTGCCCAAAATGCCATTGTGCGATTCATTTCCTCTCCCTTTAGAATGTTCATTTCACTTGATCACATGCTGCAGAATATCCACACTCCTTGCCACCTGTAAAAGATGCGGAACCCCCATATCTGACACAGGGACAGCTGGCGAAGGTTCACTAAGGGAAGCAGCTCTGCAGGAAAGGCCTGTCCATCTTTAGAAATGGAAATGCCATGTGTGAGAATTATGAGGTTTCTGAGGTTTGGGGATTAGCAGAAGAAGGAACTGATGTCACTGTCCTCCTGGTACTCTGGAACAATCTGGTCGGAAGTTCCTATTTCTGAGTCGACGTACCCAGGCTCCAAGACAGACTCGAACCAGGGATGGAGTAAGATCTCTGGAGCAGTGAGTCTTTCTGAAGGCTCCCGTCTCAGAAGGCTGCGAATGAGGCACCTGGCTTTGGGGGAAATGTGGTCAGGAATGCAGAACTGTCCACGTCGGATTTTGGAGAAAAGGGCACTGGGGTCTGAGTCATGGAAGGGGTAGCGTCCCACCAAAAGGGTGTAGAGCATCACCCCGAGGCTCCAAACGTCCGCCGCCTTTCCGGAGTAGGTCCCTGTGGTGTTGAGAATCTCGGGGCTCACGTAGGCTGGGCAGCCGTGTTTGTCTGACAAAGCATCATCTTCTCCCTTAATTATGTGTGTATCTTCTAGACTTTCCAGTCTGAGCTGGGTTCTGTAGGAGAGAGGAAACAAGCCATTACTTCCAGCTACTATGAAAACCAAGGCCTTCCCAATAATAGCACCCACAAGTACTCATCGCAAAGGCCCAAGGAATGCCAGTTACCCCTTCATCCAGTTAGCAGTGCCTTGCATCACCCTGGAGGACTCAGGATTTCACAAACCAATACAAACTGCAATAAACATTAGCAAAGTATTGAGAGAGAGCCTGGGGTGGAGGGTATGATGCAAAGCCCCAAATACTATTCATTATGCTACAGCTTATAAGACATATCCTAATAGGGGTTACACAATTTACAAAGTTCACATTGCAGCAGTGGGAGCCTGTCTCAGGGGAATGCTGACATTTCTCCAAAAGCTATCAGGGAAGAGCAGTTTATCCTACTGCTTCAGGGAGAGCCTGGGCATCCTACAAGCGGATCTTATCTCTTATCATGCCACTGACTGCCAGGGCTACTTGGACCCGTTGCTTGGCATTACAGAACATTACAGAACACGGAGCCCAAGGTCACTGTTACTGCACACAGGTTGTTAGCACTCCTGTTCACATCGATATATACACACAGAGGGGATTCTGTCCACCTGAGCCCAAGCCATGACGGCCATGACGGGAAATGTACATGGAATGTTAATTACATTTATTGGGATGTTTAATTGCAAAGAATGCTTAGCCTGGACAGAAAGGACAAAGAAAAGCAGCTGGTGGATTTGAAAGATGCAGGAGCCCTAAAACGCCCTCGTATGTGTGCACATGCACACACACACACACAGGCACACACACGCACGCACACCCTAGGATGACACATCAACACCTGAGCTCATTTACTCAGGTAAGGGTTTATCTCTTCAGGTAGCAACTAAGGTTTGAAACATCTTTAGTTAAGGCTCTCTGATGAAGCTGCAGGTGCCTCCTCGTTCAGATCCAGCCACTCAAGCCTCTTGGCTCCCCCAAAGCCCAGAGCCCTGTGGGGAGTCTCCAGTACATGGTGGTCACTTACGCTCCCCCCAGCTTCTCTGAAACAGCCCTGTGTCAGTAAGTCACTCGTTGCGAAGTTAGACGCAAACATTTGGTACGGGCTACTGGGTCAATTCCTTTTCCTCTCAAAGGTCTAGTTCTTTTTTGTTTTTTTTTCTTCTTCTTCCTGCCTTTCTGTTCCCTGGAGTGTAGTATACATGTGCTAACTTCAGTATGTCCTCAGCCTGACCTCCCCCCGTCCCCCCCTCCCGTCGTTATGTAAAATACCCATTGGTTCTGTAAACGGAAAATATGACTCAACCCACACTGTCTGCCACTGATTGGCTGCTGTAGTACTAAAACCCTGCACCTGTTCTGGTTACACGAATAGCGTCAGCCTGTCATTGCTTAACCCTCGGGTTGCCAAACTCCACGCACATGACATTCGCCTGTGCAACAGCAGATTTCAACAGTAAGCAAGGAGGTGTGTAAGGTGTGTTTCAGAAAATACATCACCATATCAAAGCAGAGTGTTCCAGGAACTGGAAACTTCTTCATTACCAACACTTTGCTTTTCTTTGCTAATCAGTATGATCCAATGACTCTTGCAAGGTCAGACACAAAGCCATGCTTTCTGGCAACTCAACCCTATACTTTTTCATAGGACCTGAAGTCAAGGGTAAAAAAAGCACAGGTGGGGTGAGCCCTGCATGAATACCTACAATGAAGTAACACACACCCACCTGTGCAATTCTACAATGGTATTGCTTTTAATCTTTCCACAAGGGATGTGGCCCACCTCTTAAAATCAGGTAAGGTTTATCTCCTGTGGCTTCCTGAATTCTCAACTGAAACCTCAACTCTGAATCTTAATGTCACATTATTGTCTTATCGAGCTCATCTTGTTCTTTATGAGGTAAGCCATGATCTATATTTAGCAACCAATTCTAGCCAGCTTCCATTTCTCATTCAACTGAAGATGCATCCAAACAAGACGTCTAAAAAGTCACCGGAGAATGGGGAGAAAATACTGGGGGCCAAGCCTGACACATAATAGGAGTGTGGTGTGAAGGAAAGGGATAGGTTTCTGCAACTACGACAGTCTGACCAGCTCTGTGATACTTACTAGGTACAATAAATAAATAAATAAATAAACAGGGGGGGAAAAAACAAGAAAAAAAACCCCACTCGGTATAAACAAGGATTTGAAGACATCCTCTAGGAATGGATGTTGTGAAGGGCAGACTGACATTTGTACCCCAGGAGAACTGACCTTTCTGACAACGATGGGGAATAAACCTGATCCTGGGGTGGAAGCGGGGAGGGCATCCTGTCCTCACGTGACATCCCACAGATGTACCAAGGTGTCCCCAGGCCACGTCCACAAGGGTGCAGAATAACCAACTTTGGCTTTGGCCCCTCTGGAGAGAGGATTTCTAAAGACTAACTCTGGGACAACTGAGCCCTTGGTGTTGTTTTGAACCAACACCCTGCACCTAACTGCTCGACCTGCACCCTCGTTTTGGAGTCAAAAGGCACAGGAGAGGCTGTGGAGGCCGCTCACCTCTCCTCTGTGGAGAAGACAAACTTCCTAAGCTTTAGGTCCCCCAGCACGATGGCTGACTGGTGGCAGTGGGCAACGGCAGAGACGATCTGCTTGAAGAGCCGGGCAGCCTCCTCTTCCCGCAGCCTCTTCCGGCTGCGCACGTAGGAGTGCATGTCCCCAAAGTCCCTCTCAAAGAAGACATAGGCTTTGGTTTCCCCAAGGATCACTTCCACAATGCCAGTGATGTTCCTGTGTGAGGGCAGCTGGATGTAAGGCCGGATTCTGTCCTGGTAGTGTTTAATGGGAAACACCTGCAGAGAGAAGGGGACTCACTTAGGAGGCTAGAAAAGCAGAGGCTGCCACCCAGATCCTGGGCTGGGCTGCAGTTCTCAATCTCTGGGCTTTGGTTGAAAGTGAGGCTCCATTCATTTACCCCAACCTCCTGCAACCCCTGTTAGCTCTGCAGCCCCACCTGATGCAGCCTGGGCTACTCCTAACACCCAAAAGCAGTAGCATCTAGGGCTAGCAAATCTCCAAAAAGCTACCATATGGATGGTTTGAAAGAAGTCTTCTAGGTATGGCCTTCCGGCTCCAGAGAGCTAAGCTCCTAAGTCCCCACCCTCTGTGGCCCTTTCTCGTTGGCAGGTAATGCTGTGCAAAGTGGCTGATAGAGGTCCCCCTGGGATCTCCAGGAGCAGCCTCTGGAAATGCATGACCTCCTGCAGACCAGAGAGAGCACAGGACATGGTGACTCTGCAGCCTCCAAGTGGAAGAACATACAGCTGGAGAACGTACAGCTCTGTCATTACTCAGAAGGAACAGATGACTCCAAGCGCAAGACTGTCAACACAGCCCTAAGGAACCTGCCGAGGCTGTGACTCAGGTATAAGCAGTCTTGAGTTAAAATTCCCACAGGAGGGATATGGGATCCTCTGGGGGGGGGGGGGTTCATTTGTTTACTTATCTCCCCCCCACACCAACTCCCATCCTCAATTTCACTCGGGACATGGGTAGCATCTTCTCTAAGAAGCTGGCTGGTCTCTTTAAGGGCCTTTTGTTTAGTCCGGTTACTCATATCCTAGACTCAACTGGAAACGGTGACACACGGGCTGTCACCATCTGGATTCAGCTATTATCTGCTCGGAGGAACTGGAAGGGGTTGCACAATGACCAGACCCACCCCACCTCTGACGCTCGGTTGCTCCGGCACCAGCTCTTAAAACCTTTCCGCTGCCCCCCTCCTCCCACCCCAGCCCACACTCATACCCTCTGAGCTCTGCTCCCCAGCCACCACGAAGAAAAGATTTTGCCCCCCTTTAAACTGGGCTCGATCACACATGTGAAGTTTCGTTCGGGTCGGACAGTAGGTGGCAGCAGCGAGGCCAGGGAAGGGGAGCTCGGGGGGTCAGGTGAGTTGCGGAAAACCAAAGAGCGACTTAAACTGAGGGGTGACCCTATGTTTCCGGTGAAAACGAGCAGCCCGGAGGCTTCTCAGGGATGTCTGAGGCCCGGGTGTCCAGCTCGCAAAGGGTGCATGGCCTGTGGGAATGTTCTGCGTCTATGGGCGCTGGAGGAGAGTGTGGAGGATCCTGTTTGCAAGAGTTGTATCCCCTCCAGGATGGAGCCCCTTATGTTCAAAGGAAAATCGCGGGCCGGAAAAGCAAGACATGAATGGAAGCGAGGGTTCCTAGTCGGTGTGGGCTTTCCAACATTTCTATTCCGGCCAAATACCCCCCGCCCTCGCTGGAAGACCCTCTCAGACTACTCTCTGGGGAGGACAGGGTTCCGGTTCCAGCGCGGGTTCCAGCCGGAATCCCCAAGACCGGAGCCCAACACGGACTTCCCGCCCCCTTACCACCCACGGCTGAGCCCGGGTGCCTCGCAGCCCCAGCAAGAGAGTTGCCAGCTGCTCCAAGCTCCAAGGAGGCACCCACAGCAGGGCGTCCTTCCAGAACGAGGGGCGGGGGAAGCGAGGAGAATGGGAAAGGGGGAATGGCATGGCCCTGGAATCCATATCAATTCCACAACTTATGTGGAACGCCACGCACTAAACTCGGCGCTAAGCAAATAACATAGATGTTGTAAAGCAACTGAGCACCGCACTTCCTCTCGACCGCCAAGCCCCCACTATACCACTCCATTCGAACCCCTCAATCCCCGATAGGGTGACCCGGGTCAAATGCTGCCTTAACGGGCTCAAACCCCCTTATCCGCCTTGCCCCAAGCCCAAGTCCTGACGGCACCTTCGGCCCCCGGGCGACGGCGGGCGAGACCCCAAACACCTTTGCCTACCACCGGGTCCCCTCACCCCGCGACCCCCCGCCGGGTCCCGGCCCCCCTGAGTGCCTACCTTGCAGCGCAGCTCGCGGCCGGTGTGGAGGCACAGCGCCCGGGACACATGCTCGCGCTCGGCCAGGGGCAGCAGCAGGTAGTCGGCGATGCGGCTGGGCCCCGGCGCGCTCCCGGAGCCGCCGCCAGCCCCCGGAGCGGCGGGCGGAGGCTGCGGGCTGCAGGGAGAGCCAGGGGGGCTGAGGTAGTCCGGGGGGCTAGAGCACTCGGAGAGACGTGGGCACTTGGCCGCCACGGCCGCCGCGTCGTCCGCGTCCAGCAGGCGTTTGGCCGGGGCGCCCCGGCCGACCGGGAGTAGCAAGGCCGGAGCGCGGGGCTGCGAGACGCCGCTCATAGCAGAGCGCACGGGACCGACCCGCATCCCGTCCCCGGCCGGGGCGGCCCCGGCTTTGTACGTCCTCGGATCGGCGCAGGAAGGTGCAACTGGGTCGGCGCCGGCGCCGCGACTTACTCCAGCCCGCGGGATGGAGGTTGCAGACGGAGCTTGGTTCTGCCCCCACGGGGGGCAAAGCCGGAGCCGCTCCCGGGCGCTCGCGGTACACGCGAGGACCACGGTGGCCGCGCGTCCGGGGAAAGGAGGCCGGTTCGGGTCCCCGGATCCCCGTGGGTACCGGCTCGGGGCGCCTCGCTATTGTTGTAGAGGCTGCCGACAGTCGGGGAAGCAGAGGCGGCGGCGGCCTCCGAGGTCCGGAGCAGCGAGAACAGGATTCTGCAGGCTCGGCGGAGCCACGGAGCAAATGCACTTCCCGAAGCAAGAAGTGTCGGAGCGAAAGCCGGACCAACTTTTCCGCGGCGCCCGGGATCCTACGCGCTCCGGGCTCCCGGCGTGAGTGTGCGCGAGACAGACGCGCTCGGAGAGGGTAACTGAGTGTGAGTGAGTGTGTGCGCCGCACCGATCCCGGCCAGTGCACTCCTCCTTCTCCTTTTCCTCCACCTCCTCCGCCTCCCGGTGACTCACGCTGTATACACATACACTCACAGGCCGGGCTGTGTAAACAGTTGGGAAGCCGGGTTGTGCAATGAGGTGGCTGCGACGACTCGGGCCCTGCCGCCGGGCGAGCAGTCACCGGAGCGGAGGGGAGGTGCAGCTGGGCCGGCGGGGGCGACGGGGGTGGCCCGACGGCTGGGGATGCTTCGGGCAGAGCGCGCTCCGGCGCAGGTGGCGTGTCCTGCGCGCGCACACGCCCCCCGAGCCGGTCTAGGCGGGAGGAGGCGCGCGCCCTCCCGCAGGCCGCGGGCTCAGCGCGAGAAGCCGGAGGAGGGGGCGGAGGAAAAGTTCCCGTGACGTCAGGGTCCCGGGGAAGTGGGCGGGAGGGGAGGGGCCGTGGGGGGCGAAGCAACCGTTGATTGGTGCGCGCTCCCCATTCACTCCGAGCACAATGGACTGCGGGCGCGCGCACCAGGGCTCTCAGCACCCGCCGCTCGCTGCAGCCGCGGGGTGACACCTCTTGCCCCGGGGATCCCCCCAGTGCCCCAAGCCTTGGGACCTCCGGTTGGAGCCGTGGGCGTCGCCGAGGCCCGGCGGTAGCCGGAGGAAGGGAGGAGAGAGAAGGTGATGAATTCCAGAATCACTCATTCACCCCCACGCGGTGGTTCCGGGGAAGACCTGCGCGTGGTAGTGGATGTGGCTATTTTTTTCCTTTTCCCGCCCCCTCCCAGCTCTAATCCCCAGCGTCTGTTCGCTTCCACAAATAGAACCTTCTGTTGGATGAAATAAGAGCAAACACTGGGCCTTCTGCGCTGCCTCCACCTCCACGCCCCTCCCGCGCCTGCCGCCCGCCCGGATTGCACGGAAATAGCTCCTCCGGGCTCTCGGGCCGCCCCTTCGCGGTGACTCGCAGAAAGAGCTTCCTGAGCCGGGGCCGGTGGGAAACAAAGGATGTGGGGAGAGGGCGGAAGGGGCCCACGTGGCCGTCGCCGAATTCCTGCCCTCTCCCCAGCCTCCACACGCGCAGCAGGGTCTAGGACGCCGGGGCCAGCCCGGTTCCGTGGTGGCCGGGGAGCGGAGTCTAAGTCATCCTGGCCACCGACAGTGATGCTGCCTACACACGGGCAACCCTGCCAGGGCGTGTGCATGCACTCGTGCAACGTGATTTGGGTGAGCTCGAGATGTGTGTCAGACCCTGCACAAAGCTCCGTGAAAAAACAACCTAGAATCTGTCGGTTTTCTTTCTTTCAAGAACCAGGTCCATTTGGAGTCCCTGGACACCCAACATAGATAACTGTTATCAGACAGTCCCTTCTGTACTTCTGCTAAATACTTCATTTTCCAAAACCAGGTCGAGCCCCAAGGATAAATCCTTTTCCATATCAAATCTCCATTCGTTCAACAAATACTAATGAAGCATCTGCTAAACTAGACGCTAGGGATTAGAAATGAAAACTAGTAATAATAGCTAACATTAATTGAGGTCTGTAACGTGCACTTTACACACACTGCAGTTTTACAGCCACCCAGTGGGGTTATTTTTTGCCCTTTTTCACACAGAGGAAGCCTGCAAAGTTAAGTTACTTGCTGTGGTCAAATAGCTACTGAATGCATTCAAGCTCTTAAGCATTTGTGGGAACTCAGGGAAGATTACAATTTGTACAGAGAAAAGAGAAGTCAGGGAGGATTCCCCCTAGAAGGCATTAGACCTGGAGGGTTGTGTGGGATTGTAAACGAGTTGCTGGGGTGGGGTGGGGGGAGGGCAGGGATGTGGGGAAGGGTAGGGTCAGCTTAAAGAGGCCAGGGTGGCTGCAAGGCCGGAGCTGAGCCTGCACTGCACGTGTCATTGGGGGAAATGTGAAAAGCTCCAATGCCTGCTGAGAAGACTGCACTTAATCCTGTAACCAGGCGAGAACCCACCAGAGGTTCTCCTTCTTTCAAGTTCATTTTGTGCTATTTATTTAAGATCCATTGAGCTGCCAGCACTTGGATGGCAAACTCAGCATGGGCCACCAGCATCTTCCTCCAAGGTGTGCATCTCCCTCAGTGCCTCTTCTGAGAGAAAGACATCACCACCACCCATCCCCAGGGCCAGAATCCCTGGCAGTCATTTCCCCTTGAATCCACCGTTTTCCTATCCCCCACTCGGTTGTCACTGGGTCCATCCTAGACCTGCTAGGTCTCACAGCCACCCCCTGCCGCCCCGTCCTCAGCTTCTTGGAGCTGCCCCTTGCAGACTATTTCTCATGCTCCCTTGCCCACTGGCTTACAGCCCATTTTGCCCAGAGGGAGGCCCTGGAGGGAGATGGGAGGGTGCTGCTTTGGGCACTGGCTGCACCTCCTCTGTGGCCCAGGCCCCGCTAGCCAGCCCCTCTGTGTAGCTGTTGCCATGTGCTGCCAGATCTCCCTACAGGAATGAAGGATTTATCCACCCACACGCCCCCAACCCTCCACCCCGGAACTGCTAGGAACACCTTTTGGGAGTTTTGGAAACTGCCTCAACTGAGAAGGGCTACCTTGCCCCAGTTCACACTCCCTTCCCAGGAGGTCCACATCCAATGACAGGTGATTGTGGAGTCTGGCCTCCTCGCCCGAACTTGAGCCAACTCTGAAGGGCAACCCGGCTTCAGCCGCCCATTTAGGGTCAACTGAGTTCTTCCTTGAGATTGCCTCCAGCACAGCTCTTCTCTCCAGCCAGTCCTATTCCTTCCCTCCCCTTCCACAGGCATTCCCTGATAAACCTCCTGCACACTAATCTCCATCTCCAGTCGGCTTCCTGGGGGACCCGACCAAGGCACCGCCTCCCTCTTCCTGGCCCTAGCTTGCTCTAGGCACTCTGGCTCCTGGGATCAAGTGACACAACTTTCATCCCTCCTGCCCTAGGGTGGAAGCAGCTTCGTGATGTTGATAACCTCTGGGCCCACCCCGCACACTGTGTTGTTTTGTTCTATGTTTGTTTCTGCTCTTCCAATACCTTCATAACTAGTTCCTCGCTTTAATTTTTTTCCACTGTACTTCCTGGCCTGGGTTCCATTTTCCTGACTGATACAAACCCTTTACCTTTCCCATGTCAATCCACTCTTCTCTACTCTCATGATCTTAGTTCAGAAACTTCTGGTTTTCTGCAGTAAGCTGCTAACTGGATCACTCATTCACCCTTTCAACATACAAGGGCGCCTACTCTGCCAGTGTACCTACTAGCTGCTGGAGATATAATGGTGCCCAAAACAAAATGTATCCTTGAGCTCCTTAATCCATTCCCCACACTGCTATCAGAGTACTTTTTCTAAAATTTAAATTTGGTCACATGAGGCCCTGGCCTAAAAACCTGGCAGGGACCCTCAGATGATAAAATCCAAACACCCGCTTTCCTGGCCCTACTTCCCATTCCAGTCTCACCTTTCTTGTCTCCTCGCTAGCAACATACCCATGCCAGCTCCTGGTAGGGCCCTAAACAGATCTTACTAATTCATACCTCTGCATTTTTGCCTGTGCTCTTTCCTCCCACTGGAATTCCCTCCCCTCCCACTGCCAATCTGATGAACTCCTATTCATCCTTCAAGACCCCACACAGATTTCCCCTGCACAGCAATCAAATTTAAATGTCCTGCTAAGTGCTGTTGAGTCCTCCATCTAGCTTTTTCTCATGGCACTATCCACTCAGCTGTCTTCCAGAGGGCAGAGGCCATGTCTTATTCAGCCGTGTGTCTCCAGTCCCCAGCCCAGTGTCTGTTATAAAGGAGGGGCTTAGTAAGTGACAACCAAACAAATGTACTCAAGGGCAGAGGGTCACCCACAGGGAGGGCCTGAGATGAGAGACAGGGATGGAGAACAGGCATTTGGGCCAAGACAGGGGACTGGAGAATAGGGCACAGATTTCAGAGTTGAATGTCTAGCCCTGGAAGGCAAACGGATATGGAAAAAGAAAGGGCTGAAGCTTTGGGGGCCTCCGGCCTGCATGCCTGGGAGGACAGACATGTACTCTTGACAGGTCCTGAGATCAAGTCAGCCAAGGGGACAAGTGAGCTAAAATTTTCCTGACTTCATTGCTGGGGCTTTCCCTGCCGGCAAAGTCTGGACTGAACTCCCATCAGACTTTTCAGATCCTTATTTGAGGAAGTCAGTGACTCTTCATAGGCCTCAGTTGCCTCACCTGTGAAATGGGCATAACTAAGGCCTGTTTTTCCTCCCCTGCAAGATTCTTATGGGAACAAATAGCTATAAACTATTTGTCCTTATGAGTTATCTACCCACACACAAATATGATTATCAAATATGGGCATGCCTTGATTTTGAACTCTGTTCATTTAGTCAACAAATATTCATTATCGGTTTACCATATGCTGGAGTTGGAAAAGGCCTTTACCATGAAAATTCAAATTGACAAATACAAATATATAAGTAAATAGGATGTGCATTGGATAGTAATTCTTCCTGTCTTAAAAGGGTTCTTTGCTTTATAAAAGGGTCTACCATGTGATGCCATTTAGCAAGCTCCTTTGGCACATGTATGGTGTGGTTTGGTAAAAATATAGGAAACTTGAAAGCAAGAATCACAGTTGGTTGTGCATGTGTGTGTACGTGTGTGTCCCCTTTGTAGCCTCAGCACAATGCTGAGCTGACACCGGGTGCTCACTGGATGACACGTTGAACTGGGGAAAAAATTGATTTACCTCCAATGTCTCAGGAAAGCATATATTACATAATGTGGGGAAAACCTGTATTGATTTTTTGGGGACAAAGTTGGGCTACTGATGAGCTCAGGCTTGATTCATTTTCATTCATGCCCAGGTAGGTGCCTGGCAGCGCCATTAGGAAGGTTCTGAATGTCGTACCCATTCCAAAAAAATTGGGACGTATTTAAGAAAAACAATATTAGTGTTTACGATAAGGTTCCAAAAACTGGAAAAGAGATGAACATTTACTGAGTTCCTCCCATACGGTAGAACCTTGTCTATTTTCTTGTTTAACGTTCAAAATTATCTCATAAACTAGTTATTACCACCATTTTACAGATCCACAAGAAGGCTCAGAGAAGTCGATTAGCTTGTCTAATATCACGCAGCGGGAAGGTGGCCAGTTATAATCGGAACCCTGATCCAGCTGACCTCAAGTCTGGCTCTTTCTGCTTTATATACCACCCAGTCTCCCAATGAAGAGAAAGTTTATCCATATATTTCTCCTCCTGTATCTTTTTTTTTTTAGTTCAGTAAAAATCTTTATCTTTTAAGAACTTACCCTTCCCCCACCAAACATTCACATACACAGATAGAAGATTAACATTCATAGAGCCTCAAATCTGACCTTAACATGATGATTTCATATTACTTCTTTTTTTTTAATTTTCTTTTTTTTTTAATTATTAATTTTAAGAACACAGGAAGCCTTAGGTCATCCAGGCCTCCCCCTAACATCTGTGGGGGGCTGGACGGAAGTGAAAATGAGAGTCTGTGACCTGATACCCCTTCTCTCCCCCCCGCCCCAGCTCCTGCCTTCCCCCGTAAGGTCTCCAGGGCACACCTTGGCCATGCCAACATCTTCACCCGTGGTGCTGCCCTTGGCCCTTCCTTGACCACGCACAGTCCTAGAGGTGCCCACAGCAGGTCACGTTGGGAAAATAGACCCAGGAAAGAACTTGGACCCTAGAAGCATGTTCTGGGCATTGGGGCAGAGGATTCCCCAGTCCTGGTACCTGGAGTTTGGTCTAGGCCAGCAGGTACAGGCTCTATGTAGGCACAGCCCCTGGCCATGTGGGGACAGATGCAGCGGGCAGAGGGCCAGGTCAGGGCTGGATCGCCCAGGCCTAAGAGAGAGGCACTGGTGCCCATGGCGGATTCCTGGGAGCTCCACCAACACCTTCTCTCCCACCTCCTCGTGTGCTCATTTCTGCCTTTTGCCTTTAAAATGCTCTTCCAGGGCTTCCCTGGTGGCACAGTGGTTGGGAGTCCGCCTGCCGATGCGGGGGACGCATGTTCGTGCCCCGGTCCGGGAGGATCCCACATGCCGCGGAGCAGCTGGGCCCGTGAGCCATGGCCACTGAGCCTGCGTGTGCGGAGCCTGTGCTCCGCAACGGGAGAGGCCACAACAGTGAGAGGCCCGCGTACCACAAAAAAAAAAAAAAAAAAAAAAAAAAGCTCTTCCAGTGACCTGATCCGTAATTCGCATAATCCCTGCCCTTCCAGAATGAGCCTTAGTGGAAAAGGCAGAATAAACAGAAATATAAACAAATGTCTGCAGTCGATTGCCTAGAAGGCAGAGAATAACTTGGCAGGGAGAGGAAGGAAGGATCAGGGCAGACTTCACAGAAAAGGTGGCCTTGCAAGACCATGGACAATCTATTACTTATCTCCATGATGGCCTGTCCAGGGTTTACATGCACTTGTCAGGGTGGCTGGACTGGAAGCCTCTCAGGGACAGAGGCTGGAAGTTTCCCGGATCCAGGGGCGGCACAGCTCCACAGCTGCCTTAGATGAAATGGTGAAACACCCCTCACTTTCTTCAGAGTTATTTGCTGCACCTTTCGTCTGTGAGTTGTCCCTGGCCACTGGCTCTTGGGTCATTTTTGCTTTCATTCTTCCAGCACATGGACAATGGCTAACCCTCTCTACCACTTGGCTGGGGAATCACCTCCCTCCCCCGGCCCAGCCCGTAACTGCTGAGCTGGTGAGTCACTTGCCTCACCAAGATCACCTGTAGGCTGGGAAGGGGTTGGGGGACAGACACAAGGCAGCAGGTTGTCCTAATACAGGTGAAAACACTTTGTCGACTATTAAGCTTCCTGCACATGTAAGGCATTCATTGTATTGCCTGTGGAAAGGGCATAGGTCTTCATGTCAGAAAAGACCTGGGTTCAAGGCCTGGCTTTGCCATTAGCTCACAGTGTGGATTTGGACAGGTCACTTCCCCAGTTTGGGCCTCACTTTTCTCCTTTTTTGCACGAAGATGGTAAACGGGTGGTTCTCGGACTGGGTTCCTTGGAACCCTGGGCTTCATGGCAGTAACTTAAGAAGAGAGCGGGAGGCCTTCCCTGGTGGCACAGTGGTTAAGAATCCACCTGCCCGTGCAGGGGACACGGGTTCAAGCCTTGGTCCGGGAAGATCCCACATGCCGCGGAGCAACTAAGCCCGTACACCACAACTACTGAGCCTGCACTCTAGAGCCCGCGAGCCACAACTACTGAAACCTGTGCACCTAGAGCCCATGCTCCGCAACAAGAGAAGCCACTGCAATGAGAAGCCCACGCACCGCAACGAGTAGTCGTCCCCGCTCGCCACAACTAGAGAAAGCCAGCATGCAGCAATGAAGACCCAACACAGCCAAAAATAAATAAACAAACAATAAATATATAAACTTATTTTAAAAAAAGAAGAGAGCGGGAAGCTGATGTGGGTTTCTGGGCTGCCCATTCCAGTTTCCATCACATGTTCCATGTCATGCTGCTTCTGTAAGATCGTGTTTGAGAAAAGGCTTCCACTGTTTTGGAGAAAAAGAGTTTGAAAACCACTGGCCTTTGTATATCTGAGGCCCCATCTCTGCTACTGATTCTTTTATTTAATGTCAAGGGTTACAAATCAGAAGCCCAGAGGCCAGATCCAATCTGCAGCATGTTTTGTAGGTCGTTGCAGTGATGATGCACCGTCTAGTTTACCACAGTCCCCACTGTTCCTTATTGCCTAACACTTGCCACCTCACATATATGTTAGCAGCATGGCCCCTGGAGCTCTTTGAGCTTGCATCCTCAGAAGTGCTCCCCTGAGATCCTCTTTTCCCAAGAGACGCTCCAGATGGCAAAAAAGAGAAGGGCCCATAGCCTGGAAACAGATGTTCCCCATCAGAGGGACTGGGGTAGTCTAGGTATAAGGGGTGCCCCTCTTTCCTCCTGTCTGCCCAGCCCAGAAGACCACTGTGATAGTTATAAAAACATAGCTGCAACTTCTTTGCCACTTTTTTCATTGAGAGGCAGAGTCTCTCGCATCTGGACAGGCTCAGGACTGCTTTGACCAATCAGGTACAACGAAAGTGCCACTCTGAGGCTTCCAAGGTTGGGTCACAAAAGTCCACGCAGCCTCTGTCTTGTTCTGGAGGACACTTGCAGTTGGAACCCTGTGTGGCTAGGTAAGAAGTCCGTCTACCCTGAGAACACTGTGCTGGAGAGGTCACTGGTAGACCCTCCAGAAGAAAGACCCAGCTGAGACTGTCCTGCAGCTGTCCCAGCCCAGGCGCCAGACAGGTGAGTAAGGAAGCCGTCCTGGGGGTGAATCCTCCAGCCTCAGCTACCCTTCTTCCCACCTGAGGCCCCAGACATCACAGTGCAGACAAGAGCCGTCCTTACCTTGTCCTTTCTGAATTCCTGACCCACAGAATCATTTACCCCCTAAGTTTTAGGGTGATCTGTTACACAGCAATGGATGACCAGTATAACATTCTGAAACTGTTCTGGATAAATTAGGAGGTCTGACAGGCAGGGCCTCACCAGCCCATAGGACACCTCTAGAGGCTGACGAGAAAAGGGAGCTCCCTCCTCCGGAGGGTCGCAACCCCACACCTGGCAGAGGGCTTGGCCAGCAGACTGCAGGCTGGATTTCACAACCAGTGGCCCTACTGCCTAGAGACACTTTCTTCTCTTCTGCTGGGATCAGCATGAGCTGAGCTGACAGGAAGGAAAAGGCATTTTCTCAAAACTCAGATAATTGCCCCATAAGCTCCTTGAGCATCTCCCAGGATTTGGGGAGGCCCCTGTGCTCAGACCTTGCAAGCTCTGCCTCACAGCGAGTCATCTTGACATATAAAAAGCATTCATCAAACAACACACACACACACACACACACACACACACACACACACACACACACACACACACATATCCTACGGGCTTCTTTTTCCCTTTTCTCATTAAAAAAAAGCTCCACCCTACCATGATCTGATCTGAGATCTTCAGGCTATTTTGAAGTAATTCATCTTGCCTCTTCAAACATACCATTTTCCCTCACTCAGCTTGAATGAGGCCCTGGTGGCAGCCAGCCAAGCCCATCTCCCTTCATTCTCAAAGGAAGCCTGGCCCCGTGTACAGGACTGTTTGGTTTCTGGGATTTCCATTTAAAAAACTCGAGGCCTGTGGCTCTTCTGCAGTATTCCTGAGGAAGGCTGCAGGCAAGAACTGAAGGGCGGAGGGGGCTGGGGCAGATCACGTGGGGAGCGCGGCAATTGCATGGGGTGGGAGGGCCATCTCACCAGTGTGGCAGAGAGGCCTGCCGGCTCCCAGCGTGGAGGTCCTCTCCCCTTTGGTCTAACTGACAGCTGCAAATTCAGTAGGGGCAGATGTCAAGGGGTTTGCAGACTTTATAACTCATCTTATGCAAACCTGGTAGACAAAAGTCTGGCTTTCTGTGAAAGATTGCAGAGGGGTAGTCGTCCACATAGCCTGTGGGTTCAGGCCACCTCCTTCTCTGGGAGACTGTCCAGTCAAAGATGATTTGCCTTTATTGGAGAAGAAGACCCACCTCTGCTGGATACCCACTCTATGTGCTTTGCATATGTTATGTCGTTTATCCTCACAACAGCCCTACAGATTGATATGATCATCTTCACTTGTCAGCTGAGGAAAGAGAGGCTAAGTCACTTGCTTAAAGTCACACAGCTAGAAAGACTGGGAGCCAGAGTTCAAACCCAAGGTTGGACCATCTCCAGGCACTTGTCCTCCCTTGTTCCTCTGCTCCATTCCCTGATCTCTCCCTCTCTCCCTCTCCCTCTCTCTCTCTCTCTCTCTCTCTCTCTCTCTCTCTCTCTCTCTCTCTCTCACTCTCCCTCCCTCCCTCCCTCACAGTCTCTCTCTCTCCATTTCTCTTGAGGAAACCACAGAGTAAGTGCCTCTGCTTAACCTATGGGTATGGGGTGAGACTACACATGGCTTCACCTGTGGGTTTGAGGGAGGGCTTACCTAGTGCATGTAGAACACAATTCAACTTATCAAAACTTGTTTCAAGACCTTTGGGGACTATTCCTATTTTGTATATTGGGGTGAATCTGGACTGGGGCTCGGGAAGGGATCTCTGTCCTTGGCCAAAGTCAGCCTTCATTGGGCCCATACTTACTGAGCTCCTCCTGTGCACTAGGCATCATGATAGACACAAGTAGTGGAGTGCAGCCCTGTCCTCTGTGAGCTCCCAGTGGAACGAGAAGGAAGTCAGTAGCACAGAGCACTGTGGTCTGAGCAAAATGAAATAGATAATAGAAGAGGGACACACAGGAAGGAGAGATTAGTTCTGCCAGAAGCCTCCTCATGGGCCAGGCTCTGGAACCTGACGTTGTCCTTGTAGAGTCTGGATACACGTCAGAAGCAGATTCACTTGAACCGGGTTCTGTGAACTTGACACATAGTGAGAGCTACATTGATAAAGGCAGGCATCCGGCAGAGCAGGATGTACGCATCAGCAGATCAATGAAAGCGTTCCCTTTGCCTGGACAAGCCGCCCACAGGAAGCCACATTATCGGAAACTTACTTGCACAAATGGAATCCACAAAGGGGACTTGGCAGTATTAAGAAGTCTATTTCAGCCGGGGTAGCTCGAAGCCATCTCTGACCCTAAAGGGAAAGAAAGTCCTCTGCAGGAAACATTTACCATCAAGTTTGCTCTGGCAAAACTCTCTCCACCTTAGAATAAAGATGATGTATTAGTTAAAGCAAAGCTCTACTGCTTTACCAAAGATAGCCAGGAAGCAGCTGTGTGAAGGCTACAGAGACTGTTTCTCTCCCCTGTAACTTTCCGAGGTGACCATTACTGACTGACAGATTTTTAGGGACCTAGGTTCCCTCCATGCTGGGGCTCTAGCACATCATCCACATGGTCAAGGCCAGGTCTCAACCACATCATGTCCTCTCTGGCTAGAGGGGAGGAACGGGTGAAGGAGGCACACCCACTACAGCCTGGAGAGGGCACCTGCGTTCATATTCACGTTCCATTGGTGAGAACTTGGTCACATGGTCCCACCCAACTCCAAGGGAAGCTGAGAAATGACATGTGTCCTGCCATGAGCCCAGAAAGATGGAGAGAGTAGGTGTAGGTGGACCCCTGACTATCTCTGCTTCAAATGGCAGTTAGGGTGTTTTTCAGGTGTAACCAAAACCTTAACTTAAACCAGCTTAAACCCAAAGGACAACTTTGGGTCGATTCCAGGGTTGGCTGATTCACCGACTCAGCCCTGGAGGGTTCCAGGTACCACCTTCATTGTCGGCTCCAGCAGGCCTGGGTATCACATCCCAACATGACAGTTTTCAAAGGAAGAAGAGAGCATCTCTCCCTGTGCTCTCCCATAGGAGAGATGAGGGTTTCCCCAGAGGCCCCTGCTCCACCCCCAGCAGACATCCTCTCTTATACCATTGCCCTGAATTGGGCCATATGCCCATTTCTGAATCAATTACTGCTGCCGTAAGCTAAATTGTGGTCAACCTCCTGCAACACCCACCAGTTCACATGTTGAAGTCCTTGATCCCCAGTACCGAAGACCGTGACCTTATTTGGAGATGGGGCCTTAAAAGAGGTAATTAAGTGAAAATGAGGTCATATGGGTGGGCCCTAATCCAATATGCCTGATGTCCTTATAAGAAAAGAAGATTAGGACACAGATAACACACATTCCAAAGGATGACCATGTGAGGACGTGGTAGCCACCTGTACGCTAAGGAGAGAGAGCTCAAAACAAAGCAAACGTGCCAACACCTTGATCTTGGACTTTGAGCTCCGGAACAGTGAGAAAAAAAGATTCTGCTGTTTAAGCCACCTGGTCTGTGGTGTTTTGTCACAGTAGCTCTAGCTAACTGGTACACCTGGCAATCAGAATGGATCAATCCAGTTCACTCCCGGGGTGCATTCAGTGTGAGACACAGCTCATGGGAGAGGGAGGGCCGGGTTCTGAAGAAGGAAGCTGATAGGAGGGACGCCGGGCGAACAGAGGGCGATGCCAGTGATAGACAGCATGGCCGCCGTCCACGCCACGGATGCTGCTTGACCCCTGTCCTCGGACCAGCTCCCTTTCTGTGCACTCCAGCCCCCTGCCATCCTTCTCCAAACAGACATCAGGACAACTGTCTCATTAGATTTCTGCTTCCCAAACTACCATCACTCTCCAGTTCTCTTTCTAGAAGTTACCGCAGTTGACCTTGCTAGGAGTTTGGCAGGGAAGGGGGCGAAGGTCCCCCAACTCTTCTCTCACACCTGTATGGTCTGCCCCCCGGTTTCCTCCGCTGAAGACCAATTCTACTTTAACTCCGACGTCAACCTCATTCCCAAGTTGCTGGGGGACAGAGGGGTGCCGGTGAATGTTTAATAAGCTGTGCAGCGCTGTAGTATTTGCCGATTTCCATGGTGTAAATACTCCCCTGTGGCCCATTCTGAAGGACCCACATGAGGCCACTGAGCACAGAATTGTGGGAAGAGACGTGCACAGTGGCAGCCCCAGCCCGCTGGTGCTTAGGACGACCTCCCCGTTGCCTTCGGGGATGACTTTTATCATCTGAAAGTCCAGTCCCTCATGATGTTTGCGGGAAAAGAGTTCCTGGGGCAGGAGAGGGTTAAAAACGTTCTACGAGCCCGCGGGTGGGAACCTGCGAGCAAACAGAGGGCATGGGAAAATCCTGAGGGTGTCCGGTGCGGCATCGCGGAAGGGCTCCCTCCCTCGCTGTTCCCAGGCTGAGAGGATGAATGCCGCTGTAGAGAACGAAGTGGAAGTAGCGCTGCGCTGGACCCGGGCAGCCCAGGACTGTCACTGCCCGACCCCGGGGAGGCTCCCTCCCCCACTCACCTCTGTACAATCGCTTCCTCTGTTCCCCAGCTCCGCTTCCCTCAGGGTCCCATCCAAGCCGGACTCATGATAAAGGCCACCATTGACGGGCACTTCCTCTGCGCCAGGCACTGGGCCGGGCCCTCCAGACCCATTTTCTCATTGAATTCATACCACTGACCCACAGACTTGGTGAGTATAGTCCCGTCCCTAAAATAAGGTTCACGGAGGTCAGAGGAACGGTCTCAAGGTCATGGTGGCAGGGCCGAGGTGACTGAAACTGCGGGTTTTCCATGGTGCTGCTGGGGTCAAACAGGCCAGGCAGAGTCAGAGAGTAATAATAACAATGACTGTGGCTAGAGCTTACTGAGGACTTAATTTAAAAAGTGAGGGTGGGGCTTCCCTGGTGGCGCAGTGGTTGAGAGTCTGCCTGCCGATGCAGGGGACACGGGTTCATGCCCCGGTCCGGGAAGATCCCACATACCGCGGAGCGGCTGGGCCCGTGAGCCATGGCCGCTGAGCCTGAGCGTCAGGAGCCTGTGCTCCGCAACGGGAGAGGCCACACCAGTGAGAGGCCCACGTACCGCAAAAAAAAAAAAAAAAAGTGAGGGTTCAGGGGTTTGAACCTTGGTCCGGGAAGATCCCACATGCCGCAGAGCAACTAAGCCTGTGTGCCACAACTACAGAGCCTGTGTTCTAGAGCCCGCACACAGCAACGAAGGCCCAATGCAGCTGAAAATAAAGAAACAAATAAAAAGTGAGGGTGAAAACACACATTGATCTCCCTATGGGATCCGGGTGAATTTGTCTCCCGTTCTGCAGATGAGGAACCCAAGGCTCAGAGAGGGCGTGCTGCTTGCCCTGTGTCACAGCTGCTTAGTGGCAGGGCAGCACTGAGGACCCTCTGAGGTGGGGTGGGGCAGGGGGCTGCTGCCCAGTCCATCCATGTCCCCCACCCCACTTCCCAGGCTGTCTTTGGTGTCCTGGTTCTCGTCATATCCCCCCAGAGGACCAGCACTTTCCTGGGGGTGTTTGGGTTAGACCCGAGGTCCAGCTGGTCCTGCTGCAGGCGCTGTCTGGGTGGTGGGAGAGGAAGCACCTATATCCTTCCCCGCAATGCCCCAGCTCCAGCTGGCTGAGCCAGCACCTGAGTGGGGAAGAGGGTAAAATGGTCCCACCGAGAGAGAGAGAGAGAGAGAGAGAGAGAGAGAGTCTTCCTGATGCAGTAACTGATTGCAAACCCCTTGCATTCCTGAGTGTTTTATGGAGGGTGGTAATTTCCCACAGCATCAGGAAACCCCAAACTCACCTGGCTGCCAGAACAAGGCCCTGCAGGTCAAACACTAGTCCAGAAATACAGTTACCCCAGGCTGGGGCGTTAGAAAAACAGCAAGAACACCACCACCAACCCCACAGTTGATCCAATTCTTCCACACCCCTAATCACATGTAATCAACAAAGTCCACTCAGGTGGGAGGGGCAAACCCAAGTCTCCATTTACAGCCAACAACATCGGTTTGCGCAAGGTCAGAGGATGAGGAAAGGGCAGAAGTAAGGCTCAAATCTGACTTCCACACGCTGGGTCTAGTGCTCATTTCTCCACAGTTGGGGGTGATGGGTGATGCTGTCAGGAGGGTTCAGAGGCAAACAGAGGTGGATGTCAGGGTAAGAACAAGTACAGGAACCTGTAGCCAGACTGACCCAAGTGCAAATCTTGGCTCTGCAACATCAGGCACATTACTTAACCTCTCTGAGCCTTACTTTCCTCCTCTGCAGGTGAGAGAGGGTTGTGGTTAAGAGTCTGAGCTCTGGAATCAGAATGCCTGGATTTTAATCCTGGCTGTGCTACTTACAGCCTGTGTGACCTTGGACAAGTCACTTAACCTCACTATGTTCGTTTCCTTATCTGTCAAATGAGCAATTTTAAACCCACCTACAGGCTTGCTGTGAGGATTTGCTTAGGTAATACCAATGAGGCTCTTAGCACAGGCCTGGCTTATGGTAAGCAGTCATTAATGAGTAACCGTTGTTATCTACAAAATGGAGAAGAAAAGAGCTTTTGTAGATGAAAGGAGAGAAAGCACATTTCCAGTGTGCGTGTGCATGTGCGTGTGTGTGTGTGTGTGTGTGTGTGTGAGTGTGAGTGTGTGTGTGTTTGGAAGGAAGTGCAGGGCGGTTCTTCACAGATGGAATTGGAACCTTCTAGGAAGGAGGAAGGAGCAGAAGGGGACCTGGGCTGGCCCTGGTCCTGCTTTGGGATGTTTCCTGCTGAAACAACCACCTGGCCTTCACCTGTGTGCTCCATTGACTCTTTGCTATGAGTCAAGTGCAGCTTCTTTCCGGCCACTCCCCAGTCCCAGCAACAATTCCTTTGCGAGAACAACCTAAGGCTGGAAATCTTCCTGCCCAGAGTAGTGAAAGGGTCCAAGTGTAAATAAACACGGGCCTCAGAGTTTTGTAACTGTCCTGAGTCACTTCTCTTCAAGAAGACACGGCCAAGGGACAAGAGCTCCAAGTCTCATCAGTGAGTCTGAACCCAGGTGTCTTTCAGACATTCCTCATTTGGGTCCTTTCCAAGTTCTCTCCACTGGAAGGAGGTTCTCCGGATGTTTATGCTGATGGCAGGTCAAGGTTCAGAAGCAGGAACCGAACACGACTCGGACCCAGGTTTCGAAATTCCCCCGTCAAACATCATTTCTGCCTTCTTAATTCTTAGCTATCCCTGACTCTTTCCTAGTTGCCTCAGAGGCCTGACAACTTGCCATGTATTAGTTAGATGTTATTTAGTTTGCAAGTAGCTGGAATTATAGTATTACATAAATACAGGTTTATTTTCTCACATAAAAAGAAATTCAAAACTGAACAAGGACTGTTGTTATTTTGGCAGCACAGTGATGTCAAAGCCATACTCACCGTGATTCTGTTGGTCTTTCCCTCAAGTTGCAAGATGGCTGCTGCAGCTCCAGATATCACATCTACCCTCAAGGCTGAAAAAGGAGGGAAGGGCACAAAACAGTGGCACTATTGGTGTCAAATATTTCTTTATCAGTCATTTATTGTCACTTAAAACACCACTGTAAAACTTAGTAGCTGGAAACAACAATTATTTATTAGCTCATGTTTCTGAGGGTCAGAGTTTGGGCTGGGACCAGCTAGCAGTTCTCCTACTGGTCTATTGGGCTCAGTCATGTGACAGCAGTCAGTTGAAGGCTCAGTAGGGGCTATATTGTCCAAGAGAGCCTAACTCAAATATCTGATACTTGATGCTGGCTATTGGATATGTGATGACGGAAGCAGAGGTCAGAGTGATGCCACTGCTGAAAGGCGACCACTACCCAAGGAATGTGGGTGGCCGCTACAAGCTGGAAAAGGCAAGGAGTGGATTCTTCCCTGAAACTTCCAGAAAGAACAAACTCTGCCAACACCTTGATTTTACCCTAGTAAGACCAATTTTGGACTTGGAGCCTCCAGAACTGTATGATAGTAAATTTGTGTTACGTCACTTATTACAGCTGCAGTAAGAAACTATCTCCCTCCACTGCTCTCTCATTCTCTAAGGTAGAGGTTAGTCAACTATGCCTCCGCTGCATGATTTTGTAAATAAGGTTGTATTGGAACATACATTCCTTTCCGTATTATCTGCTTTCACGCTACAACAGCACAGTAGTTGTGACCGAGACTGAATGGCCCACAAAGTCTAAAATGTTTACTATCTAGGGGCTTCCCTGGCAGTCCAGTAGTTAAGACTCTGTGCTTCCAGTGCAGGGGGCATGGGTTCGATCTCTGGTCAGGGAACTAAGATCCCACATGCCAAGGTGCGGCCAAAAAAAAAAAGTAAAATATTTACTGTCTGGCCCTTTATAAGAATAGTTTGCCAGCCCCTGCCTGCTCTAGGAGGCTTGCTGAGGCCTCCTTGTATGGTGGTTTCAGAATAGCAAGAGAACAAGAGTTTGCTTCAAAGTTCTTGGAAATTCAAAGCCTTGGAAGTCCCACAATGTTAAGCTCTTTACATTTTGGTCAAACAAAGCAAGTCACAAGGCCAGTCACAGGGGCGAGAAATAAACTCCACCTCTTGATGGAAGAGCAGCAAAGTCACATTGCAAAGCAGTGTGGGTCCAGGAGCAGGGGATACTGTCCTGGCCATCTTCAGCGAAGAGTCTCAGAGCCCCCTTTCACCAGGAAAGCAAAGCCCACCCACAGACTCCCATCCAGACATCATTTCAATCTCATTGGCCAGAACTGGGTCACGTGGCCACTCCCAGCCACTAGGGGAGCTGGAAAGCAGGAACAGGATTCTTATGATTGGTTTAGGCCAATGGCGATCCACTACTTGGCGGGCATGCTGTGTTAACGAGGAAGAGGGAAGGGATTTAGAGAGGCAGTTAGCACAGTTTGCCCTATGTGTGCTGTCTGGGTGGTCTTGAACTTCTTGAATTCACTCATTCAACACAAACATCCAGGGCTTCCCTGGTGACGCAGTGGTTAAGAATCCGCCTGCCAATGCAGGGGACACGGGTTCAAGCTCTGGTCTGGGAAGATCCCACATGCCGCGGAGCAACTAAGCCCGTGCGCCACAACTACTGAGCCTGCGTGCCACAACTATTGAAGCCTGCACGCCTAGAGCCCATGCTCCGCAACAAGAGAAGCCACTGCAATGAGAAGCCCACGCACTGCAACGGAGTTGCCCCCACTCACCGCAACTAGAGAAAGCCCGCGCGCAGCAATGAAGAGCCAAAGCAGCCAAAAATAAATAAATAAATTTATGAAACAAATAAACATCCGAATATCAGAACCTGCTATGTGCCCATTTCTAGACAGGGCTGGGGGAGGGGGGGGCTATAATCCCTGTCCTCAAGGAGGCTGCAAGACCCTGGAGAAACTTCCCCATAGACAAGAGAAGGTGTGCACAAAGATTTTCACTGCAGCCCTATTTTTATTTTTATTTTTTTTTATTTTTTAATTTTTTTTAAATTTTATTTTATTATTATTATTTTTTTTTGCGGTATGCGGGCCTCTCACTGTTGTGGCTTCTCCCGTTGTGGAGCACAGGCTCCGGATGCGCAGGCTCAGCGGCCATGGCTCACGGGCCCAGCTGCTCTGCGGCATGTGGGATCTTCCCAGACCGGGGCACAAACCCGTGTCCCCTGCATTGGCAGGCGGACTCTCAACCACTGCGCCACCAGGGAAGCCCCAGCCCTATTTTTAAAGGGTGTAAGCAGAAGCAACAACACCTCCATCAAGGGTGGATAAAGAAACTCTAGTTATATGATGGGTGCGTTTATAGCAGATGAAGTAAATGAAATAAGTCCTTACACATAAACCTAAATATTTCACGAACACGTTAAGTAAAAAAAAAAGCAAAGTGCAAAATAATGTGTGGTGTATAATGTCATTGATGTGAACTGCAAAACATAAAACATAAATTGTTTATGGATAAATACTGTATAGTAAAAGAAGATAAACATGGGAGGGGGAAGGGAGAAGGAATGGGTATATAGCTGAAACTCTAACATTTTATTTCCTTAAAAAATAGATAAAATTCAAGAGAGAGGGAGGGCATATGGGTATACATATAGCTGATTCACTTCATTGTATAGCAAAAACTAACACAACATTGTAAAGCAATTATACTCCAATAAAAGAAAAAGATAAAAGTAAAATAAAATTTAAAAACAAATTTAAATAGCAAGGGACTTCCCTGGTGGCATAGTGGATAAGAATCCGCCTGCCAATGCAGGGGACACGAGTTTGAGCCCTGGTCCTGGAAGATCCCCCGTGCTGCGGAGCAACTAAGCCTGTTGTGGCACAGCTACTGAGCCCATGTGCCGCAACTACTGAGCCTGCAGTGCTGCAATTATTGAAGCCCACGTGCCTAGAACCCGTGCTCCACAACAAGAGAAGCCACTGCAATGAGAAGCCCGTGCACCGCAACAAAGAGTAGCCCTCACTCGCCGCAAATAAAGCAAGCCTGCATGCAGCAATGAAGACCCAACACAGCCAAAAATTTTTTAAAAATAAAATATGGTGAATGAACTGACAATGATTCTTAAATATAAAATAAATATGAAGAGTATGTTTATAAAAAAATTTTAATAGCAAAGCAAAAAATAAAATCTGATAAAGTTTTCTAAAAAGTAAAAAAGAAAGACATACAGATGGCAAACAGGCACATGAAAAGATGCTCAATATCACTAATTATCAGGGAAATGCAAATCAAAACCACAATGAGTCGCCACCTCACACCTGTCAGAACGGCGATTATCCAAAAAACAACAAATAAGTGCTGGTGAGGATGTGAAGAAAAGGGAACCCTAGTAATGTAATGTGGGAATGTAAATTGGTAAGCTGCTATGGAAAAGAATATGGAGATTCCTCAAAAAATTAAAAATAAAACTACTATACAATCCAGCAATTCTACTCTTGGATATTTATCTGAAGAAAATGATAACACTAATTTGTAAAGATATATGCTCCCCTATGTTCACTGCAGCATTATTTACAATAGCCAAGATATGGGAGGGACTTAAGTGTCCATTAATAGGTAAATGGATAAAGAAGATGTGTTATGTACATACAGTGGAATATTAGCCATAAAAAAGAATAAAATCTTACCGTTCATGACAACATAGAAGGACCCTGAGGATATTATGCCGAGTGAAATAAGTCAGACAGAGAAAGACAAATACTGTATGATTTCACTTATATGTGAAATCTGAAAAACAAAACAAATGAACAAACATAACTAAACAGAAACAGAGTCATAGATACAGAGAACAAACAGGTGGTTGCCAGAGGAGAGTGGGGTGGGAGGAAGTGAGAAATAGGTGAGGGAGGTTAGGAGGTACAAACTTACAGTTACAAAATAAATGAGTCACGGGTATGAAATGTGCAGTGTGGGGAATATAGCCACTACTCATGTAGCATCTTTGTATGGTGACAGATGGCAATTAGAATGATCACGGTGATCACTTTGAAATGTATAGAAATATGGAATCACTCTGCTGTATACCAGGAATTAACATAGTGTCGCAGGTCAGTTATGCTTGAAAAACAAACAAACTCACTCATAGGAAGAGAGGCAAATTTGTCTCTACCAGAGGTGGGAGGTGGGGGAGGGGAGATTGGAGGAAGGTGGTCAAAAGGTACAACCTTCCAGTTGTAAGATAAACAAGTACTAGGGATGCAATGTACAACATGATAAAGATAATTCACACTGCTGTCCGTTATAACTGAAAGTTGTTAGGAGAGTAAAACCTAAGAGTTCTCATCACAAGGAAAAGAAAATTTTTTTTCTATTTATTTAATGTTGTATCTTCATGAGATGATGAATGTTCACTAAACCTATTGTGGTATCATTCCATGATGTATGTAAGTCAAGTCACTATGTTATAGACTTCAAACTTATACAGTGTTGTATGTCAATTATGTCTCAATAAAGGATAAAAATTAATATTTTTTAATTTTTAAGAAAATTTTAAAAATAAAATTGTATTTAGTAAAAAAAAAAAATACTGGGATTTCAAGGGGACAGCTCCAATGAATATGAGGGTGTTTTTGTTTTGTTTTTAAATATTTTTTTTTCTGTCATTTCATTGAGAGTTAAGCTAGAGCTCAATTTTGCCATCAACATTAGAGTAGGACGAGCCAGAGGTCAGCCCAAGTTCTGTCAGTGGTGCAAATCCTTACTTCTAAGCCTCAGTTTCCTCTTCTGTAAAATGGGCTTGTGGCAGTGTTGTCCAAATGAGAAATGGACACAATAAACATTTTGGGCTGAGCTGCTCAAAAATGTGCTTTGCCCACCTTCTTGCCAATTTCTCTTTCCTTCTCCATGCCTGGAACCTAAGGTCAGGGGCAGGGAACCCTGAGGTAGACTAAGGCATCTCCCATCTTCACCCAAAATACACTCTCTGAGATGAGATTCAACGGTCATTGCCCCAGGGAGGGTGTGCCCAGAATAAGTGTCACCACCAGGGCCAGTGGATGCTTCGGTGGGAATTGGGGGAGATTATGAACCACCTGGGTAGATAGCGAGTGGGCACCCCTGCATTTTCTCTTTTGGGGCTGCAGCAGGGATTTCCCTCGAGGAGACGCTCTTTCCTCCTTGCCTTCTGACCGGCCCGTGGAGTCTACTTGCCTGGCGTTTCACATCCCCTAGGCAGCTTCTATCCCTTTCAAGGGCAGTGCCCAGGAGGCCCAAGTCACCTACCCCAGAGCAGCCATTGTTTCCATGGTGTCCCCTGAGCCTGGGCAGAAGCCAGATTTGGGGGGAGGCATCGAGAACATTCCCAGAGGTCCCTAGGCCATCCGGTGGCCTCCCACATCCACAGAGCATGGCTCCAAACACCACCATCATCATCGTATCCATCATCATCATCCTTGCCAACGTCTGCACAGACTTCCTGTCGTGAGCCCCCTCAATGTGGTGGATCGTCTGTGGGCGTGAGGACACTCAGACTTCACCCAGCCCTGTGAGGAGGGCTCTGCAGCCTCTCCCTCCTGAGCGGCTTCAGAGTAGTTAAGCTAAATGGCCAAGGTGACACAGCTGGTAAGAACAGTTAGGACTTGCTCTAGGGCATCAGTACCATCTAGCTGCAAAGCTGGAGTTTTACCTCTTACATTCCTCACGCGGTATTGCCTCTCTTCGCCTGGGAGAGGCAGGATGTGGGGTCTGAACACGCTCTCCCTTGGGGAGGCAGGGGAGGCTGAGCCTTCTCGGGCACTGCCCTGAGGGTGACTCACAGCCCTCAGCCAACTCCTCGCAGGAAACACTAGGTTAATTGCGGTCCATTGTTGCTCTCTCTGCATAAGAATAAGTGTGAGTAACTGCGGAACAGAAAGGAAGCAGTTCCTGAGTAGGGGACACAGACAGAGGAGGGGGGATTCTTGGGAACATGGAGGTGTCCCTTTCCGGAGCTAGGAGGCCTGAGGTCCGCCGCATCCGGGGCAGAGAGAAGAAGAGAGCCAGGGGGCCTCTGCCCCGCACTCAGGGATGCCCTGAAAGTACATTCCGAACACCCTCCGTGTGCCAGGCATAGGGAGACGTGCAAGAGCGGGGACTGGGGCCGAGGCAATTCTGAAGCCTGATGGCAAGGAGAGAAGTTTGAAATCGCTTCTGTGGGCAGTAGAGAGGGTACTTGGGAAACCAAGGAGGTTGCCGGGCAGGCTTGAGAAGCAGGAGTGATGGAGAGCACAGATCTGTGGAGCAAGGGAGGGCCTGCGGGCACGGACAATGCGACTGCATTGGGGAAGGAAGAAATGAGTCCAGATTTACAGAGGCTCTGGACACCCTGCCAGCCTGCTCCCACAAGGCGGGACACATATGTGAGTGGCCCCTGGAATTAAACGAGGCAGCCTGGGTTCCAGAGCAGGTGCTGCCACTTGCCTGGAGTGGGGGAACTTGAATGAATCAGTGCACCCTCTGTGGGCACAAAAAACACAGACATCAAGGACAGCACGCCTGGCTGGACCCCAGTGGTCAATGGCTCAGAGTGAAGCCAGAGGGAGGGAAAGTGGACCCTCAATGGGGGGGCCTAACGCTACCTCTCAGAGCATTCACCAAACACCTCCGTCAAATATAATAAAGTCTGGACGCCTCCATGCCCTTCCTACTCTAACTTCATCTCCTAGTCATGTTCCAGACACACCTTCTCTATATAAACATGGCAGCCACTTTCTGTCTCACGGCCTTTGCCCATGCTGAGTCTGCTTCTGAAAGCCTCTATCTCACCACCTGCCCATTTCTCCTCCCCACCAACTCCCACTCATCCTTTAGGTTTTAGCTGAAATGTCCCTTCCCCAGAGAGACCTCTCTGAACCCCCAAACTAAATTAGCTGAGTCACTGTTACTACTGCTCCCAGCATCCAGTGTTCACAGTTCCTCTATGTCACTGACCATCATAGGAAACTTATCTGTGCAGTTGTTTGATTAGTGCCTGCCCTCACTCCCCACTGCCCCAGACTACAAATGCCATCAGGCCAGCAGCCACATCTATTTCACCTACCAGTGTATCCTCAGTTATCCTTTGTTGATAGGAAGAAAGGAAAGGAGGGAGGCAGGGAGGGAGGCTAACTGGAATGGTGGTGGAAAGAAGGAAGCAGGGAGAGACGAGGGAGGGGCCCCTTGGTGGGGACAGCGCAGGCCACCTACAGCGCATACACCCCGTTGCTCTCTGCCCTCCCTAGCAGTGTTCAGCCATGGCTGGGTGCCTCAGGTGGGAAGGAGGAGACAGAGAAGGGCAGGCCAGAGTCCACCTCCCTCAGAGCCTCACCTAGAGCCCCTGGCCTGTGTAGCCCCTTCAGAGGCAGCCTCTGAGCTCTGCCCCACAGCAGCTCAGCATGGAGAGCAAGATCCTTAACTTCTGGGAGCATCACCCGGCTCTTCTGTCAAGCGAGATAAAGTGCCAACCTCCCACTGACCCTGAACTCTGGGAGACGGAATGAGATGGTGGCCCTAAGGCGCCCCGCACCTTACCTGGCCCAAAACAAGTGTTCAGCAACTGTGACACGCCCCCCCCCCCCCCCCCCCCCCCCCCGGTCCTGTCTCTTCACTCTCCTCTGGCCCACTTCTCAGCCTTCGCGACAGCCACCGCCTCCTGCAGACGAGTCTCTGTACTCAGGGCCCAAAAGGGAGAAAAGAAGGTAAGAAAGAATGTGGGTAGCTTTAGGGCACACTTGACAGTAAGGATTCCAGAGACCTGCCTATCTTGAAGTCATGACTGCCCCTCTCCAGCTGTGTGACCTTGGCAAGTGACTTAACCACACGGTACCTCAGTTTCCCCATCAATAAAGTAAGGATTATAACAGTGCTCATCTCAGCTTTAAATCAGGGAGTGCCACCCACGTTTCCCTTTGCTCATTCCCCTGACCTTGAGTTCAGGGGCTGGCTCCCTTAGAGTTACTGCTCTGTAAACCCAGGGAAGCCCTCGGCCCCCGTTCCTTTTCCGGGTTCAGTGAGGAAGGGTCTGGGAAACAGAGCTTTGGTCTGGGGGCTGGGAAGCCCTGGCCCTCCTCCTAGCTTTTGTACTAAGTCACTTCCCTTCTCTTGGCCTCAGTTGGCCCCATCTCTGAAAGAAAGGGGCTCAACTTGGGGGTGGTTCGAAACCTAAACTAAAAATTAGAATTACTCGAGGGGAGAATTTTTAAATAGCTATGGCTTCCTTCTGTTTAGTAACTTGCCTTTTCCACTGTTGTATAGACATCTTTCCATTTGAGCAAATGTAGTTCTAAATAACTAAAACATAAAATACAAATAAATAATAAAAGTAATCTCCCTGTTTCTTTGTACTTTTAACAATATGTCACCTAGACAATTTAAAATTACACATATGCTGGAATCTAAAAAAACAATAGAAATGAACTTATTAACAAAAGAGAAACAGACTCACAGACCTAGAAAAACAAACTTACGGTTACCCAAGGGGAAAAGGGGTGGGGGAGGGATAAATTAGGAGTTTGGGATGAACAGATACACACTATTATATATAAAATAGACAACCAACAACAGGACCTACTGTAGAGCCCAGGGAACTATATTCAATCTCTTGTAATAACCTATAATGGAAAAGAATCTGAATAACCTATTATGGAAAAAAAACTGAATCACTTTGCTGTACGCCTGAAACTAACACAACATTGTAAATCAACTCTACTTCAATTAACAAAAGAGCCCCCCACCAAAAAAATAAATTAAAATAGAATTACACACACGCTCACATCTGTGGCTTACATTGCACTTCCTTTGGGCAACACTAGTCTAGTTGACCCCTTAGGCTTTGTCCCACTTAGACGATGGGATGATAGCCCGCCCCTCCTCATTCAAAAGTTCTTCCTCCGGGCAGAAGGCAGCTGCATTAATTAGGCTTTTGTTGCATAACAAACCACCCCTAAATGTAGTGGCTTAAAATGAGCATTTATTTAGCTAACAGCTCTGTGAGCCTGCACTCTGGGCCAGGCTCAGCTGGACCGTTCTTCTGTCCATCTCAGCTGGTCATACTCCGTGTCCACAGTCAGCTGGGCAGCTCTGATTCTAAGGATTGGCCGGCTGTGGCCAGGGTGACAAAGAAGCTGAGTCTGTGTCTCTCATCACCCATCAGGCTAGCCCAGGATTATTCCCACAGTGGTCCTGAGGTTCCAAAAGCTAGAGAATGGAAGCTGCAGGACCTCTGGAGGCCTAGGCTCAGAACTCACTCCAGGGCACTTGCGCCACAGCTACTGTCCAAAGCAACTGAGAGTGCCAGTCTAGATTCCAGGGCTGGAAAACAGGCTGCCTCTGTAGCGAGAAGAGCTGGGACCATTTCTGCAAACCACTTTCACAAGCTGAGCGGCCCCAAACCAGGAAAGGACTCACCTTGCTCCCCAGACACTGCTCTCCGCCAGGACCTCGCTGTGACTTCCATGGGCCTCAGGTAGTTTGCCGCCATGGGCCCCTTCCTCCATGAAATAAATTAGCAATTAACGTTATATTTTATGAACACTTTGGTATAATGATGGACATATTCATTTTTTCTTCTGATTTTAAAAGAAATGAAAATGGAACCATTTGCGTGGGCCCCTAGAAGTATACTGGGCCCTAGGTGTTGGGTGCTGTGTGCCAGACACACTAGTCCGTCTCGCTTTTGGTGGCTGAGCTGGGACAGGGCACCCCAGGCCTGAGCGGCTCAGAGGCCCAGCAATTGCTCAGCCACCTGGCTGACAGAGGCAGGGCAGGTGTCCTCTGAATGAGTTACATATTTCCCCAATTAACTGTGTTTCTAACACCTTATGAGAACATCAGTACTTTGTCCTTCCTTCACTTAAGTGATGAGCCGCTGTTAGACTCCCAGGGAACCTCCTGGAAGCCAGGTGGAACCAGAAAGTGCATACAGGGCCTCAAACGGTGATAATGACATCAGTACGTTTCCGGTCTTGTCAATCACTTTCCAGTCTGTGAAGGGCTTACCCACGCTTCCCTGCCTTTGAACCTCACGCCATTTCTGCAGAAACTGAGGCTAGGAGATGTGACAGGACTTACCCATGTAGAGGCAGAGTCACCAAGCAGCCCAGGTTCCCAGAGCACGCTGGGCTTGTTCCCTGACACCGCATGAATCCCAGGTGATGTGACCCTGGTGGTAACTAGTATGGCCCACGGCCCTGGTAACCGGAGCTTCCTGTCACAGGGGAAAGGGGGACGGCCACAGAGCGCAGGCCTTGACTGGGTGACTCGTGAGAAGATTCCCCGATGGGCCAGGGGTGTAGGCCACATGAATTTGGGGTGGGGGAGGGCTGGGAGATTCTTTCTTGAGGGAATAATTTATGGCAGCTCTTCAAATTCCAAGCTTGCTTTTTGCTTCTTCCCAGATATGTATACTAGTCTGTTTTTTTTAACAAGGCTATATTATCACTATTCCTATTTATTTTTAAATAATTTTATAAATTTATTTATTTGTTTTTGGCTGCGTTGGGTCTTCGTTGCTGTGCACGGGCTTTCTCTAGTTGCAGCGAGTGGGGGCTACTCTTTGTTGCGGTGCGCGGGCTTCTCATTTCAGTGGCTTCTCTTGTTGCGCAGCACAGGCTCTAGGCGTGCGGGCTTCAGTAGTTGTGGCACGCAGGCTCAGTAGTTGTAGCTCGCAGGCTCTAGAGCACAGGCTCAGTAGTTGTGGCTTAGTTGCTCCGCAGCATGTGGGATCTTCCCGGACCAGGGCTCGAACCCGTGTCCCCTGCATTGGCAGGCGGATTCTTAACCACTGCGCCACCAGGGAAGCCTTATTCCTATTTATTTAAAAAGCGTATTAAAAAGGACAGAGCTTGGGGCTTCCCTGGTGGCGCCATGGTTGAGAGTCCGCCTGACGATGCAGGGGACGCGGGTTCTATGCCCCGGTCCGGGAAGATCCCACATGCCGCGGAGCGGCTGGGCCCGTGAGCCATGGCCGCTGAGCCTGCGCGTCCGGAGCCTGTGCTCCGCAACGGGAGAGGCCACAGCAGTGAGAGGCCCGAGTACCGCAAAAAAAAAAAAAAAAAAAGGACAGAGCTTGAAAGTCAGATGGCCCTGTCTTTTCTGCCCTCTTCCAGCAGGGCAGCTGATTTAACCTCTCTGACCCAGTTTCCTGAACCTGAAATGATCGCCCAACGCCTAGGGCTCCTTTGTGAGGATAAATGAGGAAAGATGTGGCAAGTCCCTAGCCCAGAGCTCAAAGGCAAGCGGCAGGGTCCGGACTCTCTTGTCTCCGTTTAATTTGCCCAGGCCGCCCATCCAGCGTCCATGGGGGCTGAGATGACCCCAGAGCAGGGCAGTCTCAAAACCCCTCCCCACTGCCCTGTGCCTGGCCATGCCCACGTGGCCTCAGTTCATCACCTCGGACGAAGGTAGAGTAGGTATTCTAAGCATCGTGGACATTTTTCTGTGACAACATGAAAAATGGGGATTCTTGCCCCTCAGAGTGCCTGGCAGGGAGAGCGGGGTCCAGCCCTGCCCCCCAGGGCCAGACCTGTGTAAACTGAGATGCAGGGGGAGGGGGGAGGGCGGGAGCAGCTAGGAGCCTGCATACCAGTCATACTTCCCACAGGCACCTGCCCGCCCAGAGCCATTCCAGCTAGCTGCTAAGGACGTGAGAAGGTCCCCCTCTCCACCGCCCCGCCTCCCCTCCCCCCAAGAAACCACTCTCTTCCTGGCTGGCCCCGGTGTCCCTCAGGCCGTGGTGACAACCTGTTTCCTGCCATGGCAGCTTTGGAGCCTTACGTAAGGTCAGATCCCAGAGCAGAGGAGAGGGCTTCAGCTCAATTTAGTGCCACTGCCGACCTGCCAGACTCAGGGGTATAGAGACAGACTGGACAGCCAGGCCCCTGGAGTCACCTGCAGATGAGCTCAGTAGAGCGTGGAGAGGAGCAGGGGGCCCTGGAGGCTCAGAGCAGGGCCACCTAATAAACCCAGCTGAGATGGGCTTAGGCAGGGTGAGATCAGGGAAGGCTTCCTGGAGAAGGTGATAGCTGAGCTAAATTCTGGTTATCGCACAGAAATTGGGACGGGCATTCCAGGCAAAGGGCTCAGCCTGAGCAGAGCCTTGGAGGCACCGCGGCTGGCTTAGTGAGGGGGAGGGGAACAGGAGAAAATGGGGAGGGGGGAGGGATACACTTGGAGGGGCCAGAGTGTCAGTATAAGTTGTAGACTTTGTCCCAGGGGCCCTGGGAAACAGGCAGGGAGGGGTGGATGGCCAGATCTGTGATTCTAGGTCTAACTCTGGCTGCCTCGAGGGAATGGACAGAAAGGGGTAGGAGTCTTGGAAGCAGGGAGGCCCCTTAGGAGCTGCTGTCAGAGGCCAGCCAGCAGGAGAGGGCAAGGATCCCATGAAGGCAGTGGCAAGGGGGTAGTCTGAGAGGAGGGGACCCGGATCTGGGTGCCTCGTGTGGGGAGGGGCGAGGGAGGAGCAGGGGACCCAGGGGGGCACAGCTCCTGACTGGCTGGGCTGAGAGACTGACTCCGCACCTGGAGGGCAAGCCCGTTTTCCAGACTGTGTCGGAAGGTGGGGCTGGAGATGAAAATCTCCTTGAGGTACCAGTGTGCCTCATTTTATTGCACTTTGGTTTATCGTCCTCGCAGATGCGGTGTTTTTTACAAATTGAAGACTTGTGGCAACCCTGCATCAAGCAAGTCCAACAGCGTTTGCTCACTTTGTGTCTCTGTGTCACGTTTTGGTAATTCTCGCAATATTTCATCTTTTTCCTTGTTATTAGATTTGTCACGGTGATCTGGGATCAGTGATCTTTGATGTGAGTGTTGTTATTGTTTTTTTGTTTTGTATTTTTAAATTAAGGTATGTACATTGCTTTTTTTTAGACATAATGCTATTGCACACCTAATAGCATTACACAGTATAGTGTAAACATAACTTTTATATGCACTGGGAAACCAAAAATTTCGTGTGACCCGCTTTATTGAGATATTCTTTTCACTGCGGTCTGGAATCGAAACCACAATACCTCCGAGGTCTGCCTGTGTTTGTACAGGACTGTGCCGGCAGCTCCTGGGTGTCTGCTGTGAGAGCCAGAGCTCAGGAAAGCCTGAGCTGAGGTGGGGGCTGGCAGCGGAGCTGGGGGTTGTGCAGAGCCCCCAGGGTGCCTAGTGAACGGTAGGCGCTCCCTGCAGCCTGGGAGTAGATGAGACTCAGGGAGACCCTGAGGATGGAGCGGAGAAGGGAGGGCCTGGGAGGGGCAGGTTCTCAGAGGGGATGCAGGTGTCCCTCCAGGGCTGCACCAGCTGATTCGAGGTGGCGCTTGAATGGATCCTTTTCATATTTCTGTGTTTGTTTTCATGAGTATTAGAAAGTAGAGAACATCACGCCTTTTAAAAGTTGCCTTTTAGAATTGTTCAAGTGAAAGGGAGGATTAATATCATCAAGAGCTGGGACTTCCCTGGGGGTCCAGCGGTTAAGACTCCGTGCTCCCAACGCAGGGGGCATGGGTTCGATCCCTGGTCGGGAAACTAAGATCCCGCATGCTGCATGGAGTGGCCAAAAAAATATATGTGTGTGTGTGTGTGTGCGCGCGCACGCGTATCATCAAGCACTGATGAGTATGTGGGGCAGGGTGGATGTGCATCCATTGGAGAAAGGGGACAACCGCTCAGGAAAACCTTTTGGCAGCATCTACTGGTGTCAAGCTCAGCTCAGCCTGTGGTGGGCGCCCAACAAACGAAGAGCTGGTGAATGAATGAAGCAGGCGAGGGGCCCTGGCATTAACGGGGCAGGCAGGGGAGGAGTGAGCAGAGAGGTGGGTAGACACCCGTTGGACATATTATATGATTTTTATTCCTTCTTTTAATCCTCTTTGCCAGTCATTCATGTTTTCTTCTACTCACAAGTATTTCTGCAGCACCTCCTGTGTGCTGGCACCATGCCAGGCACTGAGCATCCGTTAATGACCCCAAAAGGCACAGTCCTCGCCCCCGTGGAGCCGACAGACTGGAGGAGAGATAGAGAAACAAGCAGACAGGTACACGGAGCTGTCACATTCCCGCTCAGATGTCTTCCTGGGTACTTCCCTGGAAAGTGGAGTCATATCAAAAATAGTAATTACGGGCTCTAAAGCCCTTTCACTCTGCGATCCCATCCGCCTGTCACCATCTCCTCGAGGGCTGAGGCAGCTATGATTATTCCTATTTTACAAATGAGGAAGTAGATGGCAGGAGAGGGAGGTGACCTGCCCAGGGTGACAGAGGCTCCCTGTTACATCTGCTATAGCCCAACCCTGGGCCCCTTATGTAGGTTGGTAAAACCTTCGGGGAAAAGTATGTAAGGAAGCTGTAGGGGAGCAGGCCCTGGCTCTACAGATTTGCTTATTCTGGACATTTCAAATGAATGGAATCATATCGGACGTGGCCTTTTGTAGCTGGTTTCTTTTGTTTTCAACTATGAATTTCTTTATTTATTTTTGGCTGCATTGGGTCTTGCTCGCGGGCTTTCTCTAGTTGCAGAGAGCGTGGGCTACTCTTCGTTGAGGTGTGCGGGCTTCAGTAGTTGTGGCACGTGGGCTCAGTAGTTGTGGCGCACGGGCTTAGTAGCTCTGCAGCATGTGGGATCTTCCCGCACCAGGCTCGAACCCTTGTCCCCCTGCATTGGCAGGCGGATTCTTAACCACTGCGCCACCAGGGAAGTCCCTGTAGCTGGCTTCTTGTACGTAGCACAAGGTTCACCCACGTTGTAGCATGTATCCATACCTCATTTCTTTTCACTGCTGAGTAATATTCCATTGTATGGATAGACTGTTTTGTTTATCCATTCATCCATTGATGGACATTTGAGTTGTTTCCACCTTTTGCCTATTACAAACTATGCTGCTGTGAACATTCGTGTACCAGTTTTTGTGTGGACACGTTTCTCTTTGATAAACACCTAGGAGTGGAATTTCTGTGTCAGATGGTAACACTATGTTTATATTGCCAGTGTTATGAGGGAGGCAAAATCAGTCCCAGTTTTCGGATGAGGAAGTAGAGACTCCAAAAAATCCAGTGACCTGCCCAGGTTGTACAGAGAATAAGTGACCGAGGAGGCTTTATAGTGATGTCTGATTTCAAAAGGCAAGCTCTTTCAAGCAACTCCACTGTGCATTGTAGGAGCTCAATTCCTATAACTTGAAGATGTTGGGGGCGGAATCCCCTGGCGGTCCAGTGGTTAGGATTCCATGCTTTCACTGCCAAGGGCCAGGGTTCGATCCCTGATTGGGGAACTAAGATCCTGCAAGCCCCATGGCTCAGCCAAAAAAAACAAGATGTGCGGGGGGAAAAAAGAAGATGCTGTCAGAATTAAACCAATGAGTTAAGCAGGGTCTCTGCCTCTGAGACAGAGGCATTACTGTGTCACTCACCATGACCCTTAACCAGCGCCTGCCCTGTGCTAAGCTTTGCGCTGGGCATGATGGTGGCCACAGAGGTAAAGCCCGTGCCCTTCTGGCTCCCAAGGAGCTCTAACTCTATTGAGGGAGGCCCTGGGCATGTCAGTGGATAACGCTGATGGGTGACAAGTGCTCAGGACATGTGGAAGAGCTGGCGAAAACCACCCTGAGGTTCTGGCCAGTCTGCTGGGCACTGAACATAAATAAAAGGCATTTCAAGGTGAGAGGACAGTTTGTCTAAAGGCCTTACAGCTTTGGTGGGTCAGAGTGGAAGGTGTAGGCAGAGGCCTGGACAAGAAGCTGAGCACTGCTCAGGGCCTCAAACACCACACCAAGGAGATTGGACTTGTCCTTTTGAAGTGTCTAATGCAAGAATGATACAGGGTAATTTGAGGGTTAGAAAAATCCCCCCTGGAGCAGTGAAGAGAATGAGAGGAGGAGATGAAAATGGGGCAGGTTAGAAGTCTACTGCACCTGTCCCAGCAATAGAAGAGCGAGTCCGAACAGGACAGCAGTGTTGGAATGGAGAGGAAAGGACAATGAGAGAAGCTTCAAGGGGGGAAGCGTCTGTGCCATTAACTGGCTCTGACAGAGGCAACTTCTGGGATGCAGCAGCTTGAATGGTGGCCCCCCAAAAAGATTTGTCCACTGGGAACCTGTGAAGGTGGCATTACTTGGAAAAAGCGTCTTTGCAGATGTTATTAAATTAAGCATCTTGAGATGAGATTATCTTGGATTATCCCAGTAGGTCCTAAATCCAATGACAAGAGTCCTTAGAAGAGACAGAGAGGAAATGATACAATTGAACTTATTCACAAAACAGAAACAGACTCACAGACATAGAAAACAAATTTATGGTTACCAAAGGGGAAAGGTGGGGGAGGGATAAATTAGGGGTTTGGGATTAACAGATAGACATATATATATATATAAAATACATAACCAACAAGGTCATATTGTATAGCACAGAGAACTATATTCAGTATCTTTTTATAACCTCTAGTGGAAAAGACTCTGAAAACAAATATATATATATATATATATAAAAAACTGAATCACTTTGCTGTACACCTGAAATTAACACAATTTATATGTAAATCAACTGTATACTTCAATAAAAAAAATAAAAAAGAAATGGAAAAAAAACAAAAGAGAGAGAGAGAGGAGAAGGCCATGTGAAGATGGAGGTAGAGGCTGGAGTGACGCAGCCAATAGGCAAGAATACCTGGAACCACCAGAAGCTGGAAGAGCCGAGGAAGGATTCTTAGAGCCCTGCTGGGACTTTGACTTTGGACTTCTGGCCTCCAGAACAGTGAGAGAGTCAACATCTGTTGTTTTAAGCCACCACATTTGTAGTAGTTTGTTACAGCAGCCCTAGGAAACTAATACATGGGGCGATGCAGGTTCCCAGGGTTTGGGAAGGCTTTCAGCCTGCAGACCCAGACGGGGCAAAGCTGCAGGGAGAAAGCTCTCACTGGGGCCGGGCCCTGCCTCTGGCTAAAAAAACAGTCACCCGTGTGTTGCCACATGAGGATTAGTCAAATAATGATGAGCTCTGACTTCCCCTGAGTAATTCGGTCGGGCTGGAGACTGAGGCCTCCAGAGGGGTGAGCGGAGTCGTTGCCCGGTCAGCCAGCGAGGAAGAGAGCATCAGATACCTCCCAGAAAAAGCTGAGCTCCGTGGGAACCTGCGAGAAACCCAACCAGGCTCACGGGTGGCACACCCCAAACACAAACCAGTCCGGCCACCCGGCCTACACACCGCACTCCACACGGTGAGCTCAGCCCCTCGTCGGCCGCAAAGCTCTCTTAGGGGCAACCCCGCTGGGGGCAAGGTAAGCCTCGCCAAGCACTCTCTAGACTGTCTCATGGGGTCCAGCCGGTGGGGGTGGGGGGAAAGGCAGGCAAGGTCGTCCCCTCCTCAGAGGCTGGGGGAGCTCCGTGGGGCAGCAAACTCAGGAGCTCTGGAGTCTAATGAGCCAGGGTTCAAATTCCAGCACCACCTCTTAATAGCCCTGTGTCTCTGGATAACTTCAGTCATTTCACTCAGGCTCAGTTTTCTCATCTCTAAAGTGGGGACGATGAGACCCACATTGCAGGACTGTTTAGAAAATTAAACGAACCGTCACATGCCAAGTGCCTAGCACGTAGCGGCTGTTTCGACCACTTGGCAAACACGGGTTGAGCACCAACTGTGTGCCAGCTGCTGGTGAACAAGCAGGTCGCTGCCATGAGGGAGCAACCCGATAACAAGGCAGACACAGTCCAGCGTGGGAAGGCTCTGATGGGAGGGTCAGGGGGTCAGGAGGAATCCCAGAGGAAGTGGAGTTAGAATCACATTTCTGTTGTGCCAGAAAGATTCAGGGATCAGCTCGAGGTCATAGGGCAAGCGGTGGCCAGGTCAGCACTCAGACTCATGCTTCAGACTCTTCTGCCAGCTGCCACCTCTGCTCCGCGCCTGGCGGTCTCTTGAGGCCCAGGTGTGCAGGACTGGACCAGCTCTACGGCAGAGAGTCAGCCCCCCTGGAATATCACCCTCAGGCCTCCACCCTGAGTGCTGGGCATCTGACCCACTGACGCCCCCCGACCCCTGACCAAGGCCCTGGTACTCCATGTGAGAGAGACACCCCAGTTTGTTTATCCATTCACCTGTGGACGGATAGTTGGGTTGTTTCCAGCTTGTGGTGATTACCAGTATAGTTGCTGTGAATATTTGTGGGCCTATGTTTTCATTTTTCTTGAGCAAATTCCTAGGAGGAGAAATACTAGATAGCGGTAGGTATGATTGAACTTTGTAAGAAAGGGCTTAACTGTTTTCCAGAACGGTTGCACCGTTTATATTCTCACGTGTGTGAAAGGTCTAGCTGCCCCACTCCCCTGACAACCTTTAGCCAGTCTTTTTAAGTTTAGCTACTGTCTTGGTCCACTCGGGCTGCCATAACAAAATACCACAGACTGGGTGTCTTAAACAACAGAAGTTTATCTTCTTACACTTCTGGAGGTTGGAAGTCTGAGATCAAGGTGCCAGCATGGACCAGTTCTGGTAAGGACTCTCTTCTTGGCTTGCAGACAGCTGCCTTCTCACTGTGTCCTCAAACATCAGAGAGAGAGTGAGAGAGAGAGAGAGCAAGAGAGCGAGCCCTGGTCTCTTCATCCCTTTATAAGGGCCCCAATCCCATCATGGGGGCTCCACCCTCAAGACTTCATCTAACTCTAATCACCTCTCGAAGGCCCCATCTCCAAATACCATCACATTGGAGGTTAGGACTTCAACATATGAATTTGTGGGAGACGCAAACATTAGTCCATGACAACCATTCTAATATATGAGTCATGGTATCTTACTGTGGTTTTAACTTGCATTTCTCTGATGATTAATGATATTGTGCATCTTTCAAACCTGCTCACTTGTCATCTGTTTACTGTATTTGGCGATAAAGGATCTGTTCAAATCTTTTGCCCACTTTTTATACTTGTTTGTTCTCTTATTACTGAGTTTTGAGAGTTCTTTACATATTCCGGATACAAGTCCTTTATCAGATACATGATTTGCAAATATTTTTTCCAAGTCTGTGGCGTAGCTTACCATTCTCTTAATAGTGTCTTTTAAAAAGCAGAAGTTTAAAAATTTTGATGAAGTTCAATTTATCCACTTATTTAATGGGTTATACTTTAGAGGTTGCAATTAAGAAATCTTTGCCTCACACAAGGACACAAAGGTTTTCTCCCATGTTTTTTATTCTAAAAATGTTATTGTTTTAGGTTTCACATTTAGACCTCTGATCCATTCTGAGTTAAATTTTGTATATGGCACAAGGTATGGTCCAAAGTTCATTTTTTTGCATATGGACATTCAATTGTCCTAGAACCATTTATTTAAAAGACTATCCTTTCTCCACAGAACTGCATTTGCACCCTTGTTTTCTTTTTAAAAAAATTAGTTATTCATCTATGTGTAGGTCTGTTTATGGATTCTCTTTTTGTTCCATTGATCTATTTGTCTATCATTAGGCCAATACCACCCTGTCCTGACTACTGTAGCTTTATAATAGGACTTGAAATCAGGGAGTATTAGTCCTCCAACTTTGCTCTTTTTCAAAATTGTTTGGGTCTTCTAGGTCCTTTGCGTTTCCATACGAATTTTAGTTTGTCGATTTCTCAAAAAGAAAAAAGATGTGCTGGGACTTTGTACCAAGTCATTGCTCAAGGAATTGTTCAGGATTTCAGTCTTGACTCTTCACACTACAATAGTGCTTCCTGGTTTACTGGGCTCTTTCATGCCCTCAGCTGAACTCTCACAACAAGCCTGTGACCCAGGCAGGTGTAGCTGGTGTACAATAAGGAAAACTGAGGCTCAAAGGTAAAGAGCCTTTCCCACGGTCACCTTGCTAGCAGGTGGCAAATAGGCAAATATGGCAAATAGGCTTTTTTTTAAAATAAATTTATTTATTTTTGGCTACGTTGGGTCTTTGTTGCTGCGCATGGGCTTTCTCTAGTTGCAGCGAGCAGGGGCTACTCTTCATTGTGGTGCACGGGCTTCTCACTGCGGTGGCTTTTTTTATTGCGGAGCACGGGCTCTAGGTGCACGGGCTTCAGTAGTTGTGGCTCACGGGCTCTTAAGAGCGCAGGCTCAGTAGTTGTGGCACACGGGCTTACTTGCTCCATGGCATGTGGGATCTTCCCAGACCAGGGCTCGAACCCGTGTCCCCTGCCTTGGCAGGCGGATTCTTAACCACTGTGCCACCAGGGAAGTCTGGCAAATAGGCTTTTTTTTTTTTTTTTTTTGCGGTACACGGGCCTCTCACTGCCGTGGCCTCCCCCGCCGCGGAGCACAGGCTCCGGACGCGCAGGCCCAGCGGCCATGGCTCACGGGCCCAGCCGCTCCGCGGCATGCGGGATCCTCCCGAACCGGGGCACGAACCCGTGTCCCCTGCATCGGCAGGCGGACTCCCAACCACTGCGCCACCAGGGAAGCCCTGGCAAATAGGCTTTTAATGCATAATGTCAAACTCCAAATCCACAGCTCTCTGTACCAAGCCACGTCTGAGTAGGGTCTCCAATATATTCTTAGTACTCCAGAATTTAATAAACGGGACAAAAAGGAGAACTCACTGTTTTGGTTACTTTTTTAAAAAATGAGTTTCAGATGTTGGTGCCGTCCATGCAAATGTATTTCTGTTGCCCTATTCTGAACTCTTTCCTCTGACTCTCCTAAACTGTGGGTGTCAGTCTGAATAGGAAAACCATATGTCTTTGTTCCCTTTTAACTTTCTTTCTTGGCAAGAACACAGCTCCATAAAGGAAAAGGGAGAGGAAATGTGGATACATCACAGAAGGAGGGATTCCAATTTGAAGTAAGGAAGAACTTCCAGATGGTGAAGGCTGCCGATCACTGGATAGAAATGCCAAAAAAAAAAAAAAAGAGAGAGAGAGAAAGTTTTCCAGCTTGGAAATTCTAGGGTCCACATGTCCCCAGGGAGTAGTGATGGCCTGGACCCTCTCTGTCCTCAAAGGCCATTAAAACTCAGTTGTGTGGCTCTCTGAACGCCTTCTCCCAGGTACCCAATGACAGTCCCACGGGTTCCCAGGCCAGCCCACACTGCCGGTGGAATCCCTCATGGAATTGACTCACCGTGTACGTAACAGTTCAGAGATGCAGGTTTTGCTTTGCGTCAGGTTCCCCGCAGTTTCTGAGACAGAGATTTGCATATGGGGAGTCTGTGGGGAGCATTCTTGGGAACCACATCTGTGGGGCGGGGGGCGAAGGAAGCACACTGGGCAGAGGGAGATGAGTAATGCACCTGCAACAAAGGCTCTGGAGCTGGGGTGGCCTTAAAAAGTTGGCCCCTTTGTGATCCCTTGTCAACCAGCAGCCCCGGGGAAGGCAGAGGGCCACAGGTCTGCAGCTCGAGCTCCTGGCAGCTGCGGAAACAAATGCCTTGGTCCTGGAGGGTCCTGTGGTTGGTGTACCACACAGTCACCAAGATCTAAGTTTGTTCTGGAACCCATCTTCCTTGGGTCTTCAGCATTTCGTGGAATGAGACCTCTGATGTTCCAACTTAGAACAGCAGGAACGCCTCTCCAGAAGCCCTTTCTGAGTCCACAAGTCCATCATCGCCCCCTCCCCCCAGGAAGGGTGGAGTAAAAATTACATCAATGCCTCAATATCACCACCTGACATTCTCCTTCTGGGCCCTTCGCGAGACTCATCTGCACCCACTTGGATGCACGCCTCAGCCCCCTGCTAGGACAGGGACTTTCAAGCTCTGCCTGCTCAGGACCTCGGCAGGCGGAGGCAGGTCCGAAGTAAAGCTCAGTTCTCGGCTCACAGAGCTACTCCCCATGGCTTCGTTTCTTCTCGCTCTCACTGTTTTTTCACTAGATTTTTTCTGAGCTTTTGCTTCCATTTTCACTCATCTCAGGGCTCCTCTTGATATCGACAAAAGACAAGATGATTCTGAACTCTGTAATTTCCTTCATGTCACCCATAGCGATTAAGAAAATCCCTCGGATGGTCTGTGGACAAGATACAGTACCCAGGGGTTCTGTGTCCGTGGATGCAACCAACCAAAGATTGAAAATATTTGGGGAGAAAAGTTCTGGGAAGTTCTGAAAAGCAAAACTTGAATTTGCCACACTGGCAGCTATTTACATATCATTTACATGCTATTTACAACTATTTACGTCGTATTTATATCTACATTGTATTAGGTGTTATAAATAATCTAGAGATGATTGAAAGTGTACGGGAGGATGTGCGTAGGTTATATGCAAATACTGTACCGTGCTATATAAGAGACTTGAGCATCCTCAGATTCTGGTATTCCCGGGGGTCCTGGAACCAGTCCTCCCCACCCCCCGCCCCCCATCCTGAGGGAATGTAATTGATTAACCACCCCAGGAAGGACCCACCCCCTCTCCACTCCCCCACTGGAGAAGACTGTGCTTCTTCCTCCACCCACACTATCGGGAAGCTTCTGGAGGAAAAAGGAGATGCCCCCCCAAAGTACGCTACCCCAAAGGGCTAAGTTTTACCTGAGGCCTAGAGGGGGTTGGTCCTGATGGAGCTCCCAAGAGAGGCTGGAGGCCCTGGGGGAGGAGACATTTTCCGGCTTTCCTGCGCTCCTTTCACAAATACCCTGCCATATGGCAGCGCGAGAGCCTGCTCTGAAGGAACCCACAGTCTAGCGCATCCCTGTGTCCAAGCTGGGATGGGGACCGCGCAGGCTGCAGGGGGAAACCAAAGACGGTACCGCACGCAGACTCCGGTGGGGCGGGGGTGGGGCGGGGATGGGGGGCGGTTTACAGGGGCGGAGAGGCTTCGTGGAGGAGAGAACAGCCAGGCTGAGAGCTGGGGGAGGAGCTAGCAGGTGGAAAGGAAGGGCGGTGAGGGCGCAAGGAAGGGTCCAGGCTAACAGAGTAGCACCTGCACAGGCCACAGCCAGGTGAGGGCCTCGGAGCTTCGGGGAAGGCGGAACATTCTGTCTGGCAGAGTGATGGGGAAAGCCATAGACTGATGGGACGGACTAGATGGAATGGGCCTGAGGGAGACAACTGGTGCTGAGACAAAGCCTTCCGGGGAGAGTCCCGAGCGCACGTAGCTCCCCCACACAAAGCCCAGAGGGCATGGAGGCCCAGGGCTGCAGCAGTAGCGGCATTGCTGCAGCGGTGGGGGTCTCCCTCGCTGGACCACGCTTCCCTCACACCCGCATCCGCGTGGCTAGGGCTTCCTCACCTCTCCCCTGTCTTTGCCTAAACAGCACGTTCTCCTGTGGCCTGTCCTAATTACCGTATTTGCAACTTCTACACTTTTCCCTGGTCCTGCTCTGTTTTTCTCCTCGGCCCTTGTCATCATTCACACACTATGCATTTTGCTCCTCTGCCTGTTTATTGCCCAGCTCCCTCACTTCTTGTCTGTTTTGTTCACAGCCTAGATGTTGGGCACATAGAAGGTACTCAATAAAGATTTATGGGATTGAAACTGCTCATAATAGCTCCTATTTATCGAGCACTTATAACGTGCCAGGATCCACCTTCACACTTCACGTACATTCCCTTATTTATCCTCACAAACACCTCCCCCCCATTTTACAGATGTGCAAACTGAGGCCGAGGGCCATAAAGAAACTTGCTCCAAGCACACATCTAGTCAACGGCAGAGCTGGAATTCAGAATCTTAGGTCGGGGATCTGCAATTGCTACTGCTGGGTTCCCTCGGGAGACGGCTTTAGCATTTCCAAGAACAGACGATATGTAAGAAGGGTGTGTGTTTTTACATCCCTCCTCATTGTGTGCACACACACATAGTTCAGAAAACAAATTTCAACAACTGCATGTTCAAATTCAGAGGGCAGATTTGCAAATCCAAAGCGGTAGTGTTGGCTAAGTCCTTGGCATGAACCTCCAACCCGCGGACGTTGGTCAAGAATTTTTCGGTAAATCTGTTGGGTGGAACTCCAGTGGGGTGGTTCCCAGGCTACCCCGGGGAGCCTGTTAACTCCTGCATCCCTCCCAGAGTTTCAGGCTTTGCCCCGGCACCAAGAGTCCAGACGGGAGGCTGCCTGCGGGGGAACTGACAGAAAAAGCGCTCTTTTTCCCTAAGAAACAGTCTCACAGCCATGGCCATGACCAAGTGTCTTATCTGAGCTGTGAATAAACAACAAGGACAGAGAACAGTACCCTGACTCATTTCACCCTTTCAACCTCTGCTCGAGGGTGTGAGGGGTTCTTGTCCTGTTATCTCATGGGTGGAGGCTGAGAGGTCAGGGACTCTTGCCAAATCCCAAGGCCAGGCTTGGGGCCCTGGACAGGGACTCAGCCCAGGACAGAAGCCCTCAATGCCCTGTGTGTCCCCTGGAAGGTGTCAGCCAAGCTGGCATGGTTGTGAGGTCCAAGCGCATCTCCTGCGAAGCTCCTGGGTCTGAGAGGGGAGGGGTCAGATTTTATCTGTGCTCCCTCGCCACTTCCCCCATCAGCCAAAGCCCAAGCTTTGAGTGGCTCTCAGTTGGTTTCCCTGGGGGAGAAAAGGATGACACAAATGACTGTTTTTCATTTCCCAGACCCCACCCAGTGCACTTTTAAGATGTGGAAATTTTATTAAATCCCTGGGCACAGCTTCTTTTTACATGTTCTGTGGTTTAACTGTCCCTGGGTCTTTTTGCTTATGGTTTGAACCTTTTTCCCTCCCTCTTTAAACCTGAGAGTTTTCTTTCTCCGCTGTCTCTTAACTGCCCCAAGTGCTAACATTCCTAGTATTTGCTACAGGCCTTGCACACTCGGACAGTACATGCGTATTGACCCGCGTCCAGTGGCTCCCTCTGCGGGCTCGAGTCCCCAGTAGGAGTCTGGGCTCCCATCCGCCCGACCTCCCCTCACTCCTGCCCCACTGGGACCACATCAGGCGTTTGTTCCTGCTGCTGCCCATGACCTTTGCCCCCACCCCCACCCCCGTCCATTCAAATTTGTCCCTTCCTCATGGCCCAAGGTGAGTCTCTTGGGTCCACAAAGTCTTTTATGACCACTGATGCCCACAGGGCTTTGTCACTCCTCTTACATCCTGAAGGATTGTGTCTGCCTCACCGAGCTGGTGGCACAATTTGACTCTAGAATTACCCTTGAGAAAAGATGTAATGAATTATAAAGACACGAATGTTCATTTTAGAAAACTGAACTACCCCACCCTCAAACCTGGTCCAAACCCCCCAATCCCAGCCCCCCAGGTAACCCATTATAAATTGGTTGGTACTTTGCATTATTTAATTTTCTTCATTCACACACATTCAAATGAACTGTCTTGAAAGCAGGAACAGGAGCTGAGGCAGGCTCCCCTGGTTCCCCAAGCATCCAGCCAGGCTTCGGCCATTAGTACTTAATTCCTTCTACATGCACTGTCCCCCTGGCTCTGGACAGCCAGCCCCAAGAGCAGGGGGTAAGACCTCCTTTTCACAGGTGAAGCTACAGAGACACAGCAGACTTCATGGAGTCACCTGAGGTCACAGAGCTAGTGAGAAAGAGAGTGAAATTGGAACTGGCGTCTTCTGACAAGCCCAGCTGTTCTGGGAAAAACGCCGAAGGATGCTTGACTTCCCTAAACCTCACTCCCCGAGTGCCCTGCTCTGCAGAGCTGAGGTTAGCAAAAAACATGTTGCAATCCCTCTTCGCTCCGGGGGCAGCCAAGCTGGGGTTCTCCTCTGTGACTTGATGTGGGCCCTGGGTGGCGGTCTCTTTCACGCCTCCGGTTCCGTGTCCACCTGGGTGAATCATCAACCATCGGCCAGCTGTCGCCTCACCTTTAGCTCGGTGCGGTGTGAAGCTTGTTTTCTTTTGCTGGTATTAAACAGTCACCTCTGACATGTGGTGAGATGCAGGACGTTGCCTCCAAGGCAAACACGGATCCGCAGGAAAAAGATTTGTAGAATACAAGTGCTCTAGGGTGCCAAGAGCTGGTTTCTCCCTATGAAGCTTCCACGGCTGGCAGGGATGTCACCTGCCTTCAGGAAACAGATGGGATATGTGGGAAAGCTCCTGGTTACTGACTCGGGGGAGAAGCAGGAATGCCTGGCTGAGTGCTGGGGGCATGAACCAGACCAGGCAGCCCCAGGGGCCCAGAAAGCCCTGTTCCTGGGCTCACACTTCTCATGTGAAACTCAGCACAAACCTGGTCCCGGGCCATCTTTCTGCAGTGCCTGCTGAAATCCCAACCACAGTGGGTGGGCGGGTACGTCTTGATGATTAATTACCAGAGCTGCACAGTGCTGTCAATGTCCTCTCAAGGGACTGGATTTCAACGCTGGCAGCCTGTGGAGGGTGGTTCTTAAGAGAACCCTGGTGAGTGTGGGAAGGCTCTGGGCCCTGGCCTGGACCCCTAGCCCCGCTCTGTGCAAGAGTTTCCCAAAGGGCCACTCGGGATGACTGTAGCTGCTTCAAGATACCCATTTCTTTTATTTCAAGAATTACCTATTTATTTTAATATGTTTTAAAAGATACTTAGCACATCAAACCCACAATTTCATGTATACGATTACTTAGGAGGAGGCTAAACATTTTTTTTAAGTTGGCTTGATTAAAGTAAAAAAATTAAGCAAATGATAGTACAGGTTATGAGAGTGTGGCAAAACTAATGGAGGAGCTTGAACAATCGGCGTTCGGGAAACACTACTTTCTGGGAGAATCCGATATTCATGCCAAACATAGGGACCAAGCCTAGATCCAGATGAGGGGATGGTTAGAGATTTCTCTCTCTGGAACCACAATAGTCCATTTCCAAGCTTTCAACGTGTATGAAAGCTAGATTGGTAAGGGAAAGCCAGTAAGATGGGTTTTTTGTTTGTTTTGGTTTAATTGAGACTTTACAGTATATGGGGCCCTGGGGGATAGAGATGAACAGCTGCCACCAAGTGGGGCAATTAAAAATAGTCTGCAGTGAAATCTGAATTGGCAGGGAGGGCGGGACGCGTACAATCAGGATGAAGTGGGTCATCAAGCTTTCAACTCAGCAGATGATTTTTTTTTTTTTTTAAGTAAAGAAAGAAAAAGATGTACAACTCTTTGTATTTACCTACGGTCTTTTTTTGAGCTTTTGACCTAAGAATGTGGTGTTTGGATAGCTGTAGCTCCACTGTGTATACATGCCATTCTGTTTGGCTTTATTAACCCAGCATGAATTCATCTGGGCCTTTCCTTATATGTCAGATGTCTACAGTCCTCATGTGAAGTGTGAAGCACAATCAGCTGGAGAACTTGTTAAAACGCAGATTCCTGGACCTGCCTCCCAGGATTCTGACTCAGTCGTCATCTGCATTTTTAACAAGCTTTTCAAATCCCTGGATAAAGGTGTTCCTGGACCTCCCTTTGAAAAACCTTGAAGCTTGGGGAATATACACGGTCCAGATGTGGAGTCCACCCTCAGAACCCAGTTGAGGGAGGGAGATGAGACACCACAGTAAGTCACAAGGTAGAAGGTACCCAGTGCAGCTGGAGAGCATGAGATAAAGTGCAAGGAAGCTCTCACCACCATCTCCAACATCCAGGGGTGCTGAAGCTTGACCCTCGGTTCTGAGAAGTTTCCACACTTTTGCTGGATTGTATTCCAGCCAACCTTGAATTACATATTCATAGTATTACTTCTACCTCTAGCAGAAGAATCATTTCAGTGATGTGGGAGCTTATCTTTCATTTTGGTGAAGGGTAGTGGGGAGGAAAACACTTGTCTTGGATAGAAATCAGACTCGGGTTGCAAGAACTGGGTGCTCTTCCGAAGCTGTATGGAGGTGACACGCAGCCTGAACAAATACAGCCTCCCAACACCCCACCCTCTACTGCTCACCAACGGAATCAAGAAAGAGGTCCTGAAGGCTCCTCTGAAGGAAGTTAGAGATCTTGTGAGAGGCTGAGGCAAGACCAAGAGCTGGGACCTCCTCTCACAATATCTGATTCATCACCACCCACCACCCCTCCTTGAGGGCCCATGGCCTAATAAAAGGGAGTTAGACCCAAGTGTTAGAAGACTCTGGGGACTCCATCTGAGAGGATCTGAACCACTAAGGCTGGTTCCTCAGGGACTTCACACACTTACTTCATGGTTTGGCCCAGGACTTGGTCTGCCTTCACCCAGCAGTTCTTTCCTGTCAAACCACAGCCCTGACACAGGGGAATGTGCTTTGGGGGTTCTGGTTCCAACCCCGGCCCCATCACTCACAAGCTCAGAGACCTGGGAAAAGACTTCATCTTTGGTCATCAGTTTCCTTATCTGAATCCAGGGCAGTTGGGAGGATTAATGGGATAATGTATGTGAAATGTGTCAGATGAACTCTGACAGATGCTAACTACCATGGGTCTGGGAGAAACTTTACCTTCATTAATTTATGCATACTCCTTCTTATTTAATCTTCCAAGGACATAGAGAACATTCTTCTTTTTTCCAAGTCCTCTTTACTAATCAGTGAGCATCTGTGAGGTGCCAAGGCTCTGTGTTAGGGGCTGGAGATGTGTGAATACAGCACACTCCGCCAGAGGATGCCCCAGAACTGTGGGAGAGAGAGGGCCACAACTGAGACAGGTACAAGTGTCCACAGGGCTGTAGACCTTCACCGTGCCCTGGACTCCTGGGTGGTTGAGTGAAGTGTTCCACCCCTGTTTAGAACAATGCTTTTGAAAGCATAAGATTACAAAGGAAACCAATAATACTGAAATATAGTTATGGAACCATTTTGAAAAATGAATTTGTGATTTAGTAGATATGGTTCTCTTTTAACACAGTAAATGGGATCTAGCAGATTCAGTAAGTACTGTGTTTTATTTCTTCACTTTTTCTGCTTCCTATCTATCTTCCTTCCTTTGGGGGCTCCAAATACATGTGTGCCAGTCCGCTTGATGCTGTCCCTCAGCTCACTGATGCCCTGTTTACTGTTTTCTGTGACCTTTTTCTCCCTGTGTTTCCACTGAATAGTTTCTATTGCTGTATCTTCAACCCCACTAATCTTTCCTACTACAGTGTCTAATATGCTATTAACCCCACCCAGTGTAATTTTTTTTTGTTTTGGCGGTATGCAGGCCTCTCACTGCTGTGGCCTCTCCCGTTGCGGAGCACAGGCTTTGGACGCGCAGGCTCAGCGGCCATGGCTCACGGGCCCAGCCGCTCCGCAGCATGTGGGATCTTCCCGGACCGGGGCACGAACCTGTGTCCCCTGCATCGGCGGGCGGACTCTCAACCACTGCGCCACCAGGGAAGCCCTCACCCAGTGTAATTTTCACTGCAGATATATTCTTTTATTTCTAGGAATTTGATTTAGCCATTTTTATATCTTCCATGTCTCTCCACAACATTCTGTCTTTCCTCTACCTTTCTAAAGCACATGGAGTATATTTTTCAATAGCTCTTTTAATGCCCTTGCCTGCTAATTCTATTATCTGTGTCATCTCTGGGTCTATTTCTATTGAATAATTTCTCTCCTCATTACGGATCATATTTCCCTGCTTCACTGCATGCCTGGAACTTTTTCACTGGATACCAGACATTGTGAATTTGACATTGCTGGGTGCTGGCTTTTTCATTTCTTTTATATTCTTTTAAATATCTTTGAGCCTTTGTCTGGACACTGTTAATCAGAGACAGTTCAATATTTTTGATCAGAGGTCAACAACCTGCAGTCCAGGGACCAAATCTGCCTTCCCTTTCTGTTTTTGTATGGCTCATGAGCTAAGGAAGGTTTTTCTGTTTTGAAATGGTTGAAAAAAATCAAAGAGGATACTTTGTGATGTGAAAATTGTATTAGATTAAATTTTCAGTGTCTATAAATAAAGTTTTATTGGCACACAGCCACCAGCATTCATTTCCGTACTGTCTGTGGCTGCTTTCGTGCTCCCATGGCAGAGTTGAGTGATTGCAACAGAGACCAAGTGATCTGCAAAGCTGAGGATATTTACTGTCTGGCCCTTCACACAAAAAGTTGCCTACCGTTGCTTTTGAGGCTTGCTTATAAGCACTGTTAAGCAGATAAATGCATCCTTCAGTCCAGGGCTAACTCTGCCCCACTTTGGCTGGTGGGAGAAGGAACATCTTAGGCCGGTGTGAGCTCTGGTTTTTGTTCCCGCTGATCCTCTGGGAGGTTCTTTCCCAGCCTCAGGTAGTTTCCTCACAGGCACGCGCTGATGATGACTCAGCTGAAGACTCCAGGGGGACCCTCTGCTGGTCTCAGAGCTCAGTCTCTGAGCAGCTCTCTGCTCTCTAGCTCTCTGCTCTGCGCATTTTACCTACTTGGCCTCCCTGATCTTCAACTCTGTCTCCTCAACTCAGACAGACCTCCAGGCTCCAGCTAGGTCCCTCTCCCTCTACGGTAGCCTGGGAACTCTTTAGGCAGGAAGCAAGGGCAGCATCCAATGTCTGAAAACCACAATTTCATACATATTTTGTTCAGGTTTTTAGTTGTTAAAGGTGGGAGGTAAATCCAATTTCTGTTAGTCCATCATTGCCAGAAGCAAACTAAGTACTGTATTTTAAAAGAAGAGATGAGTATAAATTTATCTTTACAGCAGCAGGAATGCTATGTGAAAATGTCATTTTTATTGGTGATGAAGTCAGATACTGCTAATTCTCCTGGAGTTCACTGCCTGTATTCACAATTGTAGGGAATCAAATTCCGATTAGAGGTTAGTAAAAGTAAAGATGTCCTTTTTCTCCCCGTACTAATTTGTAAACCTTCTGAATTTTGTTCACAGTCTCCCGGGGATCCATGGTTTCCTGGATAAGAGCTCTTGTGCTGAGACGCTTACAGTAATTTTTTTCTTCTGAGTACCAAAGAACTTTTAACTGGCCCTCTTATGGAGCTTATTGTCAATTGTCCTTGCAATATTTCAAAAAGTCCCATGTTTTGTGTAAAACAGAAGCCTCAGTTTTTTTTCTCCGTGGGCAAAAACATCCCAGTGCCTTCCAGAATAGCATCCACGTTTCATCATCCTGAGCCTTGTTTGTGCTGATCTCTGGACTCATCAGTGTCGCCGCATTCCTTGTGAACTGTGGGGACCGTTATCAGCTCAGGGCCCACGCAAAGCCTGACGGCCAGAGTCTTCCCTGACTCTGAACGACAGCTTTTCCCGTACATTCCAGCAGCCTTCTGACTTCTTTCTTAACAGCACTGCACTTCTGGTTTGTATTCTGGTTATGACGGAGGATGGTCCTTGGGCTGCGCTTCCTTTCGTAAGTGTGTCTTGCTTTTCCTTTTTGTTTTAAAACAAATTCTGTATTTGTTCATGAAAACAAATCCCCACTAAATGTTCCTTTTAGTGGTCATAAACGTTTATGGTCTTGTTATAAGTTTGGGTCATTCTGCCAACCACTAAATGGTTACGGGGTCGTTTTTGGAGACTCAGTTTCATCCTTCCCAATGGCAGGATGAACAGAGAAAGGAACTAGCCAGGGTTTTCACTCCATTATACTTAAAAAAATAATAAAAGTAGCTAATTAGAACTATTGATTACTATTAGTGATCACTGCGGATAAAATGAATCTACAATTGGGAGATTAAGACATAGAAACAGGTAAAATCAAGTTCCTTACTGTTAGCAATCCTATTTTATCTTATCCTCTCATTAACCCTTAACAGATTTTTTGTTTAAGTAATTGCTTCTTTTTTCTTGGATTTCTTGAGGCTTGAATAGAACTCTTTTTTATTTCACGTTAATCTTTAAGATGCAAAATCGATTCTCAGAATATTGATAGAGATGTGGTTACCAGCTGAACTGGGGGCATCAATGGCTGTTACAGCTGTCCCGTCTTTTCAAATGACCAGGAGGAAAGGCCTCCCCTCCCTCTCCTGTAAAGCAGTGCCCCCCTCAGCTGATTTATATCATTTATACCCCATAAAATGCACCTGTTTTAAGTGTTGGATTCGATGACTTTTAACAAATCTAGAGTTGTGTAATCCTCACCACAATCCGGTTTTAGAACATTTCCTTCACCCCAAAGCAATTCCATCCTCACCTCCAGCCTCAGGCCACCAATAATCTACTTTGTCTTTATAGAGCTATCTTTTCTGGACATTTCATGTAAGTGGATTCATACAATATTTGATCTTTGTGACTGGCTCCTTTCACCAGCATCATGTTCAACCATGTTACAAGCATTGATACTTTATTCCTTTTTATAACCACATAGTATTCCGTTTGTATGGACCCACCGCTTCTGTTTAGCCACTCACCAGTTGGATATCTGGATCGGTTCCACTTTTTTGCTATTATAAAGCATGTTCCTTATGAACGTTTACACACAAGTCTTTGTGCGAACATAGTTTTGACTTCTCTCGGGTAGATACCCAGGACTGGAATTGATGGGTTGTGGGGTGAATTCATGTTTAACATTTTTTTTAAAAGCCAAACTTTTCAGTGACTGCACCAATTTGCATTTCCACCAGCAATATGTGAGAGTTCCTGTTCCCACTCAGATTTAACTGCCTTCCTTTCAGAATAGTTTCCCCCCTTCCACAAAGTTTGACACAAGCTAGAAGGCAGATTTCCAAAACATAACAGATTTCCAGTACCACTGGGTTATCCACCCTCAGGATTTATCCCCCATATCCCAATCAGAAGGTTTCACAAACTTTTGATTAACTGATTTTGAATCTTGTGACCTGATTTACTAAAACACAATTTTTACTTACTCAATAATTTTCCTGTATTTCCTTTCTTTGTGCTACTGTTCCCCAAACATGGCACTCACATAACCCTTTATGCAATTTATTTTTTTACATCTGTCTACCCCAACTAGAAAAGAAGCGCTCTGGGAGGAATATTTTTGTATCCAAAGTGACTAACACAAAACATGGCATAAAGTGGGCCTTAAAAAGTGTTTGCTGAATAAATACTTAAAGATGCAACATACACATTGGGTTCAAATATACTCTCATTTCCAAGTCAGCTTGTTTTCCTTCAAAAGGGCCATATACTTTGCATAGGACTGATTCATTGAAGAGGAATCTTAGGGTTTAAGAAAACCTTGGCAAGAAGTCCAAACCTTTTAGCTTATGTGACAAATCTGAGGGCTGGATCAGTAAAGTGACTTGCCCAAGGTCATCTGCATGTGCTGGTTAGGAATATGCCATTACTTCTGGAAGAAACCCTGCCATGAAGAGAGCAGGTGAACTGAAGTGTTGGGGAGACAGAAGTGGGGCTGGTCTGTGGGTAGAATCCTGAAGGCCAGGCCTGAAGTTCATTCGGTAGGAAAGGATATAGAATTACCCAATCAGTATTCTAGTAGATTAACATGGGAGGGGGCGGCTGTGAGGTGGGAGACCAGCTGGAAGGCTAGAAAACAGCCTAAGTGCGAAGCCAGGAGGGAGGGCCTGGACTTGGTGGGGTGTTTGCAGAGGGGAAGAGGGGAGGAGCACAGGGCTATGCAAAATGCACCCGAGACTGGAAAACGGTGCCCCCCTCCTCCCCCGCCGGAAATGGCGGTCTCAGGAGCAGAAATAAGGAAGATGGGATAGAAGTGCAGGTCTGCTGACCATTTATGCATCCTCTACGGCCCTGGGGCAGGGAGCCCAGTGGGAGCCCAGTGGGTGAGAGCACTCCCTCTGCACTCACGGTTCCATCCCAGTATAAGCTCTACCACCACCACTCACAAGCCAGTGACCTCAGGCCAATGACTTAATGACCCCGAGCCTCAGTTTCCTCATCTGTAAAATGGGCCGATAACGCTTCCCTCTAGGGTTGTAGGGAGGATTCACTTAGGTGATATGTTTAAGGCACTTAGACCTGAGCCTGGTGTGTGGCCAGCGATCAGTTCCCAGTGGCCTCGGTTCCCCCAGTCCTGTAATCTCTCTGTCCTCACAGAAAACTTGAGTTGAGGCATGTTCAGTTGGGAGCAGTGCTCCCAGCAGGAGTTGCTTCAAACTGGGCACTCCGCGTTTGAACTTCTATATAAGGTGAGAGAGAAATCATCTGATTGTTTGGAGTTTGTGGTAATGTTTTAAACTTACTCAATTGGAAATTTCTTAAAGGAACTAGCAATTTTTTTAAAATGCCATGTTCACACAATTATCCAAGTCCTAAACCAGGCATCCGAAAGAAATGATTTAGCTACGATATCTGGTGCAGTTTTCAAATGTCACTCATGGGGCCTTGGGTGATCTCAGATAAGACTGGGGCTGCCCTGCGGAAAAGGGGATTGAACTCCCACCTCCTCTTTGACTAGAACTGCTCCCCTTCCAGCTGTCATATTATTATTGGGTTTCTCAGTAAGACAAATACGATTTCATTTGAAGAAAAGGTTTCACTTTTTTGGAAAACTCTTGTGATGGTAATTTAACAAATATACCAGATTGATAATGACAACCAAATGGTGAATCTTCAAAGATAAAAATAAGTTTTATATAAAACTTCAAATTCGTTAATTGGCTGGACAAGTATATGTTTCTGGAGACTAAAGAAGGAAAAATGTCACAGGATACAAATACCTTTTCCGTAGTAGAATGGTGTTTGCATTTTTCCAACCGATATCAGTGTCCACACCAATATTCCGGAATCCTCTTTGGAAAGAGTAGGGGAAAATGCAAATCCAACCTTGGGCAAGCATTTCATGCTTGCCCCTATCTGTTTAGGAAACAAATTATTTCACAAAAGAACCACATTCCATGAAAGGTATGTTTGTTCTGGCTTAAACATAATCATTTCCTCTGGAAGTCTGATTCAAGTAAAGCATCTTAAGAAACTCAAAATTAGTTTGTAGACAACTGAATGTCATACTCCTTTCTGAATTTCATGAAAGTGTTTTCAAAATTAATTGCTCCATTTTAGACTATGCTTTGAAACTCAAATGTGTTATTATTTCATGGCCTTTACTGCCTATTAGATATCAAATCCAGTTACTTCCTGCATTTTAGTGAACTTTTGTTTTTGCACAAACATGTATATGCTTGTTTATTTACAAAAGGTTCCATTTTTAAATGTGGACTCTGAGTATATTTTTAGATTCTAAATAAATCGATAGGGAGGAGGAGAGCATACGATTAAGAATCCAGGGCTTCCCTGGTGGCGCAGTGGTTGAGAGTCCGCCTGCCCAGGCAGGGGACACGGGTTCGTGCCCTGGTCCGGGAAGATCCCACATGCTGCGGAGCGGCTGGGCCCGTGAGCCATGGCCGCTGAGCCTGCGTATCTGGAGCCTGTGCTCCGCAACGGGAGAGGCCACAACAGTGAGAGGCCCGCGTACCGCAAAAAAAAAAAAAAAAAAAAAAAGAATCCAGACCCTGGGACCAGATGATCTAAGTTCCCATCCCAGCTCAGCCACTTACTAGCTCTGTGACTTTCCACGGGTCACTTCACTTCTCTGTGCCTCATTTAGTGGGAACGATAAAGTGGGAATAATAACTGTACCTCTCTCATCAGGCTGTGAAAACTATAGGAGTTTATATGTAAAGTGCTTTGAATAGCACCCGGTGTACAGTAAGTGCTCAATAAACGTTAGCCATTATTAGTTATTCTTGGTTTCCTAGTGTAGTCAGGGTATGCTTTGGTAGGTTTAATTGATTATTCTAGTTGATAAAAGGCTGCCATGTAGACTATGAATCAATTAGCACTTTTTATACAAATGGAATATAAATCAATGGTATTCAATTTAAAGACCCTGCTGGTCATAAGTCTACAGACTTTCGGGGCTGAAGGGACAGTACAGAACATCTTATTCAATATCTTTATGTCGTGGCTGAAGACCCCCCAGCCCCACGGGGCTGAAGCCACTTACCGAAAGCCACGGAGCAGGGCAGAGAACAGCCAGGATGTGGTTGCTTCCGATGACGCTTCAGGATCTCAGCAGGCTGCAGCAAAGTTTCCATTATGGCATCAATTATCATCGCACTGATAAGCCAGCTACTGGAGCATTCTGGGCCCATCAGAATGACAAAAGCATTTACATATTTGGAACTGTCAATATACAAAGTAAATATAGGTAAGGAAGCCGGCTTTGCTTTACACCCTCATGCTATTCTTTACTATCCTGATAGAAAATGCTTGCAGTTGGGGGTGTTTCTATGTGTTTGCATTTCAAACATGCCTTGCAAGACATTTTTTTTGTTAAAACTATAATAAAAAGCAGTCTGAAGGATTAGAAATAGAGAAGCCTAGCACCACCCAGGCTTTACCACTGGAAGCATTTACACCTCGGGAGGCGCACAGATAGGGCACACGCAGATAATCAAAGTTTTATTTAAAACTGCAGAACACTTAAAAATAAACAATATAATATGCTTGAATGTTTACTGTAACATAGAAAAAGGCTTTTAAATACACTAAAACCTTCAATTTTACCCCAAAGTATGCTATGCAGCCAGTCGAAGTGCTTTGACAAGCATTCCTCTCTACAGATGGCTGGGGTAGGAGGTAGGCTGCGGAGTTCCCTGCAGGCAGGTGGTCTTCCTAGTCAGACTGAGGACGTTTTTTCTTGTGGCTCTCAATCGCCCTTCTCAGCACCTCGTCCTGGATGAGATCAGACATTCTCACGTCTGTGTGGCTACAGCCAATTTTCGGGCAACTGTGAGGGATGAGAAAATCAAGTCAGGCCGCTTCACCTTAATGCCTTCAGCATAAACTTCTCTCACATGCAAGAATTTAAGTGAGGGCATTTTTTTTTTTAATTGAATGAAAGATTCTTTAAATTCTATAGTGTTTTACAATTTTCAAAAGTTTCACACACGTGATTTCATATAATCCCATAATAACCCCTTGTTTTTCTTCTCACCCCTATCTTGCCCCTCCCCCTCCCTCTCCCCACTGAGAGCCACGAGTTTGTTCTCTGTATCTGTGAGTTGGCTTCTTTTTTGTTTTATTAGTTTGTTGTATTTTTTAGATTCCACAGATAAGTGATATCACACAGTATTTGTTTTTCTCTGACTTATTTCACTTAGCATAACGTCCTCCAAGTCCATCCATGTTGCTACCAATGGCAAAATTTCATTCTTTTTTACGGCTGAGTAGTGTTTACGTGAGGACATTTTACCAAAAAAGGAGCACACTTAAAAAATCAGGACCGATGTGCACTTATTCATTTGTTCACCGGGTCATTTGTTCACTGAGCCAGGGCCTGTCCAGCACCGGGGGCAGGGCAATGCCCACTTCACAGCGCTCACTTTGCAGTGGGGGAGACAGATCTTCGCTAACTCAACTGCATAGATGCTTGCTGTGAGTTCACGTGGCATTAAGTGCTACAAAGGCTAAAAAGCAGGGTCAAGGGAGAGAGTGTGAGCTAAGGGGCTTATCTAGAGGGGGTCAGGGCAAGGCTCACTGGGAGGTCTTATCTAGAACAAGGGCTGCGTGAGGCTCGGGCTGGGGCAGCAGCACGTGTAGAAGTCGAGGAGATAGCCGCTTGGTGCCCCTGAGTAAGAACAAGGTCAGTGTGGCTGGAATGCCCAGGGCAAGAGGGAGGGCATTTGGAGACTTGGTTGGAGGGCGTGTGGGGCTTTGGATTTTATTTTAAATGTGAAAACAATGGAGGGGTGGAGATAGGGGAGGGATGGGGTTTGGCTTACATTTAGAAAACACGATTCTGGCTGTTTAATACAGAACACAGGCAGAGGGGAAGCAGGGGAGAGAGGGGGGTTGTGCAGCAGCCAGCAGAGTGAGGGCAGCTTGGATGAGGATGTAGCAGTGAGCAGCCTTGGGATACAACCGGAAATAGAACCTATGGGACTTGCTGATGGACCCAATGTGGAGGGTAAAGGAAAGAGCTGAGCTTTGTGCAGAGTCTGGCCCGAGCTGAAGGGGAATGGTGATACCCTTCATCTCCATGGAAACAACGGGAGAGCCGGGAGAGGATGGAGTCAGGCAGGAGTCCTGGTTGCTACATGTTGCCTCTGAAATGCCCACTAGTCCTCGCAGTGGAGAGACTGAGTGGGCTGATGGGGACTCAGGGGAAAAGCTGTGGCTGAAGAAATCAGTGGGTGAGTCACGGTTCTGTTTACATGTGGTCTCCTCTGAAGGCAGTGGGCTGGATGAAGTCACCTGATTTCTTCTCAACATGAACCAGACTCTGGTAGAGTGCCCAGTTTTGGAGTCAAGCCAACCTAGGTCTGAACTCTAACCCCAATGCCTGCTTGCTTATTATGAGACCACCGGCAACTCACTTTACCTTCTGGAGCCTCTGTGTCCTCAGATTTACAATAGGGGCAGAATCCCAATCTCACGGGGCTCCAGGCAACACAGTGCTCAATAGCTTTCATTCCCTTCACCATCTCCTATGACTATCACCAGCCTCCTGATGAAAGTTGCTGATCTGTCTATAGACTGCATACCTCCAACACAGACGGGCGGGCGCACATTCGTGCATTCATTTGACCCTCTTATGTGATTGGCCCTGTGCTAGTTCCAAGCACCCAGCTGTAAAATACAAATATAGGTTCCTGCCCCACACAGAGCTCTGGCCCAGTGATCTGAGACAGCCCTCCAAAAAGCACAGATCAAAAAGAACAAATTCAAGACAAACGCTATAAACCAGAAGGGGAAGAAAGCGGATCATGGGAGCTCCAATTTGTCCAGCGGTAGAAAGCTCCACAGTTCAACACAAAAGTGACACTTTCTCTTGGTCTTGGTTTCTGGCCCAAGGCCTCTTTATATTAGAGAAGCATTAACCAATGTAATGAATGGTATGCTTGCTAACAACGTTTATATTCAAAATACTGAAATGTGTCCTGTATGGCTGGGGACATGTGTTAAAATGTGATTAAAGAAAGGCAATCATATGAAAGACGATGGGGGTGATTTGGCCCAGGTATGATGATTTGGCTTTGCGTTAGGGGAAGGATTGGAGGTGCTTGAGAAATGCTTTACACTGGTTTACAACACCCTGCTGTCTCAAAGTGAATTCTTTCTTTCAGTATGAAAGTAAATAAGGTGAGATTATGAAAAGGATACGGACGCTTTCCTGACTTCAGCAAAGGCAGTTTTCATCACTTCAACTTCCATGACATGGAAATGCAACCTGAAGTCGGTGGCTGGGATGACCCTCCGTTAATGCTTATCAACCCACTGATCATTCATTCTCACTGACTGCCAGGCTGTAATCTCCCCCACTTCACAGAACAAAGTCTTTAATACCAATAGTCAGACAGTGAATAAGCTGCTTTAGGGAAGTGGAGAGGGAGGTGGGGAGGACTTCCTGATGACATCAGTGGTTTTAGTCAGTAAATGAGAGCATTCTGAGAATGTGTGATGGGATTAACCACACCAGTCAGTTGCAGAGCTGGCGTGCACATTAACCCAGGGCCACCCGTGTCAGACAAAGAGGTCTGAGCTCACTGAGGGTATCAGCCCAGGGGACAGAGGCATTAACCAAAAAGCCCTCCCAACGGGAGCCAGACGGCCTAAAGACACTACAGGCTCAAGGGTGAAAAAGACCTGGGCTCAAGCCTCCTGGCTGTGACACTCTGGGCAACTGATGTCATTAATGGGCCTCAGTTTCTTCCTCTAGGAAGGCAGAGCATAGCGTTGCTGTGAGAATGAGTAGGATGCGTGCGACAACGGTCCCGGAATTCACTCAGGTGCTCGATAAGCTGGTTCCTGCTCTAGGACACAACTTCTGTTCTCTAGAACCTTGTGGAGAAGAGCCGGGCCCACCTACAATGCTGGCAGGAGGCAGGCGTTGTGGGAGCACAGGGGCGGGGCACCTTGCGCAGCACAAATGGGGGTTCCAGGAAGGCTTCCCGGAGGAGAGGTCGATGCAGGAGAACCTTGTTTCTCACCCCGTCTCAATTAAACAAACACAAGTTTCTAAACTAAAGAGGAGAAGACAAGGTCATAATGACATGATACTGAATCAGGGCACTCCTCCTCTGGAGAAAGAACACTCTATAAGCATTAGTGCATTCATCCCCACGACATCCTGGTGAGCAAGATAGGCGTGGCAACACACAGTCTTAAGCTCTCGTGTCATTGCTGTGAAAGAGTCAGACCTACAGGCCTGGAAGGAGAGGCTGGGTCCTGAACTGGGGTCACTGACAGGGCAGAACATTCCACCCACTGCAGCAGCGGGCAAGCGTGTAAGTGTCTGCTGAGTGAAGGGACCGAGTCTTAGGGGGTCCCAGAGGCTCTGGGGACCCTAGGCCTCAGCATCAGCTCAAAAGTACAGGATTCTGGGTCTGACGAGCTCCTGGATCTGGGCCCCAAGAATTCCAAAGTCCAGCCCAGCTCTAGAAAGCAGGTCTGGAAATGTGAGTGGGATGGATTCCCATCATACCTAAACACAGAGTGTAACTCTATCCTACATCCTCTGAGTCTAAAATAATGTGTCACCAAGCAGTGAGGTAAGTAATACAAACATGAACAGTCTTGACCTCAATAACCCGACTGCTATTTGTTCAGCGCGCTATAGTCCAAAAAGAGCTTTCTCCTGAGTGCTTTGCTTCTCCACTGCCAAGAAATTTGCTGGTCCAGGCCTAGACTGGAATTCCCCACTGTTCCTTTGATCCTGAAATTCTGTGAGATGTCGCTATTTCCATTTTACAGATGAAGACACTGAGGCTCTGAGAGGTTAATGGACTTGTTGGTAAATGGTTAAAATAGGGCCTCCAAGCGCAATGCTGGAGTTCTGCTATTCAATGACACCTCTCTGTTCAACTTAATTGTACTCTCCGTGCTCTTAAATGTGACTGTTTGTTAATATAGCCTCTGTTCTTAAACAAAAAAGGAAAGAAATGACTATGGATAACAGGAAATATCTTATTAAGATGAAAATCATAAGGCAGCTTTATTAGTAAGATAATAAACAGCCTGATTATTAAGAGATGTGTTTTAAGGAATTATTCTAACTATTGTATTTAGTTAGGGCTAAAGTCTCAACAATGGAGACTTTAAAATGGAGTCAGTGCCAGTAACGCAATGTAACTGGAACTCCTGTCTGACAAAACATAGTTGGAACCAACAAGGAGGAAAAACTGAGATTTCTCAGACTGGATGTGTCATAGACATTTTTAAACAAAGGGAGGCCAGAACTGCTCATCGCCCTAACATGTGTCCTGGGAAACAACACTAATTCGCGTTTAATCAGGAACCTCTGGAGCAGGATTTGAAGAGGCCCTGGATTCTAACCTGTTGCCGAATACAATGTACCTGGCACTCTAGCACTGGCTCCTGTGATACCCAACTCGCTTATCTCTCATCCCTTCTCTCCTGGCTACGTCTCAGACTGCTTGCTTGGAGTCTTCTTCCTTTGACTGCCCTTTCAAAATGGCAGAATGCTTTTTTGTGGGTCTATGTTAGGTGCTGGGGGAACGCGGTAAGCAGAGCAGAGCTGGATCCTGGCCTCGCGGTGCTCAGAGCCAGGCCAAGGTCCCGTCCTTGGGGGTTCTCAGCTGGCTGTCACATCTGGTCCAGAGCTGTACCTGTGCTGCTCTGACTCCTCTGTATCGATAACCTTACAGTCAACATCTCACACTCAGAGCTCTCTCCGAGCTCAAACACCCACATCTTCTGTGCCTCCTGGATACCTCCAGATGGCTGTATTGCTAGGACCTCAAACTCAGCATGACCCAAACTGTGCCTCTTATATTCCTTCCTAAATGTGTTCCCCTTACGACCTCTCTGTCGGCTAATGACATCGCCATCCTTCTAGACACCCAGTTTAGAAATGTCAGTCATCCTTCTACTTGTTCCCTTCAACTTCCGGCTCCCAAATTCTGTCCATCGTACCTCCACGATCGTGTTCCTCCTCATTTCCCTCCACCTATGACTCCTGCCTCAATCTCAGCTCTCATTATCTGTAACTTAATCTACTGCAAAAGCGTCTGAATTGACATCTTCACCTCATGCCTTTATTCATCCATCTCTTGAACTGCTACTGGAGTAACTTCCTAAAACCCAGGTTGACTCGCCTTATTCCCTCAAAACCCTGCAGTGTTCTCTCATGCCTACAGAATAATGGTGGCAAGAATGATGATGAGGATAATGATGATGGGGGATAAAGTTTACTGACCATGTGACAGGTACTTTAAGTGCTCTACACATATCTTATTCAAATTCCAAACATACCAATGAGGCAATTACAACTATTATCATCAATTTATAGACGAGGAAACTAATGAAATCATGACATTTCACACCCTCTACAATGAGTATAGAATAGAGAGAGAATTTACATACACTATTCCCCTATTGCTATTGTCCAGAGCATCCTTCTAATCACCGGCTAACATGCAATAACTGTTGCTGTACCTACTATCCCCCAAGTGGAACCTACTCTGAATAGGGCGAGCCTCTTGGCTAGAAAGAGTCTTCTTCACCATTCTCTGAAATCCTTCTCATTTTTCAAGGCCCAGCAAACATAGTACCTTAGCTGTAATCCTTCCAGACTTCCTCCACTTGGACTTAACTGTTCTTAACTAAGCTATGAGAACCTGCAGAGTTTGCGGAATCTGCACCCGAGTTATAGAAGTACGACAGAAAAATACCCACCTTTTCCAAATGACGGGTGTTACTCAAGTGCTTCCAAACATCATTTACAATTCAAAAAAGGCAAAGGACATTAGAAAATCAAAGTATGTAATCAAGAAGATGCACTTAAATGTGAGCCTGCTCTGGGAGCTGCTCCCAGCTATCCTGGGACTTGGGAGAAATGTGCTTTTGTATCAGTGCCTGCCCTTTTCAAATCTGACTAGAGGAGAATGTCACAAACTTTAAGGAAGAAGATCTGTGACAGAGAACTATCTGGGAATACCTATTCTTAGCAATTATGTCAACAAATTAAAATTTTGTTTTTCAGAGACTAAACATAGAAAAAAGGAGAAAAAGAAGCCTTAGAAGTCCAGAAACAAAGAAAATTACACTCAAAAGGGAAAATGAAAGGTTCCTTAGGGAAATATGGTATCTCAGTTGTAAGCTGGAAAGTCAAAACAGATAAAAATGTGCTCAAACAATCTTGATTTTGTAATCATTAGGCAGTTCTTCTAGAATAAATAGGGCAAACTACTTGACTGAATGACCATCAAGATATCTGCAGTCTCAAATGCCCTATCTTTAAGTCCACACCCAGATGAGGAGTGGTGGGGAATTCCAGTTCTAGGTCTGGACCAGCAAACTTCTGGGTGATGGAGAAGCAAGCCACACATCAAAGGGACTGTTATCACAAGTCCATTGAGAACTGGTCACACCTGCAATTCCATTCTTTCGACAAATCTGTGATAAAAGCATAAGAAATGCCAACCAAGTCAAAGCTAGGCTAGCCAACTCAGGTTTCTAGGTTATTACAGGAACGGAGCCATGGTCCTCCAGGGTTGGAGCATGTGTGCATGTGTGTGTGTGTGTGTGTGTGTGTGTGCGTGAGAGAGAGAGAGAAAGGGGTAGAAATATATATATAAAAGAAAGATTCTCTAAACATTCCAATTAAAATTTTTTTTCTCATTGCAGTCATCCATGAATTTACTTAAACCATTTGGGAAGTTATTTACGTAATTAAAGATATGAAAGGTTTTCCCGGACAATCAAATCTTGATCATCAAGACCAATTGGATACGAATTCTTATCTTAGGATGATGACTTAATATTTTTTTTAAACAAACTACCTGTATTGCAGGATGCAAAAAAAAAAAAAAAAATTTTTTAACCATTCCTTCTTGTTTGGGTAAGTGCATATAGAAAGGGGGAAAGAAATCTCTCAGTATCACAGTTCTCTATTTTTTTCAGGCTCCAGCACAAATTCATAAAAATTCCTATTATCTAATGATTAACATTACATCCAATTCCTTTTTCTCATGTTCTGAAGGTGTGGTTGAAGCTCCTTTAGTTTCTTCCTGATTACTAATTTGTTCCCTCATGTCCTGTTTTTCCATGTTGACACGATCCCTCCGGCTGAATGGACTTCAGGGGAGAAGTTTAAATGCCTTTTCCTCCAGCGTGAATGCACCGCCTCGGACTGACCACCGCTGGGAAGGTGTCACTTCCCTTCCCGCGGCAACTCACCAGGCCTTTTTCTTCCGCTTGTGCTTGGACTCAATCATGCGAACAATGGCTTCCTCTTCATAGGTGTGGCCACACACTTTATTTTTCACTGGCTTCTTCATTTCCAACTGCAATCAAGGAGACATCAGGCTTTCAGGAATGATAGTGATCAGCTTCCAGTAACTTCTCCAAGCCAACAATTATTTGGCACTATGTTTGCCTAGACCTGGGGCTTCCGAGGTTTAACCTCCCCATCTCATGGCTCTAGATAACTCCTAGGGCAGATGACCACATCAGAAAATGCAGGGAGGCCAGTGGCACCAATGACACTTGGCCTGTGGGCCAGGAATTTATTTCTAGATCCCTAAGGGCATCACTGACTGAAAACTCTTTCCCAGGTATACTCTTCAACTCTCATCCCTTTCCTTTCCTCCCTCCTCAACTCTAGACATGAAATGAAGTCAGAAAGCAAACAGGAACCCTTTGCCTCTATGAAGTGAATCGCTTTTTCTTTCAGGGGAAGGAGGAGAAAACAGTACCTGTGTAATGGGGCAGATGAAGTTGGTCTGACTTTGGGTCACAATCATATCTTCATCAACTCCTTCTGTGCCGTCAGCCTCTCTGTCTGCTTGAAGACCATCTAGAGGGAAAAAAGGGAAGTTGCTGAGTCTCGCTGGTCTAACATGTCAAGGACAGGAAGGGATGGAAGGGTCTCTTTGGTGTTAGCCCCTGTGCTAGGCGCCTGGATGCATATTAACTCTTCTGCAGGGGAGGCAGGACTCTGCCCATGTTTGGTAAGGAAACAGATTTGGAGCAGCGAAATAACTTTTTCAAAGTTACAGAGAGTGAATTTGTGAGGGAGTACTGTTCACTAATCAAGAATGTGGCTTTGGAGTCAGAAGGACGTGGTTATCTTTGTCACTTCCAGCTGTGAGACCTCGTGCTAGCGAGGTCTGTTTTTAACATCTCTATAACTTTATTGCAAAGATTAAGAGGTGAAGAATTTAGTGTGCTCTGCATAGCTCCTGGCACAAAGACACATTCAATAAATGATAGTTACTGTTGGACGATACAGCGATTCTCAAACTTTTTGGTCTTAGAACCCTTTTGTACTTTTAGAAATTATTGAGGATGCCAATAAACTTTTAAAATGTGGTTTATATTTATCAAGATTTGCCATGTTAGACATTAAGACTTAGGAATTTAAAAACATGTATTTATTAATTCATTTAAAAAGAACAACCCCATGACATGTGAACATAAATGACATTAAAACAATTAAAAGTAATTATATTTTCCAGAACAAAAACAAGTTAGAGATAAGAGTGGCATTGCTTTACATTTGTGAAAATATCTTTAATGTGTGGCTTAATAGAAGATAGTTGGATTTTTTTTTCACGGTTTGCATACTATATATTTATTTTTTCGCCAGTCTAAAAATAATGTCTACACATTTAATTTCTGTCCAGTAAGAAGTGATAAGAGGTTTAAGAAGGCCTAGTTTAAACAATTTCAAAGAATGAAAATAAGTGAGCAAAATTATATTTATCCTAAAATGTGTCTTTCCATCCACTCCATAGTGTAATGGCTCCTTGAGGCAACTTCCAACAACAATGATGTTTCTGATGCTTTCTATGGTGGCAGAGAGGTGAGTATCACGGTCTGCAGGGCAGAGCAATAAATATAACTCTAGTAATCCATTGTACATCCAAAGTCAGGGAATACTTCATTGGAATTATTCTCCTTTGGGGGGATGAATAAAATTAAATCAAAGGACACAGTACCTGATAAAGGAGCAAAAAGCTTGTAGGCTTTGGTCAAAGAAAGAAAAGGGCCTAATGAGTGAAGAACTTCACTAATGAGTGAAGAAGAACTATATATTATAGTTTTCTTCCTTCAGTTTCTCAACTAGATTCCATTAGTGGAGTTTTCTAAAAGATTTGGAGGAGATTCCAGTTCAGATATTATCAAAGATCATCATAATGTAGTTGGATTTTGATATCTGTGTATATGTGTCTGGTCTGTCGTGATATCACATCACATAGCCTCTGGAAAAATTCACTTATGAAAAGAAAGAGAGTGAAAAGGGCAAATGACATCTTAGTATTATTATGAAGATAGTTTTGACCTTGTGGGTACCCTGAAAGGCTCTCAGAGTACCCTAGGCGTTCCTGGCCCACACTTTGAGAACTGCTGAGTAAATGAGTGGTAGGGCTAGCTTTGAATATAACTTATTTGATTCTGATATCTGTGTTCTTTTCATGGTCCTTGCCCCTCACCAAGGGAAACTAGATAATAGATGGCTTCTGAATGGGGTACTGAGAGAATCTCATATGAAAGCCTTTCCTTCTGGAGAAGGCAGACCTGTCATTCTGCACTGAAATCAAAGATCAGTAGTGTTTTAAACACAAGTGTGACAGTGCAGTGACAGTGTAGTCCTTCCTCCTCCTTTTTCCCCTCCCTTTCTCTCTTCTCCCTTCCCTTCCTTCTTTCATTTTGGTAAAATATTGAACATAGACATTAAAAAGTGCCTCGCTTTTAATGTGTGAGGGAGACCCTTTTCTTAAGTTGAGATGGTTCTGCACATCTTTTAGTTCCTACAACTGCTGGCCCTGGCCTTCCCCCTTGGCCAGATGAAGTATATCCTGGAAAAGTACTACTGGGGACAGGAAAAGGGCCACAGAGCACTTGTTCAAGGTCACCCAGTGAACTTATGGCTGAAACCCAGGGATTCTGCCCCCAATTACTCTGTTTTTTTGGTAGGGGTTTCTCTTTGTTTTAGCAACTAGTGCTATTTATATGCCAGCTTGTTGTATTTTCTTAGAGAAATGTCCCCCAAACAGCGCTTATTCCTTGAAGAAGGCAAGAGTGAAGCCCTCGGAGCTTAGGATTTCCCAGACAGAGCGTTTTCTAACCATCGGTCATCAAGGTATGATGCCTGGGGCCTTTCAGCTTTTCAAGGGCCGATAAAAAGGTCTGAGACCTTGAAAACCATTTACTGGTTTCAAAACAGGATAACTACAAAACGGAAAATAATTTTAAAGGTCTACAAAATGTAATGTTGGGTTAACTTCATTAATTGTTGATTTGGTAATCAAAAATATTTCCTTTGGAAGCAATCTATACACTGGATTTAGGTTTTAATTTAATAATTCCCAAGTATGCTAAGATAATTGCTGAGAAATTAATAGCCAATTATAGGTTAAATCACTACTTGTAGCCAACCGTTTTCCAAAGCAAAATTGTAAAAATATCTTCAAAAAATTTTGCCAGCAATAAAATTATATTTAATGTGGAAGTTGCCATAGTTTAGTATGTTTGCTGTGATGTGAGTTGCGGCTTCTGAAATAATTTTCCTTAGATCTATTAAGTCTTTGTGCTTCCCAGGACCTGTCTTTGGTATGAATAGCGCAAGAGTCAGACTCATAAAAAAGAGTCCTCTTATCAACCCAATGATTCTTTTTTTTTTTTTTTTTTTTTGCGGTACTCGGACCTCTCACTGTTCTGGCCTCTCCCGTTGCGGAGCACAGGCTCCGGACGCGCAGGCTCAGCGGCCATGGCTCACGGGCCCAGCCGCTCCGCGGCATGTGGGATCTTCCCGGACCAGGGCATGAACCCGTGTCCCCTGCATTGGCAGGCGGACTCTCAACCACTGTGCCACCAGGGAAGCCCCAACCCAATTATTCTTCACGATGGTTCAGGAAAGTTGGACAGGTAAGGAGAAAAGTCAAGGAGCAGAGCTGAGAGCTATTCTGATTCTCTGATTCACTTTCCAAAGCCTCCTCTTGCGGACTGCTGCCGCCCATTTCTGATTGTGCGTTTGACAGTCAAAATAAAAGTATCTCTTTGTCCATTTCTCACAGGGCTTCCTCTGAACTGATAGATTTCTGACTGCATACGTTATACTGTGGAATTCACCAGAAAATCTGTTGGATGAATAACAGGGTTCAGCCAATGTGAAAGACTGTGGTTTTTTTTTTTTTTTTAATTTTCTATTTTTAAATTTCAAAAAGTAGAGGAAGCAAGAAAGCACAACTCAAATGCAATGCCAACCACTAGGGAAGGCTGAGTGGGGAACTTAGAAGCTGTAGGTGGCTATCAACAGCAGCGATCACGAAAGAAGAAGGTGACATAAGTGAGACTGGGAAAGAATGCCAATGGTGAGTAATAGCCCACGGACCGAGAGTCTAAAAAGAGAAAGAGCCGCAACAGCTAAACTTCTCTTGAGCTAGAACATTTCCTCACCCGAAATCTATATTTATAGAAAGTGATATTAACGTTGGGATTCTACAGTGTGCTGAAACAAAAGGTCACATCTGGCAATAAATGTCACTTACACTAATCTATACAAAAAGACAAAACTTTTTTTTTTTTTTTTTTTGGTACACGGGCCTCTCACTGTTGTGGCCTCTCCCGCTGCGGAGCACAGGCTCCGGATGCGCAGGCCCAGCGGCCATGGCCCACGGGCCCAGCCGCTCCGCGGCATGCAGGATCCTCCTGGATCGGGACACGAACCCACGTCCCCTGCATCGGCAGGCGGACTCTCAACCACTGCGCCACCAGGGAAGCCCAAAGACAAAACTTTTTGATAAGCCCGCTGAAAGGAAGATTGGAGAGAAAAAATACAGATCGTCTACTAGAATCACAAAAGTTTTAAACTGAGGTTATTTATCCTTATTCCCTCATTTATTGGAGAAAACGGAGATCCAAAGACATTATAGGTTTTGTCCAAAGTCAGGCAGGGAGTTAGTACAGTAAATCAACGTATAGCTCTACTTTCTTGGCCTGCTTAATTTGAATACTAAAACCAGTGTATAGGTTCTGGGAGCCATCCCTCCCTCCCCCAGATTATTATTTTATTACTAATAATACCTCAAGTTTACTGACTGCTACATAGCAGCTACTATGCTAAGCACTTTATATACATTATTTCATTTAATCTGCTCAAAACACCCATGAAGAACAACTCTATTGTTATTCCTACTGAATAGACAAGAAAACTGAAGCCTCCACAATATTTTTAAGGCAAAAGTAGAAAATATCACCATTATAATAAAGAAGTAAGCAGATTCAATCCGTTTGTTATTCAAGAGATCTCAAAAAGAATTTCTGATTAAAAAAGGAAGAACAAGATGATGAGTCACACTGTTTTCCATCCACATAAACACGGCATATGCTGTCAGAAGTATACGCGCCAGCTGTCAGCTTCCGCCCAGATGGGTCTCAGACCCACACCTAACATCCATGCCCGGGGCCCGGGGCACCCAAGCGAAGTGCTGAGGAGGGAAACCTGGGCAGGAACTAATATCTATAGAGCTCCCAGGAGGGATGTATCAGGACTGAGTTAGTAACTTGAATGGGATTTTTTTTGATGTCATAAAATAAAAACCAAAAGGAGAAGACATGAAAATGCTTGTAGTAGTAATTAGGTAAACAATCAAGGATTTCCAAAAGTCTATGAATATTCCCCAGTGATGTGAGGTTAGGAGGTGGGGGAGGGCCTTTATTGGATCCCAAGATGTGGGTTCACGGTTAGTCAGTGATGACTGTCAGTGAACAGCTAAATCCTCATCTCAGTCATCCTCCTCCTAGGTGCTCGAGCCCAAACCTTTGGAATCTATCTATCTATGTATCTACCTACCTATCTTATTTATTTTGGTCGTGCTGTGAGGCATGCGGGATCTTAGCTCCCCAACCAGGGATCGAACCAGTGCCCCCTGCATTGAGAGCGTGGAGTCTTAACCACTGGACCGCCAGGGAGGTCCCTGGAATCGTTCTTGATTATTCCTTTCCCTTCATTCCTCACATCCAAACCACTGGCAAGTTCTGTTGACTGGTTCTCAACTATATTCCCTAAATCGAAATCTAGCCTCTTTTCTCGATTTCTACTGCATCTTAGTCCAAAGCACTATGGCCTTCTGCCCAGGAGCCTCCTAACTAGAATCCCTGCTTCTTACAGGGGGCACGACCTCCACCCCTCCACCCCCGCCTGCTTCTTACAGGGGCCTACACAGCCAGCTCCTCTGACCAGTCCCCCCTCACCCACCGTGCTCGAGCCGCACTGGTCTTTCCTCTGCTTCTGAACATGCCAAGCTCTCTCTCGTCTTCGGCTGCTATCCTAACCTGCCTGGGATGTTCTGCCCTCCGGATCTTTGCTTGTGCTACTCCTTCTTGTCATTTTAAAATGTCGGTTTCAATGTTATCACTTTGGAGAGGCCTTCTCTGACCTCGTAAGCGAAAGAAGACACCAGCCCTCCTCTACCCCATCGCTCTGTTGTGACTGCACAGAGCATCTCTTTAAGGGCTACTTTCTTGTCTGTCTCCCTCTCTTCTACTCTCTGTCTTCTCTGTCTCCCTCTCTTCTTCTCTCTACTTCACTGTCTTGTTCATTGCTGTTTCCTAGATTCTAAAATGTCCTTGGCATGTAGTGGTAGGTGTTCAATAAACATCCCATTAGTAAAGTGCTTCATCCAACAAGGCAGGAGTGGGCATACTTTTCTCAAGGATATACTTAACATATTTAACAGATGCGGCAACACAGACACACACAGACACAGACACACACACATGTCTCACACAATAATGATTTTACAGGTTTTAGGCAAATAACAGAGAGGACTTCACTCTAGCTTGGGGTACAGCCTTGGACCCTGAATTTCACGTCAAAGGCAGCAAGTAAATGTAAGTGTTACGATTATAACAGGCTGTGTAGTAATTACAAAGGAGAATCCAGACATGGTTTTGTGGTCAGAAAATACACTTGGGCCTGGCCACACACAGCCCTGGTATTAGTCACTTGTCTGTCTTCAGGCAACCCAAATCTGGCTGACAGACGGTCTTACGTCAGCTGGGAATAAAAGTTGATTGCTATGTGCTTTTTCAATTAAGCCTCAGACATTTTTCTAAAAGCACTTTTCCCTTAAAAGTTAGTAGCAAATATTTTACAAATATTTGTTGCCTGCCTGAAATGCTTATTGGGCTGCCTGGATTATTTTACTTGCACTGTTCTGGGATGGTGTATTTGGAGCAGCTCAGCTGGTACATGGGCGATCCCCTCCCTCACCTGCAAAAGAAGGTTGATTCCAAGTTGGAAGCTCTGCAGTCACAGTGTCTGCATATGTGTCTGTGCCGACTCCTGACTTGTTGCCCCACCAAGCAGCCCACAGGCGGGGTTATGAGTGGCCTCATCTGTGAACTCGGACATGTCTTAGACTCCAAACGGAAAAAGAAGTGGGTCAGCAGGCTCGGTCTCTTTGGCTTGGAATTAAGAGGAGTGTGTGTGTGCGTGTGTGCGTGCGTGCGTGCGCGTTGTTTTGGGGTCTACTCTACTACTAATGGGTATCTAGCCTTGTTCTTACTTTCTTCCTGGGATGAGTGGCCTGTCCTGAATGCTAGCACTTTGGTTGGGTCAAGTTACTATTGAGGGAATCCTAGTTTTGAAACTCTCTGGCACTGGCTAAGAGCTAAGACTCTTCTGTGTGCGAACAGCTTTTGCAGAATTAAAATGCAGATCATGTCCAGAAAGGGCCTACAGAATCAAAAATTTCCTAGGTGTTATAATCTTCATAGGATAGCAAAATTCAACAAACACAATTTCAACAAAAAATATTCAGCAAAAGTAGATTGAGTTAATAATCAGAACAATGGATAGAACATAGTTAGGTTCTGATAAACGTTATTTATCATGTACATATTTTATTATAAACCAATGCTATATAACTGTAAATTGTTGCTATTGTTATTTTTATCACTACTTTGTGCCAGGTTGTATGCTTGGTATTGGCAAAAAATAATCCTTGCCCTCAGGGAGTTCAGTCACACAGGACAGATATATACAACACAAAGCAGTCTTGTGAGGGCTATGCACATACAAGATACTGTGGCAAGAAGCTCCCAGGAACTAACAGGGTCAGCCTCTCTGAGGAGCTCATAATTGATCGGTGACAATGAGGAGGATCTTTCAGCTCACATTGTCTGAAACAACTCTGCTGCCCCCTTAAACATGAGCATTTAATTCGCAGCTACCTCAGGTCAACATTTTGATCAGTATTCTTCCTTCTTCGGTTAGCTATAATCTACATTCATCTCAGATTCTACGCATTTGGAAGAAGCTATATATATCCAATACAATTCAATCCAACCCAATCCAATCCAACCAAACACAATCCAACCCATCCAAACTCAACCTAACCCAATCCCTGCAGCCAATCTCCTTCCTTTGCCATCCTATAACACCTACTGTATATACCATACTCTTTTAGCTTAAATTTCTTCATTATTCAGTTGTTTCATGTGGATGGAACTTCTTTTCTAGGTAGACTGAAAGCTCCTTGAGGACAAGCATTGTGTGTTCAAGCCAAAACAACTCAACTCAAGTTGTATTCATTGAACACCTGCTCTGTGCCAAACACTACACAAATGCCCATGGATATGAAGAGGATTAAAATCACGTCTGGTGGGAGAGACAGATACAAAAACTTATATTCTGTGCAGGGAGTGAAATAACAAATATGTTTTGTACAAAGAAGAAGAGTAACCTAGAAGATCTCGGAAGGTGGGGTGAGGAATCAAGGTGAACCTCCCTGAGAAAGTGATGACTAAGCCAGGCTCTCCAGGGAGGTGTGATAAGAAGAGGGAAGGACACTCAGGCAGTGAGGATTAGCGCGTTTAGGAACATGGGCTCGGAGACAGCTTGCCCGGGTTTAAATCCTGGTCCCATCACTTTATCAGCTGGGTGCTCCTGGGTGAGTTACTTTACCTTTTTCTGTTTCCATCTTCTCAGCTGGAAAGTGGAGTTTACAGTCTACTTCACAGAGAATGAACCTACTTCACAGAGCTGTATGAGGATTAAATGAACTAATGTATGAAAAATTCTTCGAAGGGTGTATGGCAAATAGCAGGGAGGTCAATAAATATTGTTATGATTATTAATATTATTACTCAGGATTCCCACGGAGCTAGCATAGAGTGGGTACCTGCAACATATATGCTCTATTAAATGAAAACGATGTGCTATGGACTCTCCCAAAGAGAAACCACAAGATTGCTCGACCCAGGATTCTGAATGGGATGAGCCCTTCCATGCCCAGGGCAGAGGGAGGCCTAAATTAGCCCAGGTGTAGTTAGCTGACCGGGCACTATCAACATCTTTAGTTTCCTGGCCGCTTTCACTTCCACAGCTCTTTCAACAAACTCCTCTAAAGATCTTGAAAGTAAACTGAATAAAGAGTTTCAGCTTATAACCTCCAAATGAGCTGAGATTTTCATAAGATGTACCCTGTCACATTATCATGCACTTGTTAATTTATCTGCTGTTGTTTTAGACACGTTCTTTGTCCTCAGCTGACATCATGTATTAATTTGCCTCCATTTCTTTAAATACTGTCAAAATACGTCATATGTCAAAATACGAGGGTTTTAAAGTAATCAGAACCCGGTCCATTCTACTGGTGGGACAAAAACCAATCCTTTGAGATCTGGTCATACAATATCCACTTTAAGTCAATAAATACTGAAAATATCCCCAAATTCAGTACATGCATTTAGTACTTGTTATGCAAGTACAGAGAAGGTTGATGCCCATCTCTAGGTTTCTAAGAAAAAGCAGACCACCGAATGCACACATTCTATTTCTTTGCTTTGGGCAGTTAACTAGAAAACCACATGATAGGAAAACTGATTTGCCGGCATCGAGAAGGTATACAAGTCTCAATTGTTTAGATCCACGGAAGAGTATGAAGCAAGCAAAGATCAGAAGGTGAGAAATCCCATCTGGGTCCATCTTATGTTTCCTTATTTTAGAGGGTTGCAAATACCACCTATCCAGGTACCCAACAGAGTAGATGCAACTTATTTCTATACGCTTTCCAATCTCTATCTTTAAACTACCTTGACTCTGTCTCCTTTTTTCATGCTCACTGCTGCTGTCCTAATTCAAGTCCCCAGCCTTCCTATTTAGAATATTGCAAAAGTTCTTTATTTATCTCTCTGCCTCAGTCTCTCCCCAACCTCCTTCTACACCCTAGCTCATCTTTCTAAAGCCATGGCCTCTTAAGCACAAGAACAAGACTTTTCATTAGTCGGCCCAGAGCATCTTCATCTCCCTCCTCAATCCCATTCCCCATATCCATCCCAAACTCATTACAGTTTGCTCACACTTGCCAGGCTATTCTACTTCTCTGCTAGCCCTTCCCCTAGCAATCTGTGACCACACTTCAAGACTAAATTAATTCAAGTATTTCCTCCGTGAAGCCCCAAAGCAGAGGTGATACCTCCTTCAGCCCCCAGAATATCTTTGTAGATGCTGTAATCATTTGTTTACTTCTCCATCTTCCCTATTAGACTATGAATTCCTTGAGGGGAGGAGCTCTGCCTTATTTATCTTCATATTCTCAGGGAGCCAGGCAAGGTGGTGGAACTTAATAAATGTTCACTGAGTGACTGGTTGCCAAAGCAAGAGAATGCTTTGATTATTGTTATATATAAACTGACTGTGATAATAAGATGAAAACAGTAAAGACGGCCGTTCTGTAGGCAAATATTTTAGAATAAGACAAGCCGGTCTTTGATCTAATTATTTTTTTCCAGAAAGGGAGCCATTTTACACCATCTAGGTCATTCCACTCTCCATTCTCTGTTCCAAAAGAGAATGCAAAAGCAAACTACCAAAAAGCAAAAGCAAACTACCAAAAGGCAAGATGATACAGGTCGTATTCCAAGAAACAAACTATTCCACACTATGTCTTTATATCATCTCTGATTCTATTCCCTTGCCCAGGGGAAAGTACAATAATCATCAGTTATGAAAAATGTGTAAATCATCTTAAGTCTATTGAGTTTAGCCAGAGTGTACATGTAGTGACATTCAAGTACAGCAGTTTTTATAACAGAGAAAAACACTGGGGAAATCTAGATATTTGACTGACAGACTGAGAATTTCAATGAATGGTGACATCACCACTCAAAATCTGATAGAAATTAAGAACAATCTTTATCATCAGAAAATGCTTATAACAAGAGGTGGAAAAAATGAAATTAAAACTATATATGTAGTGTGATTAAATAATCTTAAATATGGTATACAGAAAAAAGACTGAAAGAAAATATGACAAAATATTGCAGTCCACTGTGTCCTGGTGGCATAACTACTGTATATGTGAACTGGCAGTAGAGAAGGAATCAAGGGCATTTTTTAATTTTTGAAGAATAATTATTTCATTTGTACTTTTTATAACCAGTACTGTTTACGAGACCAAGTAATATTTAAGAAGAAAGTAGGACTCATGGCAATGGGGATGGATGGATTTGTTTATTCAATTTGTCAAAATGAAACAGATAAGGAAATCAAGTCTAGAGATCATAATATTTTAAAAAGGAGCTTTACAATTTTTAATTGCTCAACCTTAAAACTGCAACACTTCAGCTTTGGGTAAGACAGGGACTATGACACCATTTCCATCCCTGATACATTCGAGATTCATTATCCTAATGACAGTTGTAATATTTCAAACTTATCTGCTCCCCTACAAGGTAATCCAACACAACGTAATTTATATAACATCTTCTCTTCCATCTCCTCTAATTTCGAAGCTCTAGACAAAACAAAAATGAATTCCTGTGTAGAATGCAAGACTTTAATAACAGAATAAAGCCAGCACCAATATCATACTTTGTTTTGTAAAGCTTCTCGAAATAAATGATAAATTTTGATCTTCAGACAATAAAAGGTAAAGAGGCACTGAAGACGTCCATTGTAGGATAAAGCTCAGTGAAGGGGAAATTATTTGTCTTACTAAGTGAGGGCAGGCCTCAAGTCTAATCAGGTATGTTACTCCGTAGGATTTACCCAGCATGGTAGTTACAAGACGCCTCAGAATCTGGCATTAATTAAATATGCTTATTTTTCCTTTCTACATGCACCTGATAAAGAGTATCAAGGTTTATTTTTGATCTATTTAAAAATTCTTCTTTATGGTGGCACAGTGTAGTCATTTTCAAACAAGAAAAAAAAAAAAAAAGAATAGAAAAAACAAAGGGGAATAGGGCTTCCCTGGTGGTGCAGTGGTTGAGAGTCCGCCTGCCGATGCAGGGGACACGGGTTCGTGCCCCGGTCCGGGAAGATCCCACATGCCACGGAGCGGCTGGGCCCGTGAGCCATGGCCGCTGCGCCTGCGCGTCTGGAGCCTGTGCTCCGCAACAGTAGAGGCCACAACAGTGAGAGGCCCGCGTACCGCAAAAAAAAAAAGAAAAAAGAAAAAAAAGAAAGGGGACTAATCCCCAAAGTGCATTCCATATGGAAGAAATTTAAAAAGGTGAGAGCCCGAGGGACCAGATCTAGTGAGGCTCAACAGTCCTGTCAGCCGCAAAGTCAACGAAGCCACCCAAAACGCAGCCCAGCTCCCAGCCTGCAAAGTGCGCAGAGACAGTCGGGGTTTCCGAGAGTGATGAACCCACATGACGCTCTGCGCCACCTCGACATCTGTTTTCAGTTTTCAGGGTCTTGTCTGAAGTTAGCCTAACAGAAAACATACCAAAGGGGGAAAAATCCCTGCCAACTGGGAGGAAGAAGAAAAATGACAGAGACCGAGAGAGAGAGATAGAGAAAGAGAAGGAGAATGGGGAAGAGGTCGAGGGGAAGGGGGAGGGGGAGGGAGGGAAGGAGAGAGAGAAAGAAGAAAGGAAGCAAGGGGTGAGGGGTATGGGGCATCTTCCACACCACAGAGCCCGAGGAAGGGCCCTGGCGGCGCTCACACACCTAGAACCAAGTCCTGTGGCCAAGCCTTCCTTCTGTCCCCCCCACCCCCATTCCACCCTCTATAAAACCTTCCGCACATGCAAAGGAAGAAGACACATGACTTCAAAATCGGGAGCAGCTTAGGACACAGCTCTTGTGAATGCGTACAATAGATCTGAGTCATTTGTTCGTTTTGTAAACATGGAGAAATCACACTTTTAAAACTTCCTCGCCCAGTGACATTCACAGCACTTGACAATATGCTTAGCATTTACTCTTTTCCTTATTCACACCTAAAGATGTCAGGAGGGATAAATTTTCTTTCCCAGTGAGAGCTCACATACTCCAGGGCAGGTGGCAATTAGGAGGGAGCTCGCTAAGGGAGGCAGAAGCGGGCCTGACAGTGGCTGGGCCACGCAGAAACACAGAGAATCTCACCAAGGCCACTGCCTTCCTCTGGGAAAGCTTCTCACTCAGGGGCTCCCCCATCCCTCCCAAACTTAAATCCTCGGTAATTACCTGTTTCTGCCACTGTCTCCCTGACTAATCTGTAAGCCGCTCAAGTACAGGGACCACCTTTGCTCATCATCTCTGCACCACAGTGCGTGGCGCATGATAGGGGCTCAGGGTTGATACCTGGCATCCAATCTTAAGGGCGGCTTAAAAATTACACCGTTCACCCCCTAGCTCTTCTGCAGAAAAGCGGTTCTGCGCAAGACCCAGAGAAGAGCTCTGTAAGGCACAGACTTCAGCGGGGTGGGTTAAGTCTAGATCTAGGTACCACGGGGCACTACCATAAATTGGGGGATAGGTGTTGAAGTTCCTTCAGGCGAACACTGTCTCTTCTCAACTATTTCATTAGGATACAGTGAAGATGAGATGAAACGTTTTGCCCTCTTTGGAAAAAAGGACCTAACAAATACATCCAGGCAGTAACAAGAACATCATGAGGAAGGAGAACCCTGGAGACAGTTTCTGAAAGCGCAAAGCAGGGCGACTGGCTGATCTTGTTCATTTTCAAAGCCTTTGGGGGGGTCCAAGTTCTAGTGCTGCAGTGTACAGTCTACGGACATTCACGAGCTCCAAAAGGTAGCACCAATGGGAGTGAAAGATGGTAAGGAGGGACAAAACGAAGGAAGGAAGGAAGGAAGGAAAGAAGCAAAATGGCTCTCAGAACTTGCTTTACAAACTCTATAGAAAAACTGGAAGATCTCAACTAACTACCTTTCTGAGCTTCTAATGAGGGTGATGCTGTTTGAGCCAGTCTCCAGCCTAGAGTGTGGACCTGATCTGGACTGTGCAGGAAGTAGTGAGACAGCATCGACTCATGAGCACACATCCCCCAACATCGCAGAAGGACAAGGCTGTACAGTAGCTCTCCGGTCTCCCTGAGGACAATTCTCTTCCTCAGCTGAAAACTGAGACAAAAGCCAAATGTGGTGAGACAGCTGGTTAAGTGACTGGGGAAGACTCACTCTGAGTCCCTCAACCAGCAGCCCTGTGAGGGAAAAGGTAGCAGGGAATTCAGGGGCCAATAGCGGAGGAGGCTAAAAATACATAAAGGGGGAACATCAAGGAGGAAGAGACACTGTGCCGGGGAGGTAATCAGCACACTAATTACAGGGGTCATAATTAGGAGTGATGGAATGAAATTAAGAAAAGGAAAATTTTAATTGTCAGGAAAAACTTGGTTGGGCTCATCGTGAGGGAGAGATGAGTTCTCTCATAATCTTCACACAGTCTGAAGGCCATTCAGCTGTACAGAGTTGGTTCAGAATGAGCTAGAAATTATTTAAAGGGAATTTTATTTTTGTTACCAAAAGTAGATGAGGTTACTTGATGACACACAGAGGGCCTCTCGTATTTAATTTTATCATTCTGTTCCCTCTTCTAAATTAAATTGTAAAATAGCGAATGATAAAAAAGCCTATGACTATTTCATTCCAAAAATATGATTCAACCTGTAAGGAGATTGACCGGCAAAGTGAGAACAAGTGAGGAGAATGGAATACAGTCAAACGTGCTTCAATTGACAAGAGATTTACAGACGATGGCAAACTAGAAAGGAATAAATACTAAAAATACGACTGGTTTCTCTTATTTTTCAGAACGAATTCAGTTACTTTATTTTTCAGAATTAATACAAAGATGGCAATTAAACTTAATCATTGTCAGGACACGGTAAAGAGCATCAGCTTTCAAATTTTAACCCAGTTTCAGGACGACAGTCTGGTAGCGGTCTCACAGCTGTCAGATAACTGGAAGTTGTAGCCCTAAATAGGGTTAAACCTTAGGTTGTAAGAAGAGACTACAGTATTGAAAGCTTATGCATTGGGAATAAAATGTCAAGAAAATCTATTTTCTCTTCCTCATTTTGGGGCTCAAGGAATGATTCATGTAACTTTCACTGAGTAAATGTCTGCTGACCACCCCTGTTTCCTAGGCACGGAGGATGCAAAGGCCAGGGGCTGAAATGGACCAGAAAACACATGACTCTATCCTGGCGGGCTGAGTACCAGGATGGACGTGAGCTTAGGGGGTCCGGGGGAGCTTACCGGGAGGCTTCTAAACACGACTGCAGGAGGGACAGTGATGCTGGGAAGAATCGTGAAGGAAGAGGAGGTAAGATGAGCACAGGCAAAAAGGTGAGAGAAAGCAATGCTTGCCATTCCATCATCCTCAGCGGATGGGTTTAAGAGCAGCACCTCCAGTGATATGCACAGATACCCTATTATGTATATTACACTAAAGGAAGCAATATTAAAGTCAGGTTTTCTGACATTACTGATATTTCCCCAGTATTATTATTATTACTATTATTATTATTTAAATGCATCCTAAAATGTAAGCTACCCAGGAGGTTGTCTGCTTGCTTCTTCCTCTTCCACCCACCCAGCCACCACCATGAACTGAGGGCCTGTCATCTCGGTAGGTCCTGTGTTCACCAACATCAGTAAGGCCGAGCAGAGCTCCTGACCTAAATGACTCACTGTCTAGTGTCAGGGGAGAGAGTGCCGTTAAAATACAGTGGAATAAGTTCTACGAGCTTCAGCAATGGCTTCCAGAGGAGAAAGGGGATTCCAAGCAGGGTGGGGAGCTCCCGCAAGGCCTACAGGCAAGAGAGGTCCAGGTACATTTGGAGAACTCTAAGTGCTTGGCTCAGGGATGCTGGGGGAATGAGGCAGACCTGGATGACACCAGATACTGCTAAGCAGTGATCCTTCCAGAGCAGCAAGGTGTCAGGGCGCTTGTTAAAAATTTTCCTCTCCGTATGTGAATTATCAACACGTAACATTTTGGACAAGATTTCTCAGGAGAAGTTATATCTTGTGATGAGGCACTCTGTGTTCTCCCCAGTTGTCGGCTCATCCTTGTCCCTTCAGGTCAATTGCAAATTCAGGGACAGAGCTATAAATAAGTTTTCAGAGACTCTCTTAAAAAACCTTTGGTCTGATTTCATATCCAAAGATGTCTTGAGCATTGTGATGGCTTGATTCGGTCCTTATCAAAAAACCTTTTCCATAAACATTCAATTTCACCATACACACTGTATTTATTACTCCTGTAATGAATTTCATTTCAAATCCTACTCCTGCCCACAGGCACCACATTTTGAAAGGACAGACAGCCTGAAGGCAGATTCAAAAGTAGAGTTTACAGCACTCAGGATTCTCTAATGCAGGCTTTCATCTTGTATAATGTTAACTATATAATTGCTAACTTGATTTTTCTTTTCTTCTCTGGATTGCTTCTGAGGTTCTGATGAAATGTTTGCTGCCATTGCTAATGAAATTCAGAAAAGGACTGTTGGTTTTTTTACTCTGCTTGGGAACTGTGATGCAATAGATGTTTGCATACTGCTGTCAGGACAAATAAGATTCGTTCTTCCTAAGTGCAAAGGGAACACGGCTTTTCAAAAGAAAAGTGAGAAGAAAATTCGAGCAGAGAGGACTTGGGGAAATTTGGCAGGAAGAAACTTTTGTGTTCTGCTGATCTGATGTAAGAGAAACATTTTCAAGAGCTTTTATGTAAAAGGCAGTTTCTTTTTTTTTCCAGCCCAACATCTAGGGTAGAAAAACACAGTGCCTTCAAGTGAACTGTTTGCCAACGAGAGGAAAACAGTACTTTGGTGGATAGTAAGTGGGAATGACTGACAGTTCTGGGTTCTGCCACTTGGGAGGTCATAAGCCACTTAAGCTATTGTTCTTTCTCCAACCTGAAAAATAAAGGAATGAGAGGAGGAAGGAAGGTGGACTCTATAGTTTTAAAAAACCATTCCAGTTTTAAATCCTTTATCCTTATAATAACTATCAAAGTTTACCACTATCTGAAAACCAAAAAAACAAAGATTTTCATGAATATTTAGGTAGTCAACTCAAATGACTCTTCATACTGATTCCAAGGCAAACTTGTTGCCTTCAAGAGTCAACCTATTTGCAAACCAAACTTGCACAACATCCTAATTTATGTTACAGAAATAAGTGGCCATTACTAACCCAGCAAATAAAATTTGGATTTCAAGTGATGAAAACATGTTTCACTATGACCAATGTTAAGTATAAATTGAGCAACAGAGATGTTTACCCAAGTATAGCAGATAGGTACAATGCGGTTATTACTAACATGTTGAAAACAGTATTCAGGAAGCCTTATAATCACAGCATTATTTTCCAAGAGTCAATGGACTACAAAGAAGAATTATGTTCAGACCTGACACATACTTAGAGGAGGAGTAGGGCTATAAGTCAGCAACAATAACAGAAATTAAGTCAGTAGCTGAAATACATTTTCTTACTATGCCACAGACACTTAGGTACTTTTAAAACATTTGCCCATTCTTCTTTTCATACTCGAGATTACAAAGTCCTCATATAGACAAACCTCATTTCCCCAAATTATAATTATTTTTTCACCAGTTAGTTGCAATTCACACAAACCCATAATCTCACAAACATTAAGTGGCCCACCGGTCATTGAAAAGGGCAAGGAGGTCAGACCTGGGGACATTACTGAACATAGATGGCCAAATCACTGTATTAGTTGGGGGAAAGGATTCCCATAACTTCCAGATGTCTTGCTGGTGTGAATGTCTAGGTAGCCAACAGGACCATCAGTTTAAAAATGTGAAAACCACACATTGGAGCCAGTATTTCTCTTGGAACTATTATATGAAGAGGTGCTGATCTGGAAGCCCAAAGCCTAAAATGTGGCTTGCAAAGCATTTTCAAACAAGGAACTCACATTCTCCAAAAGCACAAGTTGGATGCAGCTAATATTTACTCTTCCACGTTCCAGACAGTAAAATGCCACACATGGCAAATGATCCGTGAACCCGACCACGTGAATTTCCCTGTGGTCAACTTCTCCCGTTTCTGTTCCACAGCAGTTTCACTCAGCGAGACCACCAGCGTCCTCACTTCTCTGAATCCATTCTGATCCTCGTCATCCTTTCATAGCTTCCGACGCTGCACATAACCAGTCCCCCCCATCTCCTAGCCAACTTGTGACTGGGGCAGTGAGGAAGGAGCAAGGGCCTCAGAGTCAGATCTAGGCGGATCCTGCCTCCCCCAGCTGTCTGATGGCTGGAAAGGCACCACCTCTCAGAGCCCTAGTTTCCTCGTCTGTAAAATGGGACAACACTCAACTGGCAGGACTGTTGTGAGGACTGAGAATTTAACTGAATACCTTATTGAATTTGAGGAAATTGAGTCTTTAATGTGCGCGGCACATAATAAAGCACCCATCAGGTCTTCTCTCCCTTTCTTTTCCCTTGGATTTCAGGAGACTGGATGCGTTTGCTTTTGTTTTCTGCCTCAGTTCTTTCATATCTTCTTCAAAACCGCTTCAATGATCCCCTCTTCCCGGCACTGAGGTCCTGTCAGGGCTTAACTTTCCCTGTTCTTCTCCCTCCACTACAAGGTGCTGTGTGATAATATGTGGCCTCTCCTAGTTTGTTATTTTCCTAGTCCTGACTATTCACTTCCTTGTTATAGTGTCTTAGTACAGTGCCATATGCACACAGGGCCATAAATGATGTTTTCTGAGGATCTAGCTCACCCAGTGCCACTGTATTATTTGTTTAGAGGATACATCAACCAACCTACCCACTTTGAACTTTCCCCTTCAGTTGAGCAATGCTTAGTCCTCAATCTGAAACAGCCTAAATCATCAGTAACTCTTATTTATTATTATTATTTTTTTAAGAAGATGTTGGGGGTAGGAGTTTATTAATTAATTTATTTATTTTTGCTGTGTTGGGTTTTCGTTTCTCTGCGAGGGCTTTCTCTAGTTGCGGCAAGCGGGGGCCATTCTTCATCACGGTGCACGGGCGTCTCACTATCGCGGCCTCTCTTGTTGCGGAGCACAGGCTCCAGACGCGCAGGCTCAGTGGTTGTGGCTCACGGGACTAGTTGCTCCGCAGCATGTGGGATCCTCCCAGACCAGGGCTCGAACCTGTGTCCCCTGCATTGGCAGGCAGATTCTCAACCACTGCGCCACCAGGGAAGCCCAGTAACTCTTATTTTATATGACATCTGCTTATCTTTCTTCTGTGAGTCTTCCTCTCCTCTGTCTCACTGTATCATGTCCCATGTTAATGATCTGACAAATAAGTAACCTCTAGCCATGTTCCACTTGTCCTCTCTGGGGCATAATTCAGACTACTCCAAGAGCTGGTGTTGGTTTCCCACCTCTCAGCCTGTGCAATATCCCCTCTATTGTTCCTTTCTTTGTTTACAGACAAAAAGGGACAATTTTAATTTCCTCCTGGCTGGATGTCTATAACTTTCCTCCCAGTGTTCTCAGAGAGACCTCACGGAAGGAGACAACATGAGCTTAAATCTTGCCTCCCTCAGTACTTCTGTGTTTTTGAACGAGTTACCCAATCCTTCTGAGTGTTTCCTCATCTGTAAATGGGAAAACAACACCTGTGTGGTAGGGTGGCTCTGAGGATAAAAACATTTTGCGTAAAATGCTAAATATGGGCCTCAACACATGACAGCTGTCAAGAAACGGGGGAAAAGATTTTTCTTAAACCTCCAGATCCGCTTCCCATCACCCAACCACTCCATCCCGCCCCATCCCAGACCTTTTAGTGGCAGTAATTTTGAGTGTTTGACCTTCCTTTCACCATCCCACCGTGACTTCCCTCTGTGGGACAAAACATGCCCAAGAACCTCATCTACTGCTTCAAGACTTCTTTCTAGATTGTTTCAAGTTATTTCATAATCCTTTTTGGCCCAATCCTTCTCACACACACTCTGCCCACCATCCCCTATGCCCACATTCTGAGCTCTCTCATCTCAAGATGTCCTTGAAATGCCAGCTCCCAACTTTCCTGATTAAATATAATAGACACTGTTACCTTCTAACCCTTGAGAAAAACAATTCTGCTCCAGCAGGGGGACGTGGGGAGAATGCTGGTCAGATCAGGTAACCTGCTCCTGACTTGCTATGTGACCTGGGCTAAGGCGCTTCACTTGTCTAAGCCAGGGAGGAAGACTGGATGTCTCCAAGCTCCCTCTAGGCTCAAAGATTAGATTCTCTGAATTCGGTATATTCGGATGCCCAGTCTTGTCTGCCTATCTGCCTATCTGTGTTGTTCTGCTGCTGTGTGAATAAACTTTAGGCCCCTTAGCCTCAGCACTGTTCTCAAGGGCAGAGACCATTATCTGGGTAACTCACGTAGCACAGCCTGGAGCGAGGTGCCACAGACAGTACTTAACACACGCATTTAGATGACAATGATCAAAGCACCTCCCGTGCGGCACAGACAGCTGCCACTAGATGACTCAGACCTCTCTGCAAAATGGCTTAGTTTAGCACTCTTTCAGTCTAAAGAACAGGCTCTGAGTGAAGAGCGAAGTGAACTGAATACCCTTTAACTAATTTAACCTCCCAATGGCCCTGTAAGGTCAGGAGTTTTTATCTCTGTAACACCGATGAGAACGTACAGACACAGACAGCTCCATCCACTCCTCCGGAGTCACCAGTAGACCCAGGGGTCCGAGTGAGTAGTGGAAAAACCCTAGACTGACGGGGAGGGAGACCTGAGTTCCAGGCAGGCTTCTGCCATTAGCCATGTGTGTGATCTTGGAGGTCGCAGTTTTGGGGCCTTACTTTCCTCATCTGGAAAATGGCCTTGAGCAGTGGTTCTCAAGCCTGGCAGTGTATCAGGACCACAAAGAAAACAATATTAGAAACAAATCTAGACTCCTGGGCCCACTCTTGGATATCCTTATTCCATGGATCTGGAGTGGGGCTCAGTACACTTTATTTTCTGCATGTGCCCCCCTATGGGAACAAAGATCACTGGCAGCTATAAATGCCTATGACACTGGCGTCACAGCTTAGCGTTCCATTCAGACAACTTTGTCTCTTCCAAGTTCCAAGGCCCATTAGATCATCTAATCCTTCTCTTTGTCTCTTGAGGAGAACCCAAACTGGACTATTTCCAAGCATATTACATGGGAGCTTACCACATGCAAGAAAACCCAAAGAATTTTGAAATCAAATGTTGGTTCATGAGACTCACAGGGTCAGTAAAGAGGTAACCTTGTTTTGATAGAAATCCAAGCTAAAGTGCAGCGAGTCCTGCGCAGCCAGCCTGAAAGGCTGAAAGGAATGGGAAAAGGCAACAGGCTTGCTATAGCAGCATAAGAAGCTTCTTTTTAAAACAAAAACCTGTAATACATCTGGATCTGCTTGGCGAAAGCTTAAAGATTCAGCGAAAGCCTTATTGACAAGGGAAGAACGAACCTAAGAATCGGTTTGCTTTGCAGTCTGAGTGCTCTTATCTATTGAAGGCTTATTATGTGTGCCAGGCCCTGTGGTAAGCATTTTACACACATTACTCCGTTTCACTGAACCAACTCTGATGCAAGTATTCACATTTGGTCGAAAACTGAAGTTCACAGAGCTAGCCAAACCCTGGTATATTTGACTCCATAAACCACGTAATACTACAAACATGACCTTAATATCTAATAAGCTTTAGGTCAAAATTTCTAGAATATCCAACACTGAATAGGAAAGCTCAGCAAATCTGCCAGGTTTCTAGGAATCTATGAATTGGAGACAAAAGTATGTCTTCTATGGAATTCTCAGATGTGCTTCACTTAGAGGAATTTGGACAAATGGAAAGAAGATAATAAATATAATTTAGAAAATCTGAATCCACCTCCCATTCTTGATGTTGGATTGATGGTGTGAGTGCCCTTGAAAAGGCAGTTTTCACATCTGGCTGTGGGTTCCATGTCAGCAGAGTGAGGGTGATAGGAGCTACTTACATGGCAGGGATGTCGTGAGAATTAAATAGATTTAAGTCCACAAAGCAGCTTTGATCTCTTCAGAGAAAGGTGACAAATAAATGAATTAGGGAACTATTATTTGTCCTTCTAAAGGCCATAGCTGACTGAGGCTTATAAGAAGCACCCTAGAGACCAGACATCCTCCATCATTTTCTAAACTTTCCAAATTTTACCCCTGCAGATAAACCTGTGATCGCAAGAGGTAGACCAGACTATAGGCTGCAACTTCATTATTGATTGGAAGTTGAAATACAGTAACAAACTAGTGGGTACCAGTGGGGAGAGGGAAGGGGGAGGGGCACGGTAGGGGTGCGGGATGAAAACTATTATGTATAAAATAAGCTGCAAGGATATACTGTACAAAACGGGGAATATAGCCAATATTTTATAATAACTATAAGTGGAGTATAACCTTTAAAAACTGTGGGTCACTATATTATACACCTGTAACTTACATAATATTATACACCAACTATACTTCAAAACAAAAATACAATAAGTCTGTCTTAAATTCTTTCCAAGGGGATTTCGGTTCTGAAACCCAATTTGGATTCTGTTGAAGTAACTTCTTAAAGCACGGTCTGATTTTTGAAGGTCGGCCCCCAAACTGTGCTATTATAAAGTATTCATAGAAAAGTGTACAGAAAGCATTCAGTTGTTTTCTGTTAAAAAGCAAAGCGGAAAATACATATTTTTTAAACTTCAGGAAGAAGAAAATTTATAGTTTTCGTCTTTCGCGTGCTGTTTTCCTACCCTATTTGAGGTTACTCTTTCCCATTACACGGCGCTTGACATTTACACAGCGTTTTACAATCTTTTTATTATCTCCTGTTCATAGGAGGCACCATATGAGGGAGAGCCCTGGGTACTGATAACCCTTTTACAGGTGAGGAAACAGTCATAGAAGCCTAATGACTTGTTCAAAATTATGAGAAACCTTTCTTCCTTTATATACAAGACATTTTCCCCCCTCTCTGAGAGTGTCAGCACAAACTCAAAGACTGAACACATAAGGGGAACAAGGTTTGGGTTTCTCTTTTAGTGGACTCAGTATTACATTAAAACTGAAAGGAGCCTGTGGTCATCTACTTCAAACCCCGCACTTTACAGATGTGACCTGGAGAGAGGTGAGCGCTCAAGGCCTCGTGCTCTTTAGAGCCAGTGTCAGGACGCCCACCACTCACCCAAATCCCAGACCCGCAGGCTTCCCATGTGGACTGCCCCTTCTTGTTGGGATGTGAAACTCTAAAGGGTTAGATCTAAACTGTTTTCTTTAGCACCTAGTATACATTCCAGGCTGAAGAAATGAATGTCATTAGACGTGGAATTAAACCTAGAGTCCTCCAGGTGCCAGCTTATCACTGGTCCGTGAAGTACTCAAACCTCTGGAGCAGATCTGTGTTCCTCTGAGACTAGCCTTCCTTCCCAAGGAGATTATCAAAAGGGCAGTGGAGCAGATTGCCATACTTCTCATGGTGGGTCACAGAACGAGTTCTGCTTTTCCCTAGCAAGAGAGCAGCTTTATTTCCACCCCTCTGAAAGCTACATGCTCCAAATCCTTAAAGCAACCCATCCACTCCTGTTCCTACATCATCATTCCTCCCCGTTCAGCTTACCCACTTTTGACTCTAACTCCTAACCTCATTGGCCCCAAAGTCAACAGTTTAGGTAACGGTGGTTCTTTTGTAGGGGTCTGGAGAGAAGTGCTAATAATGACCATTCTTACTACTAAGATCAGCACCGTCACTACCTCTACCCCCCATCATTTTATTGAGTGTTCACTGCGTTCCATGCCCTGTGCTAAGTGAACACTCTGTGTGAATTAATCCAATTCATTATGTGTCTCACTACAACTCTATGAGGCAGGTTACAGATATACCCATTTTACAGACAAGGAAACTGAGGCACAGAGAGGTAAAGTTGCCCAATGTCCCACTGCTAATTCTGGTCCAAGAGGCCACACTCGTTACCAGTCTCTATACTGTGATGGGGTCACAAGATAAGGAAGGGCCTGCAGACTCTGAGTTTGTCCAGTGGAACAGGCCGGACAGGTGCACTGCTGGAGAATAAGATCATCTGGCAATGAAGTTGTCTATAATCAAAGGTTGATGTGGATTCCAAGTAGAAATCCACATAAACACCTAACTCCAAACTAAACAAAGCACAGTATTTGTTCAAAAGGAAATGTTCTTGTTAACTAAAAAGAAAGGAAACAGGATATTAAAAGACAATGGCAATTCAAAGGGGTTGTGGCAGCTTTGAAGGAAGAGCCAAGTTGAATAGCCCTGCACACAGCCTAGTGTGTGCTGAGCTACTGTAGTTCCCTGGGCTGAACAAACCCGGGGTGCAACAGCAAGGCTGCGCTGGGTTTTCAAACACTTCCAAGAACATCTTTATTGTCTCACTGAGAGAACCTGTTAAGAAAGGATGCCCTGCTGTGGATTGAGGTCAGCCTGGTCTTGCTACACTTCAGACTTGGTTTCCCAGGTGGCAATGTTACTGAGAACATCCCTGATGCTGCAACATGATTCAAGAGTGGTTTTCTCTGCAGCTAAACTCACAGTTCAATCTTGGGTGAGTCTGAACAATGCTCTTCACTTTTCTTTGGCTTGCAGACTGTTTGTCTGAGGGGACAGGCACAACATAGGTAGCAGAGAAGGCACTGAGCTGGGGTCAGGAGATCTGACTTCAGGTCTCGCTGACGCAGTAACCAGACATTTCCTCATCTATGAGAGGGTTAGAACTAGATGACCTGGGATATTATTTCCAACTATAACATTTGAAGACTGTAACTCCCCTGTCACTAAAAAGAAAGAGGAAAACCACAAGAAAATGGAAACCCAGCTGACTGGAATTAATGGAAAGGCTGATACTGTTTCTGATGAAACAGTGATGATGGATATCCTATCACTGATTCACGTAAGAAAACAAACAGTAAGGTTGAGATTCTGTGCACCAGCCTCTGAATCATATGGAGGATCCTCAAGACCACATTTTGAAAATCCCTGAGTTGGGCTTTCAGGAGAGACCTACTCATCACCACTTCTGGCCTGGCAGCTAATCAAGTTACCAGACCAATAGGGCTCAGCACCCCGAATTTCTCCAATGAAAATGTGCATCAAGATACCCCTTTGCCGGGCACAGAACCCAGTTCCGGCTCTTGAGGTGCTCAGTCATTCACAGGTTCATAGCTCTCCGTGTGCTTTTATACACGTTTATTTTCTTTTCACTAGAAGCTGATGCGACAGGCATGGACATTGATCTTTAAATGGGGAATATCATTATTATACTTAGCTCCACTTCACCCTTGCATTAATGCATGATCTTATAAACAGTTTAGGAATCACTCGTAAGGACAGATGCATCACGAAGGTCTCTACCATTGGGTTTAGAACATGCTACTTGCAGACATGATTCTGACAGTCAATTTCAATGTGAGAATTTTTAAAAAGATCAAAAGAATCTGTAGAAAAGGGCCAGTGAAGGGTCTTTGGGGGATGTTTGCCTCTTAAAAGTGACTAACAAACTTGAAAAAATGACCAGTGTTATTTCCTTAAAAGTTACTTTCACTAAAGCACACAGTTTTTAAAAATGTATTTCCCTGTGCTGGAAAACCTCACCCATAATTAGAACAGTTCACAAATAGGCAACCTTTTATTGAGGAGGAGCTCTTTAATACATACTAATCTCAAAAGATTCAAAGGGAGTTCCCAGATTATCTATTTATAATCCATTCAGACCCATTTAGAGATGTTGAGAACCTTTGTTAAACCCATTTGTAATAATCCCTATGATAATTAGTTACCTAATACAGTTTTGCCTTTAAATTCTTTGACAATTATATACCTATATTTCCATATTGGAGAAATGAGTCCTTCAGGTCAAACGTTCCAATCTATAATATTCCTAAAGAAATATTACTTTCAACACCTTTTATTTCTGGACATTCTGTGCCCAATACCTGTATAAAATATACTCCCAACCTCCTTACTTCTGCACCTGCTTTCTTGTAATATAGCTGTCCCTCGCACACAATACTAAGAAGTTTGTTTTTTAGCTCAATGAAAGGGCCTTTTGAAAAATAATACTCTCTTGCTTTCAACTTGACCAAGAAATGAGGCATAAACTATTTAAGTTATTTCGGACAAACCCATAAAATTAATTTCTTAACCCGGAATAATCTTTAAAGTCTCCTTTAAAGGCAACATTCTGTAATGGTTCAAAGGAATAAAAAACAAGTATTTTTCAGTTGGTAATTAATTCCCCATTTTTGTTTTTCCCTTTCCTTTCTCTTTCTCTCTTTTAAACCAGAGTTTTCTTTTTAGGCTTATTTTAAAAAATTATGCATGCATATGGTCAAAAACTCAACAGAAGTGAATAAAATGAGAAATAAAAGACTCCCTCCCTGTCCACAACCCACAATTCCAGTCCTCAGAAATAACTACTGTTAGGTCTTTGTGTATACTTCAAGAAATCCCTTACACACACACACACACACAGACACACACACACACACACACACACGTGTCTACTGTTCATTCAAAAGAGAACCATATATATGTTAATATATATTGTTGGGGGCTTCCCTGGTGGCGCAGTGGTTAAGAATCCGCCTGCCGATGCAGGGGACACGGGTTTGAGTCCTGGTCCAGGAAGATCCCACATGCCGCAGGGCAACTAAGCCCGTGCGTCACAACTACTGAGCCTGCGCTCTAGAACCCGCGAGCCACAACTACTGAGCCCCTGTGCCACAACTACCGAAGCCTGTGCACCTAGAGCCCGTGCTCCGCAGCATGAGAAGCCACCCCAACGAGAAGCATGTGCACCGCAACGAAGAGTAGCCCCCGCTCACCGCAACTAGAGAAAGCCCACGCGCAACAGAGATACAATGCAGCCAAAAATATATAAAAGAAATAACCTTAAAAAATATATATATATATTGTTTTGCACCTTGATTTTTACATCTAATAATATATTTGGGGATCATTTCATATTGGCACACACAAGTTGACTTAATTTTTAAAAATAGCTGCTTAATATTTTATTTTATAGGTATCTAGAATTCACTTAATGAATCCCCTAATAAATAACATGTAAGTAGCTTCCTGTCCCCCTCTTTTACTGAGGTATAACTGACATGCAACGAACAAATATTTAAAGTGTATAATTTGATAAGTTTGACATAGGTATGTATCCGTGAAACCATCACCACAATCAAGATAGTGAATCAATCATTCCCCAAATTTCCTTTTGCCCTGGGTTATCCCTTCCTTCCACCCCTTCCCACTCCCCACTCCCAGGCAACAGCTGATCCATTTTCTGCCATTTTAGATCAATTTGCACTGCAAAGAATTTTATATAAAGAATCATATAGTATGTGCTTTTTTTTTTTTATTCCTGGCTCCTTGCTGCATATATCAAAAGTTTGTTCCTGCTTTTTTGCTGAGCAGTCTTACATTCTATGGATATACCATAGAATGTTTATCCATTCATCAGTTGATGGACATTTAGATTGTTTCCAGTTTTGAATGACTATAAATAAAGCTGTTATGAACATCTGTGTACTAGAAGTCTTTGTATGGACATGTTTCCAATGCTTTTGTGTGATACCTAGGAATGGGATGGCTGGATCATATGGTAGGTATACATTAACTAAACTGTTGAATTGTTTTCCAAAGTGGTTGTATCATTTTACAGTCCCATCAGCTGTGTAAGAGACTGACATACTCCATATCCTTGCTACCACTTGGTCAGTTTTGTCTTGTTTTGTTTTTAAATTTTAGCCATCCTAATAGGTGTGTGGTGATATCTCATTATGATTTTAATCTGTATTTCCCTAATGACTAAAGAGACTTCACATGTACTTATTTGTTACCAGCATATTTTAAGTGTCTGTTCACTTCAATACGTTCTGCCCATTTCAATATCTTTTCAAAGTTTATTTTTTTAAACATATGGATAGTCAATTGCTATAGGACCACTTGTTGAAAAAGACTATCCTTTCTTCACTGAATTGTTTTTGCATGTTTGTGGAGAATTAATTGGTTGCCTCTATATGGGTCTACTTCTGGACTCTATTCTGTTCCACTGATTTGTTTAACTGTGTCTATCTTACTACATTTTCTTGATTACTACAGCTTTAAAAGTCTTGAAGTCAGATAGAATAACTTCTCTAAATTTGTTCCTCGTTTTCCCAGTTATTTTGGCTGCTCTAGGTCCTTCGCATTTCCAAATGAATTTCAGAACAAGCTTGTCAATATCCACGCCCTCTCCCTCCTCTCCCCACCAAAAAACTTGGGATTTTGATTGGGGTTGCTTGAATCAACAGATCAATTTGGTGAGAAACGACTTAAGTAAATTGAGTCTTCCAGCTCATTTACACGGTGTGTCTCTCCATTTATTTAGGTCTTCTTTGGCTTCTCTCGGCAGTGTTTTGTAGTATTTAGTGGACAGCTCTTGCACACTTTTGTCAGATACATTTATAGGTACTTCATATTTTTTGATACTATAAATGGCATTTAATAATTTCCAATTTCTGATAGTTTATTGCCGGTATTTAGAAATATAATTTCTGTTTATTGATTATATTATATTGATTTATTGATTATATTATTGTTTATTGATTATATTATATTATTGTTTTATTGATTATATTATTGATTGATTATATTATATTATTGTTTATTGATTATATTATTGATTATATTATATTATATTAGAAATATAATTTCTGTTTATTGATCCTGTATCCTGCACACTTACTGGTTCTAGTAGCTTTTTTGGAGATTCCATTGGCTCTCCTGAACAGATGATCATGTCATCTTCAAATAAAGAGTTTTGCTACTTTCTTTCCAATCTAGATGCTTTTTATGCTTTTTCTCACCTTATTGCACTGTTAGAATACCCAGTACAATGCTGAATAGAAGTGGTGAGGGTAGACATCCTTGCTTGTTTCCTGAGAGGACAAGCTTTCAGTTTTTTTTTTTAACCACAAACTATGATTTTAGCTACAGGTTTTTCATAAACACCATTCTTAGGTTTAAGAAGGTCCCGTCTATTCTTAGTTTGCTGAGAGCTTTTATCAAGAATCAATATTGGATTTTGTCAAATGCTTTTTCCGCATCTATTGATCCATTAATATGGTAAATTACACTGATCAATTTTCAAATGTTAAACTAAATTTGCATTTCTGAAATAAATTCTACTTGGTCATGATGTATTATCTTTTTAATATATATTTGGATTCCATTTGCTAAAAATTTGTTTAGAATTTTTGTATCTATGTTTATGAGGAATATTTTATTTGTAGCTTTCTTGTAATAACTGTTTTTGGTATCTGGGTAATGCTGACCTCAAAGAATGTGTTGGGCAGTATTTTTTTTTTTTAATTAATTATTTATTTATTTAATTTTTGGGGGCTGTGTTGGGTCTTTGTTGCTGCACGCAGGCTTTCTCTAGTTGCGGTAAGCGGGGGCTACTCTTCGTTGCGGTGCACGGGCTTCTCACGCGGTGGCTTCTCTTATTGCGGAGCACGGGCTCTAGGCGCGTGGGCTTCAATAGTTGTGGCACACAGGCTCAGCAGTTGTGGCTCGAGAGCTCTAGAGCGCAGGCTCAGTAGTTGTGGCGCACGGGCTTAGTTGCTCCGCGGCATGTGGGATCTTCCGGACCAGGGCTTGAACCCATGTCCCCTGCATTGGCAGGCAGATTCTTAACCACTGCACCACCGGGAAGTCCCAGTATTTTCTTTTTTGATTTTCTGTAAAAGTTTGTGTAGGATTGGTATTATTTCTTCCTTAAATATTTGGTAAAATTCATCATGAAGCCATCTTGGCCTGGAGTTTTCTTTGTGGAATTTTTTTTTTTAACTGCAATTAAATTTCTGTAATAGATGCAGCACTATTTAAGGTATCTATTTCTTCATAAGTGAGCTTTGGTAGTTTGAGGCTTTAAAGGAATGTGTCCATTTCATCTATGGTGTTGGATTAATTGGCATAAAGCTGTTCATAATATTCACTTATCCTTCTAACATGTGTAATGCTTATGTTGATGTAACATCTCTCATTCCAGATACTAGTAATTAATAGAATCTTTCTGTTTTGCTTTGTTTTTTCCTCCTTGGTCTGGCTAGAGGTATATCAATTGTGTCGATTTCTCAAACAAACTGCTTTTAGTTTCACTGAGTTTTTCTACTGATTATCTAATTTCTATTTGACTAATTTCCACTCTGATCTTTATTTTTTCTTTCATCTGGTTACCTTTGATTTCATTTGTTCTTCTTTTCCAATTTTTAACATGGAAACTGAGGTGACTGATTTGAGAACTTCCTTCTTTTCTAACATGAGCAGGTGTCTAATGCTACAAATTTCTCTCTATTGCTTTAGCTGCACTCCATATATTTTGATGTTATGTTTTCATTTCATTTAGCTCAAAATCCTTTTAAATTTCCCTTTGATCTCTTTGACTACAGGTTATTTAGAAGTATTTAGTTTCCAAATATTTAGAAACTTTCCAGATATCTTTCTGTTACTGATTTCTAACTTATTCCATGGTGGTCAGAGAACATACTTTTGTAACTTGAATCCTTTAATTTTATTGAGACATGGTCTCTTTTAGTAAATACCGCATATGCACTTGAAAAGTGGTTACTTGAAAAGTAACAACTGCTGTTGTTAGGTGGAAAGTTCTATAAATGTCAATTAGGTGAAATTTGGTGGTAGTTTTCTATATCCTTACCGATTTTTGGAGTACTTGCCTATCAGTTGTTGTGAAATCTCTGACTATAATTGCGAATTCACCTATTTTTCCCTCTGCGGTTCTATCAGTTTTTGTTTCAATAATTTTGAAGCTTTTTTATTAGATGCATCAATGTATGCCCTCTTGATGAATTGACCTCTTTCACATTATAAAATGACTCTCTTTATCCCTGGTAATATTCTTTGCTGTGAAATCTACTTTCTCTAATTAATATAGTCACATCAGTTTTCTCTTGATTAGTGTCAGCATGTGCTTCCACTCTTTTACTTTTAGTCTATTTGTGTCTTTATATTTAAAGTGATTTTCTTTTTGTTTTTTTTTAAAGTGAGTCTCTTATAGATAGTATATAGTTGGAGTCTACTTCTATATCTAGTCTGATAATCCCTGTCTATTGACTGCTATGCTTAGACCACTTATATTTAATGAGTATTGATATGACTGAGTTCAAACCCACCATCTTGCTATCTGTTTTCTATTTGTCCCATCCGTTCTTTATTACTTCTTTCCTCTTTTTCTTTTTTCTGGGGGGGGGGAGGGGAATGGGTGCTAGTAACTTTTGGATTAATTGAGTATTCCTTATGATTCCACCTTATCTTCTTTGTAGGCTTATTAGCTATAATCCTTTGTTGTGGTATTTTAGTGGTTGTTTTAGATTATAGTACATATCTTTAACTTATCACAGTCTACCTTCAAATGATACTACTATACTACTCCATCTATACTATAAGAGAATTAAAACAGTATACTTCCATTTCTCCCCTCCTGGCCTTTGTGCTATTGTCATATATTCTATATTCTATTTCTACATCTGATATAAACATTGTTGTTATTTCTGCTTTAAAAAGTTAATGATTAGGGACTTCCCTGGTGGCACAGTGGTTAAGAATCAGCTTGTCAATGCTGGGGACATGGGTTCGAGCCCTGGTCCAGGAAGATCCCACATGCCGTGGATTAAGCTGAGTACAACTCAACTCAACTAAGCCCGTGTGCCACAACAACTGAGCCTACGTGCCACAACTACTGAAGCCTGTACAACTATAGCCTGGGCTCCACAACAAGAGAAGCCACCGCAATGCGAAGCCCATGCACTGCAACGAAGAGTAGCCCCCGCTTGCCGCAACTAGAGAAAGGCCACACGCAGCAACGAAGACCCAATGCAGCCAAAGATAAAAATAAAAAAATTTATTTAAAAAAGTTAATGATTAAAGAGGTTAAAATAATAAGGAAAAAATGTTGATATATACCTATATAGCTATCATTTATGGTGCTCTTTATTTTTTTTTGTGTAGAACCAGCTTTACATTTGGTATCATTTTCTTTTCCCTTGAAGGATTTCCTTTAACATTTCTTGTAATGCAGGTCCTGCTGATGAATTCTTTCATATTTTGTGTCTGAAAAAGTCTTTATCTCATCATTTTTTAAAGATATTTTAAGATATTTTTAAGAATTTTAGAGTGACAGTCTTTTTCCTTGCAGTACTTTAAATATTTTGCTCCACTGTTTTTTAGCTTGTTTTTTTTTTAATGAGAAATGTGCTGTCATCTTTATATTTGTTGATTTGTATGCAATGTATCCTTTCCCACTCTTGTTGCTTTTAAGATTTTTCTCTTTATCACTTGTTTTAAGCAATTTGATTACAACATGCCTTGGTGTAGTTTCCTTTCATGTGTTCTTGTGCTTGGGGTTTGTTGAATTTGGATCTATGAGTTTATAGCATTCAACAAATTTGGAAAAATTTCAGTCATTATTTCTTTAAATATTTTTTTAGTCTTCCTATCTCTCTCCTCTCATTTGGGAACCTCAATGACACATACATATGACTCCTTGGAATTTTCCCACAGTTCACTGGTACCCTTTTCACTTTTTTAAAGTCTTGTGTGTGTGTGTGTGTGTGTGTGTTTGATTTTGGATAGTTTTCATTGCTATGTCATCCAGTTCATTAGTCTTTTCTTCTGCAAAGTCTGTGTTGTTGTTAATCCCATACAGTGCTCTTTTCTTTCCTTCCTTCCTTCCTCCCTCCCTCCTTCCTTAAAAAAATCTTAGCCATTGTAGGTTTCATCTCTAGAAGTTTAATCTGTGTCTTTAAAAAGATGTAAAAAGATGTATCTCCTTACTTAATATGGGCAATCTTTCCTCTAGCCTTCCGAACATATGGAATGCAGTCATAACAATTATTTTAATACCCTTGCCTAACTATTTTTATATCTATGCTATTTCTGGATCAGTTTCAATGGATTGATTTTTTTCCCCCCTCATTATGGGTTGTCTTTTTTTGCTACTATGCTTGCCTGCTAATTTTTGACTGGATGCCAAGCATTGTGGGGTGACATTTATTTTTGTCTTCTTATAAACATTCTTGAGTTTTGTTCTGGGATGCAGTTAAATTAACTGGAAACAGTTTTGTCCTCTGGGATCTTGCTTTTGAGATTGTTCAGGGCGACCAGAGCTGTGTTTAATCTATGGTTAATTTTTGCTCCACTATTGAGGCAAGACTTTAACAATACCCCTGAAATATGAAATTTTGTCCTTTCTGGCTGTTGAGAACAGACATTATTCCCATCCCTCTGTGAGTTCCAGGCACTGTTCTCTCTGATCCTTTAGATTTTTCTTTCTCTGGCCTTGGGTCATTTCCTCATATGCATTCACTCCTCTGTACTCAATACTCAAGGGAGACCTCAGCTCTCCAAGTTTCTGTCTTTGCGCAGCTCTCTACTCTAGACTAACTATCTTGGCTTCCTTGGACTTTGAGCTACATCTCCTCCAATAAGGCAGACAACAGGGATCTGCCTATATTCTGCTTCTTGTACTATGGCCTGGAGACTCTCTCCAAGCAGTGAGCTGGAGCAATCAGGGGTTCATTTTCTTTTCCTTCTTCAAAGATCAATGCTTTCTGATGTGTGATGTACGTCTTAGGAGCTATTATTTCACATAATTTGTCCTTTTTTGTTTTTTTCTTTTTTAAAGTTTCAGGTGGAGGTCAGGTGGAGGTAAATGTGGTCTGTGTTGCCTCATCTTGATCAGAAGCTGAAGTCTTACTTCTAGTTTTTGGCTGATATAATAGATGTGGCAATATACATCACTGCATACATACCTTTGGTTCTGTGGGTGGATTTATTTGTTGAATAAATTATCTAAGGTGTCTTTGTTAGGTTAAATGGTAGGTGCATTTTAAGTGCAAATGATTTTGCCAAACGGCCCTCCAAAAAGATTTTACAATCAATACTCCTACTGACAGTTTTTGAGAATGCCTACTTTCCCATATACTCTACGACACTGAGTATTATCAAATGTGTACATCTTTACCACTTTGATAGGCAAAAAAGTGATTTTATTTTCGTTTCTTTTGCAAGGTTAAACATCTTATTATATGCTTACTGGTGACCAGTACTCCTTTTTCTGGAACTATTTATGTCCTTTGAATTTTTAGAAAATTGATTTTTCATTTTCCTGTTGATTTGTAAGAACTTGTGCAGGAAATTAATCTTCTACCATATGAATTACAATTTTCCCCTTCAGTCAGTTGATGGTTTCTCTTTGACTTTCCTCAGGTTGTTGTTGTTGTTTTGCCATGAGTAATTTTCAATTTTTTTTTTATGTAGTCCAAGTTATCAATCTTTTCCTGTATGGTTTCTGGAATTTTCATAGCTCCTGGATATACACATGTACATGACAGTAACAGGAGTTTATATCCTAAACTCATAATTAATAAGTGAGACAGTTTAGTTTTTTTTTTTTTCTCAGTAAACTGAAATTAGATAACAGTTTGCTATACTGAGTTCCTGTTTCTTATGCTGATTAAGATCTCTGTTGGGCAACTGTCTTTGATTAATAAAACACAGAAAATACAGATTATTACTTATAAATACAGTTTGGTAAACAAGAATTTCAAAGCATGGAGGAGACTAGAGGTATAAAAAAGGGATCTTTTGGGGAATCACTGGCTTTAAATCATAGTCTTATTTTTCCCAGGATGGACTCATCTTTAGGGTTTGCTGGGAAGCTGGAGGGATGATATGAAACCAAAACTTATGGTTATTTTCAGACATGTTGGTTGGTTATAAGATAGTTCCTAAAGCCTGGTGCCTCCCCTAAAAACTCCAGCAACTTCTCCCCCGCTGTCCCCACCCTGCCCCCCATGACCAATGTACTTACTGTCAGTGTCATAAACATATTTAGAATAGACTTTGTACCTTGTCATACTTTCTTCATAAAATTGCCTAATTGTTTTCTGTAAGTTCTATTTTCCCAACCAGGTAGTCAGCCACTTGAAAGCAGGGCCTTGGGCCATATGCTTACTACAATATTGAGCTTAGATATATATAGCTGAGTTGTACTCAGCTTAAGCATGTGCTGTCAAAGGTAGTAAAACTGTGTAGAAACTACCAAACCAGGAGAGTAGAATCCGAGAAGAAAGTACGCTATTTATTGCCTGGGGATGACACCTGTCACCATCAGGCATTTGGCAAAAATGAGGCTACTGTCCAACAAAGGAAAATGAATGCAGTGAGGCCTGAAAGGAAGACCCCTTCCGAGGAAATATAATTGCTAAACAGGCCAAGTTCTCTCTCAGCATAGTCAGAGTGAATAAATTACCAAGGGACTGAAAACTGCAAACCATTATACTTCCGTAGGGGAAATGAGCTAAACTTTGTGAGGGTCTATGACATGTGGTGGTGAAAGAGGAGGACAGCTAACATTTAATGCTTATCATGTAGCCAGCACTGTCCTAATAAGCACTTTCCATGAATTAGCTAATTGAATCCTCTTAAGTCCATGAGGAGGATACTATTATTCCCATTGTACAGGTGAGAAAACTGAGGGTCAGGGACATGCACAATTACTTAGGTAACACAAGAAGGCAGCGTGATTTGAACACAGGTCTTTCTGACTCCAAGTCCAGCCCTTGATTATTCTACAGATTATGCTATAGACTATGCACCTCATTTCATCCTCAGAGGAACCCAGATAGAAGCTTTCCCACATTGTTGATGTGGCAACTGGAGTTCTGAGGTAAGGGAACCGCCTACGGGCCATCCAGGTCTTTCTGACTCTAAACCTCATATATTCCTCGTATGTGGAGCTCCCAACCCCTACACTCCTCCACTCTGCTTGTCCCAGTCCCTCTATCCCTGTAACTCTCCTTCTATCTGCTCCCAACGCACACTCTAAAAGGAAAAAGGAAAAAGGTCTAGTCACATGAGAAAAGTCAATGATGAAGGAACATGCTATGCATGGTCATTCTTCTGTGTCTGTCTTGGCTCATGTGATTTCCTGTGCCTAATTATATCTTCTTCCTTTAAACTCATCCATGTGAGTCTACTTACTCCTCTGAGGCCCTCCTTGATTCTCACCTCCCTTCTTGAATCAGTTGCTCTCACTCTGCCCTTACATACCACTTTGCTTACACCTCTGCTCCTATAGTACTTCTCACACTCTGCCCATTTCTCCATCTAGACCCCATCTAGCATCTTATTTAATCACGGTATCACCAATAGCTAGCACAGTGCTCAGGCATGGTGTACAATGAAGGAACTCAGTAGCTTAAAAGAAAGCCCACAGCACTTGCTACTGAAAAGAAAGCAACTGCCAGGATCACAGCCCCACTTCCAAAGGCGTAAGAAAGACAACTGGCAGACAACCACTACCTGGGCTGGGCTGGGTTATTTTCAGGGAGGGATTGAGTGTCTAAAAATGCAAGTCTCCTTGAAAGGAAACTGCAAGCTTAGAAAGGCACGTTACTGATTTATGGAATCTGTATGAGCTTTTAATGGCACAGAAGAGTTGGCCTGCTGCTCCGAGTATCCATTCAGGCATTAAAAGCTTTGCTTCTAGTTGCTAAAGTATTTTGAACAAATCATCTCCTACATCCATCCAACTCAAATCTCTGTATGTTTGCTACCCCGTTCAAATACCAGTCTTTGAATACCCCATGCCTTTGAATACCACATGCCAATCTTTTTCACTTTCCACTATTCTAAATAACTAGAAATGTGGTATAGTAAGCTGCTCACACAGGGCTCCCCAGGAGGTATTTGTCGGAAGACGAGAGTAAGAAAGCATCAGTCGCTTTCTGCCACTATTTGGTATTGGTAATTGCTGGTAAATTGAATCTTGGGTCTATCATTTTGGGTCTCTTGGATTTTTCATTTTTGTCCTGCAAAACCAATATCTCTAACCTGTTGAGAGAAGGAAAGTAAAGTTGTGGGGTTTCCCCTTTGTTTGTCGTCACACTTAGCTGTGCCCCACTTTGTCTGTGAAGGAACAGCGGGCGTTAGGAAATTATTCCTAACTACAGGGGGCACATGTAGCACAAATGCTGGGGTTTAGGGTGAATGCAGAAGAGCAGTCACAAAGCAAAACTGATTTTGAGGATTTGCTTCGGTGTCCTTAGTTTATGTGGAAGTTGACGACAACAAGAGAGGTGTAGCTGGCAAGTCACGAGGTCCTGCTCTTTACAGCTAAGAGTACAGCCTATCTGTCATCAGACACAAATCTGGAAGTTGTAGCTGGCTCAGAGTTGGCATACAGGCTTTTTACTATTTCTTCAAAGTGTTTTTCACATGCCATATTTAGAGTTGGGATAATTCTGAAATACACTAGTAAGAAGCTTTCATAAAATGGACACAACTGCTAATTCTTTTCTCCCAGTGATGGATTTTTATCAGAGCTGCCCCTTCCTACCTTTCAGGTCCTACCTCACCCCTCCTGCCTTATGCTCCAGCTACATCTGCCTCCTCACTGTTTCCGGAACAATTCACTCCAGCCCCAGGGCCTTTGTACATGCTGTTTCCTTTTCCTTTGTACCTGCTGAGTTCTTCCCTGTGCTCTATCCCTGACGATTCCTTCTGTTTCAGCTCGAGTCACTTCCTCTGAGAGGCTTTCCCTAACCACTCTTCTCAAACAGGTCCCCCACTCTTTATCACACCAACCAGCTGTCTCCTACTCACCCCACCCCATCCTGTCACTGGGCAGAAAGCTCATTACATAACCCTTGTGCCTGAAATAGATCTGTTTCCTTCTGTCCTATCTAGTATATCTAATACAACCCCAGTCACCATCCTTGTTCTGGTGGCACTATGGATGCAACATGGCTTGACACTTCAGAAAGTTTTCTAACAATGTCTTAAAACAAAAAAGATTTCTGTTAACTCCAAGGAAACCAGGAAATTAAATTAAGAAACCACTTTCCAAGCACCTGAAATTTTATTTTAATGTTTCTATTTCAGAATAGCTCCTAAAGTGTAATAAGTACATCTTTTGAAAAGCACAGAACAGAGATAATTACAGTTTATTAAATGTTTTAAAGACTTGATTATTTCTAAAGTTTTTCTAATTCCTTCTGTAACTCTATCTTATTTTCAAGAAAAACAATCCTCTCTTGATTCTATTTCACCATTGAGATTCACACAAACCATTCCAAATTTCCTAATTTCCAAGCAACACATTAAATTCTTCAGACTTCTTTCAAAACAGCTAAGGGGAAATCCCTGATGATTTCAGCTGACAATTCCTTAATCAGGAAAAGACTTTAAATGCCAATCACCAGAAAAGTTACAGTTTACAGGAAAGAAAGGGGAAATGCTGACATATTACACAACAAAGCACGAATAAAGCATGGTTTATGAATTGAATGGCATACTCATGCTGACAGTTTTATCAAGAATTTCTGGTGACATCATAAACTATGTTGGAGCAATGAACTGGTTCTATTGTCCATGTTTCTGAGAGTCTAAGGTGAAAATAAGATTCCCTTCTTTGGAGATTTTATGGGAAAAATGAAATAACAATTTGTGTACTTTTTTCCCCCCTAGACTTCTACAAAGACTCTGGGTTTTAAATGAAGCAAAGAACTGAGCTAAAGGGAATTCTTATTTGATGCCTAATTTCATCCAGAATTGAGGAGCGCCCTTTTCGTCAAGGTTTCTATTAGTTGGTAGAGGAAAGGAATGATCTGCTTCCGCCTCTAGCTGTGGGTGTTCAGATCAAAGTTCTCTGAAAGGGCAAATGCTGCAGCAGTAGGGTCCCCAGAACAAAATCCTCCCCCAAGTTACAAAAAGAAGACAGTTTGAAGGTAATAACGACCAGGATGTAACTCTGACCCCCAGTGAATCTGGTAAAATCAATTACTTTCAGTTGTAGTAATTATGTAACATATTAGAGATGAGAACACCACAAGCAATGGGTTTTCCCCCTTGTAGTCTATATAAATTCATCAATAAACTATACTCTCTATTAAGGCTTTATTGTAAGTGATTACAAACACAAGGCATTTCATAAGCATTCTGTCATTTGCTACACTGTAATTCAGCAGAAGGAATGACGCAAAAATTATAATCTTCAGTAAATGAACAGGAAACAAAAAAAGAAAAGCTCCTGAACGCTGAAATAAATCAGTGACTCAGTCCCAGAGTCAGCCTAAACCTCCATTCAGATTGGATCTTAAGCATTTACTCATTAGAATGGTATTGGTCGAGAGTGAAAAATGACTGGAGAATGAACGAGATACTGGTAAGTATACGCAAAATTAAGGAAAGGGGCTGAGAGCGACTGGGGATTTAAACATAATTATGGAAAACTTAGAAATAAACTATGGTATCGGCCTTTATTTCGAAAACCATATTGAATATCCAAAATAAAAAGTGATTGCGAATTTCCATGTAACCAAATAGCAATTGCTGTCACTCATTGGGCACTCATCATTTACTAGGTACTGCCCCAAGAAGTCTCCACACATTATCTCTTTTTAATCCCCATGACAATTCTATAATGTTCCAATTCCCATTTTAGGGCTTAAAAAAAAATTGAGGAGCAAAAAGGTTACATAACTTGCCTCAAATCTCACAGTGGAGGCCTGGGAATGGAACTCACTTCTGACTCCAATCTGAGTTATTAACCAGTAGTGATGTATCTTCTCTATTTGGGCATTTTGGAGCTAGCCTCTCTGAGTATCCTTTGGGGCTCTAACAAAATGTTTCAAGTATTTTCTGATGCTTCATCCTACTGATTACACAATTAGAGTTTCCCAATAGAAAGATACTATCTATTGTTTCTGTTTAATCACACTTCATTCCACTGCCTTTGTTGCTGCTTAAATAGGGCGATGTCCCACCTATCAGAGTAGAAATGAAAAAGAAACTGGCTTCCAACCTGTTTTATTATCTTTCTGAGGTTCTCACAGCAGAGCTTTAACATTTTCTTCTTAAAAACCTTGTAATCACAGACTGGTGCTTCTTGTTTTGACAGTCCAATCTTATTAGATCATGTTCTAGCTCAGTGTAGGCCTTGCTCAATACTCCAAAATTTCAGACCTACCAAAGCTACTAAAAACTTTTCAGTTGAGGAGTCCACGACCTCATGTGAAATTGGAGTCATGGGAATTTAAACGAACTAATAAAACATCTCTATGGTAAACTGAAACAGTGATGACAATGGAATGAATGACTAATATTCACATATGACTTTTTTATCCAAAGCGCCCAGTGTTCAATGCATTTTTGCAAACTGATTAAACTTCTGCACAGTAATAACTGTGCTTTGTACTTCCATGACACAATTCTTTCATGGACTGCTGTGCGCTGGCCTCATGTTACCACGCTCTCATTGCCCTCAGGTGGCTGGCAGGTGGTACAAGAAATGTACTCTTCGTTCGTTCCATCTTCAGAATAAAGAAGTGGTACAAAGGAAGAAGAATTCGAGCTGGGGCAGATTTCAGCAACTGAGGTATGCTCGCCTGAATGGCGTTGGGGGGTGCCTGCAGAACCATGCGGGAAGGGCTAGCCATGTAGCTCGGAAAGAGAGAGAGGCAAATGACTTCCCAGTAACAGCAATTTACAAATACTTCGGCATACATCACCTTTGTGTTATGTGGCCCCATGACTCAGTGGAAGCGAAACGTGTACCTTATTTCCCCTCTAGATCTCCACGTTCTCTTCCCCAGAGCCAGCCTATAACCTCAAATCTCTCAGCAGCCAAAAGGAGAGGACTAAGGACAAGGCCGGAGGGTTCAACTTTGGGTTGTTGTTTAGCCCGTATTACTGGTAGTAACCAGAACAGCATAAAATGCTACCATGAAAAAGGTTAGAGGACAAAAGGACTGTTCTCTGGCTCAGGAAAAACATCAGGCAAGGATAATTTTCAACTGTGTGATTTTTAAATAAATGACACAATGAATGTTTTACTTGTGATTCTTCATCTTAAATCAGAGAGCAAAGGCCCGAGACTCAGTATTTAGCATCTTGTTACATTTGGGTCATGGAATGTAATGAGAAGATTTTTCCCTTTTCATTTGGGATTATACTGTGAAGAAAATGGCACCAGGCTCTAAGAGATTTATAAATGTCAACGCCTCTGGGGCTAGGAAATGAGCAAGAGTAAAGGATGTGGGCCAGGAGGGGACCCTGCGAAGTGGAGGGGCCGACGCGGGCAGCTCTCCCACTCAGGCAAACTGTTCCCCATGGGAAGGAGGGAAGACCCAGCGTTGTCAGATCTGGCCCATTTAAAATAAAAAGTTGGAAATGTGGATTGCTATGTGAAATCTCCCAATTATTTATGTTGCAACTAACTGATATATGTATGTGCAACTACGTGGGCCAAAGCAAACACATCTGGGGGCTGGATCCAGCTCACACACTCTGCTGTCTGACCTCTGTGACCACAGTAATGGTTTTTAACCCTTAAGCAGTTAAAAGGAAACAAGATCTGACACATCCTCCAGGGAGTAAAGTACACTGTTGCTTGGTCAAAAGGCCCTTTATAACTCCACTGTGTGGGGTTTTAGAAATAAGTCCAAGAAGTTGATGATTTTATTCTACTAAATATATCAAGGGTACAGCTTTGCAGCTTCCTGTTGTAAGGAGGTCAGTATCAGAGGATCTTAGGGCAAGTTAGGGAAGGGGTTTAGCAGGGAGATGCTCTGTCGCATCACAATATGAGGTGTGAAGCTGACTCCAAGCTGGAGCTCATACCACCTGTTTAAAAATCTAGGATTTGTTCTCTGCTGCTCTGAGACAAAGGAGCCCAAGAACTGTGGCAACCAGGGGCTTTCAGTTGGCAGCTCAGTAGGATTGACAGAAAAGTTCAGCTAGAGAGAAAAGAGTCATATCCCCCTTCTGATCTGACAACACACTACGGAACAGAGACAGCACGATGGCTGGTTGGCTGGCTGCCCATCTTCCTTATCATACACGAGGCACCACTCCAAATACCATGCCTTCAGCTATCTTCCCATCCTGCTCCTGGAAGATTTCTAAACATAGCCATTGCACATGTGTTTGGAAGGAAGGAGTTTTCTATTTTAAAGGAGAGAGAGTTCCTTGTCTCTGGCTAGGGGGCTTGAAATTGACTACCCTCTCAGTTAGTTCTACCATGGACCACTGATCCTCAGTGTTGAAAGAGAATAAGAGGAGATAAATGCTGGACTCTTCCCTCCACACTAAGTGAAAGGAGAGCTGACCTGTGACTGATTTGCAGTGAGTTGGGGAAATCTATCCTCACTGGCCTGGCTACCATCTTTTTTTTTTTTTTTTTTGCGGTACGCGGGCCTCTCACTGTTGTGGCCTCTCCCGTTGCGGAGCACAGGCTCCGGACGCGCAGGCTCAGCGGCCATGGCTCACGGGCCCAGCCGCTCCGCGACATGTGGGATCTTCCCAGACCGGGGCATGAACCCGTATCCCCTGCATCGGCAGGCGGACTCTCAACCACTGCGCCACCAGGGAAGCCCTGGCTACCATCTTAAAATGCTGTTTTATCCACTAGCATAATACAGTAATAACACTAACACCAAACCTTTATGGATTGCTCACTACATATGCCAGGTACACATGCTTACTATGTATATTCCAGGTACAGTTCTAAGTGCTTTATATATATTAACTTATATTCCTCACATAACCCTAAGGATGTAGGTATTATTATTACCCTCATTTTACACATGTGGAAACTGAAGCACAGAGAGGTTAAGTAGCTTGCCCAAGGTCACAAAGTCAGTGACTGGTGGACTAGGAATTCAAACCTAGACAGTCTGGCTCCAGGGCTGTGCTCTTAACCATTATGCAAATAACCTCTCCAAAGGAGGAATGAATATCAAGGTAAAGGCTGTAATTTGAGACTGAGCTACTTACGGTACAATATGAAGGCTTGGTAATTTCCTGTTCTGATGGAAAATAAATTTTCTATTTCCACATTTTATGCAGGTGTCAGAGCAATTATACATCCAGGAAAAAAAAAATCTAAGAAATTTCAGTGTGCCCATTTGACTCTCAATATTTGTTACAGTGGAGTGCATCATATCATTTTATGTGCAGAGATTCAAGCATCGTGGGGAGGAGAAAGAGACAGAGACAGGATTTAGATTGGACAGCGGGGTCCCAGAAGGGGCATGGGGCGGCGGCAGCAGCCGGCTCTCTCTCTCGGTGGTGCTAGCTCCCCGTGTGCCTCCCGTGCTGTGCAGGTCTTGTTGTGTGGAGTGCAAGTCTGTGATTAAAAGATATGTGTTTTCTAGTGTAACACGGCTCCTCATGGCAAGCCGACTTCATCTGGTGCTCACCTGAAAAAAAACTGCAACCCTTGAGAAAAAACTGTCTGTGGGAGACTGACTTAGAGATGGTGCCTCAGCCTGCCTCAAAGACTTGCAGAAGTCATCTTTTGTAGATTTAATTTTTGCCTTACACACCTAAAAAACCCAGCTTCCTGGATAACCTGTAAACAAATTAATTTCAGTACATATTATCTCAAATTTTCTTGTAATCATTCTCAAGCATTTCCGCAGAGATAATCTTTAGTTCTTTTTAGGTCCAGCAATTGTTTCTTAATTATAAACGTATTCCATATCACGACCTCTGATCCTAATCCCTTGGCTACTGACCCCCAAGTCTAGCTTTGGAACCAATCTTTCACAGGACTCTAAAAGAGCATTCTATAATAACACAGAAGCCTATACTGTACTTGATAATGACCTGTTGCTCTTTAATTGCTTTTTCATTTATGGCTCTCTACTAGACCACAAGCTCTGTGAAGGCAGGGACCAACTTCTAATAATGACTGACACGTAGTGACACTCAATACCTAACTAATGAAAAATAAAAGGCAGTCAAATTTGTACACCAGAGCACAGTGCTATACTTTGGCCACAAAAAATTCCACTGCGTATAGGTATATGAGTGTTTCTGAACTCCTAAACTAGGTGAGCGTTCAACGTCTCACCTTCATTTCCTTAGGGTCTGTTTCTCTTTAACTATACATCCCTTGCTGCGTGACCTCATTCACTCCCCCATGCCAACCATATGCCAACAACGCACAAATTTCTTTATCTCCCCCACCCCCTCCCCTGAGCTACAGGCCTGATTTTCCAACTGCCCTCAAGATATCTCTGCCTGACATAAGTGACTCAAGGTTAACGTTTCCAGAACTAAGTTTTATCTTCACCCTCCCAACCCTACTCCATTTCCCCTTCTCTGCAGTAAAGGCCTGTTTCTTGCTGCAGTTTCAAGCGAGGCTTTGGTGTCAGAAAAATCCACATTCCAATCCTAGGGATACACTGACTGGTCGTACAGCATTGGGCTTCTCTGAGTCTAAATTTTTACAACAGTCACATCGCCCGATATTACCTACTCCATAAAGTCGGCATGATGACTAAATCAAATGACGTATTAAATTCCTTAGCTCAAATCTAAGAAAAAAAATGTCATAAAGAACCTAGGGGTAAGACGGGAATAAAGACACAGACCTACTAGAGCACGGACTTGAGGATACAGGAAGGGGGAAGGGGAAGCTGGGACAAAGTGAGAGAGTGGCATGGACATATAGACACTACCAAATGTAAAATAGATAACTAGTTAATTCAGTATCTCCATAAGCTAGAAAACTTCAAAGTCATCCTTTACTTCTGATGACCCTTCTACTCCCCCTTGATTCAAACAGTCCCCAAGTTCTCTCAATCCTATGTTTAAAACCTCTCCAGTCTGGGTTCATCCTGCATCTCGGCTGACACAGCCTTCACCCAGGCCCTTGTCTTTGTCACCATTTATTTGCTCATTCATTTCCTTGCTTTAGGTCTCTCTATATTTAGCTCACACATCACAGTGACACCAAAGTCATCTTCCTTAAAACCTACATGAATCACGTCACTCCCCAGCCTAAAAACCTTCACTGGCTCCCAGAGGTACAGTCCACATCCATCTACACTTCTTACGAACAGGGTGGAACTATCACTTACACGAGATGACTTGTCGGGATCTTTATATATATTTTTCACTTACTCATCAAACAATGCCATTATTTAATGAAAAAAATAAATTTGGAAAATGAGGCTATTCACTAGCCACTAATGGAAGTCAAACAATTTGCCTGTGTCTAAATCTTGCCAGAGACTGGAATTCACAATCAGGTTTGATTCTGGCCTGTATATGTGTCAGTACAATGAATTCACAACTTATCTAGATAATGAACTCTAAAGTCAAATATAAAATAAAAGTTTCATATGACTCAAAGCCAACTTGGCCATCTCTTAGAAAAGCGGAACAATTTCTCTTTCCGTGTTGGAAAGAGTGCTGTTTCTTTGGCTGATATAAGCTTAAGTAGTTAATGGGCATCACCTGTACTACTTCACTGTAGTCCTTGTCTCCATTTATGCTGAGTGTGAACAGCTGAATCTATGTACAGCAATTGAAACATATGGCTAACAGAACACCTAGATAGAGTGCACCATAATTGAACATTATCTGTCCCTCCCAAACAGCTGGAGGGGGGCAGAGACCACTTAATTTGCACATATTAGGTGGCTAATTTATACACTTGGAAAAAATTAATCTCCTCTTCTTTATCTTACAGTTCACCTCCTTAAAGAATCATCACTGATTTCAAAATAGCTGAATATGAATTAAGAAGCTGATTGTGTAGGTCATTATTTGGTCTCACAAATTGCAAAAGAAATGATCTCATTCCCAACAAGACTTCTGTTTGTCCTTTACGTTCTGCACTGCAGTTTGGTCTTGAACACTCAACCTGACTTTGGGGGTGTCCATTCAGTTGAGAACAACTTCTTTCAGAGTAAGGAGTCTGAGTTCCCACAGGTTCCTGTGAGTCAAAGCTGAACTGCAGGTTCATGGGTGGGGACGCCTGCTCTGAAAGCTGCCTCATTTTCTGGTCTAATGTGGTTAGGAACAGGAAGTTGAACCTTTGGTATTTTGGGTTTTGATTCTACCCTGCCCTGCCCTTAAAAAGCATTCACTCAGGGCTTCCCTGGTGGCGCAGTGGTTGAGGGTCCGCCTGCCGATGCAGGGGACACGGGTTCGTGCCCCGGTCCGGGAAGATCCCACATGCCGCGGAGTGGCTGGGCCCATGAGCCATGGCCGCTGAGCCTGCACGTCCGAGGCCTGTGCTCCACAACGGGAGAGGCCACAGCAGTTTGAGGCCCGCGTACTGCAAAAAAAAAAAAAAAAAGCATTCACTCACACCAGGGTCTTTAAATGTGGAGTGATCACATTTACAGCATCCATTGGAGAAACCGAAGTCGCTGGGAAGTGTGAGGCTGGAGCTCCGACATTGTGTCCTACTGCTTGGTGTCCCGGAAAAGCACTTCTGTGTGGTGAGCGCTGTGCACTCCGATTCTCTGTCCCTGATTTCTGAAGTCCTTTGAAAGCACGGACACCGAGTTTCTCCCCAGTTCCTGGGCACTGGTCTTGTGGAGTGGTCAAGTAGATGCTGAAATCAGTCTTGCTACAACCAATCTGGTGGCAAACACATCCACACGCTCATTCAATTACAGTCGAGTATCATGAAGTCACACGGATTTGGGTTCCAATACTGCTCCAGGCAGCCCCCCTAACCCCACTTAGCTCAGATTCCTCGCTGGGGACAGTGTCGTTTGCCTTACATCATCATTCTAATCTGTTCTCTCTCTGATCGAATCAGATAACACAGGTGAAGCACTTCTACAAGCTCTGTAAACAGCAGTAGTTGTTATAATTCCTTCTAGTTCTCACTCCATTTTGACTTTGACCTCAAAGTCTTCACAATGGTCTGTGAGGCTCTGTGAGATCTGCCCCTTGTTGCCGCTCTGATCTCATTTCCTATATTGCTTCTTCTTGCTCATTCCACATGGCCCTCTTGGCCATTCCTGGAAAATTCTAGGACTCTTCCTTTGCATGGACTGATTCCTCTCGTTCTTCCCCAGGTGCTCAGAGCAGTGCCTGGCACCTAGGAAACATCCAGCAGGTATGTGTTGAGTGAATGATGAATGAATAAATTGCCTTGGATGGTCAACCAATACCCCGTAGAGAATTCAAGCTCAGCACTAAATACCTCACTGAACTGCACAGGTACCGATACGTTTAGGTCCCCTTCAGAGAGAACTGGACTCTGTCCGCTAACAGCGAACAAGAAACTGTTCCAAGTGCTTTCTATGAATTAGTTCCTTTAATCCTCACCCCCATTATTAGTCCTTACTTGAGCGAAAACAAAGCACTGAGAGGCGAAGGAATTTGCTGAAGGTCACCAAGGTAATAAGGGATGTAGGCTGCCTGTCAGGAGCCACTGCCTACTATTACTTTTGGCCAAGGGACCAACCTTCAGGGATGATGACTACTTTGAATGATGCTGTCCGACTCTGGCTGATTCTACAATTCCCTTGGGCTGCCAGCCATACAGGTGGGCGATCTCCCCAGGGCCCCCTTTCCACCAGCCCGTGCCGCTGGAGTTCCAGCGCACTCCCCAGCCAATCCTGCTCCAGTTACAATGGAGGAGGTCAGGCCAAATGGGTAAGGCAGACTGTTCATTTCAGGGACCAAAAGGCCCAACTGGTTTTGTTGTTTTCTTATAACTTATACTTCACAAAATCAGCTAATCATTGAGACACAGAAATGAATTTTTTCTGTAACAGTCAAATAAAGATACGATTTGAAGTCAGTGAGTCAGGACATTATTTGTCACCTGGCACGTGCTAATCCACCCTTATGACTCATCTCAGCGCTCCATGCCCAGGAGGCCTTCCTGGATGAGCCCCATCCTCATGCCCACGCCCCCTCCCCCAGGCTAGATTAGGTGACCCTCCTCTCTACTCTCAAAGCACCTAGTATCTCCCTCCACCGTAAGGTGTGCTGAACTGTACTGAAACCACCTGTTCCCGCCTTCCCCACAGACTGGACACTTGAGTGTGGGGACAGTGTCCACTGCATGCTTGTCTCCGCAGTGCCTAATGACTAAATTCAACAGATGACTGTTGAACAGAACAGCGTCACTCTACTGAGATACCACGACCTCTGACATCTCTGAATCTGCCTTGTTATCTTCGATCTGGCTTGGAGTGAGATCTGAATGACAAAGCCCCTGAAGTGACCCAGTTACAGTTCAAGAAAAGCATGACTATGGGGTCAGAGTAACAGTCTTCAAACCACATGGCATTCTCTTGCCATACACTCAAAAGTTCTCCAGCTGTTCTCGATGAAATTAATTAGCCCCTAATTCTCCTTAAATAAATGCATAAAAGGAGTTGTGATATTTTCTCTAGGCGTCTTCCTTTCTCTTTCAAAAAAGGCAGCACAAGGGTACATTATCTCGTGATTCAGCCAACACTTATGATGATACCCCCCTTAACCAAAATATTTATAACCTCCTGAGTCTCACCGTGTACAGATTTAAAATTCAAAGTATTTGCAGGTGATGCTATTCATATTTTTAAAGGTTTGCTTTCAGAATAGTTCACTGGGTCAGAGTAAAGGAGCTATGAAATAGAGGGAAAAATAACGACACACTCCTTCTTACCAGCATCAGCTATTCATGAAATGTACTGCCTTGAGTATCCACGCAGATAAATATTTCAGCGATAAATGGAGCAAGGAAGTGCATTTTAAGTATCCGAGGAACAACCCCCTTTGGGATTATGATGTCAGACTCTTTAATATCACCCCAAACTTAATCCTACCCATGCTGACTAATTCTGTAATGAATTCTGTAGTTATCAAGAAGATTAATTTAAAAAAAAAAACCCACCCTGCTTATTCTGAAGCAATGTTGACATGAGTCTCAAACCGGTGACAGCAAACCACATACCACAAAGTATTTAAAAAAAAAAAAAAAAAAAAGCAAAACCAAACTCACAGATGTTAAGAACCATTGGTCATGTTCAATGGTATTCCATTTAATTCTTATAATGATCTTGCCCATTTTTAGAGATGAGGAAACTAAAGTGAAGGCGGTTTAAGGAAACTCCCTGCATCGCCTGGCTTATAAAGGTGCTGCCGCAGGACTAGATGCTCTGGCTGAGTCAGCAGAGTCTAGGGGCTGAGAGAGGGGTTTCTGCAGCCAGAATGCCTGATTTCAAATGCCGGCTCTGACACTTACTGGCCCGGTGACTTTGAGCAAGTTTCTTAACTCTGTGTCTCAATCTTCTCATCTGTAGAAACGGGGACATCAGTAGTACGTATTTCAGAGGGCTGTGGTCAGGATTAATTGAGTTAACTTATAGAAAGTGCTTACAACAGTGCATACGGTCAGCATCATTTTTGCTCTTATCTGACTTCAAAGCCCGTGCTTTTTCTCCCACATCAACGGTTAATGTTACAAAGTACACATATTACTATTTTGAAGCATTTCATAATTGCCTATTGTAAATAACAAATAAATGTTTGTTAATTAAGATATTCCACCCTAGTTTGCACCTTGTTTCATTCCAGAAAGGTTAGTGGTGAGAAAAGCAGGTATCAGAGAACACAACATTTGGCTCAACAAAGGAAATCATTTTCACCACTTAGAACTTCCTGAAAATGGAAGGAGCTTCCTGTCCCAGGAGGTACCTCAATCAAAGATGACTACTTAGTGGAGATTTTATAGAGCAGATTAAAAAAGGGCTACCTTCGCAGGAGAGGGGGAGGGCTGGGTGAGATAAACTCTAGAGAGTCTCTTTTACACTGGAGGAGATTATTGGCTTAAAGAGCTGCCTCTTTTTTTTTTTTTTTTTTTGAGGTACGTGGGCCTCTCACTGTGGTGGCCTCTCCTGTTGCGGAGCACAGGCTCCGGACGCGCAGGCTCAGCGGCCATGGCTCACGGGCCCAGCCGCTCCGCGGCATGTGGGATCTTCCCGGACCGGGGCACGAACCCGCGTCCCCTGCATCGGCAGGCGGACTCTCAACCACTGCGCCACCAGGGAAGCCCTCAGCAAGAGCTGCCTTTTGGCAAGCCATTTTTATAGGAATCTTACTTCAGCTACTTTATACTCAGACACACCTTGAGTAAAAAGCATGAATGGTATGAAATAGAGGCTGTTAAAAATGGGTGTGTAGGAAGCGTGTGCGTGTGTGTGTGTGTGTGTGTGTGTGTGTGTGTGAGAGAGAGAGAGAGAGAGAGAGAATGTGAGAGAGATGTTAATTAATTCATTGATTTTAGGATATCACAGTAAAATGGCCCAGCGAAGTGATCATAGTAATTTAATTAAATAAGTGACTATAAATAACTTTATGCTTGCAATGACAAACAAAATGCTTCCTGAATTTTAAAATATACCCTATATTTTCTATGCAAAATAGGTAATCAGAGGTGCGTGGCTTTCTGAAGGAAAACCAGTATAATATTCTTTTTTATTCTAATTTCTTAACAGAAAAGAGCAAGCAAAATCTCCGATCCATTTTTGTTCCATGGAAGATACACCTCGCCTTTTCCTGTAGGAATAACCAGCCTTGGGTTTGCCTCTCCTAAGCAGTTATTGCTCCCCGTTTGTGTGCAAGAATGTGAAAGAGGGAAAAGGAATCTTAAAAGCTTTAATAAAAACTACCATGACAAAAATAAAAACAAAAAAACAAACTCTACTACAGCAAAACTCATCAATTTTCTTCCCTATTTGAGGTCTGCTATCCCATTCATTCATGCATTCATCCATTCATATTCTCTCTCACATTTCTCCATTGCCCACCCCTCTACCCACCTCCCACTATTTCTAGTATGTGATTTGGTTGAGGGAAGGGGGGGGCTATAGTACTCATTAATATGGCATGTACACAGGGGAAGTCATTTGTTGGAGAGCTCAGGGTGCGAGCTCTGGATAAGGCAGGCGCTAAATTTCATTAAACCTCAGTTTGTAAAATGGGGATATAATAGCAGTACCTATTTCAGAGGGCTATGGAAGGAATTAAATGAGATAATCTATGTAAAGCTATTAGTATACACTAGCACATAAATCAATGCTCAATGAGTGCTAGCCAGTATTATGTTTTATTACTCAAGGGCTAATCATTTGCAAAAATAAGGCTCTAAACTATAATTCTTACTTTAATAAACACTCTTTAGTTCTTCTTCTATACTTCTAAAGGCACATGGGCACGGATATGGGGTAGTTTAAGATCTTCATTAGAGGCAACAATTATCATTGGGTCATCATATGCTTAAGTTTTAGTCAAAATAATATTTTAATTAATAGAATGCTCAAAATGGAATTTACTAAAGCTTCAACAAACAAACATACCCAGCTCTCTAAATGTATAAAGTTATTACTTCCCTTTATTTTGGGGGGAGGCAAAATTCAAGCTCTGCCCATAAGCCTGGCTGATACTTCCAATCTCCCCTCCTCCACCCCAAACCAAGCTACAAAAATGCATATTAAAAGTTAAGGAACAGGGCTTCCCTGGTGGCGCAGTGGTTGAGAGTCCGCCTGCCGATGCAGGGGACACAGGTTCGTGCCCTGGTCCAGGAAGATCCCACATGCCGCGGAGCGGCTGGGCCGGTGAGCCATGGCCGCTGAGCCTGCGCTCCGCAACGGGAGAGGCCACAACAGTGAGAGGCCCGCGTACCTCAAAAAGAAAAAGTTAAGGAACAAATAAAGCAGAACATATGATGATATATTATGAATGGATTAATTACCCACTCATAGTTCTTTTTCTCTCCTTCCCTCCTTTGTTCCTCCCAGACCTTCTCCAAGATGTGCTAACTGGAAACAGGCATGTAGAGCCTAACGGGGAGAATCTGGATCTATGTGGTCATTCTCTCTATGGGTCAGGGAGGATGATCAGGCCATTAGGGTCTCTTTTTTTTTGGGGGGGGGTCTCTTTTTTGGGGGATGCTTTCTGAGGGATCCTGAGACCTCTGAAGAAAGCATCCTCTCATTCTGATCAACTTTTTATTTTTTTCTTTTCTCACCAAATGGCCTTTGGGGATGTTCTTTTTAACATATCTACTAACTGGCGAAATCAAGATGGTGAAACCCTGATACCTTCTAAGCCCCTCATTGTTTTTTCTTTGACAGAAAGACAAAGATAACCACAGTAGGAGCCTCAATAGGTAAAGAGACGAAAGGTACAACTGGTACAGAGTAAAGTCTAGGCATATAAGCAAAGGCTAAAAATCACAGTGCTTTTACTGGAAACAAGGGATATGGAAGCAACCAAAAGTCATAAAACAGTGCTTCCCCTCTTCTGCAGCCAAACCCCAATGTCATCACAGCAACATGACATTCAAGAAAGTCCAACCTATTTTAAGTAGCTTCAGGTGACAGATTATTGGCCCACAATGAGAGACAGACTGATGGATCACAGAGGAGAAAAGTTCACTGTGCTGTGAACCACACTGCTAATCTAGACTGATAAAACCAGAGGAGACATGCATCTCCACTTTCAAGCGTTTACTGGATGACATCACACTGTGGATTTAACCAAAGTGCTGTCTAGATTATCCAGCAAATGTCACATAAGAGTACTTGAGTAGCTTAGATAAAGGTCTCAAAACACTGTGAATGAATTCATCCTGCAAAACAAATTTCCCATGAGTTCATAATCTGAATTCCATGTCATTTCACGTTCTATTCTTCCAGGTGTAACTCAAACCCCATAAATGACATTCATCTTGCATAGAACAATGGTTTTGTTTTAGAAAGTCAAGCCAGTAATGTAAGGCAGTTTCCGTTATGTGCATAAGAAAGCATAAGATTGAAGCTTTTGTCTTAGGTTGGTAAAATAAATATTACAATATTAATCCGTCAGGGAAACACACATCAAAACAATGAGATACCAATTCGCAACCACTAGGATGGCTACAATCAAAGAGACAGATAATAACAAGTGTCGGCGAGGACGTGAAGCGATTGGAACCCTCACACATTGCTGGTGGGAGTGTAAAATGGCGTAGTCGCTTTGGAAAACAGTCTGGAAGTTCCTAAAAAGGATAAACATAGAGTTACCATATGACCCAGCATTTACACTCCCAAATACCACGAGAAATGAAAATGAAAACATATGTCCACTTGTACACGAATGTTCATAGCAGCATTATTCATAACAGACAAAAATTAGATACAACTCAAATGACCATCAATTGATGAATGGATAAATAAAATGTGTTCTATCCCTACAATGGAATGTTATTCAGCACTAAAAAGAATGAAGTTCTGTTTCACGCTACAGCATGGATGGACCTTGAAAACATTATGCTAAGTGAAAGAAGCCAGTCACAAAAGACCACATATGCATATTTATATGAAATGTCCAGAAGAAGTAAATCTATTAAAGACAGAAAGTAGATTAGTGGCTGCCTAGAGCTGAGGGGGTTGGAGGAAAATGGGAAGTGAAGCTAATGGATACAGGGCTTCTTTTTGAAAATGTTCTACAGTTGATTGTGCTTGGTTTCACAACTCTGTGAATATATTCTAAAAGCCACTGCATTGTGTACTTTAAATGGGTGAACTGTATGATAGGTAAATTATATCCAATAAAGCTGTTAAAAAAAAGGAATATTAACACATCAGACAGAAGGAAATATGGTCATCTAACTACAGCAAGGGTAACTTCTGGCACAACAGTCAGCGTGTAACCTATCAGCTAAAGGCTCAAGACCTAAATAATGGCCTTCAGAGTTTCAGGGACCTCACTAATGTTTAAGATAATCCTGCTACCTCTACAAATCAGTATCCTTGATGATTAAGCATCCCTCCTGTTTGTATTCCCTGCAATAATTAGCATAAAGCTTTCCACATAGTGGATGCTCAACTATGATTTATTGAATGGAATTCAAATACATTTAAAAATAACCAACTGGAGTTGGTAAATAAAAATCAAACCAAGAATGCTTTACCCTACATGGGGAAAGCTTATCGGCACCAATACAGCTATATGCCAAATTAAATCTGGGGCATCTAAAATGCAATCCTGTCTCCCAAATTTTAGTCAGTCATTCCTGGTTACAAAAAGGTTCATGCTCTTCATTTGCCTGGGTTGCATTTTCCTGAATAAAATCTGGAACTTCCTGGGCAGGGGTTACTTCCAATGTGGATTATCAGACAAGACCCCTGAGTGTACAAGGTGGGACAGTACTCTTATTTCCTATTTATTGTCAGGAAATCCTCAGGTGGTCTTTTGCGGTTGTTATTTTGGGTTTTCCTATACTCTAGCCTAGTGTTTAAGAGGATGAGCTCTGGAGCTAGTCTGCTTGCATTTAAATTCGAGTTCTGCTCCTCGCTGACATCTCTGCACCTCAGTTTCACTATTTGCAAAATGAGAATAATTGTAGTACAGCCCACAGGAATTTCTATGAAGATGTAAAGTACTTCAAATGATGCCTGGAATCTAGCAAATCTCAATAGTGTAAGCTGTAACTGTAATAGAATTTAGATTTACAGAATCCCTGAAACAGAACTCAGGCATAGCTACTGTTATCATAGAGAGGAGCATATGGTATCAGATATAAGCCAGCCCTACTGGGACAGGTCAAAGTAAAACTATGGAATCTCATTCTTTCCCAAATTTCTGGCTGGGAAATGCTACTCCAGGTTTTAAGCAAGTATGACCTGCCAACAGTTAAATTTTGTTTTTCATGTTGTAAAACCCTCCTGGAGGAGATGATATTATTTGATGGGTATGTCACAATCATAATTGTGCTTTGGGCGGAAAGATGAGAACTACCACACTGTGATTAGATATGGTACTTTTCAGAATCTGTATGGTCTTAATTTTCTTCTGGATTTTCCATCACTGACAGGGAAGCACGTAAGTGGCCTATAGAAGCCAATGATAATACCAGTGGTATGAAGCTTCTGAGTGACAGTTCCTAAATTCCTATTTTTTTTCTTTTTTAAGACAACTTGTTCGAAAAAATTTTATCAAAAAATTCTTTTGGAAATACAAAGGGCTTTTTTAAAAAAAATTATTTATTTTAATTTATCTATTATTTTTGGCTGTGTTGGGTCTTCATTGCTGCACGCGGGCTTTCTCTAGTTGCGGTGCGTGGGCTTCTCATTGCGATGGCTTCTCTTGTTGCGGAGCATGGGCTCTAGGGCGTGTGGGCTTCAGTAGTTGCGGCACGCGGACTCAGTAGTTGTGGCTCGTGGGCTCTAGAGCGCAGGCTCAGCAGTTGTGGAGCACGGGCTTAGTTGCTCTGCGGCATGTACGATCTTCCTGGATCTTCCCTGCATTGACAGGCTGATTCTTAACCACTGCTCCACCAGAGAAGCCCCAAAGGGCTTTTTCATGACATTTTTTTTTTCCATGATTCCACAGCTTCTTGAATCCACATATTGCTAGTGTGGTAGACACTGGGAATGTTCACCTATATCCACATTCTCCTCTTCCTCTTGGGTCCCTAACTGTATGTCTTTCCAGCCTTTCCATAGGTAGGTGTGGTACATGTGACACAGTCCTACTCAATGAAATGTGAGTGGAAGTGATGTGCACTTCCTTGTCTAGATCTGGCCCAATCTCACTCTTTCTCCATGGACCAGCCTTAATGGAGGGGACTCAGAAGGAGCCACAAGATGGAAAGAGCCTGGGTCCTTGAGTAACTTTATGGACCAGAACCATTCTGTCCCAATCCAATCTGCATTGAACTTTACATAGGGAAAAATACACAATAATAAGTCACTGAGGTTCTGTAGCTGTTTATACAGAAGCACCTGTAGTTACTCTAATTAATATAGCTAGGTAAAGGCTTTGTTAGTTATTGTTTAGGGGAGCTGGTTTGTTTCCAGAATAGTTCTTTCTCTGTTAGATACTGGCAACAAGCATACTAATAAAACACATTTCCTACATCCCTTCTCCTTTAGTCTCTTTTACTATCACTAAAATCACTGGATACAATCTTTCAGTCATATCCACAAAACACATCCTGGTGTTTTGTTGATATGATTGAAAGATCATCATCTGAACCTGCCAGATTCTTCTTTAGAGAACATGTCTTTTGCATTGGATTATTTGTAATCTTAATCCAGATCTCTTTGCAGAGCTGGCCAAAGTATATCTCTAATTGTGCACTTGATTAATCACTCACCAACTCAGAGAACTGTTTTATAATTATATCAAGTTCTGAGTTAGCAGTTGAACAATCACAAATTGTCAGATAAAAATTAAAAGCTATCAGCAAACACTAAGCACATTTATTTATAATTCTTCACATAGTTCTTTATAACAATCTTTTAGTAGCCCATGTATTTAATATAAACCACAATTTCTTTGTGTGTATTAAAGTTATAAATAGAATGAAATGTAAATGGAATCTTTTATGATTATTGTCTCCAGCCTCTTGGGATGAATAAACAAAGTTGGTATATAGCTACTTTGGGTTTTAACACCATCAACGACCTTCTGAAAGTTTCTATTCTTGCTCACTAACTACTCCTTTCTCTCTCTCCCCTTCTTAAAATGTTTTTAATGCTTTTACTACCATATAGCTTTTTATTTGCTTGTTTGCTTATTGCCTGCTTTCATTACCAGACTGTAATTCCCATGAAGGCAGAACTTACATCTGTTTCTGTTCATCCAGTAAATATTAACTGAATGCCTATTGTCAGGCATTGCTCCAGGTACTAGGATTAAACATAACTGAAGATTAAGATTAAACATAATTAAGATATAGTACCTGGCCTCAAGGTGCATATAGTTTGGTAGAGGAAACAGGCAATAAGCTTATAAATGATATATACTGGGATGAGTGCTACTATGTTGTACTTTTCACTTCATGCTTCCTTGGTTTTGGGTGCTAGTCAGGGTTGTCTGTCTAGCCCGTAATGGCCCATCCTGCCTGAGAATTGCCTCTTTCTGCATCCATACGGGTGCCAAGGTAACCAGGTATGTATCACATGGCTCTGTCTCCTTGACCACAGTGAACTTCTGGCCTATGCTATATAGAACAACATCTCTCTTCTAAGAGTCTGGAATTGGAACTGAGAGATTCTAATTCAGTCTGAGCTCTTCAGCTGAAATGAAAGAGGATATATGACTTAGAAGGCTATGCCGTGGCCATCTTCCGCCAGATGGCCAGGGAAACTGAGAAAGCTAGTCTAGAGAGAGAGAAAAAAAAGAAGCAAGTCATGTAAAGCAGTAGAGATGGGAGATTTTATGGTCTGAGGAAGACCTAAAGAGCCCACTTCATATTTTGGTTCTCATCCCTTTTCCCATGGAACACCCTTACTTCCTTGTAGCTTTTTTTTTTTTTTTTCCCACTAAAGCTTTTTTGTGTTAGGGTCTTTTGCTTTCAATCATGTCTTAACTGAGACATTTCTATTTAATATGAAATATTAATATTCTATTTAATCTCATTCATTTTCATAGCATAAGACATAGGAGCTATTCTCCAAAAAAGCTGATTTTCCCCTATGTTATACACAATGCATCTGTTGGATTTTAATACTTACGAATGCTAACAATGCTTCTAAGGTGTTTGCCTAGAAGTTTCCCATTTTCCTCACCAGTGATTTTAAAAAGTAGGCTCATTTCCATTCAAGCGCAGAACATCAAAGGCCAACATTCTTTAAACTCTGTGAAAAACACTATCACATGTGTACACCAGCTTTTGTGGCTAGTTAACATTCAGGGCAGAAAATAATTCTTCTTATAAACATCAATGGTGTATTTGTACTCATAAACAAAAAGGCTTTGATAATGAATGTTTTGATTCAAGCTCAGTAGTTGATCAGCTAGTCTGATTAACAACTGTTTACTGGAGACACCAGAATTTGAACACACCTAAAAAACATGGCTTTAAGGTCTTACTCAAGAAAAGAAACTTAAGCTTTGTATTTGGGGCAGGGGGATATGCAGGGAAAGGGATGGATATACTTGAGAGATTTCAAAACAGCACACCCACAAACATCTACTTTTAAGGTGTATTCTCTCATTATTCCTCAGAGGTACGTCAGGCACTGTGAACGTTAAGGAGTAAGACTTGGTCTCTGTCCTACATGAGCTCACCGTTTACTGGGAAAGATGGACAAGGAAACAGGAAACCGTAATGCCCTCTGCTAAGTGCCATGCTAGACATACCAGCACAGATGAGAGGCATCTAATCCATCCTGAGGTCGGCCTTTGAGCTGAGCCCAAGAGAATAAGCAGGAGTCAGGCAGACTACGAGTAGAGGCATGGACAGATGTGCTAAGAGAAAGGAGCATATAAAGTTCATGTACAAGGCAAAGATGGGGGAGAGAAGAGGGTCTACATGTTAATATCCAGTAGTCCTATAAGAGCTGCACGAACAAGGTGCTTGGGATAACTGTCTATATTTTCCTCCAAAGCTCCTGTTCCCAATGCTGTTCACGTGTTCTGATTGCTCTAGAAAGTTTGATTCAGTTCAACAAACATTTATTGAGTCCTTAGCAAGTTTTAGGTTGTAGTCTCTGGGAGCATGATGAAGAATAAGACTAGGGAATCGTATTTGTACTAAAGAAGCTCAGCCTAGTGGGGAAGACAGATAAACGGTATCTGGAGAGTGTTAAGACAGGTATGTACATAAAGTAAAGGGGCAATAAGGCTTATAATGGGTCTTCAAGAATGAGTAAGAAGACACTAACCACGTTAACAATAATAAAAACAAAGGTGAGAGAAGCATTTCAGACACAAGGAAGAACATAAGACAAATGCCAGGAGAAAGGACCAGGGCATAGGGAGATAGCAGGTTTAAGAAATGATCTAGGAGGCAAAATAATTGAGATGTAATTACTGGGAGTGAAGGAGGGGAGTTGGTCTATTAAGACTCAACGTTTTTTACTTGAATTGCAGGAGGAAAAGCTGATTTTTGAAGATAAAAGGCCATGTTGAAGCTGCAGTGCTGCGTCACCCAAGTGGAGAGAAGGGTAATAGGGCAGGACTTTGGCTGGAGATGTCACCCAGCAGCATAAAGGTGGTGGTGGTGGGGTGACAATAACTGAAATAACACAAGGGAAGTCAGTAGAGAGGGCAGCAAGCAGCCAGAGACACAATCCTAAAAAATATTATTTTAGTTGAAGGCAGAGGGGTCAGAAAGCTCAACAAAGGAGATGAAGTAAGGGGCAATGCACTTCTAGCAGCATTAAGTCATCAGCATTAAGATTTGAAACGAAGCAAAGAAACTCAGTAAGATACAGACTAAAAATCCGTGCAATCTGCAGGCTGCTGGAGATTTGTGCGCTGGCGCGGTGGAGGAGACCAGGTTGTCGTGACAGAGGAGTGAAAGAAGAGAGGAAGGGGCCCCTGGGTACTCAGACCATGCTTTTAAGCAGCTCGCTGGAGAAGGGGAAGCAAGGGAAGATGCATCAGCAAATGCAGGATGATCTCGGCCTCTCTCTCTCTATCAATCATTGTAAAGGTAAAGATGGAGAGACTCGAGTGGGTCTCCAGGCTGAGAGGAAAGCCGGCAGAGATGGAGAGACTAATGATACTGCGGAAGAGACATAACTGAAGGAAAAGGTCCCGGAGGAGAAAGTTGTCCTAACTACGTAATCCATGTTAACAAATTTTAGCTTCTAACTGTCTCTAGCCGGGAGAGTTGTCAAGCAATATGTCGTAGGGTCAGGCATCTATGGGAAGCAACAGATCAGGCGTGAAACAGTGACACTGGGCTTGAAGCAACATCAGAGAGCAAGAGACAAACTCTGTATCTTATCAGTCTGAAAGTTTCTTACATGCTCAATAAAGCCCTACAGAGAAGCACTCAGGTAGTGAGAGGAGAGAAAGTTTACCTCATCGGTGTCTCCTGAAGTTCTGGGATAAACGATGATAACTATCCCTCCATCCAGGGGATTACAGTCACTGCACAAACATGATTTTGTTAGGAGGTAAAGGAGTCAGATCTCAGTCTCAGCTTTGCTAGAAACTACTGACTTTGGAGCAATTTCTGTGCTCTAGGCCAGGGTGATGCTGTAGGCCAGAATGTGAGGCTTAAGCACGTTCTTAGACATGAAAGTGTCTTGTAAAACATAATGTTCTATGCAAATATACGGTGCATGAGGTACATATGATGATGTTATTTGGAGTCTCTGAAAATTGTGCAAATCTGGAAGAGATCGCCCATTGAATAGTGTTCGTCATTACCACTGTAAAGTCATGTATCAATACAAAGGAAAGTAACTGTTAAAGCAAAGACCTTCAACTTTTGCTGATGATTAACTCCTTTTGATTTTCTGGTAGCCCTGTGATTCTGAGAACCAGAAGGTTAGGGAAGGGAAGTACGAATTAGTTACTCCAGGCACTGGAGGGTGGGGAAACTAGTGCTACTAGTGGCAGGGTGTCTGGGGTCAGCATGCAGCAACAGGCAATGGAGACTGTACAAATAAGACTTCAAAGTGCATCTTAATGGTCAACGGCTCAAATTTTAGTCAAGACAGAGCTGGGTTTGAATCCTGGCTCAGTCACTTATTAACCATATAATCTTGGACAATCCAACCTCACCGAGCTTCAGTTTCCTCATCTGTAAATTGGGATAATAACATCTACCCTTAGAACGTTGTAATAATTAAACACAACACTGGGTAAGTATCTATGTAAGGGTGTGTGTGTGTGTGTGTGTATGGAATTCCTGGCATATTGTAAGTGTTCTATAAATAGTAGCTATTATATTGGACCTGTTGTTACAGGTTTCATAGAATCTTGCATTCTTTTCACATATAGCTGTTTGGGTTTTTTTTGCGGTACGCGGGCCTCTCACTGTTGTGGCCTCTCCCGTTGCGGAGCACAGGCTCTGGACGCGCAGGCTCAGCGGCCACGGTTCATGGGCCCAGCTGCTCCGCGGCATGTGGGATCTTCCCGGACCGGGGCACGAACCCGTGTCCCCTGCATCGGCAGGCGGACTCTCAACCACTGCGCCACCAGAGAAGCCCCACATATAGCTGTTATTTATTGATACTTACTAAGAGTAAGTAAGTATAAGTACAGTGTTATCTAAGCCTCCATCTTTAAAGTATAAAATCTACTATGTCACTTAAACACTCTGTTGAGGGTAAAAACTGTATCTATCTTTTTTTTCTCTGGCTCCTCGGGGTGTAATAAATTACTCAGCACAGAGTGGGTATTTAAGAAACATCTGTTGAAGGAAGGAAGGAAAAAAGGAAAGAAAGGGAGGGAGAGAGAAAGAGAGGGAAGGAAGTAAGGATGTTGAGAGTTGCTAACTCAGGTGCTATAAAATTCAAGGGCTGAGAAAAATAGAAACAAGGCATTCTTGAGCTACCGAATGTGACGAAAAATAGCTTATAAAAAGCTATGTTCTTGGGCCGATGTGATTATTTTTACTCCTCTAAGCTCTGGTATTTCTCTCCATCTGGCAAATGGGAATGGACCAGTTATATTTCAAGTTTGCTACCTTAAGCAAAGATTGCTTAAGATAAATATTTGGTGCTTTCCAGAGAAAATCATACCATTTTAGTTCTAGGTTATTTTAATGATAGCTCCTTCAGATCTAGTTCCATTGATACTTTGTAGTACAGCACAGACATACATTTGACCCCAATTCCAACTATATTTAGAATCCTTTTCACATGGCACCGTTCAAGCAGATGTGAGGCCAGCTGTTGCTATTCTTTCCTAGAATCTTACCGAGATGGAGATTTCAGTAAGATTTTTAAAAATAAATTACACAGGTGTTAACTCTGAGCCCATTAGCACATTAGCTATAAAAAGAATATGTACAAATGAGGCTCTCTTTCCACAAGCTCCAAGACGGGAACAGGGTTTTCACTGTTCTGATCTATCTATCCTCACTTGGTCGTATTAAGCTATTTTTTATTTTTCACAAAACAAAAAGAAAGTGCTCCCTGGACTGTGGTACTACACTTTTTGTTGCTGTTGTTGTTAGTAGTTACACTAATATTATCACAGAATAAAGTGATGCAGGAAAGTCTTCTCTTTAGATTCAGATTCAAGTCACATCCATTGAGCATGGCACAGAAGCTCTGCAGGTGCCCCCATATCCACTATGTCATTTTTTCCCCAAGACATTTAAGGATATCAAAACGAAAACTTGAAAGCTGTCTTCAAAAACGTGGGAGGTCAGAGAGACAGCTGAAATCCTAAAAACAACTGAATCTAAGTATCTTGGGGGTGGTACAAAAATCCCTGGTTCAACAGTTCTGGATATGGGTGGAATCTCTAATCCTGCTTCCTCATTTCTGAGACAAGGATTGGTTGGTCTCAATATACTGAGCCTCTGCCAGATCTCTCATGCCCTCATGTGGATTACAGCCTTAGCTCTGCATCTTCGTGTCATCCCAAGTCTTAGGCACAGTTTGGAACTCTTCTAAAGCAAGTTGAATAAAGGAGTTGTGAGGGTTGGGGAAATATTCTCTCAAGGGGGTATTTTTTTACAAAGTGGAAGCACCCCAAAGTAAAAAAAAAAATTTTTTTTGAAAAATAGGCAAAATCGGCCTTGGGTTCCCCTACGATCTACACATGGATTGTGCTGTGTCCCCTCCCCATGCTGTTATGTTGACGGCCCTTTCCCACTATGAAATAATACTTTTCATCTGAGTATGTGTTATAATACATAATTACATTTAATCTTCACATTATCCTAATCTTACTGATATTCACAGAGGTTGACTGATTTCTAGTTGGTCACAGCTACTGAAAGAGGCAGAGTGGGTGCCTAAACCCAGTTCTCTTGACTCTGAGTTCAGTGCTTTTTAAATTAAATACAACAATAGTAGCAGTAGTTAATAATTTACTACGTGTCAGTCATTGTGCTAAGAGCTTTACGTATAACATTACCTTATTTCATCATCATAATAACTTGGTGATATAGATAGTATTACTATCCCCACTTACAGATGTGTAAAGTGAGACCACAGAGAGATTACAGAATATGCCCAAGGTCACACAACTAGCAAGATGCACAATCAAGATTCTAACTCAGGTAGTTTGCTTTATGACTTGCTCTTTCAACAGCTATGCTAGATGGCCTTCCTACAACGGCATAGCTGCCCTCATCAAAAGTGTTCTCATAATTTCCATCCACAATGTAGGTAAAAATTTTGCAAGAAGGAGAGTCCGGGGCTGCCTCACATGGTTCTACACTGGGGCTCCAAGTCCTACGTAACACAGGTCGTCCTGCTCTTGCACAGAGGACAGACACTTTGAAGGCGTGGGCTGTAGAGCACTGCTGTCATCATTGTCAGTGCCTGAGCACAACGTATGATCTATAGACGATGCATAGTAACTGTGTGCTGAGTGGAATTCAATGGAAATTACCAAGTCTTCATTGACATACCGAAGTGCTGACTTTCTCAGGGTTATATCTGTGTTTTAAAATTAAGAGACAAAAGCCCCAAATCAACAGGGTAAGTTCTGCCTCTCAAACCAAGGAAATTAGTGAAGCAGAGGTAATACGCACCAATCACATACTGCCTGCAGACAAGTTTTGTTCGGCTACATATTGCTTTTAAATTTCCAATCAACAGCCAGTATGTAAAAATTAAGAGATTTCATTCAAAAGTCCCAATTTTCAAATTCTCTAGAAAAACTGCAAATTCTGCCACTAGACTGGGCATCTATTCTCTAGCTCGCCAATTTCAATGGGACCAGCTCTACCCACTTACTTTCCTCCTTGGCCCCTATAGGGTCCTGAGTTTGTAAACTATGAGCTAGATAGAGTGTAAAGGAAGATTTGGAAGGGCATCAGAGCCTTCTAAGATTCTAAATCACCCTTTTGATATACCCAACAGACTACTCTGCCGGCCTTGCTGTAAAGTACATTGAAATTTTAGTCATTTAGTGACTGAGATTTCATCTTTGCTGCAGATAAACCGACAGCTCTCTCTCCATTTAGTTTCGTTGTCTCCAAAACTAGAATGTCTCCAGCGTTACGGCACCATCACAAAAGTTACAAATTGGGCTAGCATCCTTTCATTGGCTCCAGGTCAAATGGCCCATGCTGTTGTTTTGCAGTGCTCTGCACAGTGTGGGCAAATAGCTAACTATATCTCACTCACGTGTTTTAAGGAAGAAAGGCTGTCACCGGTCAGAGTTCTGATTCTTTTTTAAGGCCACCTTAATCTGCTTATAATTGTCACATGGGTTATAGGCAAAATTTTGACATTTGCACTTACTGACCCCTTCTGGGTGGGCAGGATTTTCTTCCTGAAAAATTCTGCGGTCTCTGCAGTTGTGCTACTATTTAGGAAGACTGGAGCTTAGTAGAGCAGCAGCCAGGGAGGCAAATATGCATTTGAGAAAGTCTTAAATTAAACATGTCTATTCAATTCAAATATAGTTACAGATAAACTACATCAGGATAAAGTGAGATTTCCCTTACCAAATTTTGGATTTTATAATGTAGTAAAAATATTTCCTCAATTAGTCAGTGAATTACTATTGAATTCTGTGCCTTAGTTAAAGAATCTACAGGACTTTCCTGGTGGCTCAGTGGTTAAGAATCCGCCTGCCAATGCAGGGGACACAGGTTTGAGCCCTAATCTGGGAAGATCCCGCATGCCGCGGAGCAACTAAGCCCGTGCGCCACAACTGCTGAGCCTGTGCTCTAGAGCCCGGAGCCACAACTACTGAGCCCGCGTGCCGCAACTACTGAAGCATGCATGCCCAGAGCCCGCATGCTGCAACTACTGAAGCCCGCACGCCAACATGCTCCGCAACAAGAGAAGCCACCGCAATGAGAAGCCCGCGCACCGCAACGAACAGTAGCCCCTGCTCGCTGCAACTAGAGAAAGCCCGTGCTCAGCAACGAAGACCCAATGCAGCCAAAAATAAATAAATAAATTTATTTAAAAAAACAAAACAAAAAAAAGAAACTACAGACATTTAAGTGATTTCTCCTGTCTAGGTCCCAAACAAAAACCTAAAAAAACATTTAAGGAGCCAAAAGCACTGCTAGAATTACATATTCGGTAACATTTTATATTATAATCAGCTAGACTTCAAATAGAGACCTTCTTTTTCTTAAGGAGGTTAACAGAATCCTTTCTGAATAGGATTTTTTGTTTTAATACCATGTATAATGATAGGGAATATGTAGTTTCTTTCACTGTTAAAAAAAAAATCCTGCTTGTTAGAAAGTCTGCAGTCAACTCTGCTTTATTGCTTTGAATAAGCAGTTTGCACACAGAACAATAAAACTGTTTAATAAAAGAACATAATAGGCTTAGCAGATGTTGCAATCACAGAACATTTTAGGTAAATGGTTTTAAAAGGACATTTCATCAGTTTAGAAATACTCTTTGGAAAATCAAATTCAGTTGCTGCATTTATGTAGGCTTTCTCTGAGGGAATGTTTGGACCTATTTTTCTCCAACAGAAACACAAGACTAGGTTTACAATGAACCAACTTCCAGCAAAGGTGGACTGGAAGAAGTGTGACTCCTTTAACTAACTCACATGACCCATGTTCCTGCTTGTGTTGCTAAGAAAGAAACCTTGGTTTTTCTTGGTTTCTTCAAAAAAATCATCTTTACCTATTTGTTTCCTGGATAGCTTTTAAGGTATTCAAGAAAACTGTCACCTTCTTAGCAGTAAGTCCTTCAACATTTATTCAACCACCTCTACATGAGGACATAAAGACAGTTCCTGCCCTCAAGGAACTTATACTCCATGAGGAAAACAAAAAGTGACAAATGAAATACATGCTCTTGGTATAGAGTTCAAGCCATTGCTTGCTAATTTATGAAGAGTATAGAAGACTGTGCTGGGTGTACTATGTCATCTTTCTGCAAATAAACAATGCCACCTTCACAAGGGCAAATTTTTTTAAGGCTGATGAAAGCCAAGACTTTAGCTCAAAGGAAAAACAAAGTGTTACAATTTAAAAATGTCACTTCACACAACTGATTTACTGAGAAGATAGGCAAGCAGCCAACATTTTATTTTAAGATTAAAAAAAATATTTATTTATTTATATGGTTGCATCGGGTCTTAGTTGCACTTTAGTTGCAGCACGCGGGACCTAGCTCCCTGACCAGGGATTGAACCCAGGTCCCCTGCTTGGGAGCACGGAGTCTTAGCCACTGGTCCACCAGGGAAGTCCCCAAGCAGCCACCATTTTAAATGTGTATGTTTATTTGCTAACAACAAAGTTGGATGGCGTACTTGATTATTTTAATAAATTATAAGTTATGATTTGATTTAACCCTGCTTAGTGTTTCAACTCTAAGCTTCAAAAAAAAAAAAAAAAGAAAGAAAAGAAAAGAAAAAAAGAAAAACCAAAGTAGCAATCTTCCCCTCTTAATGTATCTTTCAGACCTTACAGCTGGTAAACATTCCAACCCTAAACACTTAGGTTGTATCTGGTACAAGTTTAGCAGACTTTACTCATTCCAGTCTAGTAACTTGATTCTAATTAGGCATCTTACTCAACAAAATGCTTGAATTGTCATATACTCCACTGTAAATTTATTTGAGAGAAGTCTTAGCATGGTCATTATCATTCTTAAATAATAAGACCATTTTTCACAAGGAAACTACTCTTCTGACAGTGGCAAAGAAAATGTTTAACGTTCATGCCACCACAATCAACCATTTGCAATATACACGGGGAGAAAAAAAAAGACCCTTGATCTATCTCAGCACTGCATCTGTGCTCACTGCCTCGGGCTCCCAGGTGCACTGAACCACATCTATCAAAATATTTACCCAGAAAATAGCTTTGTAAAAAGAGTGGAATGTCCTTTTTGATGATTTCCTTTGAAAAATACATATGTATTTAACTGGCAACTATAAACTTTCAGTGATGGTAGATCACATGAATCCACTTATTAAAAAAAAAAAAAACAACTCCTTTCATGGTGGTTATAGTTGGTGTATTCTAATAACTATACCAACTACTCAATGCATGTAATAGGCTTTACATTTTCACCTTGGACTATGGCTCTGACCTCCAGCTGACTGTTCCTCAGTTCCAATCACAGCCTGGTTCTCACTGTGAGTTGAATCCTTGCTAGAGATTTAGCATGAACCTCCAGCTTAATAACATACGAACATTAGGAATAGCTAGTGAAAGCTATGAAGGTCTACAGCAGTTTTTGAACAAGTTAAAGCGAATATCAGCTTCTAGGATGGCAATTTATATTACAGAATGAAAAACAAAAGAACATCCAAAAAAAAAGAAAAAGAAAAAGAAAAATACCCCTCCTGATCTAAGCAAAAGCATGTCAAAAATCTACCTAAGGGCTTCCCTGGTGGCGCAGTGGTTGAGAGTCCGCCTGCCGATGCAGGGGACGCGGGTTCGTGCCCCGGTCCGGGAAGATCCCACGTGCCGCGGAGCGGCTGGGCCCGTGAGCCATGGCCGCTGAGCCTGCGCGTCCGGAGCCTGTGCTCCGCAACGGGAGAGGCCACAACAGGGAGAGGCCCGCGTACCGCAAAAAAAAAAAAAATCTACCTAACTTTTAAATATTCAACACTCATGTTACCGACCAGGGTTCTTGGCCTTCCTCCAATCAACAGAAATTGAATAGAGGCCAGACAAGAAATTCAGGCCAGGCTTTACTGGGGCCGCTGCTGCAGCAGCGGGGAGCGAGAACAAACAACAGGTTCCCTGGCTTGCTTGCTCCCTGAAGGGGTGGCGAGCTTGTTCCTTATGTGAGGAGAGGGTAGGGTTGTGTCCAGGGCTTGGGCCAGAGACATGGCTTAGGGGGTCTGCTCACCCCTCTGGTGGTGGTGTGTGCAGGGGGGCATGCTCAGTACCCTGCTTTGGCTCCTGACACCCTGGTTTTGCTACAGGCCCCTCCAAATGGCAGTTCGGTTTTTTGGTCTTTTTGTATCCTTTGGGTCCAGAATTTGTCCCAACTGTGCATGCACGCAGTTATTTTTAGTCCCATACAGTTTCTTTGTATTTTGGTGCTTGAGAAGAATTGTGTCTGGGTGCAAGCATTGCAGCACTGCAGCAAAGGGTGTCCCAGGTCCCAGCCTGTCTCACTCATTGCTGACGAAATGCCTCTACCATACTGTCCACAGGGTCGCTGCATACTCAGCATCTAAAACAGTGGTTCAGGTCAGCACTTTGAGTCACCCTGACGGTGACGGGCAAGGGGAGAGGTCAGTTCCCACATGTGTTAGTATGGCGAGTACTTCTGCTCCCCGGCTGCTCCCACATCCTGGCCTCACCAACTCCAGCCTTCTGCCCTCAAGACTTCTGTGCCGCCCTGGACTTCCTATTCTCAGAAGGAACCAGACAGGATGGCAAGTAAACCTGAGAGCAGGGCCAGGACAGAGCATTCAGGAAGCTCTTACTGGTACCACCTGAGAGCCCCAAAGATTGCTGAGTATCTACATAGGAATGTGGCACTCATTCTGCATAAGACGGGAGAATTCCCTTCACTTTCTTTTTCATCAATAAGATAAAGTAGAACAAAACAGAATAAAAGTAAGATAACAAAATATTCATGCTTCCTTCCCTCCATAACAACAAAACCACCATCATTTAACTGCAATCAATTAAAATCCAGCAAATACTTCTAGCGCTATGTGCGTAGCATTGTAAACCCAGATGCTTTATTTTTAAGATCTCAAGTATGTTTAATTTTTGGAACCCTCCCCCCAGCAAAAAAACACATCGTATCAACCATACTAAAAGTTGTATTCATAACCCAAATTAAAAATAATTTTATTGCCAAAATAGTTTTGCAAGAATTTTTGTAGTCTTGTTTTTTAAATTATTTGGCCATCGGCTACTCATTTATAGTTTGCTATGACTTCTCAGTAATCACTGCTAAATTTAACATTTTATGAGGATGACAAAATATTTGGTTTTATATTTGTTTGCTTTAACACTTATTTTTGATCCTGTACTTTTTTGTGTTTTAGAGCCAATAATTTTTCTTTTGAGATCGCCAACATTTTTGAGGTTCTTGAAAAGTACAATAGCATTTAGTCATTGTGCCCCTAGCGGTTAATGAGTACTGTGATGGCCTTGACCGTAATAGCTAGAGAGAGGCCATCTGAGGAGGAGATGCCTTCCTCGGGAACTGGCAGGAAAGATACAGGGTGAGCATAGAGGGAGGGAGCACAGAGGGAGGAAGAGGATGGCTGATAGAGCTCATGTCACAGAAGTTCAAATTCAGTAAACCAGCAGACAGGATGTCCGACCATTCAACAGCCACTCTGCGGACGTCCAACAGGAGACACAGATGCAGAAAGCACTTTCCCGCCCCGCAAGGAATTCATCGCCTAGTAGGGGAAACAGGACTTTAATATAGGATGTAAGGCAGAGTGTGAAAACTGTTGTTAGAAAGACCTTAAGTACCGTAAAAACAAAGAGGAGGGAGCTATCAACAGAGCCACCAAATGGCACAACTCCAGGGGGCGCCATTCACAGTGTCATGTATGTGGATGGGGTCCCCTACATGTGTGTAGAGCTGTGGCCATGGCTGAAGGGATAATAAAAGGCATTCCAGAGGAGACGGCATTTGGGCAGGTCTGTGAAAGACATTTCACAGGTTCTTCCATTTACTAGCAGAGTCACTTCTATGAGCTTCCATCTTCTCATCTGGAATACAGCTAATAATACTGACTTCTCTGGGTCATTAAAGGAAATGAAAAGATATATGTGCAGTACACTACCTGTGCCAAATCCATCCTTCCTTCCGTTTTTCTTTCCTTCCTTCTTTATTCAGATGCTCGTTGAGTTTCTACCATATGTATTCTATCAGGCACCGTATAGACAATGAGGGACAATACACATGAGTTTGCCTTCATGAAATGTACAATAAAACGGGACTACTTTGTTACTAATTATACTACCGACAGTGATAGGAAAAAGATGGGCCACATAGAAGAAGCAGTGAGAGCAAAAGCAAGGAAAAGGTGTGTCCAGAAAACAATCAGGGGTTTCCCTGGTGGCGCAGTGGTTGAAAGTCCCCCTGCCGATGCAGGGGACACGGGTTCGTGCCCCGGTCCGGGAAGATCCCACATGCCGCAGAGTGGCTGGGCCCACGAGCCATGGCCGCTGAGCCTGCGCGTCCGGAGCCTGTGCTCCGCAACGGGAGAGGCCACAACAGTGAGAGGCCCGCGTACCGCAAAAAAAAAAAAAGAAAACAATCAGTCACCCAGTTTTTCAGGAGTAAGGAGGAGGGTTTTATGTTGTTAAGTTCCTTCGTTAGTGGTAAGACTAACAGAGGAGAGTGGGAAAATGACTCAGCAGCAGCAAGTCAGGGAGTGGATCAGAGTGACAAATAGGTTTTATTTCCTACCTCAATTCTCATCAATCGGTACTGGCTTCCTGGAAGGCTGTATCGAGAATGTGCTCATGACTGTCAATGTCACCGTAGGTACTGCAGGGGCTGGGGGTGGGTTGGACATTCTCTGTCTAAATAAACTGGGCGGCCTGTCTTTGTAAAAAGCCATGTCTGGAAGAATCTGTGTGATTTCTTTAGCAGAGATCCAGAGCACTAGAGCAGGACAGGAGACCCAGAGGGGGAGGGAGACCTCTGGCTGACGGATAGCACAGAAGACCAAGAGATCAAAGGAATATAGGGTGGTGGTGACTGCTTTAATGAATTGGCTTAGTGTGGAATTCATGTTGGGCTAAGTCGCCAAAACGGAGCCAATGGATTAGAAAAAATGAAAGAGGTTGGGTTCTGGAGACAGAGAGTCCTGTGTTCAGATACTAGGTCTTCTAGGGGCAGGACAGGAATAAAGACGCAGATGTAAGAGAATGGACTTGAGGACATGGGGATGGGGAAGGGTAAGCTGGGACGAAGTGAGAGAGTGACATGGACATATATACACTACCAAATGTAAAACAGCTAGCTAGTGGGAAGAAGCTGCATCGCACAGTGAGATCAGCTCGGTGCTTTGTGACCACCTAGAGCCGTGGGATAGGGAGGGTGGAAGGGAGTCGCAAGAGGGAGGAGATATGGGGATATATGTATACATATAGCTGATTCAGTTTGTTATACAGCAGAAACTAACACAACATTGTAAAGCAATTATGCTCCAATAAAGATGTTAAAAAAAAATACTAGGTCTTCCAATAAAATGAAGCTAATTCATTGGCTGGCTGTCCATGGGCGTGGTCTTACATGTTGGATACCATGGGAAGATACAGGGAGGAATAAGGAGTGGTTTACCTCTGGGGGAGTTTGTTTTTAACTCAAAGGAAGATTGCTTTTAACCCAAAGTTATAAGGTACGATGTGAAGTATGCCCCAAGAATTAGGTACAAATGACATGGGAGAGTCAGGGGACAGGGAACAGGGTGGGAGAGAAATAGGGGCAAGTTTCACAGAAGCTGCAATGAGAGTTGCATCAAAGAACATCAAAAATTTTTTCTAAATGGAATGAAAAATATTATTCTTTGAAGAAGGAAGCACATGTGAAAGAGAAGAGAGGTGTGAAGAGTCCTTCCAGCGTAAATGCCAAAATCATACAGGATAAAAGCAAAAATGGGACAGATGGGGGAAAAAAAATAAGTGAGTCAGGTGCTGAAGCCACCTGGGATAACTTATCATTCATTTATTACTTTTATTGTCCGCAGACTGGCCAAAAAAATTTCATGACCAACCAAGCACAAGTAGATTCTTATCATTAGAATTCTAAACCTAGTCAGTGATAAACTGAAGAGGCATTTATCCTATATAGAAATCAAACTAATTAGGCAAATAAATATGCACAGAACTGGAAACGTCGTGGCCCCTGAAACATTTGCCCAATGGAAAACTGGTAGGTGACATCCAGTTAATTGAGAGAAGAGCTTGCCTCACAACTCAAAAAGCAACTAGTTTTTTTAAAAGCTAGCCTTGTCTTTAAACAATTAACTGAACTAAAAATAAAATCACTACGTTGACAGGAATTAAAATGAAATTAATACAAGGAACTTTCACTGAATTTTTAAAAACCCTACACTTACTTTGGAATTTTACCTCTGAATTTTAGTAAATAAGTTAAAGCATTTTTTGGTTTCATTTTCATTATTTTTGTTTTGAAACGTTGAAAGCTTGAAGCTTTCCTTTGTGCTCAGGATCTCTCACCTGCCAAACAGTATGGGTTACGCTTTGCCTGTATATTGGGGGTGAGTGGGGAGGGGTGTAGAGTAGATATGCCTTTCTTGAACACAGTCTGAGAGGCCCTGGTCTCAAGAGCTCTGGAAGTCCTTTGAGAATGACATCATTTCGGTGACTCATCTGCTGTACAATCCATCTTGCAGAAGGAGAGGAACCTGAATGCAGCATGAGTTATGCTAGTCAGGGCAGCAGAGGCACCTGGGGCCGGGGTGGGGGTGGGGGTGTACCTGAGAACACCTGGGCCCCTACTAGCTCCAGGTAGGTGGTCAGAGGACCAGCAGGTTACCAAGAAATGGCCACATTCACGAGATCTCAGGATTCTAACACTTAAAATGCAGCAGCCCAATTTCACAGGTATAGAAACTAAGTCACGGGAAGGGCACCAGCTGACCCCGATCCACAATGAGTCAGAAACAAGGCCTGAATTCAGAAACTGGTCTCTTAACTTCACCACGCATTTCCTAGCCCACTCTACTAAACTGAAAGACACTTCAGAGGATGAGCTGATGAATCACGATCATACTGTGGTATAAATAAAGAATTAAATAAAAACCAGTTGCAACCTCAAATACGTCCCTAAACTGTAAATTGGAAAGGTAGTTTTAAAATACACTTTCCAATTCTTTTGAACTAAAATCAAATTTAGGACACTGTAGAAAGGCAGTTCAAACAAAAGCTAATTTTGTTTAATGAACTAACCAGGAAGGCATTGTGCAAGTATTGTGCAACTAAATGCTTAGCCAATTACTGTGAGATCAAATAACTGTTACCATAGTTACTGCACACTGTTTTCCATAATAACTTTTATCACTTCAATAAATCTTTGTGACACAACAAATATAAAGTTTACTGTAACATGACTATAATGTTTTGGAAGGCACACACTGATGACTGACCTACCGAAATTACCTTCCCATATTTGTCGGTGAACAAGGGGTGATACTGTGTCTAGTTGACTCATTATCAAAATGTTTCACTGGCTTCTTTAAGAAGCTGTCATTCCTCAAGAGTTGAATTTACCTGGTCCAGTCATTCAACAGAAAAATCAAAAGGCCCTTAGAGCATTACATCTTGTCTCTGAATGAGAATAAAAATAACAGCAGCCATTAATGAAGCCCTAATTGTCAGGTTCCATGCCAGGCAGTTGACATACATCATCATCTAATCCTTCTTACACTGCTGTGGGATAAGGATCTGGCTCAGTGTCATCCAGCTCCGTTTTGGAAGAGATTTCAACCCAGGTCTGTCTAGCTCTAGCTGAAAAGTCAGTTTTCTTTCCACCACACCACACAGTTTTTTGGTATTTTTTCTTTTTTAAAAAAATTTGTTTATTTTATTTTATTTATTTTTGGCTGTGTTGGATCTTTGTTGCCGTGCACGGGCTTCCTCTAGTTGCGGCGAGCCGGGGCTACTCTTAGTTACGGTGCGCGGGCTTCTCATTGCGGTGGCTTCTCTCGTTGCGGAGCACGGGCTCTAGGCACGCAGGCTTCAGTAGTTGTGGCACGCGGGCTCTAGAGCGCAGGCTCAGTAGTTGTGGTGCATGGGCTTAGTTGCCCCGTGGCATGTGGGGATCTTCCTGGACCAGGGCTCGAACCCGTGTCCCCTGCATTGGCAGGCGGATTCTTAACCACTGTGCCACCAGGGAAGCCCAACAGTTTTATATTTATATAAAAAACACAATTTCTACAATAACTGTTTTCTTGCTGCTGTGTATAGTGTTACACCAAAGGCCACAGGAGAGTCCCTGACACAATGCCTGGCTGGTCTGTTAGCTGAAATGATGTCGCTTCACTGCATGTCATTGGAAAATGGAAATTCTTTCCCTGGCTACAGTGGAGTTGAGACTTGGTTATAATTACTATTCCCAGTAACCCCTGCCCTCCCACCACCCACATGCAGGGCTTAGTCATTTTGCCACTTTCAGTCTTTCCTGTATCCTGCCCTTTTCTAGGTCTAAATGCTAAGATTTTTGAATAAGTGAAGTGACAAACATAGTCTAATAGGTTAAGACTGACAATAAACTTGTAGTATGAGTACGATAAGATAAAGGCAGCTGAAGACTCACATATCAGTTCTGTCAATGTGAGACTATATAGCCTTGGGCAAGTCACAGAGTATCTCTCTGTGTTTTCCCATCTGGAAAATGGGGCAATAATCCCCACCTACTAACTCACAGGGATATTATGCAGATTAATTATTCAATGTGGTTGAATTCTTTGAAGATACAAAGTGCTAAGTATAATAATCATTATCAAGGTGAAAGGTGAAACATAAAACGTACATATGATTACAGAGTATTAAGAAGGAGGACCGAAAGCCACTATCAGAAGAGTGTCCCACTGCAGTGAAAGCAAGCACTTTTACACACTCTCCAGAACCTTGATGTAGGAACGCTAAGGCTCCTACCTTTGAAACTTGATTCATACCTATTCAGCACTGTTCCAAAGGTCTCAGTTTTAAGAGGCCAAAGTCATTTCATCATTGGTTTCAACGATGAACAGGCAGGATTCATGTCAGGGACTGAATCAGCCTTGGATGACGCATTGGCTGTAATCTCCCTCCTGTCAGAGATAGCCAAAGGCTGACACCTCTGTCTTTTGTCCCTGCCCCCCCCCCCCACCATTGCCTGGGGAATTTAAGTTGGAAACTTGTCCTTGACTCTACCCTGTCTCCCCATTTCTTCCATCCAACCAGTTACTGCCCCCTCCCAAATCTCTCCCCAATTCAATTACTTCCCTCTTGGCCCATCTTGATAGTGCCTTAAATGAGACCCTCCTCACTTACCGCAATGACTACAACAGTCTTAGATCCGTGTTCCTGCCTCCAGTTTTCCCTCCCCCTTCAATTGATTGGTCATCCTACCCCACATGTAACACAATGCTAATCAGGATTTGCTTCTGTATAAAACAATTCAACACACACCACTGCTTTCAGGATAAAATTCAGATTCTTTTGCAAGTGATAAAAGAATTTTTCTACACTGTCTCCAACTTCATTTTTTGACCTCTCTCCTATGATCCTCTAGTCACTCTCTCCCTTATAGCTGGCTCGCTGCTTACTGCTACTACATCTACTACACTATAATGATATTCTTGTTACTTGTAAAGATACTGGTCCTGAAGAACCCTAAGGGCAGTGGCTGGCCTTTACCTCAGCCTGCCATAAACTACATATGTACCCAATAAATGTTAAATGAATGACTGACTGAAAGGCTTCCAGAGGACATGGTAACCAGTTATGTCGACTTTTTTTGTTACGCTCTCAGCTTGGTAAAAGGCTCTTGAGCAACTAATTTGATTGATGTTTTTAAATACAGATGATGATGATGATAACTGATTCAGAGTATCTTGTTATTAAGACTCAATTGAACTAAGTTATCCTTTGCAAGACAGACCTCAATGATTCAAGTTTGCCCTTTAAGCTTTTAGATTTGGTCAGATTCCATGAACTATTGCCAAGAAGCAAACACTCAAAGCATAATACTAGAGTCTTAATGATTTTGTAGGAAGCTGTGATCATAGAATGTTCACACCTATCAGAACCCCTGCTGTAAAAAAAAAAAAAAAAACTTCATCGAAGTTTTGACAGGAACAGGAAATACATTAATCAAATACTGAGTGGCATACAGAAGAGTATAATTTTAAAGTGGTATGGTTTTGTTTGCTCCCCAGATATAGGAGAAAAAGTGAATGACAAACAGCATCTTACTTCCTGGCTCTGGAATGCTACTGGACCCATAAAACCAAATCAGTCATACATAAACCAGCTTCTCTTACTTAAAGTAAGAGCACCAAATCTATCTTAATCCATTTTGGAGAATGAGCAAAGACAGCTGTGCACAAGAAGCTCCTATTTTGTGGAAATAAAAAGGAGAATTATGACACTTAAAAATACATAAAAAATAAGACATGCTCTCTCCCCAATATCTGCCAATTTTTAAAAAGTCTTTGAAATTGATCAAACATGAGCGATTTACTTGTCCACCAGTCATCCAGGAACAGTGTCATCCATCGAGTTAACGTCAGGTAAAGTTCACGCAATGGTCATCCAAGAGAATCACCTCTTATTTTAGCTTCCCACATTTTGACACTCTTCCTCCTCCTGGATCTCAGTTTTCATCTTCTAAGCTCAAGATGACTCCTGTGATTACTCATTAGTTTTGATCTGCAGGCTCTGGCACTGCTGGCCACATCATTCTTCCTGAAATTACTTCCTCCCTTGGCTCCTGCAAGACTATGGGACCTTGCACCTCCTCCATCTCAGACCATTCCTCCTATGATACTTCTTCCCATTTTTAGCCAATGGATGTGTGTCCATCTCAGCCCTCTGTGTTGTTCCTGCTAAAACACCAACATTCTATCTGGATACACAACTTCTAAATAATTCACTTTTAGCCTTGACTTGCTTTCCCAGTTCCAAGTCTGTACCCTCCACAACCTAAGGGATATACTAATTGCTCATCACACCGCTGCTTCAAAGAAAACATGCTTGAAACTAAATATACCATCTTTTCCTTCACACCGCAAACGGTTCCTTTTGCATTTTTTGGTAATAGATTGACCATTATTTATGGCACTCATGCTAAAAACTTGGGGTCCTTTTTCTTTAACCTCTTCCTCCTTCTAACAACCAATGTTAAGTCCCAGTGCCTAATTCCAGTGTCCTCTGTCACATATCTCACAACCACCCTTTACTTGCTTTTCTAACCTTACCAACCAAAAAAATACTGCTCAAAGATACTTGTTGTTTTAACACACAAGTAAGCACTCTTCCTATCTCCAGTTTCTTCTCTTTCCTCCATAATGCCACCAGGTTAAACTTCTAAAAATACTAATTTGACTAGGCCCTTCCCCACTCAAAAGTTCTTCTGTAGTTCAATATCACCTTTATAAGATAAAGTATTGAATTCTTAGACTAGCTTTCAACTCCCTCAGCAGTTTGCTCCTGAACTTCTGGCCTCATTTTTCACAATCTTCCATTAAAATACCATAAGAATAAAAGCCCCTATACAGATCTATACTCATTAAAGTAAAGCAATAAAAACAACATATGCTTAGGAAAGGGACCCCTTTCTGCTTCTGTGTCTCTTCTGCAAAGTAAATATTCAATGTCTTTATTTATGAATCAGAGGCTTTTATCCTATGATATTCCCAGAAACATCTCTCCTCATCCTTCTGAATAAACACTGGAGTATAATTCCAAGGTCTGTTTCCTTGCCCTCAACTCCCTTTACCTCTGCTAAGACTTAATTGGAAAGAAAACAAGTCTATTGCTGCTCTGTCTTTTATTTTTCCTTCTATTTCTAATCTTAAACTCCCAGCACTTTCCTTTTTTGTGTGTCCCTAACAGGTATACTGGACCTGAAATTCTCTAGGATGCCCATAAATTGTTCAGAAGTAAGGCCAAGTGTAAGGAAAATGATCAGGGACTTCCCTCATGGTGCAGTGGTTAAGAATCTGCCTGCCAATGCAGGGGACATGGGTTTGAGCCCTGGTCCTCTGCCAATGCAGGGGACACGGGTTCGAGCCCTGGTCCGGGAAGATCCCACATGCTGCAGAGCAACTAAACCCGTGCGCCACAACTACTGAGCCTGCGCTCTAGAGCCCGGGAGCCACAACTACTGAGCCCACGTGCCACAACTACTGAAGCCCGCACGCCTGGAGCCCGTGCTTGGCAACAAGAGAAGCCACTGCAATGAGAGGCCTGTGCACCGCAAAGAAGAGTAGCCCCAGCTCACCGCAACTAGAGAAAGCCTGTGCACAGCAATGAAGACCCAACACAACCAAAAATAAAAAAATAAATAAAAATAAAAATTCTGTCTGGAAAAAGTTGATAAAAGAAAAAAAAAGGAAAATGATCAGATGGAAAGAGTTTTCTTTTTCCGTTCTTCCCAACTAAAGAGGAGGACCCTCTGATACACACTTAAGAAAAACAAAATCTTAAAAGAAAAAGATCATTTACACCTCCATATAGTCCTATGCACTCTCCTCCCATAGATGGAGAACATGGATGGTACTGTTTGTCCTTATGACCATACACCATTTTCATTATTTAAGAAACTTCACTCAAGAGCAAAGTCTGTACAGAACATGAATGGAATAAAAAGTCTACAGTGAACATAAAATGAAGATTAAAAAAAAAAAACTTCAGTGAAATTCCACAGTTGTAGCAGGCCATTTGGGCTATGCCTCAGACTTGCTGGGACTAAGTCCCATTCTTGCTTTCAGGGCTTACTCAAGGGAGAGACTGGGAAGTCCTGATCTTGGGGCATCCATCATGGCCCTGGGTTATACTTGTCCATGTGTTCATTTGACCAGCATCTAAACATCAAATATGTGCCAGACACTGGAAATCCAGAGACAAAGTATAGCCCTTGCCTTCAAAAAGCCATCTAGCTGGGGGTATCAGAGTACCAGCACACTACATGGTAGGTAGACTGAGGCTTTCACTCATTAAGGATAACTTTAGTGAGTGTGAGTTGTTAAGCACTGTTCTAGGCACTGGGGAGACAGCAGTGAGTAAAACGCAAAAATCTCTCCATACTCTAGAGCTAATATTTGAGAGGGATTCTTGAGTGCATCTAGGATTGGGTTTGCTCTAGGAAAGATCAGACCTCTTATTGCATTCCAGAACATAAACACGGTAGACCTAAAACCTAACAGTAAATCAAACATGAAGCTAGAAGTAATTTTTTAGTTTCCCCATATGATGATTTATTCCATGATCCAACAGGGATAAATGGGCATTCCAATGTCTAAGAGAAAAGACCTCCCAAAACGTTATAGAACCAACTGGACATTTTTGCTAAGGCTGACCATCATAAACATACAGATCTAGTTCCGGAGAAACTAGATAAATAAATATGTACTCATCCTCAGCCCTTTTCAAAGAGGCAACAAAATGATCACAACCACTACCATGGTCTCAAAATTACTACTTGTCTTTATATAATGCCTGATACTTTTTTTCAAAGCTCTTTCAAAATCACTATTTTATTTCTTTCACCAAAGCTATAAAATAAATAGGGTGAGCATTATCACTTCAGAGATGAGGAAACGGACACAGAATGGGCCCTACCTAAAGTCATACAGCTTACCAGTAAGTTTAGGAAAACAACTGGATTCTCAGTAAATGGCTCATCCATTACACCAGACTGTGGAGCTATAAGCATTGAGTCCCCAGGCTTCAAAGTACCTGGCACAGAACTGGCACATAGTAAACCCTGGCTGTCTTATTCATCTGTTACCCCAGGTGTCTAGAGCAATATTTGGTGAATGAAAGAATAAACAACGGATGGATGGGACTTCCCTGGCAGTCCAGTGGTTAAGACTCCGTGCTTCCAATGCAGGGGGCATGGGTTCAATCCCTGGTCAGGGAATTAAGATCCCACATGCTGTGCAGCGTGGTGTGGCCAAAAGAAAGTAATAATAAAAGGATGGATGAATAATAATAAGTGGATGGAGGAGGAGTGGCCAGACTAAGTGAAGGTTTGACTCATACATCAGCTATACAGACAGCAGCTTTCATAAAATTATGTAAAATTGATTTCACAAATGCTTTTCAAAAGCTTCTAAACTGCTTTTTTTAACTTCTGTACCTGATTCGTTTTAAACCAAAGTAGACGGTTTTCCCTGACCCATTTTCAAAGCTAATCTCTAAATCCCTTGGTTACAAAATCGTACGGATTAAATATTTGTTCTGTGAAAATGTATAATGGGTCAGGCAAGAAAAAATTCAAAAGTTTAAGTATACAGATTAAATTTCCAGAATTCAAGATAATAACAAAAGAGTTACATTCAAAGGCCTTCAGTGTGAGGAATCTCCAATGAGAGTTTAGTTGTCAATATTTCAAAAGCTACTTGTCATAAACCCAATTACATGAAAATAGTTAACAGCAGAGCACAGCAGCCAAACTGAAAAAGGGAAAAACAGATGCTTGCAGAAACAATGAAGGCTCTATGATTTTGGATCTAGACTACATTTGAACACCTAACATGGTTTTCTGACAGAAAACCAGAAGTGCAGCATTTCCAACCTTGTGAACTGCATCGCCCTTGCACGCTCTCCCCAGATTAACAAAGCTGGGGTGCAGCTTACATACACTTGCTCTGCACAGTATCCAGCACAATGGTGACTGTCAATAAACGTCAAACTAATTCCACAAAAAATTGCAGGTAAGAACATAATTCTGCGATGACTATGGAGTACTTGGGTTGACTCATAAAACAGAGATTTTTTCTCCCCTTCTTCACTAAAATGTAAATATTAGGATTTCTTTGCTGGCGCTTTTGTCTGCAGCCGTCCTCAGCACCTTATGCTCCCCTGTACCTGTGGAGTAAGATTATTCATCTATGGGCTAATAGCAGCCATGCTTTGACTTGACTTAACGTACCTGTGCTGTGTGGTATACTTGGAAGTAAAGAACTAGACCATGAGAGAATAGGATGGGGCTCTCCTAGACCCAAATCCTTATTTTATACAGGAAACTCAAGCCCAGAGAGGGAGAGTGAATTATCCCTGGTCCAGAAGCCAGTAAGTGAGGGAGCTCACAGGACTGGAATCCAGATCTGCTGGGGATGCACAAAAATGGCACACATACATACATATATACATATATATATATACACACACACATATGGCATATATATACACTGTAGATATATACTGTATGTATACATATATATGGCATATATATACACTATATATATATACTATCTATAGTGTGTGTGTATATATATATACTATTAGATATTATATTTAGCCCCAATGAATCAAAGTAACCACACTATAATCATCTTTTTGCCACAGTGCTGTTTTGCTGAGGTGCTGCTACTCAGATGACTTCATCTTTAATTTTACCCTCTTGGTTCCATTCTGAAAAACACATCTGCACACTGGGCTACCACCAGTGACTTAGCCAAAGCAATGACTCTCCCAGGTAAAGTCACATTCAAGGGCCCACTTCCTTCCACAGTCACACTCTGACTCACCATAGAGGTATCTCCTCCCATATTCCCAGATTTGAAGCCTAAACCCGAGAGTAGTGTAGTACGATGCATTCCAGCCCTGACTTTGGCCTCTAGGAAGTCACTGAGTCTTTCTGGAACATTTCTAAATAAAATATTTATGGAGCAACTTTCATGCAAGTATTATGTATCTGGCACCGAACTACGGTGTGATAATAACAACTAATTTCCTAAAAGTGGCAGGTACTCTGGTAACTTTATAATCTCATTGGATCCTCTTAACAACTTTCCCCCAAAGGATGGTTCAATTATCTTCCTGTTTCACAAATAAGGAAATCAAGGCTTAGTGAGTCCTCACATTATTTTTTTTTCTATTTTACAGGAGAGGATCCTGAGGGTTAAAGAAGCTTACCCAGAATCTGCCTAACATTAACTAGCTAACAGAGCGGCTAGGGAGCAGCAGAGACAGGATTCAAACCCATGGGTGGCTGACTCCAAAGACGCTCCTTAGGAATGAGGGAGCCAGGAGTAATGCTGGCAGAAAGCTCTCTGCTCTCAGTCTCCTTTGGGGACCACTTTAGCTGAAGAGAATCACCTTGCCCAAGATTATGCCCCCTTTCTGGGGTGACCAGCATCCAATGGCCGATCAGTAAGGTATAAAGGCCTGGCCCCATTTCCCCCACTCAGGACAGCTCTGAAGGGTCATCCATCTTCAGAACTCCCTGCAGGTCGGCTGAAGCTTCTGCTGAGGCTGTATCATCACAGCCTGCCTGTTCCCCCTGCCCAGTCCTGCTTCCTTCGTTTCCCTTCCAGGGGTGCTCATCCCCAGAGCACTCCCTGACGAACTTCTCCACGCTCATCTCCAGCTCAGAGTTGGCTTCCCAGAAAACCTGACCTGCAGTATCCACATTCTTTTCACTTTACCAGGCTGCTGACTCAGTTGTTTCATCTGTAAAAGGGGAGGTTGGATTCGATGAACCCAATCTAGTTTTAGCTTCAAAACAGCAGTGTGGCATAGGTGAAAAAGGTTAGGAGTCAGAGGATCTGATTTCTATTATCATCTCAGCCACTAACTAGCAGCATGACCTTAACCCCTGAGATTCCCACTTTCTAGTCTATAAACTGGAATGACATGATCCATCTTGCTTTCACAGTTGTTGAGAGCACCAATTTAGAAACTACAAAGCCCATATTAACAGAAGTTACTATTTTCTTGATAATTATTACCGTTAAAAATTTGTGGGAGCTGCTGTAACAGGAGTAGACCAGCAAGGACTAAAATGCTGCTGTTCTACAATTCTCTGGGGAGACCCAACCAAGGTCCCTGGCACCCCACTGCAAAGCTCGTGGCAGCCCTGTCCAACTCATATAACACCACGTACATCTACGCTTATGGTATTCCTCCAGTCTCAAAGGACTGTCCTTGACCCTATGCCCCTTTACCTCCAACTGGATGTTACTGCATGAATCACACCTTCTTCTTCTTCTTTTTTTTTTAAATATTTTTATTCGAGTCTAGTTGATTTATAATGTTGTGTTAGTTTCTGATGTACAGCAAAGTGAATCAGTTGTACCTATACACATATCCACTCTTTTTTAGATTCTTGTCCCATATAGGTCATTACAGAGTATTGAGAAGAGTTCCCTGTGCTACACAGTAGGTCCTTAAAGTTACGTATTTTATGTGTAGTAGTGTGTATATGTCAATCCCAATCTCCCGATTCAGCCCTCACACTTTCTTCTTCTTCTCTCTTCAACTTCCTCCCCTTTACTGGCATGAGCCCCTTGGAAATTTACCTATTTTCTATCCCCCTAAAACCACCAGCCGCAGCAACAGCACCACCAAACGCTCTCATGTCCCTGTGTTCTTCTCCAATTACACTTCATCCCTTGGCTGTACCATCTGTGACCTTTTTTACTTCCCATTCACTTAACCATTGATACATGGCTTTGCCCTGCCTGGTTAAAGTCATCAATGACTTCTCATCTATCCTCATCTTACTCGACAGGCTGATGACATTTGACACACAAGATAATCCCCTCCTTGAAACTCTACTCATTTGGTTTCTGAGACAACTCTTTCTTGGTTCTCCTGGAACTTCTTGGATTATTTTTTCCCCTCAAATCTGTTGTGAGCTCCTTTTCCTTTGACCATCTTTTAAATCTCAGGGTACTCCTAGAGCTTCATCCCTAGGAGCTCATCCATTTAATAATTTCAACTACCATCTGTGACAGTGACTGCCAAATCTTTATAGTTTAAATCTCTTAATTTTTGACTTGTATAGTCTTCCTTATGCTCTCCTTTTCTCCCTTCTGTGGCACTGGCATCTAGCTGGTCGCCTAACTTAGAAATCTAAGTCTCCCTTTGCCCTTTCTCTCCATGGTTACTGAGTGTTATCCTTTCTGTCTCCTAAATACTTCTTTTTTTCTTTTAACCCCCTAAATATTTCTTGAATCTGCTTTCTCTTCCCCATCGCCACCACTGTAGTGTTAATTCAGGCCTCCCTGTCCTTGTCTACACTTCTGCAATGACCACCTAACGGATTTTCCTGCTCCCAGTTTCAAAACCCTCTAACCTATTTTCTCCATGGTGGTAGAAGGATCTGTCTGAAACACAAACTCTGATCAGATTGCTCTGGTATTACCTAGAACAATAACAGAAACACCAAATTGTCTGGTTACAGTATGCCTTCATTGGCAGCCTGCCATGATTCAAACTTTGCCCACCTCCCTGGCTACTTCACCTGTACTTCCCATTCCCAGCTTTGTGCTCCAGCAACACTCAATGCTCATAACTCTTCATGCACACCACGCTGCTTCGTGCCTCTGCTTCTCGTCACACTGTTTTCCCTTCTGCCCAGAACACCCAACCCTTTCTCCCCTGACCTGGCTAACCCTTCCTCACTCAAGACTCAGTTGACTTGTCATCTCCCTGAGCAGGTCTTCCTTGATAGAAGGATTAGGTGTCTCTCTTCAGTGTTCCTGTGATACCCGGTGCACGTTGCCATCACTGTAACTCTACATTGCTTCAAAATTGCTTGCACGTCTACTTCCTTGTTCTGACAAAAAAAACTTGGTGGCTGAACACATGAGTCACGTATTTTGCTCACAAATCTTCAATTTGAGCAGGGCTCCGTGAGAATGGCTTGTCTTTGCTCCACTCAGTGTCAGCCAGGGCAGCTCTCCCGAAGCCGGAGAATCTACTCCCAAGATGTTTCATTCATAGCACTGACAAGCAGGTGTTGCCTGTTAGTTCCTCTCCACCTGGGTCTTTCCGCAGGGCCATTTAGGCTTCTTCACAGCATGGTAGCTGGGTTCCAAGAGTGAATGTTCCAAGAGACAGGAGTGGAAGCTGCTAGTTTCTTAAGGCCTGGGCCCAGAAACTGATATAGTTTCTGAGTAGAAACAGAATAGACTTCTGCTATAATCTATCTTCAGGTAGTCACAGGGCCCAGATTCAAGGGGGTGGGGTGGGGGTAGGGGGTAGGTAGAGCTCTAACTTTTGACAGGAGGAGTGTCAAAGAATTTGGAGGGGGGCCATGTTTTAAAACCACCATACTCTTCTATTGGACCATGAGCTCCTTTAGGACTCACGGTCATGCCATGTGTCTGTTGAATGAATACATTCATTCCTGGACCAAACTACCTTCACAGAACTTCACAATAACTTGCACCAAGGAGGCTGATTCCAGACCACTCAACCACATCAATTAGCAAGAGGAACAAGGCTCAAAGGAAATCAGTCCTACAGCATTTTAGAAGTTGGAGGGATTTATAATCTAGTCAAATCAGTCTTTCACTTTACCCAACTAAATCAAACCAAAACAAACAAAAAACCTGAGGTGCATAGACAAAAGAATATGGCAAAGATTCTGTGTGGGTCAGTTATATAAAAAATAGCAATGATTCATAATTTATTATTTGTGGGATGTACATGTTATTTATTTGCTCACTTTCTTTCCTTTAGCAAGTCAGAGTTAATTAAACCTTGGAGTCTGAGTGATGAGCACTGTTAATTTTCTTTCTTTTAAAGGAGGACACTATTTACTTTTGCAAATTGTGTCCCATTTACAGCTATCAGTGTAATTCAATCATTTGATGATGCACTATGTGTCTTGGCAAAATGTTTTGTGGCACACTGATGACTCAAATACTATGCACTGACATGCATCTAGATATTAAACAGAATATGCAAGAACGCATAAGACCCTAATTATTAGGCATCTAAACATGACTGATCCAAACACAAATGTGAACTGAGGTGTTCGAGTTTGAATTATTAAATGTAATTATTAAAGTCAAAGGAAATGATATAATTTGACATTAATACGGTTCAAATCACAAGCCTAATTCTAAAAGTTGAATTTTGAGCAAATTAAAAAAAAATTAATTTGTTGAATACAGAGAGATAACTAATTATAGCTTTAGAAACACACAGTTAGACCTGAAAATATTTAATTTCTTCTAGGCTTTCTCAGGAGCTTCCAAAACACTAGATAATCTTATAGAAGTTATAATGACTACAACTACCAAAAAAAAAAAAAAAAAAAAAAATGGTGGGAATTGTCAATTCACTGAATACATAGAAGCATTTTACCAAGAAAGTAGTTATCAGTTTTCCCCAAAGGAATGAATTTTTTTTTCCCTCAGAGTTCTTTTCCTGCCTAGCAGAACATTTAAGAAATGTAACTTCCTAAATGCAATTACCTTGTAAATCAGACTGCCTATATGACTGCACTTTAAGCAATGTGGAGGAAGGGTACGATGCTAATTTAGCAATAAATAAATAATAAAGATAAATCACATGGGATGCTGGTTCACTACACAAACTAAGAGGTATATTTATAACATTATCTGCACTTCCTACCCAATGTTTATGCAGTGACTACATCTTGCCCAATACAACATCTGAGAAACAACAAGATCCCCAGGAACAGATCAGAGATAAACTGGAAAAAAAAAAAAGAAAAACATAAAACTCTTGCAAGCCATCTGAGACATATTGCAGGAATTCCCAAACACCCATCCACAAAGGCTGCATCTTTTTTGTTTAGAGCAAAAAGAAAGGCTGCTCCTCGGGGTTAATCATTATCACAGTACTTTATGTACCAACTATAAGCAAGGCTTTGGGTTGGGCACAAAATGGTTCAGAATCTGTGTACACCTGCTAATTCAAATTCTCTAGCAGGTAACAGTTGAACATTCTTCAAGACAAGGCAACATGGAGCTTACATAAGCTTCCAACATATTTGCCTACTTCAGATGGAACCTAGCTTTACTTAAAGAGATGTGGCAGTACCCTGGGGTGGGAACAGAAGGACAGTTATTTCTTTGCAACCTGAAACAGCAATACAGAATACAGTAATGATAGCTACAGTTGACTGACAGCTTACTCATTTGTCAGGCACAATGTTAAGTGCTTTATATGTATTTTTCATTTACTCCTCACAACAATCTTTAGAAACAGGTATCATTTGTGAATCCTTGTTTTACAGGTAAGAAAAGCAAGGCTTAAGGCAGTAAAGAGATTTGCCCAAGGGATAGGTGAGGATGATTTGAACAGCCCTGCTCTGCTCCAGGGCTTGAGTCCTGAACCTCTGAACTGCTCACTCCACGTTTAACTATCCATTTAATCTAATTTATGCACTGTTTATATAAGCTATACAGGTGAAACATATGCTTTCATTATCAAATAATTTAGAAATGGATAAACACAATTGATTTTTAATTGACTGTTAACTACCACATTAAAATACAGTTGACCCTTGAACAGTGTCGGGGTTGGGGGCACCGACCCCCTGTCCAGGTGAAAATCCAAGTGTAAGTGGACCCATGCAGCTCAAACCTGTGCTTTCAAGGGTCAACTGTATTCCTTCAGTTATAAAATGCCCCATTATTTTATACAGTAAGCAAAAAAAAAAAAAAATCCATCAATTATAAGATGATAATAAGACATATGCCAATCTTAGAGATATTAAAATACAAAAACACTTGTCTTAAAACTGATGAAGTACAGTGTGTTTATTTTACCCGCTTGTTCCTCTTTCTTCTATTAAGCATCCCTTTCCAGTTTCATACATTAGCTTCTCTTTACTTGCTTCTTAAATGTTGGTGTTCCCAGAATTAGTTCCATCCTCTTTTTTGCTGACTACTCCCTCCCCTTGGGCAATCTCAGCTATCTGCAAGGGTTCAACCATCTTCTGGTAAGGATATCTGTAGCTGAGTCTTTCTCCAGACTCCAGACTGTATTTCCAATGGTTTCCCTCCAAACTGATATTGTGTTAATCTCTTAAGCTCAATATGTTAAAAAACCAAACTCATGGTCCTAACCCAAAGCCTGCTTCTCCTTCTGGGTTCTGCCTGGTGGCAAAGGCATAGTGGAGTATACTGTAGGAAGAAAAGACTTTAGACTATAGGTCCAAGTTCAGATCTCAGCTCTGACACTTAGCCTTCTGTCAGACTTTAGGCGATTGATCTATCCTTGCTCAAAAAGTCTGCTTCTTTATCTAGAGTGGGGTTAATAACTTTCAGATGGTGGTAAAGATTAAATCAGCTAACTTATGAAAATAACTATCACATTGTCTAATACCTAATAAGCCCTCAATAAACGGTTGCTATTCAGCTGTTATTAGTTAATGATATCCTCTTCTGCCTAGGAACCTAAGTTAGAAATTTGGAAATATCACTACCTCCTAGCTTTTATTCAAGGTCTACTCAGGCACCAAATGCTACTGATGCTACTTGAAGAAATATCATTCCTTCCCTTGTGTTAAAAATTTAAGTTTCTTCTTTTTTGCATTAGAATTTAAACATGTTCAAGTCTCTCCCATTTAAAAAACACTGTCTCGGGGCTTCCCTGGTGGCACAGTGGTTGAGAGTCTGCCTGCTAGTGCAGGGGACACAGGTTTGAGCCCTGGTCTGGGAGGATCCCACATGCCGTGGAGCAACTAGGCCCGTGAACCACAGCTGCTGAGCCTGCGCGTCTGGAGCCTGTGCTCCGCAACGAGAGGCCCGCGCACCGCGATGAAGGGTGGCCTCCGCTTGCCACAACCAGACAAAGCCCTCGCACAGAAACCAAGACCCAACACAGCAAAAATAAATAAATAAATAAATTAATAAACTCCTACCCCCAACATCAAAAACAAAAACACTGTCTTGGGGCTTCCCTGGTGGTGCAGTGGTTGGGAATCTGCCTGCCAATGCAGGGGACACAGGTTCGAGCCCTGGTCCGGGAAGATCCCACATGCCGCGGAGCAACTAAGCCCATGTGCCACAACTACTGAGCCTGTGCTCTAGAGCCCGTGTGCCACAACTACTGAGCCCGAGTGCCTAGAGCCCGTGCTCTGCAGCAAGAGAAGCCACTGCAATGAGAAGCCCGCGCACCACAACAAAGAGCAGCCCCCACTCGCCGCAGCTAGAAAAAGCCCACGCACAGCAAAGAAGACCCAACGCAGCCAAAAATAAATAAATAAATATTTAAAATAAAATAAATAAAAAACACTGTCTTCCTATTGTGGCCTGTGATATAATTTCCCATTGCTCCAAGTACCTCAGAAAAATTTAAGTTTGCTTTTTGAAAAGATCTACGTATTTCTTAAGCTCATTTCTGGCATTTTATATTATTATCGAGAATTGGGTTCTCTGCTTGTTAATTTTGTCCCTCCCTCCCATTATACTTTCTAATGGGTATGGCTGGAGTATAAGATAGCTGTTGACATTTGTCTTTGTCCTATAGTTTACTGTCTTAGTCCCTTATTAAACTTTTTAAAATTAGGAAACAAAACCTTTTTACCACAAAAACTTTGAACATATATATAAAAATTTAAACCACTTGTAGTTTCAACATCGAAGATAACCACTTTTAATAGCTGTGAGTTAGATTCTTTTCCATATGGCATATCAGAGATTTAAGTCTATTCTATAAAATTGGGGGTCATACTGTATATACTTTTATTATAATATACATAAACATTTAGTATATGTAGGCTAATATTGATGTTATAAATAACATTGTTGTCAACTGTCAATGTAAACCTCACTATTTAAAGATCAAGATTCAGGACTTCCCTGGTGGCGCAGTGGTTGAGAATCCGCCTGCCAATGCAGGGGACACGGGTTCGTGCCCCGGTCCGGGAATATCCCACATGCCGTGGAGCGGCTGGGCCCGTGAGCCATGGCCGCTGAGCCTGCGTGTCCGGAGCCTCTGCTCCGCAACGGCAGAGGCCACAACAGTGAGAAGCCCGCGTACCGCAAAAAAAAAAAAAAAAAAAAAAAAAAAGATCAAGATTCAGACTGATTTAAAAGATAAAAACTAATAAATGTTTGGAAGTGACATGACAAATAAGTGATAATCAGAAGAAATTATAGCTATAATAATTTCAGATAAACCTCAATTCATGAGAATAAAAGTGAAAAAAGTAAAAGAGGGTTATTTATTTTATTTTATTTTTTTTGCAGTACGCGGGCCTCTCAGGGTTGTGGCCTCTCCCATTGCGGAGCACAGGCTCCGGACGCGCAGGCTCAGCGGCCATGGCTCACGGGCCCAGCCGCTCCGCGGCACGTGGGATCCTCCCGGACCGGGGCACGAATCCGTGTCCCCTGCATCGGCCGGCGGACTCTCAACCACTGCGCCACCAGGGAAGCCCCAAGAGGGTTATTTTTAATTAATAAATGTTCATCCACAATAAGGAAATAATAGACTTATGCTATAAACATTTCAACAGCAATCTATCAATAGAGATACACTACACTTATTTTTAAAAAGAGAATGATAAATAGAAATTCAATAGTATCATGAGATTCCAACAGCATCTCAGTCCTTTTCAGATTAGTTAGAGAGCTAGAAAAATCTGAGAGGATGTAGAAGGCTTGCTGTTTTTGAAAAATCCATTGTGAGCATCTTCACATTTCCATACCAATAAGCATACATATAAAATAGTTTCTCAATGTTTTTTAAAAGTCCATGCCACCTTTAACTAAACTTAAAAATCTCAATCCTGCCTTTAATGTTTAAAATATGTATTTTTAAATCCCAAACTTAAAATATTAAAACAATGGCAGATTTGGGGGAACCATGTTTTTAAATTGAAGTAGAACTGACCTACAATACTATGTTAGTTCCAGGTGTACAACATAGCGATTCACTATTTCTATACGTTACAAAAGGATTACCATGATGTCTAGTTACCACCTGTCACCATACAAAGTTATTACAATATTACTGACTGTATTCCTTATGCTGTACATTTCATCCCCGTGACTCATTTATTTTGTAACTGTAATTTTGTACCTCTAAATCTCCCTCATCTATTTAATTCATTCCCCCACACCCGAACCCTCTAGCAACCACCTGTTTGTTCTCTGTATCTATGAGTCTGTTTCTGTTTAGTTATGTTTGTTCATTTGTTTTTTTTAGATTCTACATATAAGTGAAATCATACAGCATTTGTCTTTTTCTGTCTGACTTATTTCACTTGGTCCATTCATGTTGTTGCAAATGGCAAGATTTCATTCTTTTTATGGCTGATTAACATTCCATTATACATGTGTGTGTGTATGTAATTTCTTTATCCATTCATCTACTAATGGACACTTAGGTTGCTTCCATATCTTGGCGATTGTAAAGAATGCTGCAATAAACATAGGAGTGCATATATCTTTTCGAACCAGTGTTTTTGTTTTCTTCAGAAAAATACCCAGAAGTGGAACTGCTGGATCATATTGTAGTTTGATTTTAATTTTATGAAGAACCTCCATACTGGTTGCACCAGTTTACATCCCCACCAAGAGTGCACAGGCTTCCCTTTACTCCACATCCTCTCCAGCATTTGTTTTTTGTTGTCTTTTGGATAACAGCCAGTCTGACAGGTGTGAGGGGATGTCTCATTGTGGTTTTGATTTGTATTTCTCTGATGATTAGTGATGAGCATCTTTTCATCTGCCTCTTGTCCATCTGTATGTCTTCTTTGGAAAAATGTCTACTCAGTCCTCTGCCCATTTTTTAATTGAGTTGGGTGTTTGTTTGATGTTGAGGGAAAAAAAAATTTTGCTTAAAAGCTCTGATCAACATAAGCACTGAGTATTTCTGCTTGATGAAAATGTTTGCCTTCTAACCTAAGTGGTGTGGGAAAGAGAATTTGACATGGGCCATGCTGATCAAACCACTTTGCTTTCACAGTCACGGATGGAGAAAAACCAGCCTTGCAAATATATGTGGATGAAATGAGTGTCATTCAAAGTCCACTAATTTGTTTTGGAGTAAACAGGGAAATATTTTACTCAAAAATTCTCCAAAGTGATTTTTCTGGAAGTTATTTTGGCAACTGAACAAAACTTCAGTTCTAAACACTTGCCACAAAGACCTTCCAGCACAGACTGCATATATGTGAGAAAAGTATTCCTCACAAGCTCCCAGTGGATTTTCAGCTGTGAGTTGAAAAACTATCATCCAAATTTATTCTTCACACAGATTAAGTTAAATTTATCTCCTCCCTGAATCTTTTTTTTTTTTGATGATTTTAACAAATCAGAAAATTAAGAGACATGTTTGGTACAACATGTCTACTTTCCTACTTTCGTTAGGAAAGTAGACTCTGGCCCTAGACTGGGTTGCAAAGCTGATTCTGCCAATTATTAGCTGGGTGCTCTCGGGCAGGCTACTACGACCTTCCTGTGTCTCCGCATCCATACCTGTAAAATACGTAAAATACTACCTGTACCTATTTCAGATGATTGTTGTGAGCACTACATAAGATAATACATGTAAAGCATCAGAACAACATCTAGCTTGCAAGAAGCACTTGAAAAATGTTCGTGAGTCTTATTAGTACAGCTGGACTTTGGCTGCAAAAACTTAATGTATTAAGTAATAATGTTGGGTTTTACCCCTTGAACTTTCAGTTTTTTGTATATAAAACTTTCAAATACATCTTCCAAATGTTATGCTTTGCTGAATGTTTGCAAGTTTGAAGCAGTTGCTTTTGTCCTTATCGTCTCAGAAACAGAGCGACGTTATCCTTCTGCTCGTTAATCTTTCCAAGCACTTTTCCTTCTGACATGATTGAAAAGGTCTAACAGAACATGAGGCAATATAAATATTCATTGATTACTTCTTCTGATAGTTCGGCTTCAGTTTTTAACATTAAAACCTTCAATTCATCTGGAATGTATTTTAATGTAAAATATAAACTTTGGATTTAAAGTAGTGTCACTAAAACATTATCAATGGTTCCAAATGTTTTTCTTGAATAAGCCAACTTTCCCCCACTGATTTGAAAATCTGTCACACACCAAAATTTTACATGTGCTTATTACAATATCTGTCTGTTTATTTCTTACTGTTCTCTCAGCGGAACTTATGTGTCACAGAGAAAGGGGCTTGGTTGCTTCGGTTCACTGCTGGATCACCAGAGTAATGCTTGGCTCATAGAAATAAATGGCTGGAAGAGGATTTCCTCTTTTGACCTCAACATGATTACTAATTAATTGATTTTCTAATGATAAATGCTACATTATTGAAACAAATCCAAATTTATCATATGTACAGTTCTTTCAATATGCTGCCAGATTTTATTTGCTAATATTTGACTTAAGATTTCATATATCTAGTTTTATGTGAAAGTGTTCTTAACTTTTAAGAAAAAGACAAAACATGGAATTTGGTCATAAGTCATCCTAGTTTCCTAAAATAAACTGGGAAATGTTCTGTATTTTCCCACGCTTTAAAATAGATTAACTAGCACAGAAAATATCCGTTCCTTTAAGATCTGACAGAATTTAACAATTAATATGTCTAGGATTTGCACATTTGGGGAGCAAAGAATCTTCCTTTTAATCTTCTTTTTGTAAACATCATTCACAATTTTGGCCATTTTGAGTCAATTTTGGTTATTTTTTGTTTTAAATCTATTTTCAGTCATTCATTTTGCAGATTTAATTCATTGTCATAAGGTTAAACATATTACTCCTTTCAAATCTATTTTTTAAAAATTCCCTCTGCATCTATGGTTACAGACCTCTCATTTTTCCTTTTGAAGGTGTGCCTCAGGATCATATTATAGTTGCATTTTTTAAAAAAAGCGAATCCTTGTCATTTAACAGAACAGCGTAGTCACTGTGTGGTAATAAGTTCAGTTTTAATTTAAAACTATATTCTGTTTTTTGTGCTTCCAAAACTTCTGCTTTCCCCCTCATTCTTAGCCAATTGATTCGGAAGTTATTCATCCTATTTCTACTCAAGTACTGCTTGACTTTACTTTCTTTATCCTGTATTTCTTCCTTTTTAAAAAATATTTTTTTATTTGGTTGTGCTGGGTCTTAGTTGCGGCTCGCCGGCTCCTTAGTTGTGGTATGCGAACTCTTAGTTGCGGCATGCGTGTGGGATCTAGTTCCTGGACCAGGGATCGAACCCGGGCCCCCTCTTTTGGGAGCATGGAGTCTTAACCACTGCACCACCATATCCTGTACTTCTTAATAGATGCCAATAAGAAAGTAACAGTTTCTGGAATCTCCTTGCACTCTTCCATCTTCCTTCTGCTTGCCAAATTGTTGAAACACTTTATAATCGCAGATCCCCATTATTATTAGTCTGTTACATAATTCTTTTCTGAGGACTCATTTATCATTAGTATTATGGCTTACTACTATATTAACAACTCTTATTCACAATTAATTCCCTACCACTTTAAAAAAAAAACACCCTACTATCATTTCTTCCCCTTATCAGGTTCTTTATTCTTGCTAATTACTTATTTGGTGCTTGCATGTCTTCGCATAATTTTCTTTTTTCCAGGGAAAGTACATGAGTGGGATATTCCGCAAATCATTCAATATCAAAGATGACCTTTCTGATGCCCTTTCAAGAAAAGATGCCTCAGCTGGCCGTAAAATTTGAGTAACAACCCTTTCCCCTGGATGTCTAAGGTGATGCTCTGTTGCTTTTTGCATATATAGTGCTACCAGGTAACTGGATACAAATGTATTCTCCTTCTTTTGTGGATAACATCTTCTCCCTCACTCCACTCTACCCCACCCGCACACATGTGATGCTTATAGTTTATTCTTTTTTTAAATACAACAATTTTGTTAGAATATATTTAAAGATTGAATTCTTCATCATTATTATTCTCTTCACTTAATAACAGCTTTCTTGAGATATAATTCACATAGCATAAAATTTCATTATTTTCTGCTGGCTACCTGTGATGTGAAGATTCATGATTCCCTTTAGCTAAGGTGGTGGTGAACGTGTGAAATGTAATTTGTAAGCTCAGGTCATCATCTTGAACCAGAAGCCTACCCTGATGCTGACTGCTGCTGCCATACTGCTACTCCTCCCATCTGTTCCACTGGCTCCATCTAGGAACACACTTTACAGACTCCTGGCTTTCTCACTGGGTTCCTCTTCTTTCTCCATTGTTTTGCCAGGTCCAATCCTCACCCTTCCTCTCCTCTCACTCAATACACTCTTTCTGGGTAATCTCATCCACTTCCTGGCTCCAACTGTCATCTCTATCAGTGGTTCTCAAGTCTCTCCCCAAATACTGTTCATATGGAAACATTCTACCATCAGTAACGTCTCTCATTAGACACAGCAATTCACAACTGCAGGGACATCCTGGGATCTCAGCAGGTGCACTTATAGCTTGAAGAAGCACTTCTCCTGTCTAGAGACCTTCAGTCGGAGACAGTCTGTTCCATCTCTGGAGGACAGCATCACCATCCACTGAGCTGTCCAATCTAGAAGCCTGGAGGTCATGACTACTAGACTTGAAGACAGAGATGGTGTCTCTACAATTCACCACCATACCTCACACAGTGTCCAACACACAGCAGCACAACAAATATTTGTTGAAGGAATTAATTCAATCACTAAATTCTGTGGTTTCTAATTCATATCCTTTCAACTCATCCTCTTCTTTTCACCGGCACTGTTAACGTCACTATTAGTGTCTACTGGTTACTACTGAAGCCTCCTAGCCTCCAGTCCTGCTTCCCCCAACCCATTCTCCATGCTACAGTCAGTTATCTTTTTCAGTTATAGCAGTACTTATCATCCCTCAACTTAAGGCCCTTTAATATCAAACGTAAAGTTCTCAACAGGCATATAAGTCTATAATTCTCTTGACTATGTACATAGCATTCCTTCTACTTAGAAGAACAACTCAGGTATCATTGTAAAGAGAATTTCTTGATGCCCCCAAACTGAATTAAACGTTCATCTTACGTGCTCTCTGAAGTATCCTGTACTTTCCCTGCTGCTGCACCTATTCTGTATTGTAGTTGTCTGTTTACTTGTCTGTCTCCTCAGCTACACTGTAAATTTTGACGGGTGCGCCAGTGTCCTGGTCACTGTATCTCAATACCCTGCAGAGTTCCTGGCACAGAGTAGGCATTCGATGAGCATCTGGTGAATGAATATATTTTCAAATATCACCAGTGACCATGCAAGTAGATAACTGGAATTTTCATCATGGGACAGGGATTCTGAACCCAGTTGGGATCCATAAACAGGTACGAAGAGGGCATGAACACCATGAAATTGTACCCAACATTCTATGTGTATATACATTTTTGAGGGTAACTTTCAGACTGCCTAAGGAGTCAATAATCCTAGAAACTTAAGAAATATTACCATTGGAGTTTATTTGGTTAGAAAGGAATATTCTAAATTATATTACAAACAAACAAAAACAAAATGTTGATACATACACACAACACAGACAAATATACCCAGAGACTGACTTAATGATATCAAGCCTTATGGTGAACCTTTTACTGAAAAGGGACAAGAATCAGAGAAGTTAGACAGCTGCAGGAGGACTGAAGAAAACCAGAGGATGCCAGAAAAAGAATTTAGAAAAGTAGAACAGAGAATGAAAAAGAAATTCTGTCTACTCTGCCATTTTATATACGGTCCTTACGCAGCCAGCGTGTGAAAGGTTAGCGCTTCATCACAAAGGGTGTCAAAGTCTGAAGATATCTGTATAGTTTTGAAAATTGCATCTTCAGCTTGCCATAACGCTGCCTAACTTCAGGATAGTTTTGTCCCACCACTCTAGTTGTCTTTGCAGTTCTGTCCAGTGAATCCCTGTCTAGACACTGACCTTCAACAGAAGGAAAGAAAGAAAAAAGGAAGGCAGTGGCCTGGGCTTATGAGAAAAGAGGGGCAGGGAGAGGAGTAGGTCAAACACTCATTACTATTCAGGTGACCATCTGTCTCTGGCTCACTCTACTCCTTTGTCTTTATTCAGGGTAATTTATGCACTTCAAAATTTGCAAGAATCTTGCCAAGATATCATGCACTTTGGTAAAGTAAGGAAATGTACTTAAGTTCTGAAAAATACAGGTAGTTTTGAGAGTTGTAGGTGTTTTTTATAAATGTTGACTATGGTCAGTCTCTCCCCACTAATTTAACATTTAATGAAGCTAGGGAATATGATTTTCCTTTCTTTCTTTTTATTTTGGGGGGGGGGTGGTATTTCCACATATCACCATATAACATACTATACTGCTTGTTTTGCTTTAGAAAATGCAAACTTTCATATCATAACATGTTGTTACTAATCTACTAAAGTAGGACAAGTACTTCAGAGGTGACGATAGGCTTGATTTTGAGTGTTTCGATGCTACCCAGCCTAACTTCCAATACCGTAGGGTCCACAGTGTAAACCTGATCTTACATTCAAGCTGCCTCTGGCTGTGAAACAAACCTTGCTCACGTGGGGATGAAAAATGGACCCTTTCCTCGGTAGCATCATCTTTCAGCCAAAGAAAATGAAATCCAGAGGATGGTGAATTTGGTCAAAAGGCCTGAAGAATTCACTGACTGGTTAATCAGCCTCTAAATAATCAGGAATGGCCCACAAACCTATAAAGCAATTCATCCCCATACCATCTAACATCAGTCTACACGAACAGCTCTGAGTAATATACAGATACAGGAGCCTCCTGAATTTAACACAATAATTCAATAGTGTCTTACTTTGCTGCAGAACTCCATTGTATAAAATGGACAAAACTGTGATTGTCAAAACAATAGTTTCAAAGAACCAAGTTTGTACAAAATACGTCTTTTAAAGATTCTATATTTACCTGCGCTATCTGAAATCTTTGTGAGGTCCTCATCTACTAATAAAAGATATATTATTTTAAATCAGATTGATAACGAGGAATCCTCTGGGTACATCCCTGATAAATGTATGGTGAAATTTAGTGATCAATTATTCTGGCTGGAAGTTGGGGTGAAAGGGGAGGAACAGGAGAGAAAGGGGAAAAATTACCATTTATCAAAGTCCCACCTAACCGTGTACTTATTAGATGCAAGAATCAATTTTAAAAAAATTCCAGGATTCACTTAAGAGTTGTAGTTGAGTTTTGCCCTGTTATCTACTCTGATATCCTTTTTGGCAAGACACTGCTGTTAATGATTTTTTGAAATCTGGTTTACATGCCGTTGTACTCATAGGTAAGCGGAACATGGCACTGAGAAATTGTGCTTTATTTTTTCCATAGCAGTGTGTGGGATTCTGAAACCCTTTCAAATGCTACTGGGACTATTTTGAGGAAAGAGAGAAAGATGAGAATGGAAGAAAAAAATTCTATAACCTCGTTCATTGCCTGCTCTACTTGCATCCTTATCCTTAATCTGGTCGAAATCATTGTGTCCTCCATCTTCTTTAGGTTTCACTGCTGCAAGAGAGACCCAGGTTAGGAAGTGACTTGAGTATGACGCCAGGATCAATGCTGACAATGAGATGAGAGCCAGAAGTGAAGCCAGAAGAGGCTGTGAAGCCAGAACTGGATATGAGTTGTTGGGGGTCCTCACCATGTGACATCTACAATATACATTCCATTCATCCATACAGGTGTGAAATTTACAAAACCAAACAGATAACACTCACCCAGAGGATAAGGGTCTACTGTCATTGACATAATATTATTTGGTACACTCTAGCTGAAATGTGCACATTATTAAGATGTTCTGAACATGTTACTTCCGGGAAGACTTTTTCTGGTGAAGTGTGGAATGGAAAGGGAACATGGAGCAAGACGACACGGATGGGCACCACCTGGGAAATCCAGCAGTCCGCTCCATCAGATGCCCACAAGGTAGTGTTTACCTTGATGGGCCTTGCAGACTCTGATACCCGATTCTCATTGACTGGACCCAGGAATGCAGACTCATGCTAACAAAACTCACAAGACACTGATGTATTAAAAAAAAGAAGGCGACTTTATTATTTACAGTGGACACCAGAAGAATCAGGCATACTGAATCTGCATCAGTCTGTACCAGCCTGATAGTGAATTATCTCCTTGGGAAGGCAAATTACCAGAGGGAAGCTTGGTGTGCACGGAAGCAGAGCAAGTGGAGTTAATTATGCAGGATTCCAGTGCAAAATGGCATGAGGCTCTGCAGCTCTGTACCACAGGGTTATCCACCTGCCAGGCAGGTTGGATGCTTGCCTCAACCTGGCAGGTGCTACTGGTCAGACAGTGCTTTGTTAAGTATCATGACAATTACATTAATAGCTTTTCTTTTTCTCTGTTTTGGAGACAGAGAAAATGCCCTTCTGATGGACATTTTATATGTTTGTGTGTTTTAAAGATGTCAATACCCTCAATTAGGTTACAGTCAAATCTTTCTGCCCAAGGAATCTTTATGTCTCGTAAGATCACATTGCCTCCCTTGGCTTTAATCTATTAGCTGTTAATTTCTTAGTTTAATTTGCAGAGAGTATTTTCATTTTCCAGCTTTCTGGGATCAAGAGGGGCACGACATGGTAGACTCCACATTTGCCTACAGGTTCCACAAAGTGTCAGTTAAATTCAAATCGACCTGTACTCACTGTGCCAACTTTACGCCCACTGCTGTGCCAGATACAAAATAATATTCAAAAGTGTACAAGAGCCTCTAAGGAAACACATCTACTGGACACCTATAGCCCTAAGTTCTTCTTAAGGTATACTTTTCATTCATTTTTCACTAGCATTTATAGATCCTCTCCTATATACCAGGATTAACTAGATATAAGAAATACAAAGATAAAAATTGTCTTGTTCCCTTTAAGAGCTTACAGTCTAGCAAAGGAACAAGACATTAAAAAAAAAGAAAAAAAGGTACTTTGCCAAGTGGTATGGAGCCCGGTGGAAAGCATACTTTTTATATATAAGGGGCAGAGACAGAAGACATTTTTTTTTAAATCTATTTCTAAAATATACTAAATAATAATGATTATTTTTAAAAAGTAACAACAGGGCTTCCCTGGAGGCGCAGTGGTTGAGAGTCTGCCTGCCGATGCGGGGGACACGGGTTCATGCCCCGGTCCGGGAAGATCCCACATGCCGCAGAGTGGCTGGGCCCGTGAGCCATGGCCGCTGAGCCTGCGCGTCCGGAGCCTGTGCTCCGCAACGGGAGAGGCCACAACAGTGAGAGCCCCGCATACCGTAAAAAAAAAAAAATAAAAAAAAAAAAAAAGTAACAACAGTGGTTTGAAGCACAAAGTGTAGTAAGTTCCTTTCTCGCTTCTTCCCCCCCCATTCTACCTCTCAAGGTTGTCTTCAGTAGTTGGAGAATACTCTTTCACATCTTTTTCTCTGTATTTGAAAAGCGTACACACACAGAAACTTTTGCATCCCCCAAACACACATATTTTTACACATAAACATAAATTTCTATATTTTATCAATGTGTGAAATTTATATATTACACATTCTATTTATATAATATACACACATGCACATATACATTTATGTAATATACACACGTGTGAGATCATATTATTGTTTTATAACTTGTTCTTTTATGTTTAGTTTTTGCTTATAAATTATAACATGTATACAGAAAAGTACACAAAACAAATACGCTCAGTTTGGAAAATAAATTACCCCACAGAGCTCCCACCAGGTCAATAAACAGAGAATTCTGAGTACCCCAGAAACTCTGCACCGCCCCCAAAATCATTACGCTAAATTTCATGTTAGCCATTTACAAGCTTTCTGTGTAGTTTTACTACCCGTGAGGCAGGCAAAGTCCAAATTTGCCTGGATCAGCAAATGTCCTCAGGGTAAAAGCAGCTTTAGTTCTCTAAAGAACTCTTGCTGAGGTAAAAAATAAATAAATAAATACCCTAACCCTAAAAAAAAAAAAAAACAAAAAACCTCTCCCTGAACTCTTGCTTTTCCTTATGGTTCCTTAGATTTTCAGGTCTTTGCTGCTCTGAGGATGTTTTCTTATACATATTCAACAGTTTCAATAATTTTCAGCAAGATAATTGTTCAAATAACTTAATCAGCCATATTTCCAGTAACAAAAATTGGTGTCACTTCTCAATTTCTTCCTGTGTTACAGTTCTGTGTATAAATGTAGATTCTTATCTACTAGATCTTAACTCCTTAGGGGTTATGAGAAGTAAACATCTTGGATTTCCCACAGCATGAATAGTGAAATATGCAATAAATGTACAAAGAACAAAGAGTAAAGGATTGGAAAAGAGAATGAATGTGTAATTACTCCTGCCCTTGAGGAGTTTCCATTTTCTTTTTGTGAGGGAAGATCAGATGTATAGGTATAAAACAATTTGACATGAAACAATTTGAGGCAATAAAGATATATGTTTAAATGAAATCACTTATATTCACTGACATGAAGAGACTTCCAAGATATATCGTTAAGTGGGAAAAAAAAATGCTGTAGGATGGTGTAGGTGCGTAAAATACATCTAAATCTATAGCTATCTCCATGTGTGTAAATATGTGTGTGTGTGTGTGTGTGTGTGTGTGTATGTGCCTGCGGATATTCTTGCTTATACACAGAAATACGACCCTAAAGACACATTAGTTACTTCTACAGACTGGAATTGGGAAGCCAGGAGTGATCTTTTCACTTTCAAACATCCTATATAATATTTGTACGTGAAGCATATACTACTTTTATAGTTAGGGGAAATTTTTAAAATTCTATTCAAGGGCAAACATATACGACAAAGGATATCAAGAACTAAAAACATCCAGGAAGACAGACATTATTGGCGAAGGCTTCTTTGAAAAGGTAGGACTTGAAACAGGTCCTGCAGGACTGGTAGAGTTTAAGTTAGAGGGCAGGAGTGGGGGGAAAGTGGGCTTGGTGAACAAGAGTTGTGCTGCGAGCAGACGTCAGGGGAGAAATTAGAATGGTACCCAGAGAGGACCATAAAGAAGGGCATTCACCTGGCTAAAGCTAACTCCAGTTTACATTGAGAGGCAGGATTAAATGGATGTAGAGCCAGGGCATAAAATGTAGAATGTCGTTAATATTAAGAGTTTAAAATTGGTGTGATGGGAAACAGAAGTCATTACAGGCTACTTTATGAAGTAGTAATATGAGATAACATTAACCTCATGGACTAGCCTGTGTAGAATGAAACCAAACGTGAAACGTCCCTGGTAATTTGTAAAGTGCTAGATCAGTAACTATTGGTTTTACTAAGTAAGTTACTAAATTAAGAGTCACATTTTAGGGAGACCATCTTGGTATTCTTGCACAGAATGCATTACAGGGGGAGAAAGACTCAGAGCAAGGAGATTCCTTAGCAATATCATATACTTGAAAGAGCTTACCCAGTTTATACAATCTGAAAAATGCAGGTAACTGTCCTACCTCACAGGACTGTTTTAATAATTAAATGTACATACAATGGCATGGTCAAAATGGATCAGCTCATTTCTTCTCAAATGCTAATTGTCCAGATGTACACTGATAAAGATCAGAACTGATGCCCTGGTCGTGGGAATGGAAAAGATAAAGCCCGGAGATTTTTCTAAATAAGTAATCAATAAAGATCTATTTATTGGATGTAGAGAATGAAAGAGGAAAAGATAAAGACTTCGTCTTGGTTTCCATCAGGGAAGACTGGAAGAATGGTGATGTCCCTGACAGAAACTGACCTAGATGTGCAATCTACAACATTTTTGGAGTTGTGACACTCTTACCATGTGAGTTTCACCTCCTCCATCTCTCTGTCACTCTCAACCCACAACCCTCCCCGCTTAGGTATAAGGCAACCTCCTTGTATTAGTACAAATATGGCTTGAAATATTTTAAAATAAAAAGTGCATTTATATTCATTTTATTTTGGAAACATTTTTTCAAGAACACATAAAAACCTCAAAACAATTGAGACATGCAAAGTTTCTGACTATTCAATGGTTGCAGTGGGCAAAACTTAGCAATACCTTGTTCAAAATCAAAACAAACTCTACATTTGACTTTAAGGAAGAAAAATTCTAGGTAAATAAAATTTGACAGAATTAAATATCTTTAGGGTTTAAAATTATGTGGATTTGGATTTTTATCATATTAAGGGCCAAATCACAAAATTATAAAAATCAAACAAAGATCAATATAAACTAATATAAGTGATGCTTTAAAAATTCTTTTCTGGATTCCAAGTGGATTTTAACTGCTGAGTGGCATGTTATAACCCTGGGCTGTAGTCTTAAAGCACAGTTTATTATAGTTTTAACAGTATTCCAAAAGTTTCAGCTGGATACTTTTTGTTGCCTAGCTAGAGGTCAAAAGCTTGAGGATTATTACATGATAGAAAACAAAACTTCAAAAAACTTAAAAAGTGACCTGTCATACTTCAGACTCCTTACTTTGCTGTAAGGTCACATTTCTGAAGAAGATGACAGAGCTGGTGATTGTGTAACTAAGCCTCCAGAACTACTTACGACTCTGGAATGTGATCATTGTTTTGCAATGGAGTTGGTCACCATCGGATGAAAATCTTGGGAAATAAAATATCTTGTTTACCTGCTAGTTCCTGTCACAGAATAGCTCATTCACACACGGTACCACAGTACTTTAGTCTAAACTCCCAACCTGCATTGCTTGGTACTAATGATTCTATTTTAAAAGAATGTTAAGAATATTTCTACATACTTGAACAGGTAAACAAAAGAGGGAGGAGGATGGGGGAAGAGAGAGGAATGGGAGAGAAGAAAAGAAATGCATCTTTGCTTCACAGTAACGTGGAAAGGGGGAGATAGGAAAGGATGCAGATGAAACGAAATTGGCTCAAGTTGCTACTGCTTGGTTGAAGGTAGAGCTGAGTGCACAGAAGCCCATCTTCTGTGTCTACTTTGTATGTTGAACTGTTCCATAATAAAAACTTTAAAAATAAAAAGAAAAGGCACATACTTAATTTTTGAAGATTGTCTCCTAACTTTTTACCTAAAAAGGATGATAATACAGTACTATTAATAGTACTGCAATAAATATGTCATCTTTAGAACACTGATTTAAGATTTCAGGAGTTCCTGAGGCTTATCTGCCCAACAATAACAAAATTTTTGCCAGATAATAATCCTTATTCTGCACATGGTACTTACATAAAGCACTCTCGCATCCATTATTTCAGCTGCTCTTCACATTAACACTCTGAGATCTGGCGGGTGACATTCTAATTTATGAAAAATACAAGGCTCAGAGAAGTTAAGTGAATTTCGTTTCTTTCTTTCATTCATTCCACAAACATTTACTAAACACCTGTGTCAGGCAGATCTGTCCTAGGTATTAGGAATTAAAAGACAAAGAAAATGCAATTCCTTTTTTCAAGCGGACAGATTTATAAAACAATTAAATGACGACGTGATCCATGCTACAATGAAGTGTTTTTCAAAACAGGATTTTAACTATGACCTACAGTAAGAAATACATTTTACATTACAAACCCAGGATACACAAACATGTTTAAGTGAAACAGAAGTTTTATGAAACACTACTCTTCCTATACGTGATTCACACTGTGGTATTTTTTAATCTACCCAATTCAGTATCTTTTCTTTTTTAATAAAATGCTGGTCACGACCTTTTACAATTGGGTTGCTGCTTAGAACATTTCATTATTCATTAGTGGGTGTGTCCTACAGTGTGCAAAAGTGTCAGGATGAGTATGATCAGAGTTCTGTGGCAACACAAAAGGAAACAAAACTGTTCTAGGGAAAGAGAAGGGCCTGAAGTAGGTTAGTCTCTGAGTACTTATCAATATTAAAATGGCAGGTCATAAAGGTCTTAAAGGTCATAAAGGTCTTAAAAGGCTTTAATCACTTTGCTCTTACAATAATTGTGCTGTTGCACGCTGGCCAAATACAAAGCAGCAACAGACTGTGAACTCACTGAGAAGCTACAGAAACAAGTTGTTTTCTTGAAGGGATGGCAGCAATCACTCATTCATATTTACTAACTCTTCATTATGTGGCACAGCACCTCCTGTCTACTGGACCATCCTGCTACTACCTGTAAAACAACTATAAACATCCTGAGACTGTAAGGTTTACTCTGTGACTAACAGTCCTAAATATCTGTTTTCTCAAAAATTCTCTAGAAGAAAGACTTAAAACCAAGAGACCAGGATGATATGTGTGAGATGTAAAATCAGATACTGTAATTTTTATCAACCACAAATCTATACTGTGATTGTGTTCAAGGCCTTAATCTTGTATCTCAGAGTCTCAAAAATTTGCTGTCCGTCCAGGCAGTTGTGTAGCTGCTGTGTACAGAGCTCAGGGGAGAGAAGAGGCAGCAAAAGCACTAATATCTCATGCAGCTGCCCCCTGCTGTCTAACAGAGACAGGGTCAAGATCAGGGAGACCCATCGATTCGATTTTGCTTTGTCATTTCCTCCAATAGGAAGGTTTCCATTTTCAGGTACTTGTTCTGAGAATCTATTTGCCCAAATGCACCAAAGACTCATTTTGTGAACGTGACCTAGTCTGGCAAGTCCTTTGTGCCTTTTATCCAATAAGCAATAAAAGAGAAAAGGTGCTTTTCCACATCAGCATGTGCTCAGCTTACAGGAGTGCTACTATTTCTCGGGCCTTCAATAAATATTCATCAAGGATACTGATATTGACACTGAGCAGAAAATAGACAAAAGTTAATTGGATTTCATGAAATGTAGAGGAACTACAGCTGTTTCTCATCCCTACTTCCCCAAAGGGAAACATGGTTTGAATATCAATGATAAAAGATTTTGTTGGCTGACGTATTCGTAATTAAAATCAAACCAAACTGAACCAAACCCAAAACATCAACCAGCATTTGTGCCTTTAATCATATAATTGGAGGGTTTTAGTAAATTGAAAGTATTCTGGGTTAGGCCTTATAGGTATTAACTCAGTAAGAGAGCGATGGCCAGAAGGAAATGAAAATTATAGTTTTGAGAAAGTCACTGAAAAGCATAAGCCATTTGTAAAGACATTCTGAGCTTTGGATGAATCTCTGTTTGGAAGACACGTTTAGGGTTGATACCTCTGAATATTCTGAGAAGTCTAAATAGGTGAATGAACTACAGTCTAAAAGACCTTCATGTTTTAGACTACACAAAAGATTTATTTGAAGAATACTCTTTAATTTAGACCAAGTATAACAGTTTCAAAACTCTGTAAATATTTAGTTGAGAATCAAATGATAAAACACTAAAACAATCAACCACCAGAACATAAGCTTGGTATTGTTCTCCTTCTATAATCTTTAGGACTCACTTCCAACTTTGCATGAAGCATCTTCAAGGGACTGCACTACTTTAGGCATCTTGAACCCATCATGTCCAAAACCAAACTCTAATTTGCTTCTACCCTTTCTTTCCTCCTGCCAACCTCCCAGAACACCCATTCTTCTTAGTTAATTCCAGTGATCCCTGAAATGAGTATGCACAAGAAAAATCCACAGGAGAGGGGGTTAAATATTAAAACTTTCATACTGGATTCATGCTTTTCAAAAGTATTTAACTATTTAGAGTATGTGATTTTTAAAAAGTTGAGACAACTAATCTAATCTAGGCCTCCTCACTGCCTTCAGACCATCAGTCTACTAAGGGCTTACATTCTTTCTCAAAATCTCTTCCACTTCTTTTCCTTCCATTTCCACCACCTCTTCAGTAGCTCAGCTTCTCCATGTCTTGCTGGGATTTCTGCAGGAGTCTTCCATCTTGCCTCACTTCTTGCAATATCTTTTTCCAACTCATTCCTTGCTCTGCCACTAGAAGTATCTTCACTAGTCAGATAATATCACTCATTAAAAAAAGAAAAGAAAAAAAGCACTATGTACACAATATTCCAAACACTGGAATGTGGTTTTTACAACTTTCTATACTCTTAGCTCAACCTAGGAAAGTAGTGGGGAAAAAAGCATGACTTTCAGGCCTAGGTTTGAGTTTTGGCCCTGCCTCTTACGAGCTTTGTGACTTTGGGGGAAATCACTTAGGCTCCCTGACCTTTTATTTCCATTTCGAATGGTGATATTAATAGCTCACAAAACTGTTACATAAATCAAATGCGGTCATCTGTGTATGAGAAGGAAAGTAACACAGAGCCAGACACACACTAATCGATCATCAATTGTTTGATCCCTTCGTGCTCTAGGTTCACTACTTCTACTGCCCTCTGCCTCGCTCCCATTACACCTGACCCCATGACCCTGGCACATCACACACCGACCCATCTGCAAGACATGTTGCTCTCAAATATGACATGCGCTCTCAGGCCCCTGTGGTTCTGATTATATTTTACACCCTCTGCCTCATATGTCCTTTACTGCCGTCTCAAGTGAAATTCTACCCATGCCTCAATGCCCAGCTCAAATGTCAACTCTTCCAGGAAGTCTTCCGTTTATTCCACTGATCAGAATTAACCACTTTTCCTTCGTGTTCTCCCTGCACACTGTTTACAGCTTTACTTTCGTATTTATTTCTTTGCATTATAATATTACTATTATATTTGTATTAAATATAAACTTATGTTTACATATGTTACCTGCATGAATTATAAGCTTCTTGAAGGCAGAAAGCATGCTTTTCTTCTTTTAATTCTCAGCGATTAACACCTTGTACTGGAAGGGATTTAATAAAGGCCTGCCAAATAAATGTATCACAACATTTCCAAAAGGAGTAAATTTTTACCAGAACAAAACACCAGTCACTTGTCTCAACTTTTGAAGTAATTTTTAGAAAACAACTTCTACCTGAAAAATACACTATTATTTAATCTTTACAATACATAAAGTTAAAAACAAGAAAGAAATGACTTAAAAATGGTAAATTTTTGACATTTCAGACTCAAAGAACAAGATATTATTTTTAAACTATTAAACTGATAATATCAATTGTCATCCACTGACAGCCTACTAGTGAGTGAATATTAATAAAGGGTAATGATTCAAAGAGGAAAATCATGATACATACATAAATGGAATATTAGACATCAATTAAAAATCATATTTTCAAATACTTAATGAACTCACACTATACTGAGTGAAATAATCAGAACACAAAACGGATCCCAATCTTGCAAGGACATATTTTATAAGAAAAAAAAGACTAAGGAAACACAGAAGACATTAATATGTGGTTATCTCCAAGTGGTGGGACTACAGGCAATTTTTATTTTTTGCCTTTTATATTATCTAAATTTTCTACAACACATACATTTGTATAGTTAGAAAAGTAGTTTTTAAAAGGATTGAACGTCAAGAAATTCTAATTAAAGCTTAACCAGATTTGCAAATACTAAAACAGTTATTAGCCCAGTAAAAGACTTCCTGCTTCTTAATATTAATTGCAACATATTTGTGTAGACATGATCAAACACCGAGAGTTAATGCTGTAGTTTAGAAAAAGATATGAAGAGAAGTTTTCCTGAATTCTAAACAGAAAGCGGAGTAAGTAAACATCTGACTGGTCATTCAGTAGGCAGCAAAGCACCAGCTCTGGATGGGGAGAGACTCGGTTAGCTCCAGCTCAGCCGCCTGTCAGCCGCGCTACTTGCTTTGTCTGAGCTGTAGTCACCCTCTCCACAGGTGAGGGAGAATCCCCATGCTTCCTCACCGTTACCTGCAGAAGCCATGTGGACACTGTTAAGGAGACCTCTACCCCAATGTCTAGGACATGGAAGGTCCTCTCCTATCTCGCGTCTCACAGATCTGGAGACTGTCCAACCCGACTGGAAGATGGACGAGGATGAGTACAGGGGTTCATTCTGACGTGAAGGGAACCTGAAAGGTTGGTTAAGCTTGCTGGGTAGTGAAGGCTGATTCTAAAAGAGACCCTGAGTGATTTCGGCTGCACCAGCTGTGGCCGTGAATGTGGCGCTCCCTGGTGGAGCCCTCTGCAAAGTGGGAAGGGGCCACTAAAAGGAAGCTGATAGAGGTGGGTGAACGGTGAAGACGGGGGACTGGGAAGGACACAAACAGATGACAGAGAGGGAGGAGGGAAAAGGTTTTGGAGGGCAGTGTCACTGAAGGGGCAGGGAAAAGCGGAAGCTAAGGGAGAAAGTGGAAATAACCAGATTGTGGAAGGGGGAGAGGGAAAGTTGTCTCTTCCTCTCCACTGTCTTCCTCCCTAAAGTTTCTCCCCCATTCGTGTTTATTCCTCTGCTTCTCCCTCTTTTCTACGCCCCCCAACTTCACTTCCAAAACCACACTTTTATTCTCAAGAGTCACTCCTACTCCCTCTCTGACAAGTGGCATTCCTTTCTCCAGGAGCCAGGAAGTGGAAACCTAGAAAAACACTGGAGCACTCTGCAATGCCCAAACTGGCTGCCCAAACCCTCGAGGTCCCCAAGCTTAGAGGATAACATCTAGAACTGACCCCGGCTGCAGGTATGAGGGGGCGCAGCATAGAGCAGCTGTTCACCTCCCCACTTTCTGTTCCTGGCCACCGGTGTCCTCATTTGCACTATCTTCAATCACAAAGGATGCACTGTCTTCAAGTACAAACGACCCACGCGAATGTCCCATGATTAGAATTTACCCTCTGCTAATTGTATGGTCACCTTCCTTTCCTGGCAAATTTATAAAATGTTATTTTAAAACGCCAGGATCGGACATGTTTCAAACAAAGAACACACAAAGACTGGGCCACGAGAATATTTAGTCAAAAATCATAATGTCCTCAGGGTAGGAATGCATTTATTTCCAAAGTACATCACCTCGACTCCCAATGTGGCAGTTTAACGTGCCAAGGAAAAGCTCAAGACAAAATGCTTGATTCTGGTTTTCTTGAAGAAAATTTTATGTATTCTTTTTTACAAATAAATATAAAGGTTGTACTGAATCGAAAGTGTAGATAAAGTGTTACATATGTGGGTGCTGAGTGGGGGCAACTTCAGAGACTGAAGGATATACTTTGATAAAACTGGAACAAGTCTATTAAAAAATCATTTGGAAATCATTACTTGAAAAATAAGAAAATGCTAATATTGTACCAGGAAATGCATTCAATCCCTAGTTAAGGTGTGTTATTTTATACCTCACTAAACAGTATGATAACCTGCTTACAACTGCCAAAGGCTGTGCCCCCTCTAGTGAAAACTCAAGTGTCCTTGCAAACAGCTCTGTTCAGCAAAGACGTATGATTTGCTCCCATGTTAAGAGAACACTTCCTTGTAAAATGTACCAAGAAATAAGAAAGGGAGCATCTTACTAAATAAAAACAAATGTACCCCAAAGCACAATACGAAACAAATATTAACTATCAGGGACCTCCCTGGAGAAACTTCTTCCCTCACTGTACCTTTAGACCCTGCGTTGTAGGGGATGCTGGCAAACTACTGGTTACGGGAACAGGGTGGGCTGGTGATTTTTACTTCTTCCACTTCTCTTGCAGCTCTCAGGAACTGAGACAGGGCCAAGGAAGAAACAAGAGCTGCAGGGCTCTGAATAACTGGTTAGTAGTGTTGACTATAAAAACGGAATTGTTGGGTTTGAGGTGAATGGAGTTGAAGGGACAGAAGGAGGTTGTCAGAGAGCTTAAAAGAGCCGCAAGATGAGAAGCGGCACTGCCTTCCATTGAAGGAAAAGGCTTTCCTGTTAGCTGAGTTGTTTCCAGGCACTGCCCCACGGTGCCTCTCTGAACGGCAGAAACCAACACTGGTTTAAGAGCTGATTTTAGTCTCTGAGGTAATGTGAAAGAACATTAGGTTCTCAGACTCAGCTCATTTTAGGGATCAGCACATATAGCCTAAGAAAGGTAATGCTGGGTAAGCAGTCCATCTCTCTCAGATGTAGCCCACTTATGAAGCCACTTCGTTTTAGCAATAGATTTTACAAAAGTACTCCAAAACAATCACTAATTAAAAAAGAAAAATCTCACAAAAGAGATCATATTATCACTGGTGTGCTGACTTCCCGTTTTCTCCTACTTCTAAAGAGTTCTTTCTTTTTCCTCAACAAAGGCAGTCAACAAGAGGCAGTTTACGTAATGGCTAAGGGCATGGACTCTGAAGCCAGATTTTCTGGGTTTGAATCACGAATATGAAGTTGGGCAAATTGCTCAACTCAATATCCTCAATATCCTACTCTGTAAAATGGAGATGATACCACCACCCAGCTCACAGCACCTTGAACAGGGCTGGCTACACAGGAAGTGCTCAAAGAAGGTCAATGATTGTCACTGGTTTAAAAAAAAAACGTTACTACTGCAAGGTAACAACATCCTTGTATCTACACTTAAAAAAAAAAGAAAGCATATGACTAATGTATTTAATAACTTGTACACCTGCCTTTCCAAGTTAAGAATGTACTTCTTGAAGGCTTACTAATTTTTTGTCTCAAATATCTTACAGTTTCCGGCATATAATAAGAGCTCATAAATGTCTGAGTACAGGAATGAATGAAAGAAAAGGAACAAAGCTTTGTGGATCAAATAAGGCTGTAATATTTGCCGTATAAATAAATTCAGATTTAGTGAGCTTTTAGTAAGTGCCTACTTTATGCTAGACCCTGAGTGAAGTCTTTATGTTGTTTTAATTAACACATTTCTATGGAAAAAGACACATCTATGTAACTGCATAATAACAGAGTGGCTACTGGGCTGTGCTGAGACTCATTTAGACTAGGCCCTTTCAGTTTACAACCCAGAAAGGGCTGGTTAACTAAAACTTGCTGAACTAATTTTCAAGCCATACAAATCACTAACTCATTTATATGCCGCCAAAATGTAGCAGCAGAGGGACCACATGACCAAGACACAGGGAAGGCTATAGCAGGCCTGGCATTCTCTCCTCTAGATCTAGGGCAGGGCGATGGTACTCCTTTGGGGTACAAAAAGCACCTTGGGGATATTTTTAGCACCCATAAGGCCCAAGTCAGAAAGCCCTGCTTTAAAGGATCTCTTTAACCACAGAATAAGGAACTACATTATTAGATTCAGGACTTGGCAGCAACTCCATTTCCAAATGTTAGTTCTTCATGAAATCGTTATGTATCTCAGGGAAATTTCACATCGATCTCAGCTCTTTCATGTTTTACTTTACTGGGAAGAAAATTCTAAGCCAGCATAAATGAATAAGTGGATTTCAGTCTTCTGAAAGGGCTTTTTGGGTGTGGTTGAGATAGCTAACTTTGCAAACTTAGCAACACAGGATACATTATGAGTAAGTCCTTTCCTTTTTTTTTTTTTCCCTAAATAATGATGCTAACTTACCAGATCCTTCTGAAAGAGGTCCTTTTATTAATTTCAATGAAGTCAAGTACAGAACAAGTTGTAATATGAAGCACCATTTATGCAACTATGTTGAAATTCTCTGCCAGAGTTACATCTCCTCATGTAAGAATTTTACGGTAAAACAATTTCAAATATCAATCATTAGCTTAGGCTCATTTTGGTTTTAGGCTGTCTTTCTATACAAATCATTGAAATCCTAAGGCATAGTGACAGTGCCCTTCAATAGAAAAAAAAAAAAATCCTGTTCCCCACAGTTTATAATAAAAGAGCTGAAACCAAGCCTCAATTGAAATTATATTGTTAGGCAACTCCAGAAACTAAACACAAAAACATGTTAAAGTAAAGATTGCAACATCAAGGGAAAACCATCCTCATATATATAGTTTTAGATTCCCAGCCATTCCTAACCCCAGCCCAGATGAGATCAACTCAACCTTCAGAGGCTTTCCTGCAGTGAGCCAACAAGCCACTCACTCCTTTCTCAACCACACGGGTTACCCAGGGAAAGGCATGCAATGCATTTAAAGGGCCAATAGAAATCCTGTGGGTGGGTTTGGTCTGCCTTTCAAAACCAATGAACTTCCCATTATATAACCTTTAATAACAAGAGAGAAGTTTACAGTCATACACCCAACTAAACTCCAAGGCTGCATGCCTCACCGTACTTTTTTTTTTTTTTAGAAGAAGCAGTAAGAAAAAGTAAAAGAAAAAGCTTTCTGAATGGCACAATCCATCTTGTCAAGTAATGTCGGAAAATTAATGAATCCAACTTGGTACAACTTAAGCTTGTTTTTTTGCAATGATTTTCATGGCAGTCTGATGTTTTCGATCAGAAAAGCCCAAGCATCTATTAAGCATTTTATTAATTCTTTATAAAATAAAGTAAGTCCTTAACCACAGGAGAATTCTGAGAATCTGGCTTTTCCAGAAAGCCCAAGAAAAATACTTTAGTTTCACCATTCTCAAATTCATTTGACTTTGAAACAAAATAAACATATTACTCTATTTAATATCTTGCACAAGCGAATTCACAAGAATGAAATGTGTTCAGAGTTCCTAGAAAAAAATGTAGCAATACAGGCTGCCAACTTGTTCAATGTCAAGCTCTAGGCAGTATAGCCACACTAGCAGTAAATGACTCAGAGTGAGTCACGCTTAAGCTATTTTTGCTTTTAAAGTACTGCCAGGCACTGTGTTAATATTCAACCCAGAGTAAATTTAGCCCAACAAGAAAACAAGTGTTTCCATGGTTGCTTCTTCACAGTGTTTATGGTATATATGCAGCCATTAGGCACAGGAATCTAGCCAGATAAATTAAGTAGGAATGCTCATCTTTCATTTATAGCCAGGCTTTGGAACACTGGAAACACTAAATGCAACTTAGGCTGTTCTTTCATCTCCTTCTATCTGCCCCTCCAGAACCCTAATAGCCAACTACACAGAAAGGATACTATTCATGATTCATTTAAAAGTTTGTACCATTAAAGTACCTTTAGTGGATTGTTGTTCATGGATTTTATTTGGCTCCTTGTTGTTTATAAATAAACAACAAGGACCTACTGTATAGCACAGGGAACTATATTCAATATCTTGTAATATTTTATTTGACTCACAACCACTTACATGTCTCTGATGGTGCAGCCACAGGGGACTAAAGTGCTTAAAAATTATCTAGCAAAACCAAGAGGAAATGTGGACTATAGATACCAAATGGAATCATTATATAGTATGATGCACAGTGAATGGTCAGAGTCTGGTAATATGAACACTCACAGGGTGTTTAAAGAATACTGGTTGTTCTAATTCGAAAAGATACATGCACCCCAATGTTCATAGCAGCGCTATTAACAATAGTCAAGATATGGAAGCAACCTACGTGTCCATCGACAGATGAATGGATAAAGAAGATGTGGTATATATACACAACGTAATATTCCTCAGCCATAAAAAAGAATGAAATAATGCCATTTGAAGCAACATGAATGGATCTGGAGATTATCATAGTAAGTGAAGGAAGTCAGAGAGAGAGAGACTAATGTCATATGTATCACTTATGTGTGTAATCTTAAAAAATGATACAAATGAACTTATTTACAAACAGAAACAGACTCACAGATATAGAAAACAAACTTATGGTTACCAAAGGGGAAAGTGGGGGGAGGGATAAATTAGGAGTTTAGGATTAACAGATACGCACCACTGTATATGATATAAATAAACAACAAGGACCTGCTGTATAGCACAGGGAACCATATTCAATATCTTGTAATAACCTATAATGGAAAGAATCTGAAATTCTCATTCTGAGAAATGAATGGCTAATATCTGACTGATCTAAAAAAAAAATCTCAGTTTTTCAGAATATGCTATTTCTATTGCAAATGCACATGGAGTTCTTGCACTTGAGTAACACAGTGACTACGAAATAGATGCCAGGACCTTCCCCTAATTAAATCCGCCTGTCTATTTATAGCTGTTAGAATCCTCAGCTTTATCTACAGAATCTACGCTGCAGTCGTATACCATGGTTAGCTATTCTGCTCAGCAAAGAAATATTACAGCTAGCTATCCCAGCCCAGCTTTCCAAAGTAGGATGCATGCACCCCAGTATGCAAACTCTTAGAACTTTTATTCAAAATTAACTTTTGTCTAAAAAATGAGGGGGAAAAAAACTTTGTTTCACTAATCATGTATATACCGACATTATGCAGACTGTGTATTAAAAATGAATGAACAAAATATCAGGAGGTGCATGCTCCTCCGGATGGGGGAGAACAGTCAGAAATATGTGGAGACCACTGCTTTCATGAACACAGCCGCCTGAAGGACCCAGCCTTCTCCTCTTCATGTTATATCCCAGAGATGTTTGTTATATTTAACTGGTCACCGGCACAAAGAAAGTAGAGTGGAAAGGCCTAGGTCAGAAAGCAACTGGAGAAGATAGAGAAATGGTAATCCGAGCAAGGCAAGTCTGGAAAACAGCCACACAAAGCACCCAGTAATGACAGCACTGGGCACAACGACAGTTCCTTTGAGTCAAAAAGCTGACCAGTTAGGTCTGGCTTGCGTGAATGGCATCTTAATTCCCACAGAAGGCATCTAGCGCAAGGCATGACATACAGTAGATACTTAGTAAGTCTCTGTGGAATAAACAGATAAATTACAAACCTGTATCCCTACAAAACACCTCATTTGAAACCCATGTATTCTAAAGCTCTGTATTTGTTACCTCTCTGTTTACTGTATAGGTAACTTTCACAATCTAAAAGCCTAAGGGCCGAAAAACAATTTATCAGAATTTCTTGCTTCCTCACAACCTTGATCGCTGATTTCACTAACTCTACCAATACCAGGGATCCTACTTATCCGTACTTGGAAGTTCCATATTAAGAGGAATATAAACAGTAACTAAATCTTCACAGAAGGAGCATACTAACATTTAAGCAGAGGCAAAGATGGGGAGGGATGAAGAGTTGAAGCATGAGATTTTCAGGGCAGTGAAACTATTCTTTATATTATAATGGTGGATATAAGACATTATGCATTAGTCAAAAACCCACTGACCATTTGATCCAGTAGTTCTACTTCTAGGTGTAAAGACTTGAAAGCAGGACTTATAAGTAGATATTTGTATACCAACGTTCATTAGTAGCATTACAGCCCTGCGGTGGAAACGACCCCAGTGTTTATTGATGGATGAACGGATAAACAAAATGTGGTATATACAGGCCATGGAATCTTATTCAGCCTTTAAAAGGAATGAAATTCTGTTACATGCTACAACATGGACGTTGAAGACACTGTGCTAAGTGAAATAAGCCAGGCACAAAAAAGACAAGTATTACATAATTCTACTTATAGGAGGTACCTAAAACAGTCAAATGTACAGAGACAGAAAGCAGAACAGTGGTTACCAGTGGTTGGGGGTGGGGATGGGAACATTTAATGGCTACAGTTTCATTATGGGATAGTGACAAGGTGCCAGAGATGGATAGTTGTGATGGTTGCACAACAAGGTGAATGCACTTAACGCCATTCAACTGCACGCTGAAAAGATGTTGGAACGACAGATTTCATGTTATACATATTCTACCATCGAATCCCCCCACAGAACAATATAATACAAAGAGTGAATTCTAATGTAAATGGTGGACTTTAGCTGACAGTAATGTATGAATATCGGTTCATCAACTGTAACTGACAGACCACACAAATACGCAAGACGTTAAAAATTGTAGCTGCGGGGGCGAGGCAAAAATCTCTGTACTATGTGCTCCGTTTCTCTGTAACCCTAAATCTGCTCTTTAAAAAAAAAATGTCGATTAATTAAAAAGAAAAATCTAAACAAATGAGGTTGCTCTGTGGCAAACTCCTTTCTTTCATGTTGTGCCCTGCACTGACTCCCCAGTGATCTGTTTCCTTATCCAGGACCCTTAGTCCCTTTGTCTGGACCCTGGGCCCCCGCCACTCAGCCTCTTTGCCTGGTTCCAGCCTCCTTTTCTGCCAATTCTGATCTCATCCCTTTAATGTTCACGTATTTCCTGGTGTCCTAGAGGCCCAGATTCCGGGTTCTCTTGTTCCCATGGGCCCTGGATGCTAATACGGTTTCCCAGTTTGTCTACCTTGCTCTGACCTATGACTTGTCTTGACCTCACTGTCTGTGTATATTCTGGCTGGAAGTGACCGGGTTACTACTGACCCTTGGTACTCTAAACCTTGATATAGTTCCCTAATTCTGTCTACCAACCTTGTGTTTATCTGGCTATCAAGCCCAGCCCAGCCTAATGGTAATTAAATATGAAGAGTGCTTGGGGGTATGATATTGGTACGAAATGAAAATATTCAAAAACATTTCTTAAAACTAGAAATAAAAATGTTCTTTATTCAGCGTAAAATGCTTCTCTATTAAACTCTTAGGGGCAGATTTTTATTCTACCTTCTAATTTTCTGCTTTAATTCTATGATCACAGGGTATCCTAAATGTAAAGCAAGAATTGCAAACTTAAAGGGCTACCAAGGAAACACAGTTAAAGTGTACCAGAGATAAGACAAGGGAACGGTCAGAATTGTGACTGAGAAGCACAGAGACAGAGAATACAGACAGAGACAGAGACAGAGAAAAGAAAGGGGCAGCATGAATGCCTTGTGTAGACTCTACTGTTTAAGACACCGAGTTTGAGCGAAACCAGCCCATAAAATGTTTATTTATCAAAATACCAGAGAGAAGCTTAGGCCTAGGAAGGATATGGGCATTCAAATCACATTTCAGAATGGTGAACCCTTTGGCCAAGTGAGGATGCAATTAATAACAGGACTAGTTTCATTACACTGTTGGGATGGAGATAACCCTATGAAGGCTGAAAAGACATTCTTCTAAGGCCTGATGCATTTTGCTGCCAGTGTTCTCAAAAAAGAAAATTGTATGGATGAGAATAAAGGCTTAAAAAGAAAAAAAGAGCACAAATGTCTCAGATTTCTTTTTCATAAAGGGGTTTACTCTTTTAAAGCCAAATACTTAAGTTCTCTTCTTTCCTATCCTCATTTTATAAAAGGGAACTGAACTATGACCAGTTGTTATCATTTACTGCCAAAAGCAATTTTTGGATCAGAAAATATTATTACACTTTGATCCCAGAAGTTTTAAAAACAGATTAGAGAATGTTCTTCACTTTGAGTCCATGACATGAGACGAATGGAACAAAGTCTCTGCTTGCCTACCCTGAGCATTTGAAATGAGCAGATGAATTAGAAAAAGGCACACATTCCTCCGGGCACATGGGGCACATGCCTTGGAGATTAGAACACAGACCAGTATTGAGCCACCCCTTGCGACCTCAGCCAGGCGCTTTTGTGTAGTGTGTAATAAACTCTACAGCTGTATACAACAAACCTCTCCCATCCCACCGTTAGAAATGTTATTTTAATAAAGGAGTTAGTTTGATTCCGTGAGTCAGTACTTTCTAGCCCGCTGTGTCTCTGTATCTGATCAACAATCCCCAATTTCCAAACTATCTAAGCTGTCAAAATAATTCATTCCCTGGCAATGACTTTCAATGGTTTGATACTGAACCACTTACCTGAATCCTTCCCTGCCTCAAACTTCAGCCTGGCTAACAACTTCACTGCCCGCTCTACTCTTCTCACCTTGCTGCCTGGAGGGGTGCACATGATAACCTTGTTAAGAACTAGGCCTCCCTGCCCAGCTACCCGGCTCTCATGGCCTCGGCTCTGCAGGGGCAGCCCATTAGCTCAGCCAAGTCCCTGAGCTTCTCCTTTACCCAAGAAAGGCATCTTTTATGAGATTCTTCCCACCTACCTCACCTAGCTCTGCAGAGTAGACCCAGAAAGGCTCTCTCTAGGGCTACCAGGAAATGTCATAAAATCTTATTGGTATCTTTAAGCGAATTTGTGTTAGCATCTCTGACAAGGTAAAAGCCAGTACTAGTAAATAGGCTGGGTTTGAGTACTGAGAATGAGTTGTATATATAGTAACAGACACCCGTCATGTTAATTAGAATATTTAACACAAAGGCAGGAAATAGTATAAAATAACTTACATAAATAGGTAGATTCTGCCCACTTAGGATAACATTCATAGAGCACTATGACATGTAACTAACTGAGGGGGAAAACAATGCAAAGATGCATGAAAGCATGAGTGTATTTTTCATGCCAAAACTTGGGATACGTGGTCTGACAAGTATATGTCAGTGGAATAGAACATCAGAAAGTAGAACTCTCCTAAAAGTTAAGGAACACAGTCAATGAAAATATAAGATTATTCAAAATCGCAAAGAGTTGCTAACGTATGGGAGATAGACAGAAATGTTCTAAAGGATAACCAACGATATGAAGCAGAATAAGAGCAGTTTCCCTGGGTTATGTACATGGCAAAGACCAAAAGGTTTAATAACACCTGAGTCGGCCAGTATGTTGGAAATGGGCTCTCCTATACATTTTTGATGGGAATTTAAATTAATATAATCTTTATGAAGGGCAATTTGTCCTCCAAAGTAAAATTTTTTAAATTTATATATTGACTCAGTAACTTCCCAGGATTTACATCTTACAGATACAGACCTACTTGTGTGGAATTTTGTATACATAAGGATATCCACTGCAGTAATGTCGGTAACAAAGAACAATTATCCCCACCATCAGGGGACTGGTTAAAAATTACGAGCTGCTATGTAGCCAATAAAAAGAATGAGGAAGCCCTAATGTACTGATATGGAAGAATATCCAAAATCTATTAAATGAAAAAAAAAAAAGCAAACTAGAACAGCGTGTCTAATATGCTACCATCAATATACACTCACACAGATACACATACTTCTAACAGGGATACAAAAGAAAGCGGCAATAGTAACTGCCTCTCAGGAAGGCAAAGACCCTTCTTTTCACCACAGTCTTTTGTACTTTGTCTATTTTACACTATGTGCATATATTACCTAATCAAAAGATAAAAACAGTCAAAAAGGCCAGGAATATATATGTATATAGTGCATAGAAAAAAAGAGACAATCTCGGGCAGCAGTGGTCATCAAAGCTTTCCCACAGAAGGCACTGTAGTGAAATCAGCCTGACGGGGAGTGGCTACGTGAGGCTGCAGAGGTTTCCAGGAGGACAGACTGGAGAGGCAGAAAGGAACGAGAGGAAACCATTTTTTCTCTGCAAAGAGAAGGTGGATCAGAAAGAGAGACTAACAGTATACAGACACTGAATGCTACCCCCTTTCCCACACTCCTTCTATAGTACTTCTCTCTGAATAGGTCATGTGTGTGATTATATAATATAATCCATTCAGTTACTGAATGTCTACTATGAGCCAGGAACTATGCTAGATGCTGAGGACATGAAAATTGATGAGACTCAGTCCATGATCTCAGTAAGCTCTCTATCTGATGAAACTGCAAGTCATAGAGTAGAAGAATTCCATAGAGAAAAACCTGATTAGCATGTATCTAAGAGCAATTATCTATCCATTCTACATCATGTGGTGATAATAATGCTGGTGATGAAAACAACAGCTAACACATATAACATTTACGGTGTGCAAAACACTGTTCTAAGTGACTTTCATATATTAATTCATTTAATCTTCACAACAACCCTATGAAGTGGATATACTCTTAGTATACCATTTTAAAAGACAGAGAAACTGAGGCACAAAGAGTTTTTTTTGTTTTTAACTTATCCATAGTTACACAGTTAGTGAGGGGCTAAACCCAGACTTGAACTCAAAAAGTGTGACTCTAGAACTAAGCTATGAACTACTATTAGCGAACCTGAAAGAATAAGTGCCAATCTCAGAACAATAATATGATCTCACAAATATCTGCATAGGACTTTGCAGTTTACAAAATACTTTCATGTGTTATCTCATTTTCAATATATAGTAGCCCTGTGATACATTCTCTTTGAAATGAAAACACATTCCAGCTATTAAAATAAATGAAGTAATAAAAGCTACTATAAATTCTCAAAATTCTCATCACTGAAAATAACTGTGGTAGTAGGAAAGTTTCAAAAAATTCTATACGAATTCATCACATCGTAAGGTTCAAGTTAGTATTAGTCAAGCGTCACTGCTTTCATAGGACAAGGCAATGAGAGACTAGACAATGGGATTTATGTATTTTAAATGCCATTTAAACAGTGAAATACTGGCTCTGATTTACTAAAATAATGATTCTTAGACTCTATTGTTAATTATACAGTTATGTTGACCACTTTGGCAATTGGTATATATTTAGATATTGTACTATTCAATTAGCATTAAATGAAATGCATTTTTTAACATGGCGGGATTCTGACTTAGAGGCCTTCAGTCATAACCCCAATAAAATGCATTTCCTCCTCAAAATAGTTTAAATTGTTTAAATAGAACAAACTAGAACAGAAAGTTTGAAAAGCAAATTTACTTTTCAAATTTAGGAAAGGAAATTCCCAATTAATTTCTAACAACTTAGCTCTTAAATAGATCCAGACATGCTTGTAGGAAGTACCAGTCCCCTTTACTCAATGGGGGTTTCCTTACTTTTGTTAATTTTGGATTTCCTTGTCAGCAGGGACACACGATATTTATTTCTACTTTTCCAATCAATATATAAGTAAAGTGAGCACTACTCAGTGAAAATGAAGTGTGCATAGCCCTTATAAAGTAAAATAGACATTCTCTACTCAGTTTTCCAACCAAGGTACACAAATATCGGATGAAAGAAAATTAAGCCTTGGCACAACTGGAGGGAAAAAAAAATTGCCAGCCATCTTCCCAGCACAATGTTTTCTACAGGGTCTTTCTACAGTATTATCACATGCTCTTTAATATTCGCCACTTTAAAAGGCTCTCTTTAATTAAATAATTACTTTCTTGGGAAAACACAACTCAATCCTAAATTGAATAGGATTCTCACCTCTCCACTTAAATTCTACCTCTTCTTCAAAGTCTTGTTCAAAACTCATTTTCTCTATGAAGCCATCACCCTCTGGTTTCAAAGCTCTCTCCCTTCTCAGGTGTTAATTATATGAATCACATATCCTGGCATTTGATCGTTTGCCTCCTATTCTTTTTCTAACTCGGCGGCACTCAGTTTATACATCTCTCATGGCACTTATTACTTTGCTCTGAATCACAGTGATTTTAAGTATCTGTTTCTCTGCTCCACTAAAAGGACAAAGTCACAGCCAGCTGTGTGCACTATCTTTGATTAAAGCCCAGTCCTCAACACGTCAATAATAAATGCTTGTTGGATTGAATGGATATAAATTTTGCCCATTTTGTAAGAATACAAACTTCTTGAAACAAAAGAATACGCCACATTTCTTTTTTCTCTATTCCTAGATACCTGGCCTAATGCCAGGCACTAAATAGCCATTTTTGAATATAAATTTGTTGAATGTATAATCAACATATACCACGTAAGTAAACCAGTTGTAATTAAATTTTACTTATGCTAAATTATCTCTTCAGTTGCTTTGGTATCTGAATAAACACGTCCCTGATCAAAGGGATGACTCAAAAAAGTGAGATTACTTCAATTACCCCTTATTTTGAGGGTTGCATATTGAGAAGAGAGGTTAGTAACACACACACACACACACACACACACACACACACACACAAACTGAAAACCTGGCCACAGTACTTTCTATCTCCTCCCATTAAGAAGCAGTGTCCACTCTCCCATCCCTTGAATCTGGGCTGCCTGGTGATTGCTTTGACTAATAGCCTAGCAAAAGTTACACTGTGCAATTTCCAAGTGGAGACCTCAAGAGATCCTCTGCTTCTGCTCTTATCTCCCTTCTACCACTCTGTGGACAAACCTGAACTAATCTGCCGGAGGATGAGACTGCATGAAGCAGGGACAAGCTGTGCTGACTGAGGGTGCCCTAGACCAAGAAGCCCCAAGTCAACCAGGCAGCTGGCCGCAGCTGTGTGAGTGAGCCCAGCCAGACCAGCAGCAGAGTCACCTAGATAAGCCCAGTCCAACTGGCCAATCCACAGCATCAGGATCCAAATGAACGGTTTGTCAAGTCACTAAGTTCTGGGGTGGCTCATTCCACAACTAAAGCTGACTGAGAGCTGGAAACCCAACACCACTTTTTAAAACTGAACGCTTACGTGGTGTCACAATGCCGATTGTTATTTCACAGCAGTTTTGAACTTTAGAGCCAATGCAAATCATTTTTATATGTTTAATTATAATTGAATAAAATATTCCAATTATGATTAAAGCACAATTTCTAACTAAAAAGTAATTGTGAGCTTTCTGATTGATTTTAAAAAATCTATTATCTAATAAATGAATACAACTCATCTCCATCCCCTCATGTACCATGAGAATTTTTTTTTTAAACTGCACAATGTGTTTCTTGCTTCAAAATTGGATAAAAATCTTTATTTTTAAACACCCCTATCTGGGAGGGGCAAAAGAAGCAGTGAAGCAAACTCTTAATCAATACTACCAACAAGAAGGAAAAACACTGAAAATCAAAAGCAATGGCTAATTCTGCCCCCCAATCTTATTAGATTATGGAATTTAGTTTATGAATTTTGAAATACGAAAAATATGAATAATTTTCGGTCTAGGACTGAGAAGTTTGTGCATCCTTGTTAACAGAAAATTCAACTAAAGTAAGAAAATGATACCAAGAAGAGACACTCTTTCTCCCTTTAACGTTTTTGGCCCATGTGCCCCTTGGTCCTCCTCTCAGCCACCCGAGCATCCCTTGCTGGCTCCTCCTTTTCTTCCACTCCTTGACTCTCTTGGACTCCTCCCCCTGCATGGGTCACCTACTCCCACAGCTCCAGCTGTTGCTCAGGAACGTGTGAAGAGCCTCTCTCCTCCTCTCCTTAGCCCCGGTCTAACACCAGCGCTTTCCTCATTTCCAACCATTTGTTGAAGATCTATGCCAAAACCTAGGCCCTTAAACTCAATATACTTGACAATTGAGTCTTCCTCCCCACCTGAAGACCAGCTCTTCCATGAGACATCTTGCTGCTTTTCATGGTATTATCTTTTCCCCAGTTACCCAAACCAGAAACCTCAGAGCCATCTTCAACTCCTTATTCTCTTACGTCTATTATTGTTTTAAACGAGTGGACAAGTCCTAAAGATTTTACTTCCACTACACCTCCTGCGTTCGACGTCTTTTCCAATTGCCCCACTGTAATTCAGAATGTCATCAGGGGGCTTCCCTGGTGGCTCAGTGGTTAAGAATCTGCCTGCCGATGCAGGGGACATGGGTTCGGGCCCTGGTCCGGGAAGATCCCACATGCCGCGGAGCAACTAAGCCCGTGTGCCACAACTACTGAGCCTGCGCTCTAGAGCCCATACCACTGAAGCCTGCACTCCGTAACAAGAGAAGCCACCACAATGAGAAGGCCGCGCTCCGCAACAAAGAGTAGCCCCCGCTCACCGCAACTAGAGAAAGCCCGTGCACAGCAATGGAAGACCCAACGCAGCCAAAAAAAAAAAGAAAGAAAAAAAAATGTCATCAGTACTGAACTGGACCACTGTAACAAGACCTCTTCCCACCCCAATTTACCTTATATACCACAGCCAGACTTATCTTCTTACAGTTTGAATACAATCAGATGGCTCACCTAATGAAAAACTGAATGCGCCTAACCCTAACCCTAACCCATGGCTTACTAATTAAACTATCCTATTTAAGGCAACAAGTAACTCCATAAATCAGCCCCAACTTACCCTTGTAATCTTATGTCCCAGGTACTTATGCTCTAACTGGATTACTTGCTGGTAATCATGTCCTGTGCCTTTTTCCACTTCTGTTCATGGCTTACAGTATTTTCCTACCCAGTAATGGTAATCACAATACATATGCAATATTTATACTGCTTTAAAATTTAATATTATATTATAAAGCATTTTCTTAACGTTTCATTTTTTAGATGCGTGATTTCCCCAAATCTCTTGATGGTTTCCAAGTTTTCCTACTGAATATCACTGAGAAATATCTTTGTATAAAATAATTTGCTTTGGGGGGTTATTTTATTAGAATTAATTCCCCAAAGTACAATTACCAGAGAAACATTTTAAAGAGTCTCACTATATATTCTGTACCTTTAATATTCAGTTGATTATAGTTATCTTAAATTATTATTGTATTATCAAAGCTTAAGCTTGATCCTCAGATACAGTTGGTATATCTCATAACTACATTGTTGGTATTTATAACCTATAATTTTAACACGCTTCTCCCAACCTTCTGCCCCTTCGGGGCCTCCACCTCTCCTCCAACTTCAAACTCTAGTCTCCAGCTCGTGCAATTACCAGAATTCAGCTGTAGGCCAACGGCCATCATAGCAAAACCAGAATAGCTTATTGCTTCTCAAAGCCTGGAATTCTGAAAACATAATAATATACTTTCTATTTTTAGAGGTGGGGTCCTGGGGGAACTTGCTATTCAAGTCAAATGAGTCAGTCAAGATGAGAAAGTTAATATATTTCAGTCAGTTTGTCTGTGCTGGCATGCACCATCGCCTAAAGCAGTGAACACAGAATATTTTATTTTAAAGGACAGTATGCATACACGTTCAAATATCAGAGTATAAATAGGATATTTCAGTATTGGTTTCCATTTTGCACACTATTTAAACAAAACAATCAGCCTATTTCAAAGCCGCTATAAACTTTACTTCAAATTCCTCTCTTGCCAAATAATCTCACATGCTAACCTTCCTAATCTTTGCTATTAGATATCCCTCTCCAGATTAAAGCTTCTTAAAGGTCTCACATGATACCTGTGCACTTACTCTGCCGTGGGGAAGACTCCAAGAAGTCAGTGATATCTGTATTAAGGCAGAAGGGTAGACTCTGTTGTAACCAAGTGAAGGGAGAGGTGGATAATAAGCAGAATATTCCATGAAGAGATCTAGTAAATGTGAAGGTCTGGAGGTGAAAGAGAACACAATACTTTCTGGGGACTGCAAGTGTTGGGATCAAAGGGCATAGAGGAAAGCGGTGAAAAAGTAGAACAAAACAAAACAAAACAAAACAACCTGGTTGCAAAAAGGGCCTTTATTCTAGGAGGGTTGGGGGAGCCTCTGAAAGACCACATGGTGGACAACCATGGCCAGATCTATACTTTACAACGATCAATCACTCTGGCAGAAACTGACAAGAGGCCAGTCTGGAGCAGGGAGCACGTAGGCTGAGAGTAAAATGGGAAATTGAACAGTAGTAGCAGTGAGAGCAGAAAGAAATGGAGAAGGGCTTGGTAGAGGGTTCTAGGAATGGGACTAGATAGCACATCTTCTTAACTGGCTGAAAATTCTTACTCATCTCTTTGTAGGAATAATTTTCTGCTTCTACTTTTGGTTAATGTAAAATAAAGCCACTGTCCTCTAAAGCAGAAGGAAAATATACCTAAATAAGCAACTACTATATTTTCTTGACTCTATACTACTATCGAATGTAAGAAGCATCATCAACTTAATGTTTTATGTGTGGGTGGAAAAGTCAATGCTATCACATGAACAGGAGAGATGGAGGTTACTAAGCCTGATGGTTGGGGGAAGGAATTAAAAATTCTTGAGTCTCACTTGTAAGTTTCCTGCTTTATGAAGTTGAAGTCAATGAATAGTATCCCCCCCTAGGGAAAGAGGAAGGAAGTACCTTCTACCAGTAAGCAGCCAATGGTCAAACTGGGCAAGGAAGGTTGCCAGAAAGTCTGGGAACACCTCCAGCCAATTGGCAGCCACACTTTGTACTTAGAGCACGGTTGTTGCCCAGATCTACCAAAGCAACCTTGATGAAAAGGGACACGCCTTACTCTGTCCTCTCATTCCCAGGACTAGTGTGCATCACAGGATCTGTCATGGAATATCTGTCCCACGGAGGGGAAAAAAGCTTCCATAAACTAAGTTTTAACCCCGCTTTGCAATCCTTCAATCATTCCCCAAATATACATGAAGCACTGGTTCCATGCCAGGTGCTGTCCTAGGCGCTGCGGACAGTGCCAATCACCGTGGACAAGTGCTGCTCTGGCTCAGGTGACATTCCAACCAAATGCAAACTGCATGATGAAGACTAAGCACCCCATACTAAAGAAAACTGATTAATTTATCTGACCTGGAAAACTTTATTATTTTATTTTAAAAAGTAGACTGATTACATTTATTTTGGAAAGCTCTACTCAGTACCCTTCATCAACCCCCTCCACCCCACTCTCATTTCCTCTCCAGGTTCTTTGAGTCAAGTCCTAGGACCCTGTGATCTCAAGTGACCAGTATCCTTTTTCTCTCACTCCCAAGACATTAATTACTTGCCTGTGGCCCTGCTGCCTAGCCCAGTGTTCTGCGTAACAGAGGTGCTAGTTCACTAAAAAATATAATTTGAAGTAAGTCAGCAGGTGATTAAAAAAAAAAAGCTAAATAGCCAGGTTCAAACACAAAGCAGATCCTCTGCAGTTAAACGTAGAGTGTACCTGTAAGAGAATCCCTAATATAGTAAAGACTCATGCAGGACACAGTCATAGTAGCTGCAGCTCCTTTTCATCTGCTCCATTACGTCCACTCACGATGAATACATTTCACCAGACGCAGCAGGGTTCATTATGTGACTAGGGCTGTTCCTGACACTTCACTCCCTGCCTCCCTAACAAGAAAAGGTTGCCAAAACCAATATTGTACTGAAAAATGATTTGTTACCTTATCAACATTTTTCTGTTCACACCCTTGTCAATGACAGAACATTCCTTAACTACTTGACAGCCTATTTTATCCTTCATTACAATCTCTTAACACTTTTACGAAATGACTAAAACACTCAGCTTGTTTCCTTGCACTTGAGGATTTATGCCAACTGCTAATGATGTATAAAATGTATAACTTTGGAAATAGAAATTATTAAAGTTATGCCTTTAAGCAAGTTAAAAAAAGATTAGGAAATTAATATTTGGGGAGTATATTACAGTTTATAAAACACTTTCACTTTTCATTTTAAAATATCTGGTTTAATCCCTATACAACTCTGTGGGCTAGGAAGCATTATTATTATTATGTGACCTACACTTTACAGAAATGTAAAATTCTATTGATTTGATCAAAAATACAAACTGTTATTTGGTTGAGCCAGAATCTGAATGTATATTTTCTGATTCCAAATTCCAGGATCTTTCTATGGGTTGGACAGTCTCTGCCCTTAACATTGTTATCAGTGGAGCTGATTAAATACATGACTTTAAAAAGTTATCAAGAAAAAAGGCTTTCATGACTAATATTAACAAATACAAGGCAAATAACTCTGAAGGACAATTCTTGAATATAACAAAAATATGAAAATATGATCGTTAAGGCTATCAAATTACACATATGAATCGACAATTTCTTTTTAGAGCTATTAAGATGTGTACCGCATTCCACCTAAACTCTGTAAAGTGAGTAGATGCTAACTAGGTGCCAAAGACCAGAATGTAAGCTCCATAAGCACAGGGACTTGTCTATTTCCTTCACTGTTACATTCCCATCACACTCAATAAACACTGGTTGAACGAATGAATGTGAAGTACAACATGGAGTACAAAACTGAGGCTCTGAGATAGAGAATTATAGTTTCCATTCAAACCCAAGACACCAAGTACACTTTAATTTATTAGATAATTACTGAGTAATTTATATGTGCCTATGTCTATGCTGTGTATTTTTGGATCTTCCCTTTTAGACAACAAGCTACATGAGATCTGGAATTAGAAGTCAGATTTGTGTCCTCTACAATGCCTAGCTAAACAACCTTTGGTAGATCATTTTCAACCTTGATTGTACATCAGCATCGCCTTGAGGACTTAAAAAAAAAATGCCTGGAGTCCCATCAGACACCAGCTAAATCTGTATCTCTGGGGGGTGGTGACTGAGCTCTAATTTTATTTTTAAGGTGCACAGCTGATACTGATATCCAGTGATGGGTAAGTGCCACTACTGCAAACTAATGGTCCTCGAACTCTGGCTTAGTGGAGAATCACCTGGAGGGCTTGTTAAACTTCAGCCCCATCCCCAGAGTTCCCAATTCAGTAGCTCTTGAGTGCACCTGAAAATCTGTGTTTTTAATAAGTTTCCAGGTGATGTTGACGCTGCTGGTGTGGGAACAGACTTTGAGAACCACTGCCACAAACTATGATGATTCTTGAATGAATTAAAGGATAAATGTTCGAGATACATGAATAGAAAAACATGAACGTTATATGAAAAATTTAAATATAAAAAATGAACTTCATGCTCAATATCATTGGTCGTTAGAAAAACATAAATTAAATTCACAATGAGATAACATTACATACTTATTAGAATGGCTAAAATTAAAACCAAAGTAACCCAAGTGCTGGTGAGGGTGCACAGCAGCTACAACTCTCATACACTGAGAGAGGAACGCAGGAGGGTATCATATTGGAAAACAGTCTGTCAGTTTCTTTTTTAAAGTTTCTAAAACTTTATTAAGTGAGAGCTGAAGTCTAATGAAGATAAGATACAGTAAGTCATCCTTAGATACTTAAAATGTGTTAAAGTAAAATATATTGAGTGAACTTTCAGATGCAATTGAAGAAATATTGTCAGTAATTTTTGTGTTAAAAAAAATCCTGGATATAGAGAGAGGTGCTGGGTGACTTTAGATTTACCAATGTCACCATAATATTTTTTCAAAAGGGGATGAAAAAAAAGTTGTGATATTAAATATTGCCAAATTTCACATCAGTCCCCAGGAAAATTCTACAAAGGACTGTGAAAAAGATGATTTAATAAATCACTTAAGAAGCTGATCATCAATATAAACAAACATACAGGCATAAGGAATAAATTCTCATGGACTAACATAATAAGATAGGATTACTGACTAGATCAAAAGAAACTTACAAATACTGGGAAAGTATCTTAATTTTCAGTAATTCATGTAAGTATTGTAGGGGAGGAAAACTTTTCTTCTTCCCTTCTAGGTTCTTTGACTGGTCTAATAACTAAGCTGACATAAGACAGATTAGCAGGAGAAAAACAAATTTAATTTTGTATGTACGGAATCTATAAAAATAAGACTCAAAGAAGTCACCCAAGCAGGCAGCTTTTATACCTTTTAGACAAGGAAACAATAGATCTGTGAGAAAATGACAAGTAAAAGGGGTTTGGGCTTGGGGTAGCAAGTTAGTGAAGGAGTAACAAGGTGTTTTTACACAACTTTCTTGGCCCTAAATTCCCTATCTCTGGTGAGAAGGATGCCTTCTACCTCTGGTATAGGGAGGGTACCCTTCAAGTGGGAGATTTATTTCCTGCTTCCATGGAGGGGCAAAGGAAGTCAGCGTGTCCATCTTCCCCTGGTTGTTTCTTAAGTAACTTTAATTTAAAATAATCAATGGAATATTACTCAGCCACAAAAAAATAACAAAATAATGCCACCTGCAGCAACATGGATGGACCCAGACATCTTCATACTAAGTAAAGCATGTCAGACAGAGAAAGACAAACATCATACAATACCACTCATATGTGGAATCTAATTTAAAAAAAAATGATACAAATGAACTTATTTACAAAACAGAAACAGTCTGTCAGTTTCTTATAAGTTAAATGCATACTCACCAAAGGAGCCAGCAGTCCCATGCCTGGATATTTATCTAAGAGAAATTAAAACTTATATTCACATAAAAGCCTGTACGTGAATGCTTATAACAGCTTTATTCATAATGGCCCCAAGCTGGAAACCACTGAAATGTCCTTCAACTGATGACTGGATAGATGAACAGATGAACTATGGTACATCTATATGATGGAATACTACTCAGCAACGCAACGCAACAACAAACTGTGGACGAAACTCAAATGCATTCTGCTCGGTGAAAAAAAGCCACTTACAAGGCTACACCCTGTATGATTCCATGTATGCAACATTCTGGAAAAGTAAAAACTATATGGAGAAAAGAAAAAAAAAAAACAAAGAACAGTGGTTGCCAGGGGCTGGGCTGGGGTGGGTGTCAACTACAGATGGGTACACATTATATACTAATCTAACGACTATAACACGTCAATCTTCCAGCCTCAGGGACTAATAACTTGACAGGACAAGACAATTCTTTTCTTAAGCATTATGTGCATCGTCCCCAGGACATTTACTCCTATTCTCGGTCGGGCTGCTTTCTGGGCACGGATGGCATCACACTCTCTCAAAATAAGCCACCAGGAGAGAAACACCCATAGATCACAGTCTGTTTAAACTTGCTGCTGACTCATTTCTCCCTTGATAAACTCAATCTTTCTTCCCTAATAACTTTAATTATAGTCATCTCTCATTCTAAAGCTTCCCAGTTTCCTCGGAGATGTATTTGTTATCCATGTGACCTCCTGACTGTGAGACACTGGGTAAATATGTCACCTCCAGGATTCAGTCTGCTAAAAACAGAACCTGCATTTTTCACACATTCCTCTCCCGCACGTGGATGTCTCAAAGATTAAAAGGGATGATGTATGTGCATGGGATTATTGCCGTTATGCTTGAAATACATTTCCTGGAATTTGTTCTAAACTTGTGGGTGCAATAAATATCCTATTCCTCTCTCCCTAGGCACGGCAACTGTTCACACCGGAAATGGCATTCTTAGGCACTATTTACTGGGACCTGGAAAAGGAGGACTTAGTTTCAAGTCTCACTCTGTAACTTACGTTGTGACCTTGACCAAACCACTTGCCTTTTGAGTCACACTTCTTTATCTATAAAATGGGCTTCAGCTACTACGCGTTTCTCTAGGGGCTACCTTGAAAGCAATATCAAGCACATACAAAGTACTATATAATGCCTGAGATGAATCCTACTCCCTGATCTCTGAATGGAAGTGACTAAGCAAGAGATTCTCTCTCAGCTAGATGAAACAGATTCCATCAGTGTCATCAGAGGACATCAATGTAGATCTATAATCTGGGAGACCCAAACAAACTCTTCACTACTCAGGAGTCCTAGGACACATCAATTTTTAAAGATGCGTGAAATGCTTGAGTTGAGAGAAGAGAAAAAACATGCAAGTGTTTTCAAGAGTTGGTGTGGTATATAAGGGAAAGAACATGAACTTTGGTGTCACCTAAACCCGGGTTTGAATTTCAGCACTTATGATCTTAGGGAAGTTACATTACCTCTCTTTGCATATTTTCTAATCTACAAAATGGGTACAGTTCTCTTGTAGAGTTGTGAGAAATAAACAATAATGTATATAAAGTATGCAAATACCATACCCCTTGTGAGAAATAATAATGTATATAAAGTATGCAAATTCCATACCCCTTCCATAGGTAGGCCCTCCAACAATGCCTGTACGTTATTCATTAATCCAACAAGCACTGATTAAATACCGTACGTAGTAGGCACTATACAAAACCTGGTTATTACTTCTAATGTTACTATTTTCCAAAAGGACCAGGGAAAATCTAGAGTGAAGGCGGAGGAGATGGGCATCTTTATTGTTTATTACAATGCACACGTAGAAAAGCCAATTTTTCACTACCAAAGAGCTCCCTGATAGCTTAATGCCCTGACTAAAACTCTACCACAACAGAATCAATCTAATTTGAATTAATATTTTTCTTCACTAATTATTTATTTGGTACCTCAAATCTGCTTTAAGATGTAAAAATTCCTAGGAAATAACTTTATGAAACAGAAGAGAGAGGATAGTTACACCTCTTCCTAATACTCTCTCTCTACCCTTGCCATCTCCTGTCTGCTGGTTCCACTGTTTACTAGCTTTGTAACCTTGGGCATATCACTTAATCTCTCTGAAGCTGCTTCATCATTAAGACGGGAATGGTAGCACGTAGCTACCACTTACATAAGTAAAGACCTACAGGAAAGAGAAACCATATGGGGTGGGAAACACAAAGAAAGCAGAAGGGAGAAGAGAGCCACAAAAGAATCAGACTGAATGACTCAAAGAGGAAGAGGGAGAGAGGCAAATACACAGAGAATGAAACATCACCATAGGGATAAATTTCACTCAAGGAGCATGAGTCCTTAGGCCAGCAATGCAATACAGCCTGAAAAAGTCAATCTCTGTTGTGAAACTTACGACTTTTTAGCATTTCTCAGCAATTAATGGTCATCCAGCAAATGAATGGTGATGGTGTCGTCAACATCAAAGAAAAAAATGAAGATGAACTGAGGGCCACAGAGATGATAAAAATGTCTATAGAAGAGCCAGCAAACTTAAATTTGTATAAATTTACTTAAATGTTCTAAGCAATCACACTAAAAGTGAGCATCCATTCCTGAGCATTATGCTGCTATGGTGTTAAAATCTATGTATTACTACATATACTATACATTTACACCAACATGTCACTATAATGGGTTATAAGCACAAAGTCATGTATGTTGTCTTTTCTGAGTAATTTAAAAAATAAAGAATTTTCAAAGACAATAAAAGTTGTTAACCTTTGCTGCTGATTTTAGATCCCAACTCTATACATGCTAATTTTCTTCCTCTTCTTTTCTTCTTTGCTGATGACACAGTATTGAAGGGAAAAGAAGTTTTATCATCAGACTACCTTAACTAGGTTCTGACCCTCTTTTTCTAGTTGAATAATTCTGTTCTGTAAATATTACCTGAGCTCTGATTAGATGAGGAACAAAAGAAACAAAGAGATGAATAAGCAACTGTTCCTGCCTTAAAGGGTCTTGGGCTTTGGTTAACTGCCAGCCAGCAACACACGTTGTTTGGATAGACAGTTATGCTGTACAACAAAGAAATTTACAGGTTGAAGGGGATCAGGATTAAGTCAGGTTGATCAACACCTGGCGTAGTTTAAATGCATCCAACGGATTTCTAGGCACAACCCTTTTCCCTGTTGGCACCACCACCTTTGTTTCTTCCTCATCTCTTTCCTTCCAGGCTTCAAAACTCACACACAACTTCCCAATCTTCAAAGATGCTAATCTTCTCTATACCTCCACTGCTCACCTGCAAGTGGGTTAGGGACTCCCATACCTGGCCCCTCACCATAAAATCTCCACCCGCTTTTCAAGAGAATCCACTGGGTTTCTACTCCACATTCCCAAATGATGTCAAATACACATTCTGGCCTTACCTTGAAGTGTGTTGAAGCAAAACCATCCCTTTCTCTGAAGAAATCATTATCTACTGTTAATTGGCCAAATTAAGGCTGATGTCCCTCGTTAAGTGCATAACAAGGCGCTGAAAAATGGTATTATGAGAAGGCAAAATCAAAGATCGCAAACTGAGTTCGCACAGTGCTCTTAAAATTTAGTAACTGAAAAATAATCAGCTAAGCTTCTGGGTTTTCCAAAAGAACCTGAAGATCTGGCAACACTGGGTCCACCCTCACTCACAGCAACAAGGGACTGGCACAGGTGGCAGGGGTCTCCTTTAAATACAGCCTAAGCTCTCAAGTATATGACAGTTCTCCTGAAGACTGTTGTGACTATCAAGGATCTGTGCTATATACATTCCATGTGCCTAGACCTCAAGGAATACAGCAGTAGGCAAAACACGGAAGTGCCTACCCAATGGAACTACACTGCGGCTTTGAATAGATGCTGAAGGAAGGGGTAAGCAACCCATAAGGAACAGTAAAGTAAAGGTATTCTATTGTTCCTAAGAACTCCCTATCTAACGGGTTCCTTGAGGTGAATCCTTTTGTGAAGTGAATGGCCACTCCCTATTTTATCAGTTTTGAGAGCTATAATGAGCATGTTTAAGTGAAGGTACATAGTTATTTTGTGAACCCATATAAATACAAGATTACAGTGTAAATTCCTGTGAACCCGTATAATTACAAGATTACAGTGTAAATTCCTATGTCTGTATAGATATATCCGGATACAAATATCATTATCACTGAAATTGATTTCTGAGTTTCACTCATGGATTCAAATATCTCTGTATCTTATATTCTGCATATCTCCTATATGACCTAAATATACTGTTAAATTTGTGGTGAACATCTTCAGATTAGCAAATTTGCATTAAAAAAGACATGCTCTTATAACAATTTTTTTTTTTTTTTTTTTTTTTTTGCGGTACGTGGGCCTCTCACTGTTGTGGCCTCTCCCATTGCAGAGCACAGGCTCCGGACGCGCAGGCTCAGCGGCCATGGCTCACAGGCCCAGCCGCTCCGCGGCACATGGGATCCTCCCGGACCGGGGCATGAACCCGTGTCCCCTGCATCGGCAGGCGGACTCTCAACTACTGCGCCACCAGGGAAGCCCGCTCTTACAACATTTAAAGGTACCATCAAAATTACATTTCATATTAATTTATTTTAATACTAAAGATTTCAGATTCACAGTAAACTCTATTTTGAACACAAAGTGAAGCTCTTAAACTGTAAGGGTTTCTAAGTATGAATTATTGTCAAATGCCCTCAATTTCTGCCTTGATGACCTACACTAAAGCTTCTGATGCCTGCTAATCATATAATGGGTAAATGAATAAAGGACGCCAAAAAGATTACGTGATGACTTGAGAAAGTGTCTGTATAGAGGTGTCTGCACATTCTAATTAAGTTCTCCTGATGTTAAAATTGCAGGAGACCATGAGTTGTAATAGCGTAAACTGTTTAGGTAAAAGAGACAAGGAAGAGAGAACATTATGTGAACACATTGGTCAGATAAATGAAAATAATTTCATGTAACAAAGTCTGGTTCTGTCTGCCCTAAACCAAGTCATATTGTTTATTTTACAACTTGGGTTAGTAAGAACATGATTACCATTTAGGGAAGTAGTTTTCTGTGAAATTATTCCCTAGCTCATTTATCATCACCACCGCCAAGTATAAAAATTATCTTCAATCACAATCTCGATTTACATGACTCCAAGAATTAGAACTAAGAAAAATGGGTGGCATTGGTAGGGAGACCAGGCTACTTACTTATTAAGTGATTCAAACCCAGGTCTTCTGGCTGCTAAACTCATATTCTTTCCACTATGCTGTACTAGCTCTTTCTCAATAATAAAGTCTAAAGTAAGCTTTCAGAGTTTGCAAAGATCTACTATCTCATTTAATCTTGGAAATAATCCTGTCAAGTTGGGGCAACATAATATCTCTAATACAGAGGACACTGGGTACCCAGGGATAAAATAATTTATGCATAGAAGATGGACTGAATGCCTGGCAATATCCATAAGATGCAAATAACTACTAAAAAACCTTACTGTGTGCAACTGAAGTATGTGACCTTTAGAGTACGCATATTCTTAAATGAGTACAATGTATCTGTTACCCTTATATTCTAGGGATGGTAAATACCAGATATCTGTACTGCTCCTCTTCTTTTCCACCGTAATCCTCCAGCACACTCTTTTCTGCTAGGCCCGAACCCAGCCTCAGAATCTTTTTGAACACACAGTTCCAGGCAGCCCCTATCAACTGACACAGATAAAATCTGCATTCCTATTCTGACTCTCTCCATTAGGGTCCACATTATATAATATTGCGGAATATATAATATTCTATAACATCTTACGGAAAAACCCAAAGGAACTTTTTGGCCAACCCAATATTTGTTTTTGACATTTTGTCTTTGCTTTTGATTGGATATTTGTTTTCATGGTTCTCACGTTATTTCACATTTGTATATATTGTCTTCTCCAGGTACCGGGACTCTACCTTATTTTGAGCTCAGAGTACCAGCTGCAATGATTCATACACAGCAGGCACACAAGGTGTTCTGAATATACCTGAGACAAATGCATGGTATTTATGAAAAAAATCTGAAGTTAAAACAACAACAACAAAACAACAACAACAACAAAAACCTTCCCTTGTTTCTGATTTTAATTTAGGCCAGGAGTTGGTAAACTTTTTCAGTGAAGAGCCAGATAGTAAATATGAGTTCTGTGGGCCAAATGGTATCTGATGTAACAACTCACCTCTGCCATTATAGTGTAGAGCACCCACAGACAACATGTAAATGAATGAGTGTGTCTACATTCCAACAAAAATTTACTTATGAACACTGAAATCTGAATTTTATATAATTTTCACATGTCACACATTCTTCTTCTCTTGACATTTTCCCCCAACAATTAAAACATATTAAAAAAAAAAAAACATTCTTAGCTAGCAGGCCATAGAAAAAGAGGGGGTAGGCTGGATTTGGCCGATGGGCCATCATTTACTGATCCCTGGCCTAAATCTGTGGTTTTCAAAGTGAGAACTTCAAGCGGTCTGCAAGATCCTTTCAGCAAGTCCAACTACCTGTATGTGAAGCCAGATTTTCTTTGTACGCTTCAACCAAAACAGTGTACAACAGACTGACTGCAGGAGCAAATACGAGGATCCAGCTGCCTTCCATTAAGCCAGAAACTGAAGAGATTTGCAAAAATGGAAAACAATGCCAATCTTCTCACTAATTTTTCTTTGTTTGGAAAATATATGAACGTTATGTCATAACGTTCTTTGTATTAACATGTAATGAGCATATGATCGATTTTTTGAAGTGGATTAATATTTTTTAAATTCCTCAGTTTTGATTTCGAATTAGATGCCAACAGCTATAACCCATGGAAACAAAAGCTGTCTGGGGGGCCCTCAGTAAACTGTCAGATGTAAGGGGATCTTGAGACCAGACAGTCTGAGAACCGGCTGCTGAGCTAGAGTGGGGTGAACGGATTCCTGCCGGCAGGGCCGCCTAGGCCGAGTGGGAGCACGTCCTTAGGTCAGGGCACCTGGCAGACGGCCTCATTTCAATCTCCTTCTCGACTTCCCCCACGTGAGAGTTTCCTGGCATTTCTTTCATTAAATCCTGATTTGGTAAAATTTAATCCCATACAATTTATGTCCTCATAGAATAAATCTGGTGAAAATGTGGGGTGATTTTCATGAAAGAACTCTTCTGCTATGTGCACACCATAAAAACGCTTTAGCCTTTGTCAAAATAGACAGCTAGATGCAAGTATCTCTCCCTGGCTTGTCTTTTCCAATCTTTAAAAAAAAAAAAAATCACTATTCTAATTCTTTGCCTTCAGAACACCTCTCAAAATAAACGATTCACTGGCCTCTTTATAAATCACAGTCCCTTTGACTTGGCTCCACAAAAACTGTAGGAGCCCGGTGCTAATCAGCATCCTCACTGGCGTTAAATCTAAAGAAAGGAAATCCAGTAGGCATGGTGCAAGTTTAATTGATAGCGTTAATAATAATGCACAAAAAAATCGCATTTTGCAATAAAGTATACGCATCTTATGGGGCATCTTAAGAGAGTCTTAATATTTTGCTTGTTCTACCATTTGAGACTTTTTAAAAGACTACTGTAGAAGAAATAAAAGGGAAAGCTGTCTTAATTCTAGTGTTATCATATGTAAGGAAACCTTACATAAGGGAGCTCTTCTTTCAATATAAGTTTACTTTGTCGTAAGTTTTAACTGTCTAGACAAATGATGTATATACTGCTGGCCTGGGGAAATCTCTCCCTCACCCCCCATTTTAGAGAGAATTAAAGAAACAGTAACTATAATTCCAATAATAATCATTTTGTTGAATTATATATCCTTAATTATAAAGTGTTTTCACGTGAGCATATGATTCTAAAGATCTTTATAGTTTTCTCTTATGGAATAGTAACTTTGTAAACAATAACAAAGTGGGAAGAAATTTCTATTTTTGGGTATTTGTCCTTTAATCTGTATTATAAAATATCTCAAAAAATCAAGAATTATGATCAGATGGATGCTAAATCTGCCATAATTTGTGATTACTGGCTCCAAGTAGAAAAATAAAATACATTTGGCTATCTTGACCAAGACCAAAACTTCAATTCCCTAGCATCTTAAGACCAGAAAGGCACTAACAAATTATTACCTGTTTGGGGGATTATTACCCATTTGGGGGAACAGTGCAAATTATATTAGGGAGATTTTGGTAGCTGTGTTGTTCAATGAAGAACAAAAAAATGGATTTAAAATGTGGGAAAAAGTGCTTACTGTTTAAATCTACAGAAAAAGCAAAAGTCTCATCATGATTGCAAAACATTCCAAATTGTGAAACTTAAGTTATTTGTAAAATAGACAAAAGTAAAGCAGCTTCCTCAGTCATTTTTTGAGATCTCAGCATCAATTTAAAGAAAATGCTTATATTTAAAAGAAAGCCTATTTCAAAATATGAATCCCTATACTAAGTACAAATATGAACACGAAGTAAATTTATATATCATGCATTTCTGTTCCATGTGTATGCACAAATGAAGGTGATATGAAACTAAAGTTTTAAAAAAAACTTTATTTGCCTCAATTCTTTAAGGAATAAAAGAGCCTCAAACCTAAAAGAAAGAACAACAGTTGATGCCAATGTAGAAACAATAAAATTACACAAAATTGTTACGTGGACTATATGGAAAAAGAGGGGGGGAAAAAGGACGTATGTACTTCACTGTATAGAAAATATATATTTCTGCCAACACTGTCTACAAGATTTTTTGGGTACAACTAATAATTTTTTCCACTCTCATTTTTAAATCAAAATTATGTTCATTAAAAACCTGAGTATAATAAAGTTTCTTAGGAAGGCAACGAATCTAAAGCTCACATGGAATTTATACTACCACCAAGATAGAGGGATCAGGAGAATTCTGGTCTCATATTTGAGAAGACACTGCTCCTGCTACTCTAAAACAGCAAAACTAGAATCAAGGTATGGTTGTTTTAAAGCTTGGCACAGCAGTTTAAAATGTGAAAAAACACCACCGTTATTTTAATAAAATAGCTTTCAGTTTTATTTTCCCAATTCCCCTCCCCAGCAGTGGGACAATAACAGTGTAACTTTCTCTACCTGCTGGGGAGTTTTCTTAGCACTTTGTGGAAACTGTTGGTTTTCAGAAATGGGCAGGCTGATGTGAACCAAAGTTAGACCAAATACAGAATTGCAACAACAATACAAAAGCAATTTAGAAAGAGGATCAAGCCAAGCAGATAAGCGAACTCTATAAAATCAGATTTCTGGGACTGTTCATCCAGTCAGTTCCCTAATTTCAAAAAGCCAAACCAAAGCAAAGCATGCTGACTTACATTGCTTCTTTAGTTCTTTCAGCTGTTGTTTAAATTGTGCAAATTTCTCATTATTTTGAAAGTCTGCATCAGAATTCTTATTCTGTAAAGCCAAAAACTTCTTCTCCACTAATAATTTTAGATCGGGTATTTTTTCTGGACGCTCTTCTTTTACCTGAGGAAGACAATAAAATTACTTTAGTTAAAAGTTAACAATGACACAGTCTTGTAACAGTACTTTTCTCTCATTTCATTCAGATAAAAGTACAATGAGGTAGAAAACAGAATTCCCCCCAACAGAGAACCAGAAACGCTGGGACTTGTTCCAGAACAGACTGCTAGTGAACAGCAGAGGGAATCATTCATCCCATTCCATAGTTTCCTTTCTTAAGCTATGCCTTCAATTGCCCTGCTAGCTTGCTGCGTCCAGACAACTGCTGGGGAAAAATTTCACACCAATGCAACTGTGTCCTCCACCTTCACCAGAACTTGACCATGATGGCTCCTTCCTTTTACTTAGGTCTGTTCAGTCCCCTCTCCTTCCTCCCGAGGGCTCATTCCATCCTTCATTCTCTTCAGCACTCCTCTTCTCTGGCCCCTGGTCCCAGCAGGTGAGTGTGGCTCCTACTTCACAAAACAGGTAAGATTTCAACCTTAAACTTCCACCACCTGCTGCCACAAGGAAAAAGTGCCCCTATTCTGTTCAAGGCTAAACTCTCAATCTTTATTCTTTTTTACCCCTCACAATATTTTATTATAAATTTTTCAAACAGGCAAAAACGTGGAAAGAATTGTGCTTTACCATTCAAAGTCAAAAGACTATCTGCAAGTCCTCTGCTTCGATTAGCTTTTGTCACGGAGGAAAGAGTTAGATAATCTTCTTTTGTTCAATTGCTATGCATTTTAATTAGCTGAATCGAAAATGAAAATTAAGCACGAAACCAAAATGCCTAAATCCATATTTAAAGTACAGAGTGTAGGAACTGACTGTCTACTCATTGTACTGATGAAACTCAACCAGTGCTGGATCCACCATCAAAGAGAGGTGTGAAAAAACATGGAGAGGCCTTAATGACAAGTTATACGTAATTAAAAATCTAAAGCAAGTCCTGTAAGCCTAAAAAACCAATAAAGCTCAGTTTGGCTAGAGAAGGTAGAAAGACAATTTAATAATGCCTTATATCTCAAGAATAAGAGCTATTATACGCGGTGACTGGCTATCCTCTGCCTCTACACTGGACAGAACAAGTTCAAGATAGCAGCATGAAGAGGTCAGAGTAGATAGATACAGAAAATAAATTATGAGTTTTTAGAAAAGAATTATGGGCTCTCTTTCTGGATTTATAAAATAAAGTCAACTCACATCCACCTGAGATGTTAAGGGGGACATCACAGGCAGGCATACAGGTGAACCTTCTCAAGGTCTTCGATCAGTATGAAATTATTATTTAAGCTGCAATGGTCAGAGAAGATCTGATCTGAGCAGATTATCAACAAATGCAGATGTTCTCTTCCAACAAAGTCTCTAACCCACTCAGCATACTTCATTTCCTTCGTTCAACTACACCACAGCTGAGGAGCTGGGCAGAAGAGTGCAGGGTTGAGGGATGGAGAGGGTAGGCATTTTGAGGTTGACAACACAGCAACCTGAAGTAGGACTAGGAAAACCTGAACACACCAAATTTACGATTCAGAGTACTTTCTCCCCCCACAGCAGAACCTCGAGAGAACTGCTCTAAAGCACATACAATTCACCGCGGCAAATATCTTCTCTGGAAACTTGATGCTGCAGTTGGCATAGCTATCCATTGCAAAGAGAACTTACTGTACTCTAGCTATCAAAATGAGAGCCTGGAAAATACTAAGCTCACTACCTGTTTAAATCAATGCAATAAATGGGGATTAAACTATATTTTTAATGGTTTCCTGCTTCGTTTGTATCTTCAAGATAAATAGATACATAATCCCAAAAGGGGAAAGAAAAAAGCCATTCTTTGAGTAGTTAGTTGATCATAAGTGTTACCTAGTCTGGAAAAGGTAAGGATGGCCCTCTTCTCCTAGGACAAATGTAAAATACCTCAAAGAAATTTGAGATGGGAGGAGAGGATCTATTAGATCCTCAGTCCATCGCTTTCCTACGGATAAAGTTCCTAGATACAAGACACAAAACCTCAGTTTTAAGTCACTGGGTGTATTAGTTTGGTAGGGCTGTCATAACAAAGTACCACAGACCAGGTGACTTAGACAACAGAAATTTATTTTCTCATAGTTCTGGAGGCTAGAAATCTGAGACCAAGGTGACAGCAGGGTTGGCTTCTTCTGAGGTTTCTTTCCTTGGCTTGCAGATGGCCAGTTTCTCCCTGTGACACAGTCTTCCCTCTGTATCCAAATATTCTCTTCTTAAAAGGACCAGTCATTGGATTAAAATGAGACACCCCCATGACCTCATTTTAACTTTCATTATCTCTTTAAAGACCCTATGTCCAAACACATCCTGAGATATTAAGGGTTAGGACTTCAACATAATGAATGTTGGGGGAACACAGTTCAGTTCATACACTGGGCTAAAGAATTTTGAAAACAGAATTTTAAAAATAGCTTATAACATCTTATGGAAAAACCCAAAGGAACTTTTTGGCCAACCCAACAGATTGTTAATCTTTACACCATTATAATTTTTAAATGATAGACACTACTGAGAAGTAAACTTATTGGACACCATACTTAGAGAAAGAATTTAATACTGCCCTGGGGAGAGAAAAGGTCATGTTTTTAAGTACTACCTACTTACCCAGTGAGTGCCCTCTCCATGCTAAGCTTTGTAGCTAAACAGGAGAGAGGACCAGAAAAGTTGGTTGGGAGTAGGGTGGTGAATAGCTTTGGGAGCCAGGCTATGCACATGAGGCCTGACCTGATAGGCAGCAGGGAAAGACACTAAAATATTCTAAGGAATAAAGTAATAATACAATGAGAAATTTCTTTCTTTCTTTTTTTTAATGACGGCTGTAGTTAAAGCATAGAGGATGCACTAAGATAGGAAGGGAGAAAGAAGTTATTGGACTATGTTAACTAATGGTAGAGGGGCGGGCAACTTGACCAAACTGTAACACTATTTTTGAAGCAGAATTGCTGAGTCATTTTGTGAGAGGAAGACAAGAAACTGATCATGACCTCAAGATTTTTAACATTTAATATGGGCAACTAATTAAATTTAAAATGAGAGCATGTGAAAAAAGAGAAGAGAAATGCAAAAGGACCTCTTAAGGAAAAAAAAAAAAGAGCAAAGAAGAAAACCAGGAGTAAGGCATGCCAAGAAGAATGGAAAAGAGAAAATTCCTTAAGAGACGCTTGTCCTTTGGAAAAAATGATGCAAGAGAGCTTAAGTAAGATAAGGGCTAAAAAAGAAACTACTGGATTTAATTACCAGGTACTTGGTACACTGCACTGGAACTATTTATCTGTTTCAACCTACTAGCTTGCAAAGCTTCTCTCGGGCAAGGATTATTTCACTGGTGCCCAGTGTACTATCTGTTGTACAGTAGGTGCTCAAATGACCTTGATGAACTAGTGAATTACAGGGACACCAAATTCTACTGTAGTGACATGAGAAGAGGGACTAACGGAGTTCCGTGTGAGCAAGTGAACAAAGTCTGGCAGCAAAGGAAGGAGAAAGAGATGGGAAGCAGATCGTGGGAAAGAGACAGCAAAAGACACTTGTTTATTTGTACAGAGGTCAACAGTAGCTTGGAGTGAAGCTGACATGATGGAGGAGAAAGAACATGGACCTCAGGATCAGGCAGGTCTGGGTCCCTAAGTTGTGGATTTGGGGACAGTCCTTCTAGGCCTTGGGTTTCTCTCACTTCATTAGGAATCAGGAACACCCGTGTCAGTGCCATGGAGACTTAATTACACCATGTTTGTGTTTAACTCGGTACACAGTAGACATTAAATTTTCTTACTCTTTCCTTCCAACTTTAGCATAGAGCTTTCAACATGTTTGTGGACTGAGAAGCAGCCAGTGGGGAAACACAAATCAGAAACACTAAGAGAAAGCAAGTAACAGATTTCATTTGAGAAAATCCTTCAAGTACTAGGGCAAAAACTAGAGAGGGGAGAAGACCAGCTGCGAAAGCACAACAATAGTCTTTACCAGAGCTCATAAATGCCCACAAGGCTGGACACGCAAGGATCTGAGGAAACCCCCAAGAAGTGTAGGACAACAGGCAGTGGTGAGGACCATGTCAAAGTAGCCGGCAACAGCCCCAGGTGAGAGGAAGCCGCTGCACAGCTCCGGGTGACTGCTGCCATGTGAGATAGCATGCTCATGTTTCTAAAGAAAAGTTACAAATCTAGATTTCTGTGACACCTATTTTTTTTTTTTTTTTTGGTCTCTAAAACAATGTATAGTCCAAACAATACATCAGCCTGAAGCCAGGAGTTTGAAACCTCTGTTTAGCGCAAACAAGATATTTTGGACATAAAAAGCAAAGTACTATTGTGATCCACAATCTTTGGAGGTTTAGTGCAATTCTCAGACTTCTACTTTAGGAATGAAATATGGTCCTTTCAAATAGGACAGAGAAGAATGGGAAGGATGGGTGTGGGGAAGAAAGGGGAAAGTAAAGGATTCCATTCTGACATGCTAATCCCAAGTATTAATGAATAACTTGGGCTCTAGACTTGAGATTAAAAATTAGGCTCTTTGCTAACTGAATGACCTTAGAAAAGTTACTAAATGCATCTAACCTTAATTTCCTCACTTGTAGATAGAAAATAATGACAGTATTTCCCTCACAGTGTTGTGGAGAGGAAGAGATGGGATGAAACAATACAGCACTGATGAGCTATCTGTCACAGAGAACAGTCAATGAGGAGTAAGTGTTATTGTTGTGTTTATAATTATATATATCTCCAGGGTGGCTGGATATCCAGGGCCGCAGCTCTGTGGACTGACATGAACACCCACGTGGAGAAATCAGGGTATGGATTTTAATGGAAACCATGGAAATGAATGGGATTACCAAGACGAAATAAACAGAAACAAAAAAAAAAAGAAGTAAAGAGAGAACTCTGGAGAATACCACATTTATGGGATAGCTAGAAGAGTCTAGAAAGAAAAAGTGTAAGAGTTAAGAAGACAACCAAAAGAAAGTGTCCCAAAAGTCTAGGACATTTCAAGATCTGTCAAATGCTGCACTGAAGTCAAGCTAAATAAGGATTGAGAAGTGTCCGTTGGACTCTATGATTGGCTCACTGAGGACTTTAGCAAGAGCCCAGATGCACACGCACAAAGTGCTGACTCCAAAATATGCAGATTTTTGTTGAATGAATTGTTTCAAAAACATGGAGCAGTGATAGGACAGAACACACAGATCACCAAATGTTCCAGAGACTCTCCAACTAACTGCTCAGTTTGAGCTCAAAATCACTGTGAATGTTTAGCTGCATTTAACTGGAACCCAACACTCCTGTGACTGCAGTATTTCTCTGACGTCAGCAAGGGAAGGCAAATCACAGAGCTGACTGTAACAATGAAGTCAGACCTCTGGTGGCTCTGTCCCTATGAACAGAGGCTCAATGTTTTAGGAAAAGAAATAATGGTAGGAACCAATGGCAAACTTGGTCCTTACCCATACTGAAACTATGTATTATTTTCAACATGCTTTAAAATAAAATTTTTAATATTTATATGATGATAATATACTTCATTTCTTTCAAACAATATTGTACACATATGCAATTACTCAAAGTGTATTATTTTATTGCCACAGGGCAAAGTCAAGGTCTCCTCCTCCAGTTATCATTATTGCCTGATAGCTATTATTTCACTGGAAGGGGAGATCACAGGAGCTAAGGATATTAAATGGGCTGAGTCATTCATACACTTTTGAATCATGTGAGAATCTAGTATAAAATTAGTCACTCTTGTAACTGAACCAAGACTCAGATGGATTTACTCTCTCCAGAACAGCCACTGTTAGATGTTTAGCTCCCAAAATAACATACACCTGATGATTTACATTTTGGAAATCACACAGCCTTTAGAAGTTTATTATAGGTACATAAAAGAGATAAGCACTATGCTTCGTGCGTTAAGTATTCCAAGTTCTAACTCATAGTCAGCCTGATCTTAGGCTATGGGACCTACTTTCATGGGAATCCAGAGAGAATTGCCTCAGCTGGTCCTAGAACATTCATTCAACAAATATTTAGAGCCCTAACTGGGTACCAGGCATTATGCTAAGCACTGAGACATTTATGGAGGTTGGCCCACACTTACGACACACCACCAACCCAACTGGTCATGCACAGGGTAAATTTATATAGGCCAACACTGTCTCCACCTTTATATAGCAAAAAAACTTGGAAAAGTTTTCAATGAAAGACATGTCCAGGCTAAGAATCATTATGCTTTCACTGACTATAACCTAATTGCAATGGAGACACATTATATTTTCTACAGAGTTTACTACACTGCCTTTGCCCTGTTTAAAAAAAAATACATATATCACACACGCTAATGATGACCAGCATGGATTATACCCTTCATCTCATGCCCGTTTCTGTTGTCAGTTGCACAATCTGCACTGAACTCTGTTGGACCCAGTTATTTGTAGTTGAGTGAGTTTCCTAGTGCCATTATATAGTATGACTTCTGACAAAAACACCAAAGAGGGAACACTTCCTCATTGAACATTATGACACACTGAATGCACTTCTCAGTTTGCCAAGGTGTTGTAATACACCATTACTGGGCAGCGGCCAACCAGACATGGAAACATCTTTCCTCTTTCAAGCCTTTCAGAAAAAAATTGAAAACGAATAAACTTAAACCTGTGAGAAAGTGCCACTGGTCTAGTTCTAATAGACCAGTCCTATTGGAATAGACAGTTGTCTAACAGATGGCAGTTGAATGAGGCAACCTGCCATCTATGTGCATCTGTTACTAAACATTTATGCTGTTGAAAATTACTCCAATAATTTCTCATGGCACCAATCCCACTATAAGATTATGACCAACAGGAGTCGCATATTTATACAGTACAGTAACAGGATTCCCATATTGGCGGGGGGCGGGGGGTGGGGGGTGGGCTGGGGGCAAAGGAACCAAACTTCTGATTTGTCTCTCTGGGCTTTGTTGCTGTTGTTGTTTGCTCTTTCTTTCTTTCTTTCCTTCTCTGGGCAGAATTCATAGAAATATGCATTATTTATTTATTTATTCATTTATTCCTCCATTTAATAAATATTTACCAAATGCCTACCACATGCAGGCATTGTGCTAGGCATTGGAGATTCAAGAGTAAACAGCCTAACCTGGTCCCTGTTGGTCTCATGGGGTTTGGGGTACAGTGGAGTAAAACAGTACTATTCAAAGAGTCAAACAAATACACTATCACCAGCTGTGAGAAGTGCTGTGAAGGAAACGTATTAGATGGTAGGAGAGCATGTAACCACAGAAATATAGAGGACATCATTTCATAGGCAATCTTTTTAGGCACTGCTCCATTTAAACACAGGTCATGCTGAGGGGAGGGTGAGATGAGGATTTTTTATTGTTGTTATTAACAAGCACTTTGCAATTGCACAAAATCTTTCATCTGAGTGGTTCAAAGCCTTATATACCCAAGTGTCATTATCCCAATTTGACAGATGTGAGGAACGGGCAGCTCACAGGTTAAGCGTCTTGCCCAAGGTCATACTGAGTCAGTGACAGATGGCTGCAACTAATTCAAACCCCCTTTCTTTCTTTTTTTCCCTGGGGACTTGCACATTTGGGACCTGTATAGAGTGGGGGGAGCGAGGGAGGGGGAGGGGCAGAGGACTGTTTGAAGAGAATGAAAGAATGAATAGGGGCAGTCAAGCTCTAAGCGGGGGCCCTGAATTAGCTAACTGATTTTATCACATTTCCTTACAAACAATAGTGCAGTCACAGGGGACTGGTTCCAGGAGACCCCACATATACCAAGATCTAAGGATGCTCAAGTCCCTTGGATAAAATGGTACAGTATGGTCGGTCCTCCCATTTTGCAGGTTTCCTTTCCGCAGATTTAACCAACTGCAGATGGAAATTTTGATCCACGGTTGATTGGATCCAGGTTGCGAAACCAGTGAATACAGAGAACCAACTGTGTATTTATTGAAAAGGATCTGTGTGTAAGTGGACTCTTGCATTTCCAACCCCTGCTGTTCAAAGGTCAACTGTACATTTCCTGAATGCTTACTATGACTGGCACCTGCTAAGCTTGACATCATCATCTCAGTTGATAATCCGAACACCCCTTGGAAGTTTGTTAGAAATTGTGTTAGAAACCCCCTTTCAACTTAACTTTGCTTTGCATGTGCCTCCAAGTACCAACTCAGAATGAACTTTTATACCTCATCTTAATTTTATGAAAACATACTTGACTTCAGGCAGATATCCTCAACCTTCAGTGGTCATTTGTTAGCTCTCACATGAAAAGATACTTATTCTGAAATTTGGAATTGCCTTTCCTGTCCACCAAGCCTCTGTCATCTACAGAATTACTCAATGCCTTATTTATCATTATGGTATCTCACTCAAGATTTGAGAATAAAAAGTACAGCAATGGGTTGATGCTAATGGGATATACTGGTCTCACCAAGTACCCCATTATCCAGAAAGATGATCTCCTAAAATGCTAAATCATCTACTGAAGATTCAGTTCCAGTGCTGCCTGGGAGACAGTGCCTCATGAGGTTAATGTCCCACAGGATGCCTGTAACCAGTGAATAATATGTGACATTGTTTCTCTGATAGTCAGAACACATGGACCTAGGAACCAAGGGATGAAAGTAGAATGAGTTGTAAATCTTCTCCCCCTCATCACACCTAATGACCAACTTGCATTTTTTCTCCCATGGCTGCAACTCGAGTTCTGCTGGTCTAATAGTCTTAGTACTCAAGAGAAGAATGATTTCACCAAGGGACTCAACAATGCCTTCACTGATTTGGAAACTTAAACAGCAACCTAGCAATTTTGAGCTTCTCATGACACTGACTAGACAGACAAAAAGTGAGGTTACAGAACTGGTTGGGGCACTGAATCTTAATTATCAAGGGTAAACAGGATTGCTGCTACAGGGTGAGGAAAAGGAGGTGTGCATCTGGAACCTGGACTGTCTCCTGGTTTTGCCATGTCTAGTGGTAAAAAATAATGAAAGTCCGTAACAACTCCATACAGGTAGAGCCATCAAGAACACAGATATCCCAGGAACGAAAGCCTAGGTGTTATAGCCAGATAAAAACCTACCTCATTCAGGAGTTGGTTGACGGTGAATGTGAAATGGGTATTGGAGAAGGGAGTTAAAATGCCAACTACGGTTCAGGACCAATAGGAAAAGCTAAGTATCCCGTCATATTTCTTCCTTGGTCTGACATGTACATATTTATGTTTTTAACTAATTTCTCCCTTTCCTTTCCTCCTAACATTTTATAAAAAGTAAGCTGGTGGCTCACTAGTTACAGAGTACCATAATGGAACAGTATGGACATAAAGGAGTAAGTGTGGCCCAAATATCCTAGACTTGGAAACAGTAACTTAAGACGTTGTATCTTTCCCCCTTTGGGGGGAAGACAGAGCATATTTTTCACTGTTATGAGAGAGGGCTGCAATATGTTAGTAGGAAGCATTTTCTTGTTGCACGGTTTGCAAGATTAATAAGTCTGGAAGGAAATCGTATACAGAGGCTGAGCAGCCATACTGGTCTAGAATCTTTTGAACCTTTCCTCTGTTTGGGCAATTTCCCACCTTATGAGTGATAACCTCACTGGGGCAGGAACCAGAAATGCACTTTCTCAGCTTCCCTGCAACAAGAACACAGACATGTCAACTTGGCCCTTGGCCTGTGGGACTTCAATTCTTGAGAATGACATGAAGGAGGTGCCTTGGACCCAGATTACCTAAGGATTTAACCTTTAAATCCCAGCTCTGCCTCATACAAGCTGTGAAATCTTGGGCAACCTCTCAGAAACTTGATCTCCCCATCTATAACTCTACCAAAGTCTTTGCATTGTCACGAATGCTAAATGGATTAATGCACTTAAAGAATTTAGAGCTTTGAAACGCAAATACAGTGGCCACTAGCCACATGTGGTTATTCAAACCTAAATTAATTAAAATTAAATAAAATTTAGTTCCTCATACTGTCACATTCCAAGGGCTCAAAAGCCACATGTAGCTAGTGGCTACCTTTTTACAGTGCAGATATAGAACATTTCCATTACCGCAGAAAGTTCTACTGACAAGTGTTGACTTATAGAATACTTCCTGGCACTCAGTAAGCACTCAAATGATAATTGCTCCTATTATTAATAACTAGCATTGCTATCATTATTATTATTTTACATTACATCCCCAGAACTTATTTATCTTACACCTGAAAGTCTGAGCACTTCTGAGCACTTTCACCCAATCCCCCTCCTTCATCCCCTCCCCTCGCCTCTGGCAACCACACTATCATTATTATCACAATAGCAAGTTTAAGATACAGCTGAATTTAAAATCTAATGGATAACCAATTAAATGTGGTCTTCTAATAAGAATTAGCGGAGTATCAGTAGCAACAACTGCTCTTAATTTATAGTTTATTATGGGCAAGGTACTGAGCTAAGCACTTCACAGGGATATTTTATTTAATCTTCCCCAAACACACAAACAAACAAACAACCTGAGTGGTAAGAACATCCCTATGTTACAGATTGGGAAACTGAGGAAAGGAGTGGTGTAACTACAAGCACTGGAAATGCTCATCAGTATGGGATCTGGGACTCGCTGGATTGGCATGTCTGCAAAACTACTAAATCCATGACAACTTCTTCTTAGACTTCACTACAGAGTTACTGAGTGCCCACTAGGGGTAATGCACTGCGCTAGATGCTGGGAATACAGTGGTAAACAGAGACCAAGGCTCTGCCCTCACAGACTTTTAGTTCTAGTTGAGAAAAACAGTCAGAAAAGATATAATTAGCTGGATGGTAATAAGTGCTATCGAGAACAGTTAAACAGGGTGGGGTAGGTGAGTTCCTGTATGATGGATGGTTAGGGAAGGCTTCACTGAAAAGATGACACTGGAACAGAGACCTGAAGAAAATTAAAAAGGGCAGGGTGGAGTGGTAGGAGATGAGGTCAGAAGTGAAGATGGAGTAAGGGGGCCAGGCCAGGGAGGCCAACGTGGGGCCTTTAGCCTCTAGGCTAAGAGAGATGGGAAGGTTTTGAGCAGAGGAGTGAGAAGACCTGGTTTTCTTTTTTATAGGATCACTCTGGCTATTATGATGAGAATAGATTTTAGGGGAGGAAGGGCAGAAGCAGGAGACCAGTTAGAAGCAGACCAGTTAGTAGGCTACTGCATTCATCTAGGCAAAAGGAGACAACGGCCCACATTAGGGTAGCAAGACGTAGCAAGTAGCAAGAGGTGGTCAGATTCTAACTATATTTTGAGGGTAGAAACAATAGGCTTTATTGATGAACTGGATATGGGCTGTGACACATTAAGGAACTTAGGACAACTTTGGGTTTGGCCTCTCTAGATGAAATGGTACAGTTGCCATTTCCTGAGATGGGGAAGTCTGGAGGAACAGCTGGTTTTGGAAGGTTAAAAGTGAAATGCCTATGGGAATGAAATGAAGTGGGAATGAAAAGAAGACAGCTGTATATCTGAGACATGGTTTTGGAGAGACGATAGGGTTATAATTACAAACGCTATGAAAAACGACTAAGTGTTTGGTGTTATGAGAGCACAAGATACATTTGGCGGACAGAGATCAGGTGATGTCAGGGAGGGCTGTTGAAAAAGAGCTAGACTAAGTTTATGAAGGGCAGGAAGGAGTTACCTATTTGAAAGTGAGAGAAGAGCACTCCCAGCAGAAAGAATAATGTGTACTAAGCCCAGAAGCAAGAGAACATGCCAAGAACTAGCATAAAAGAATGGTAAAAAATGAGGCTACCAAGTTAAGCAGGGTTACAGACCAGGTAAAGACGTCTGAATTTAATGCTGAAAGTAATAAGGAATAAGTGAAGAGGGCAGAGTTGTGAAAAAGGCAGGCAAAATAATCAGATTTCCAATTTAGAAACAGTTTTTGGGCTCCTAGCTAGAAAACATACTAGAAGAAAGCAAAACTTCATGCAGCAAACTATTCATGGGAGAGTGGAGATTGTGAAAATGGGGATGAGGCAGGCAACCTCATTTGAGAATCAGTAAAATCTGGTGATGGAATGCGAGCTATGAGGAGCTAGGAGAAGGGAGGATAATAACCAGGTTTCTGATGTGGGCAACTGTGGGGGAGGATATCGCCATTTCCTCAGTTACAGAATCTCAGAAGAAAATCAAGGGGAAAACTCTCTGAGTTGCTGAATTTAAAGAGCACACTGAAGCGAGAGATCAAATAGATGATTGAATTCATGTGTGTGATTCTCAGACTCATGCTCTGGAATGGAAATAAGGATTTGGGACTCGGCAGCACAAAGACAGTAATTCAAGTTAAAAGCTCAAGAAGAGAGCGCAAAGAAGACAAAAGAGTCAAAGAACAGGTAGGAATACCAAGATTTTATGGCTGGAGAGGTGAAGTAAGGTCCACCGGCAGACTCTGGAGAAGTGGCCGGAAGCAAGAAGAAAAGTCAGACGTGTGTTGTCATGAAAGTTAAGGGAACATAACAATTCGAACAGGAGGGAGTCCTCCATAGTAGCAAAGTCAAATAAGGGAATGACTGAACAATGTCCTCTGGATTTTTCACCAGGTTTGTAACCTAGGGCCATTCCCTCAACTCATTCAGCCTCAGCTTCCTCATCTACACAAGACAAGAATGTTATGGTACCCACCATACCCAGCTGTTGTGAGGATACATGGTGATGCATACAAGGTACCTAGTACAGTGTTAAACACACTAGGCACTTAAAAGAAAAAAAAGCTCTATTCTCAGTGCACCACGTCTTATGTGATGTCAGACAGGCAGGGCGAGGTAACAAGGAGACAGGGGGTTGAAAGCTTGAAGCCACATGAAACCAATGGCCTTGGAGTGCACTGTGCATTTTGAAAAACATGAACGGGGAGAAAAGAACTACAGTCTTTTTCCTTTTCTTCCTCTCCTCTCCCAATGTTTCCTTTCTCTGCACTAAATGCAGTTTATAAATGCAGAAATTCCTGAGAGCCTGTCAAAGGGACCTTTTAAGCATACCTTAGTATTTACACAAAGAACTGTGTTCAGTGTCGATATTTACCACAATCGTCATGAGTTTGTGACACAGACGTTATATTCTTAAGAAGCGTGGCTTAAACTCAGGAGCAGTCCCCAAACAAATAAACGAATAAATGCTCTGTAGAAACTAAATCTATCGATTAGTGATTTCAAAATTTCTTCCAACAGTTTTTGACACGATAAGCCAGGTAATGTTTATCAAATGAAATATTCTAAGTACATGATTAAGGAGACCTTTGGACAACCAAACTGACTTTCAGGTTAGTTTCGACACTGACAAAATGATAGTCAAGGAGAAGCTTCCCAGATGGCGTATACTTTACTGTCAAGGATTAAGGTTCTACCCTTTCTTGCCCTCACCTCCTCAAGGACATGGAACTGGGAAAACGGTCCCAATGTTTGCTTCTCTAATGGAAAAAACATGTGCTTTACAAAAATGAATTTCACTGATTTTTTTTCATATCTAAACTATTCCCACCCTTCTAGTATAATTCCTTTCAAAACCCTTTGCTTTAGGACTGACTTAGCAATTCTCTCAATGCAGCTCTCAATGCACAAAGCCTGTATTATATAGTCCCTGCCCTACCTGCTTATTTTCTGTTACATCCATCAAAATCAAGGCTCCTAAGGAAAGTCCTAACTACTGGGGATCTTGATTTTCTTATACTCATTTAGATAAACTTTTCCATTCAGCTCAGCAGTGGTTGGTGATACTGAAGCTTATTTTGCTTTAGAATCTGAACAATGAAAGAAGTATCTCTTGCTCCAGTCTGTGTGTGTTGTGAGTGTGTGTGGAGGGGAGATGATAGGGGAAGGGATATACACACTTGGTGCTCTCTCTCCTGAAGAAAGCAAAAGACCTGGGAGGAGAACGGGGCAGCAGTGCTCCGTTTCGTGGAGCATTCGAGACCAGAAGACCAGCCTTTGGCACCTGGGCCATTGAGGAGTACCCAACCCATTACACACTCGCCGACGTGAGGACAAGAAGAACTTCTCTCTCACGTTCCATGTCTTTCCTGGGTCCTCCAGTAACTCCCTCCATGAACTAGAGGATCTGAATAACCAAAGGAACAAATTCACCATTTCTGTTGTAACCAAAGAGAAATGCTAATTGTTTTCTTCCCTCTGTTCTTGCCAAGTTTCCATCAGAAAATCCATTTAATGTGACTATAGGGCCTGAAAAAGAAAGAAGCAAAATATCTATTTTTGCTTATATCTATTTGCTTACATCTATTTTGCTTATAACTATCTATATCTAAATGTAAAAATATCTATTTTTACATTTTTTAAAAATCCATAAGTTATCTTCTAAGATTCTGATAAACAGTAAGTTTGATTTCAAATCCCTTGTCTTTATATCATACCACATATCCATAGCACAGAATGAGGGCAATCCAAGGATACAAGGCTGGATGCTTCTCTCAGTTATCACATCTCACCCGACACAGTAAAGACTGCGGAATTACTAATAATCCAGCGGTTTATTAATGCTCCTTATCCTTTATCTACTCCATTCATTCCCATCTAGCCACCTATCAAATTCTCTGATGTTGCCTTCTCTATAATTCATATGGCTTCCTTTCATTTGAAATTATTTCCCACTACTAAAGCTATCAAACTGATTTTCACCTTCCATTTTGTCACCTATGAGAAAAATTTCCTGAGTAAATGAAAATGAATTCTCTCCATCTTATCTAATCAAAAGCCACTGTACCACAAGAAAAAAATAAACAGGTGCTTCATAGTACATAGAGCACTTGTGAGAATAATTTATATAATTTGATTCTCACTGCCAGAGAGAGTAAATAATTTCCTTGAATGGAACACCGAATAGATAACAAAGCTAAAACTACAAGGTGGCCACCAAGTCTGAAGGCATAGACAATACGATTTCATAATGGGCTATAATATTATATCATTAAGCCATTTATTGCATATTCACCTATGTTTCCAGACTTGGTGGCCACCCTGTAAAACCCATATCTTCTAGGCATAACCTGTTTTCCTTGATTCCCTGCACGTTACCCTGAAGCACTAAAGAAGGCAGCAGTCAAAGGAAATTACCATCTTTAAATTGGATGATATTTAAAAATTTATAAACCAGGTTTCATAGTCTGTTCTCCAACTTAAATTCACAAACACATTGTGCACAGAGATTAAAAGAAGCAATTAATATTCTCTCAATGCCTACTATATAAAACCTCACTTCCTGTGAGGGCACGCGTAGTTAAGAACTTTACCTACAGTATCACACTTAATCCTCCCAATAGTCCCGTGAGGTATCATTATCCTCTTTTTACAAATAAGGAAGCTGAAGGTTCTAAGAGGACAGGTCACTAGCACAGTGTCACAAAGCTAGGCAGTGGAGGAGCAAGGATGAAGCTACGTCTTCTGATTCCAGCTGCAGTATTATTTCCACTACCCCAGTGAAACATCCTTTACATGTACCATGACATGCCACTTACTGACCATTTCACTGCCTTCTTCCACAGAGAGACTTCTTCCTCCCTGCTTCTAAAACCTAATCATGAGCAAATCTGTAGTCTAAGCTGGCAAGAAGAAAAAAGTTCCTCAACAATGCCTGGCACATAGCAAGCACTAGAGAAATGTTAGCTAGGCTTACTATTATTATGGAAAGACTGACTATTCCATCTTTTAATATAACAGTTCCATGTAACAATATTCTTTTCCTCAAGCAGTTCTTTAATATTAACAGAATCCCTCCCTATGCATGTCAAATCAGTGTGAAGAGTCTTTTTCACTGACTAAAATTTTACCTTTGGGAAATTTACAGTTAGATATATATAAGATCATAAGCATATTTTATAACCAAGACTACACAAGAACACTCTTTCTCCCAACTAAAACTACAATTCAAAGTGAATTCAACGAACTACATCTTTTATATATATATATATATATATATATATATATATATATATATATAAATTTTTTTTTTTAAGATTTTGTTTTTTTTGATGTGGACCATTTTTAAAGTCTTTATTGAATTTGCTGCAATATTGCTTCTGTTTTATGTTTTGGTTTTTTGGCCCTGAGTCATGTGGGATCTTAGTTCCCCGGCCAGGGATTGAACCTGCACCCCCTGCATTGGAAGGCAAAGTCTTAACTACTGGACTGCCAGGGAAGTCCCACTACATCTGTCTTGAGGTATGGAGATGTCATGAAGAGAGCCTTGAATGACATATCAAAAAACCAAGATTCAATCTCACCTCTTAAGACTAAGCATGTGACCTGCGTATGATCCTTAACCTTCCTGAGGCTCAGAGTCCATCATCCATCTTACCTAACTTGGAAGGTTACTGTGATCACTAAAGAGATCCCAGAAGGCTCCTCATCCTTTACCCAGGGCAAAGAAAGTTGGCTTCAGATTCTTTTAGTTAAAGGGCCAGGGGACTGAAGTAGAAACCGATATTTCCAAATCTGGTTTAAGTAAACCATCAACAGCCTGTAGGCAAATATCAAGTAACTGGGGAAGCCAGAGGAGAAGTGAATTCACTATCATCCAATAGGCTAGGTCCTCCAGAACATCTGAAACACCAAACTGAAACCAATACCACAAACGGGCTTTGTTACAGTTTATAGAAATTGGATCACAATGAACTATTTATGATTATATCATTTTTTTAAAAATTGGCTAGCCTGGAAACCTAGCCACTGAATGTTATTTCTATGGGAAACTGTATTTCATGATTCAATTCAGAAATCCAAACACTGGGAATGTATCTTATTTCTTTCCAGTTCCAAGAGCTAACAGAGACTCCCTTCTGATCCTCTTTGGCATATTCAGGCAGTCTCTTTCACTCTTTGGGCCTGTGGCCATTCAGATATGAGATGTCAGATGGGGACAGTCAGGACATCATAACTATATACCACCTTTCACTTTTTTTGGGGGGGGCAGTATCACAACACATTCCTATTTATAATCTGATTTTATTTACAATTGCCCAGTGAGGTATGTAGGGCAAATAGCATTATTCCTCATTTTAGAAATGAGGAAGCTGAAGCACAGAAGTTTCCGTGACTTGTCCAAGGTCACAGCCTGGCAGAACAAGGATTAGAAGTCAGATCTTTATTTCCCAGCCCAACGCTCTTATCAATGAAACATCAACTGTTGAGAAAAGGGGGAAAGGAAGTGAAGGTGATTATGATTTACTGAGACTTTTTGTCTAATTTCGTCTGACATTGTGAATTTTCATTAATTTCCTTCTTCATTGTTGCCTGATGAGTTAGTCACTAAAACCATAAGATCAGAAAGTATAAATTGTTTTATATTATTTCCTCATTGTTACAGATAGATGTTCAAGTTTAAGTGTTTCATAATAAAGTGACTCAGAGACTAAGCAAGCCCAATCTACATTAGTCACTTGTTGAACTGTTACATGAGATTTCTGCAAAACTCTTGGGGCCAGGGGGCGGGCGGGGGGGGGGGGGCAGAAATAAGCATTTACCAAAAGGATGACTAAATTAAGGACAAAAGGTGAGTGTAAAACTTACACATTTTTTCCTTCTAGTTTAAGCTGTGGCATGAGAAAATAAACATGAGGAAACAAAACACAAGTCACCTATTACCATTTATTCTGAATTTAGGAGGTTTAGAAGAGTTCACCAGTTTAAATCAGCATGTGGTGGACATTCTCGAGACAAGAGAAAGAAGTTAAAAGTTAACAGGACAGAACAATGAGCCTTTGCCTTTATATAGCACTTCTACCTCTCAAGTGCTTTCACATAGGTTATCTCATTTCTTAATCAAGAACTTGCTCTGTCATAGGTAGGTGCAGATATTACTAGGTCATTTTGCAAACGTGCTTAAGGTCAACACAGCTTTTCAGTAGATAGGTGTAGAAAAAACCACAATAATTAAACTGAACAGTAACACCAAACAATTTACTATTGTAATGGGATCATACACACTTTACCTTACAAAGCCAAAACATTTTCATTCCACATTCTGGCAGAGCAATACCATTACTATTATAGAAAATGTGGCATGACATATTCTAATTTCATCTATATTATTTATAGGTGCTTTAAGTAATATGTTAAGTATTTCTTCTAAGAAAAAATTGAGCATATGATATTTTTGCTTAGGCTTTTTAAAACACTGTGTAACTATACCTCATGAGCCATATTTAATTTCTGATTTTGTAAGAGGGATGCTCTGAATACACCCAGCATTTAGTCCATTTAGAACTCTGATTTAGCATTTCATGTGGTTTTACTGGCTTCTGTGTCATGGTAGGGGCTAAAATAAACCTCAGGGTGACAGAGAGTAACCTGATGGGTGGAGAGGGTTTGCTCCTCACTACCAGTAACATTCCAAGAATCACAAGTAGATGAGACAACTGGAAGACATTGAAGCATGTGAGACCCCTGCGTGTCAGCCAAGGAGAAAGTAAAAAGCAAGCAAGTCAGGACGTTTGGAAATCAGTCACGTGATGCAATCGTATTAAACTATTCCTGGTTATTGTTTTAAATTTTAAGTAACAATGACTTGGTCTTTCTAAATATCATTTTCTTTTTAAATTAATTAATTAATTTTGGGGGGGCTGTGCTGGGTCTTCGCTGCTGTGCACGGGCTTTCTCTAGTTGCAGCGAGCAGGGTCTATTCTTCGTTGTGCAGCATGCGGGCTCAGTAGTTGCAGCACGTGGGCTCAGTAGTTGCAGCACGTGGGCTCTGTAGCTGTGGCACGTGGGCTTTGTCACTCCACAGCATGTGGGATCTTCCCAGACCAGGGATCAAACCCGTGTCCCCTGCATTGCCAGGTGGATTCTTAACCACTGGACGACCAGGGAAGTCCAAAATATCATTTTCTATTAGAAGATAATTGAATGATTATTTTAAGGTGAAATAAAGGAGAGAAGAAATAATTAAATTGATTTGGTGAGGACAGCACATAAGGATTTTCACTATTTTAAAGAATCCTATATTATGTGACACAAATTTCCCTTAAAAAAAAAAAAGAGGATGGGACTTCCCTGGTGGCGCAGTGGTTAAGAATCCGTCTGCCAATGCAAGGGACATGGGTTTGATCCCTGGTCCAGGAAAACCCCACATGCCGCAGAGCAACTAAGCCCCTGCGCCACAACTACTGAGCCTGCGCTCTAGAGACCGCGAGCCACAACTACTGAAGCCCGCACACCTAGAGCCCGTGCTCCGCAACAAGAGAAGCCACCGCAATGAGAAGCCTGTGCCCCGCAAGGAAGAGTAACCCCCGCTCGCCGCAGCTAGAGAAAGCCTGCGCACGCAGCAATGAAGACCCAAGGCAGCCAAAAATAAAAATAAATTAGGGGAAAAAAGAGCCCAAAAAGAAATGAAATTTCAGAAAGTTCAAGTGGTTAAAAATATCAGGCTGGCCATGGCACAAAAGAATGAAAGTCACTATTGCTAGAAGCTTGATGCTTTAAGGGAGAAACAGAATGAAAAGAAATCCTCACCATTCTCTCAATGACAGTTCACTGGGCACTGGCTCCACTTCAGAATGAAAGAGCTTTCCTTACCAGGACAACTGCAAACTCACACAGGGCTTGAAAAATTAAATCCATTTACAGTCTCTCCATTTATACACTTTCTTTTCTTTCATTTGTCAACGATTCATACAGATTACACAATTGAAACAGAGCTGACAACTTGCATATGATACATCAGAGGGGTAAATCCAACACATTTTCTCTCCCAATATTTGTTCAAATGGGTGCTACTAATAAAAAAATATTATTTAAAGATGGAAATGTAAGTGAAGAAATATTTCTCTCTGTGCACTTGGGAATATATAATTATGCTATTTATTGAACTATCTTGCTTACATCTTTAAGTAATTTTTGTTTACTTTAGAAAACATCAAATGTTATTCGTGAATTACCAAAGTTTTCACTTAGTTGTCTGGCCCGTATCTCTAGTGTGGCTCCCCCTCCATTGCCATTAACTAGCATATGTTTTTTTTTTTTTTTTGCGGTACGCGGGCCTCTCACCGTTGTGGCCTCTCCCATTGTGGAGCACAGGCTCCGGACGCGCAGGCTCAGCGGCCATGGATCACGGGCCCAGCCGCTCCGCGGCATGTGGGATCCTCCCGGACCGGGGCACAAACCTGCATCCCCTGCATCGGCAGGCAGACTCTCAACCACTGCACCACCAGGGAAGCCCTAACTAGCATATGTTAAAGGGAGCAATCTCTTTCTCATTGCTACAGACAGAAGTAGACTTATTGATCAGGGGACTTCACATCCAACTGGCCAAATGCCATGCATCTCACTGGCCTGCTCCCCCATATTCTGCCCAATCCTTTTGGCTTACAACAGTATGAGCACCAACTTTCCCCCAACATCCTCTCTGCCCCCATTACCAGAAGACTCCTAAGGAAAGAAGCCCTTCCTTCAACCTCTCAAGGACATAATCATCTCTGCTCTTTCCCAACGGTTTCCTGCAGCCTACTCTACTGTCTAAATTTTAACTCAAATTTCCTCTTCAGATACTATTTAAATTTGATCAAAGGAAATGACTTCTCCTTTACAGAACTCTCTGGGCAACTTTATAAACGAGTCTTGACAGAACTGTTTTAGGTGCTTTCATGCTATCACTTTTCATCGTTTCCAGAACTCTCTGACCTATATTCTATCACCCCCACTTTAAGAAGAAATTGAGGCTCAGAGTTAGAGGGTAGAAAAGCCGCAATTTAAGCAAAGGCTCTTCTCCCTTACTCTGAATTTCTTAAGCATGTTTTTATTGTCTGTGTCAAACTATTTCACTGTTAGTACTATTTTGTAGCTATTTTATAAACACATGTCAAGAGGCTTTTGTCTCTTCATTAGACTAAGCATACTATTGGCACTAACTGAACAGTTTAATTATGAGATTAATAAACAAGCAACTGCTTTCAACCCCACACTCTGCAAATGCATTCATTTTACAGTGAATCTTAACATTTGGTGATCCATTCCGTGGTTCAAACTATTTTCCCGTCTCTCTTCTGCAGTTAGCCTACACTCTTTCACTGCCCATGAGCACCACTGCTAGATAGTGGGGAATGGCCAACATCTCAAGATCTTTAATACTTATCAAGTACAGTGAAAAGTTTGACATGGAAGGAGGCTCAAGTGATTATCTAAAATAAGGGTTTGATGCTACCTACGGACTATGCCCAACGTCAGAAATAAGCAGGAGTTTGCTATATTAAAGAACATTCACATCATTTAAATAATTCAAGTGGGACTTCCCTGGCGGTCCAGTGGTTAAGACTCCGAGCTCCCACTGCAGGGGGCGTGGGTTCGATCCCTGGTCAGGTAACTAAGATCCCACATGCCGCGTGGCACAGCCAAAAAAAAAAAATTCAAGGAGTTACCTGCCAGAATTGCCCAGTACCACTGAGGCCAAGGTGTTCAATAAGCATTGAGTTGTGCTGAACCAGGTCTTTCAAAGTCTGTATGCTTTTTTCTGTCCACACTGCTGCTGTGTCCTTTCTACCTAAACTATCCCCTCCTCTCTTCATTTCCTTGAAAACTTTTCCTTCTCTCCACTTTCCTGAACCAATACCCCACACCGGGGGTCTTGTTTGCTTCAAAGAGACATGGCCAAGCAACCATTGAATGTTTTTAAAAACTTTTCTTTCCTCTCTTTCACTGTTGGAATAACACATAGTCTTTTCAGAGGCCTGGCCCTTTCCTGATCTTCTGCATAGAAACATCTTGTAGGTCCATTTTAGGTAGGGGGTTTGATATACTCCCCAGTTCCCTGGATGTCACAAAAACTCTACCACAAACTGCTGAATCCATCTTTTAGCCTCTTCTGTAAGGTACAGGGATTGAGACTACAGAAGCGTTTTCCAAACTGGGTTCTGTAGAGTACCAGTCCTTCCCCCAAAGAGGTTTTCAAGTAAGGTTAGGAAATTACTAAATATTCCTCCTTTGGAGAATCACAATGCATAAAAGCATATTAAGGGCTTTGGAGTCTTTAAGGAAATTCTTTTAATCAAGCACTCCCCAAACTTATTTGACCACAAAATCCTTTTTTCCTATTATACTTACTCACATCGTGATTAATTAGTATTACAGAGCAAACTTCTGAAAATGCTGCATTAGAGGCACATTAAGACCCAGTAGAGTGTAAACGTTTTTATAATTATGAATAAAATCCAACACTTAGTACCTACAAAACACGAAGATGGATTTCTCTAAACTACCCATGATAAGAAGTCTTAATATGGCACAAGACCAGAATGTTCACCTATTAGTAGCTACTTCACTTGGTAACCTAAGAGATTTATATCTGGATTCTTTCCTATAGAGACAACTCAATTAGTGAAATACTATATCCAGACCTAACTCTCTCTGTTAGCATTAGAAAAAATGCTACCAAACACAACCTTAATTTCGGAATAACTACAGAGGGAGTTCTAAAGGAACGGAATAGAAATTAATTACCAGTAATCATACATTGCAGGGCCAAGAGGCTGAAGAGTGAATACCTACATCAACTTTTTTTCCCCCTGGTTAATTTCCACATCTGCGCAATATTCCTACAGATGAAAAGGCTTATATGTGGAGCATCTGTTAACTTTGACAGGAAAGGTGTTAAGAGACCACACACCATCATGGAGGGCGGGCAGTGGAGAAGAGGGGGATCCCACAGTACTTTCCCACTTGGCTCCAAGAGATTCTCACTAATTCCACTGTCCTCTCTCACCTTCTTGCTATTCTGCTGACAACAGTCATTTCTCTCATGCTCAGGAATCTTCTGTCCTCAACTGTCATAATCCCAAACAAATTTACCCTCCTTTCTCTTTTGTCAATGATTCACAATGGGAGGTGCATTCTTAGATGCAGTCAGAAGATGGTGATAGCCAATAAATCACATCCTCTGCCCTGGAACTTTCCTCCGATACTATAAATTTTTAGCTTTCTAAGTGAGAAATGCTCCCCAAATCTGGTATAACTAAAATAGTAACTCCCAACTTACAAGATAGCTCATAAGATTTCATGTTAAAGCAGAAGATGTTAAGGTAACTTTAAAATAAGATTTACAAAAGGCAAAGCTTACCAGTTGATGAAAGGTGAAGGGTGAAGAGGCATAGGGAAGTGATATTAAAAACATTCTAAACTAGTTGCATAATGTCAAGGCTGAGGTAAGCTATACCTTTGACCCACCTTGTTCTTTTATTATATCTGAGATTGTGTTGGTTTCAACAACTTACGTGAGGTATATTTCCACTCTTCTAACTCTCAACACGCTACTTTTAAAATGCAGACTAAATGTTCAGGTTAGCTTAGCAAGTAAAAGTCACAGTACACAGGACATATCCATGAACAGATTTATAAGAAACAACACAATAAACCGATCCAGCAACTAACTGCCCCTGTTAGGTTAAGAAGAAAAATATTCTCCCTCCCTACGCTTTTGGTAGGAACTGTCATAAAAAACTGATTTAAAAAACCGCAACAGGGGCTTCCCTGGTGGCACAGTGGTTAAGAATCCGCCTGCCAATGCAGGGGACACGGGTTCGAGCCCTGGTCCGGGAAGATCCCACATGCCGCGGAGCAACTAAGCCCGTGCACCACCACTACTGAGCCTGTGCTCTAGAGCCCGTAAGCCACAACTACTAAGCCCGCGTGCCACAACTAGTGAAGCCCACGCGCCTAGAGCCCGTGCTCTGCAACAAGAGAAGCCACCACAATAAGAAGCCCACGTACCGCAATGAAGAGTAGCCCCCGCTCACCGCAACTGGAGAAAGCCTATGCAGCAACAAAGACCCAACGCAGCCAAAAATAAAAATAAATAAATTTATTTAAAAACACACACACACACACACACACAACAAATATGTGGCAGCAATCTGATTCAAATGCTTCCAAATCTTAGATAATCTCTAAGATGCATGTAGCCCAAAACAGAGTAATAGAGGAAGGTGAAGAAAATAAAACACTCTGGATTTTCCATAAAGTAAGATGCTAAGGTAGCACCTACTAAAAGAACCATATACAGGTAAAATGTGACAATTCTTTTAAGATTTGAAGTTTGTTGCAGTAAAATTGCACTATTAAGTATCATGATAAAGAAAATGCAAAGTATAATGTGAATCCTAAGCTTTAGTTATTTTTGCTAAACTCTAGGACTAGGCTGCTCATCAAAAAGCACAGGAAATATATATTTTACCACTGACTGCTAATATTATCTGCAACTAATCTGAACCTGTTAGGTCATTTGTCATTTAGCTTCAGGGGGCCCATCCTTTCTCACTATGAGAATTAACACTATAAAAAGTTGCAAAGACCACCCCAACGATAGTGGTGGACGCTTTATCATCTCTTATTTGAAAAAACAGATACCTGAGAATAGATTTGAAGATTCCTTGAATTAAGCTGGTGCCCACCCTCTGGAATCTGAAGCCCACGATGGACTCCATGTTTAGTTTAAAACCACCACATAAATCCAGAATCAGAAATACACAGTATTACCACTGTTTATTCAATACATGATAAAGAGTCTCACTTCAAGAGGGATAACCCATTTGACCAGTGAACTGGCTTGAGAAGCAGAATACTGGTAATGAAATTATTCTTAAATCAACTACTGCCATAACTTGCTTTAATAAGCACAGTTCCTGGCACATGGTAGCCGCTCACATCTGTGGATGAATGAATCCTTGACCAACCTTAGGTAGGTTACTCAACTACTCTATAGACTTTAAACTTTCTATGTATAAAAATCGGCTTTCTCTGGCTTAATTTTCTCAAATTAAGCCTTTGGATTGATCAAGGCACTCTGAAACTCTGACACTGAGGAAAAAAAAAAGATGCTTCCATTTCATGCAAAAGTCACATAGACAGGGAAGTTATATATCATGATCCCCATGTTGAGGCTCATTTGACTTTCATCTTAGATTCAATATCACTTCATCAGGAAGGAGTCCCCTAACCACCAACCCACTCCCCCCTCCCAGCTGATATGCCCCCTGAGTTATTAACTCCTTGAAAACTTTATTTTCCCTTTGCAGTACACAGCACAACAATCATTAAATAACATCTGTATTGTTCTTTGTTAAATGTTTGTCTCCCTCTCTAGGCTTCAGACATTCTGAAGGTGAGATCATATGGGCTTTGCTGATTGACCTCCTCTTTCTTGCACCTAGAAGTAACCTGGCACACGGATGTTTAGAAAATATTTGTTCAGTGAATGTTTGAGAACAAAAAGCCAGCCAATGGTGCCCCTTCAAGATACTCAAATAATAAAAGCTTAGAAATCAAGGAAGGGAATGTTAGGTCATCAAAAGCTAATGTTCAGAACATCACTCTGTTCTCAACATGAAACTGAGAGAAGTTTTTCCTCAACAGTAACAGCAATAAAAGAAGTAAGTGTATCATAGCATATCTATGTGCCATTTTATACCTTTCAAAACACTTTCATCACGTGTGGTCTCATGACTGAAAGTCTCCAAAGAGTTCATACAGAAATTCTGTTTACGGTTCTACATGTTTTAAAGAGTTGTGACAGGTATATAACCCACTTATCCTGGAAGTTTTTATAAATAACTTATAGACTGTCTGGGAATTTTTTTTTCCCCCCTTAGGTGCTCACTGCATGATATTCCCTCTACAAAACAGCTGGGACAAAGTCCCTTTTTTTTTTTTTTAAGTTTCAGAGCGCTGAAATAAATACTGATTCCAAATAAAGTCTTCAGCTCTATTCTTCAGCTCTAGCAGCTCTATTTTCTTAAAGGACAAAGAAAGGCAATCTGAGAGCTTCTGTTGGATGCCAAAGGGACTTCCCAGGGATTGTTGGTAAATTGAACCACATCTAAGGTTCCAAAGTAAACTTCTAAAACCTTTTCAGCGGTGTATAACCTTCAGAATTCTGTGAAGGTGAGAGCAGGAGCGAGATCTTTATTTAAATGATAAACTTTAATGCTCTTTGATGATGACAAATTTTTTTTTAACTTTCTATGACTATATGAAAATTCATAAACAGAAAGACCACGGGGTGGATGAGAATCTTGGCAAATGATACAGGAATGGAAGTACTGCAGCTCTTAAAAGTCTATGACAGAGCAGAAGTGAAACGAGACTCAACAGGGGCTCCTATTTTCTGTATTCTTTCCTAATAATCTGACTTAAAACAATTTCTTTGTTTTAGAGATCATAAAGACCTCATACTGTAAACTTTACCAGCTTATAGCTAATCCTATATGATTCCTGAATTCCAAGGGAGGACAGGTCAAAGCCAATAAAAGTTTTATTTCAAAGCCCTGAAATAAAGTGAGCAAAGTACTCGTTAAGAAAGATCCAGTTCCACCTTCCTCAGGAGTATGTTTGGAAATCTGGGTTTGTAATAACATAGTATCTTTATCTCCATCAAATTTTATGAATGTCAAAGTGTTTGATACACAATATCTAATCTGATTCACATAATAATCTTGTGAAATAGGCAGGCCAAGAACCTTATAGATGAAGAACACGAGATTCCAAGAGGTTAAGTTTCTTGACCCAGGATCATAACTTAGAAAATGGAAGCACCAGGGTTGGAAGAATTTCTGATCCCTAGACCACTGCTATTTCTATAGCACAGAACAGCTATACCATTCTGGACTCTCTGAATCTGCTGTTCATTCTTTATTCCTCATCAAAACAGGCAATAAGATAGCAATGTCCATAAATGTCCATACTATGTAAAGAGTACACAGTATATAAAGAGGGTAAAATATTCCCCTTAAAATAATGGTCACATCCCCACTATGTCCCTATATGGTTTTAGGTCTTAGAAATCTTATTAAACTATGATTTGCTATTCTTGGTCTCATATCAAGCTTATATAGAGAGCACAACTTTGCATGAGAAAAAAACGCAATAAACATGTGTTCTCTTATTAAAGACCAGGGACCTTCCCGACAAGCATTAGAATCACTAAATCCAAGTTACTCCATACTCTAGCGTAAGGTTAGAGCTGAAAAGCTGGATAAAACTCCAATTATATTCTTTCCTGATTAGTAGGGTGGGTGTAATGGGATGAGGCCTCAGGATGAAAGAAATGCTATTAACTACTGAATGTGCATGAGGGTGAGGGTTGCTTTTTCTTTTTTTATGACTAAGTTTTTTGAAGGGGGAAAAGTCCAATTCTTCACGTAAAAATACCTTACATATCTGTGAATCCTAGGGTTTAATAGAAAAAAAATCCACATTAAGTTCTTCAACTTCCAAAATCTGTTTTCTTATCTATAATGTACATCGTGCTGTTATATTTGCAAAACATCAAGGTTAAAGATAGAAAAGCCTATCAAATAACCTCCATAGAATGTAAGCGTCAAGGCAGGATTGATCTATACAATAAGCCTAACTCTGATCTTTGGTAACAAACACACTTTATTCTATAAAGTCAGCCTTGTTCTTTTAAGGCAGTGGTTTTCAACATTGGATACATAACAGAATGGGTTTTTAAAAAATACTGGTGCCCCAATCCTTCTCCAGATCAATGAAATCAGAATCTCTTTAGTGTAGGGTAGGGACTGGCTGTTTCTAGGGGTCAGCTGGAGTTGAAAACCTCTGGTCTAAGTGCTTTGCTATCTAGTTTAAGAATCTAACATGACATCATTTTCATATTTTCCTATGGAAGGAATATTCACAGTCCCAAGACAGTCACAATGGTTAGAAACACCAGAAATGTACAAGTTGAATGAGTGTATTACTTGGATATAAGCAGACATTCTTAAGTTAGTCACAACTGCTACACTTAATAAATATTAACCATTAAAAAAAAACAGAAAAAAAATTTTAAAGAAAGAAAAGAACAGAAAAACTGCATATAACCATGAACATATATACCCATTTAACTATAGCTTAAGTATTAAACCATATTCAAAAATTTATCTCCCACTGAATAGTAGCCAATCTTGTAAAGCATTTTATTTTTGGAATTTTTCCATAGATATAAGTAAGAAAAAGCAAATAAAGAAACCAGAAGTACAAGACATCCTATTACACAGGTATATGAAATCAGTTCAAAGGGGAGTTTCCACTGCTCAGAGGACAAAGCACTTCTCAGAAACATTACTGCAATCATACTGCTCATTTCTTGCTCAACACAGTACTGCTGAAAAGGATGTTGCTATGTTCCCACCTTAACTGCCTTATGTGTTGTTCCTGTGACATGCTGGAGCCAACAAAGACAAGTTTGGCTTCTGGAAAAACCAAAAGGCCACGCTTCTCTATTTGTAACCTTGCTCTAAAACCTCTCCCTATTATCTGATTCTATGAATTTTGCAATAGCTGCATATTCGTTAAAGCTGGAGAATGAGTAACTAAACCTGGTCTAAATTGTATGCTTAAGCAAATATAACAATAAAAACAAGTCCTACGCAATTTGTAGCATTTTATAAAAAACTACTCACATTCGAAGGAGGCTTAGACTAAAAAATTCGAGACCAGAAAATGCAAGGAAATCTAAAACAGATGTAATATCCTAATTAAACCTAGGTGGCCTATCTGGGAAAATATTTAAGATTCCTATTCTATGAACTTCCTGATTAAGAAGAGATTAATAGCTACTACAGTAAGGATAAGAAATTATTAAAGGTTAGAAAAGAATTTTGATTTGTGTTTCTAAGTCAGTGAGCTGTAACCAAATATAACTAGGTGAGTGGTATAAACTTACATGGTTTATTGTAGATTGAACAGCCTTTAAATAATGGTTTAGTTCCCGATCCATCATTGCAAATTCAACCATTGCCTTATCCATACTGTATTCACTACTCACTTCAGCTGAAAAAGAAAGGAAAGCAATGATCATTTTCCATTTAAAATGCCGTATTTGGGGCTTCCCTGGTGGCGCAGTGGTTGAGAGTCTGCCTGCTAGTGCGGGACACACGGATTCGAGCCCTGGTCTGGGAGGATCCCACATGCCGCGGAGCAACCAGGCCCGTGAGCCACAACTACTGAGCCTGCGCGTCTGGAGCCTGTGCTCTGCAACGAGAGGCCGCGATAGTGAGAGGCCCGCGCAATGCGATGAAGAGCGGCCCCCGCTTGCCACAACTAGAGAAAGCCCTCGCACAGAAACGAAGACCCAACACAGCAAAAATTTAAATAAATTAATAAACTCCTACCCCCCAACAACAACAACAACAAAAAATGCCGTATTTGGAAAAAGCTGTACCAACATAATTTATCAATCAATGGTCTATCTAAATGATTTTGTAAAGGTATTGCATATTTTAAAAAATGCCTTCAATATATGGCTGCTTCATTCAAAATTCGAAGAAGACACCCAGTAGAAAAAGTCTCAAAGGTGGAAATGTAGACTCAGACTCAGGAGTTCCAGGCTGTGCCACCTACCTGGACAATCTTAAATCAACCACTACACTTTTCTCAGCCTCAGTTCCCTCATCCATTGAAGCAGCCCACTTATATATCTGCACATGAACCTTGTAGTATTGTTAAAAATCAAATAAGGAAGATTTCCACTTCTAGTAATGGTAGGTTGGGTTATGTGGACCAATCCTCCTACTGAAGACAACTAAAATGACTGGAGGGCTTCTCTGGTGGCTCAGTGGTTAAGAATCCGCCTGCCAATGCAGGGGACACGGGTTCGGGACCTAGTCGGGGAAGATCCCACATGCCGCAGAGAAACTAAGCCTGTGCACCACAACTACTGAGCCTGCGCTCTAGAGCTTGTGAGCCACAACTACTGAGCCCATGTGCCACAACTACTGAAGCCCGTGCACCTAGAGCCCGTGCTCTGCAACAAGAGAAGCCACAACAATGAGAAGCCGGTGCACGGCAGTGAGGAGTAGCCCCCCGCTCACCACAACTAGAGAAAGCCCGCACGCAGCAACCAAGACCCAACACAGCCAGAAATAAATGAATAAATAAATTTATAAAAATAAATAAATAAGTAAAATGATTGGATAAAACAGGAAAAAGAGTAATCTCCTTAAAAACAAAAGGGTCACAAGATAGTAAGAAACAACCAGGGCAAAATTAGGGAAAACCAAAAAAGAGAAGCTGAACACAGGAAATCAAAGTTGCATACCCTCCCCCAGTAAACTGGGTCCCCACTCATCAGAATAAAGATGAACCGTAAGTAATCCCACTCTGCTCCTCCAGGCTGCAGGGAGGTTGGCCTTGGCCACTGAGCAGAACAGAGGGAAGAGGGAGAGAGAAAACAAACATGTTTCTGAAAAACTGTATCAACAAGCCACAGCCTGGGTTTGCAGCCTGGGTTCCCCTCACCTGAGTGGTGCTGGGAACCTGAGCTCTGATGTTGGTAGGAGGTGGTCTCACAATGAAAGTACCCACACGTACTCCCCTCTGGAAAAGACACTTGTATCTGAGGCCTCAAATAACCCTACAAATAATTGTTAAGGATAATGAGTAGATTACAGGGGACAAAAAATAAAAACAAAACAAAAACCTTACAAGGAAAAACACAAGAAAACAAGCCAAAAAGAGTAAAAATCAGCAGAAACAGATTCCCAAATGTTTCAGATATCAGTCAGAGCATGAAACAACTATACTTACTATATTTAAAAATTAAAAGACCCTCAGGAAACAGGAGACTATAGAAAGCAACTAGTAGATTGGAAAAGCAAGATAATATTCTTCAAAGTGATTTTAAACTTTTTTTTTTAAGCTCTAGACACACAATTTAATAATAGATCGGGAAAAGATAGAGAACACAGGATAATAAAAACGTTAACATTAAAAAAGCTGAAAGAAATGAAAATAAAACTGGAGTCCTTAAATCATATTAGGGGATGCACACACTCAAAGACTCTTCATTCAAATAACTTGGCTCAGACAAATGGCAGTATTTCTTGTCCACTCTGAAGAACAGTACAACAGTTCATCTCTAAGTCATGAAATAATATAAAACCCACTTACATTTGGCTTTTAAAAAATGATTTTCCTGGACTTCTAAATTATGCTTTAGTTTTACAGTAGTCAATTATAAACACACTCCATAAAATATCTTCTGGTAGAATATCTCTTGGCTGGTAACACCCAGACTTCACAGAATATACATATCCCTTAATATAAGCTTTTTTTTTTTTTTTTGAGGAGTGGGAAGGGGCAATGTTTATATAAGAAAAATTTGTATTTACATTCCCCAAATTAAATACATTTTTAACAAAGTGGTATATGAGAAAGGTCTCAAGTCATATTCCATAAAAAATTGTTAGACCGTTTGAAAATCTCCAAACATCAATGAAAGAGACATGTTGCTTAGCTGTTGCTGGTACCAACGTGTATCTATTGCCATATATACAACAAATGTTTGTTAAAAATCCTATTAATTGCTTGATGATCAGGAAGAGAATTTTAAACAATTTATATCCTAATAATGATGGGTTGTGACTTATACAGGCATTTTACTGTATATAGTTACATTTAAGTAAATTGGTTAGGGGTTTGGGGTTGGCCTGTAATTTAATTTTTTCCCATTTAAAATAATGAAAAAAAGAAAAAAAAAGAAGAAAGAAAGAAAAATAGGCCCCTGGTTTCACACAAACCTTATCTAGTTAAAGGAAATGATGATGTGTGTGTGTGTGTTTTTTTCCTTTTCTTAGTGGAATCAGTATATTTTATGTGTAATAGATTCTGATACTGGGACCATTGAAAAAGTGGGTCAAGCTGGTAACCTGAGCAGAGACTAACAGCATAAACTGCTTTATCAAAAGTGCAATAATTAGTGGCAACTTCAACCTAAACAGAAACTCACTAAAGGATGTATCAGCAGCAAAAGTCTTTCAAGTATGAGAAATAAAAATGTGTCAGGGGCTTAAATCAGTAGGAATTGACATAATGTTGGCAACCCCCCTCTGGAATTAAATGAGTTAATTTTTTAAAGCACTTAGAAATATGCCTTCGACATTAAAGTTTTCAGAGTAAGCAGGATGATGATTCTCATTATCAAGGTCCATAGACATAGCAAGACTTGAACCAGATAACAATTTCAAATACAAGGCCAAGGAGACCTTCCCTGCAAAGGAGAACGTGAGCGATGGCTGCCAGTATTTGATGGCAGGAAGCCTAAGGGAAGTACCTGAGGAGGCCAACTGTGGACATGCAGCCTCAGCTTAGGCTCCAGGGCCCAAGAATGTTGGGACAAGCTAAAGAACCTAAGTGATGAATAGTGCAGCCTGAGGCGACAAAGGGAAAACACCAGAAGAGAGCAGGACGCTACTCCTGAGAAGAACCGAGAACCACGCCACACCACACCTGGAAGTGATGCTCAGTCAGATAACTTCAGGCTCAAGTCAATGTTTTCATCTGCTGCGGAGAAGGGTTTGGAGAGACTAGAGACGGAAGACAAGAGACTCCCACAATGGCATCTGGAAGAGAGGTCATGAGAACATCCGTATCAAGTAGTTGTTAACCCCTGTCTCCCTTATTATTACATGTTCATGTTTCAGAAATACCAGGCAAAGGAAGGCACAGGGAATGTGTCCTGTTCCACTAAGGAACTGAGGTGGGGAAAGAGCATAGTGTTGCATGAAAAAGGCTAAATAAAGGCCTGAAGAGCTCAGGAGGAAAAGAGGGATGAACACATCAGCAGGGAGCTGGCTGTGGACTAAAAAGTGGCTGGGGCGTTGGGGAGGTGCAGAGACTGACCAGCTAGAGGTTCCCTGCTCCTTTATTCCACAGTATATAATCCCACTACCAAAATTCTCCCACTCTCACAGGGAAAGCCCTCCTAAAAATCCACACCAACCAAATCCTACACATCCTTCAAGGGCTGAGCTCAGGCCCTACCTGCTTTTAAACTCTGCCAGCCTAGAAGGATCTCACTTAATTTATCTTAACAACTATACTTGATACTTTGGCACTTTGAAACATAAACAATCTTGTTTTCTTATATGAATTTGTCTCATTTTTCCAAACAGACTTTAATCCATTTGAGGGCAAGAATGATGGATCCAACAAAGAACTATAGGAACTCTTCCTTCAATATTCTTATATGGCCATCATATAATAAATTTGAAAATTAAACTTTCACCAAACTAAAAATTGTCCTGCCTCTGATATTCAATTGAATTAAAATGCAAAGAAGACATGTAATATAAACTTATTTGCCTATTTTCAGTGTGATTTTTCCACAGGAAAAAGGTTGGCACTAGCGCTGAGTGTGGGGGGGAGATTACAAAAATGATGTTAAAATTCACAGAATGACAATCTCAGAGAGGCAAATATTACTGTAGCACACCTCTGCAAGCCAAAAAGTAACTGCAATGATAAAATATATATACATAATAATAATAGCTGTACCTAACAACTGGTAAGCACTTTATTATGAGCCAAGACTACTTAGCGTACTGTGTTTACATTAAACCTCACAGCAGCATTAAGAGAAAGGTAGTTTTAGCTCCCCTTTATATATGAGAAAACCGAAGCACCAAGCACTTGAAGTAACCTGCTCAAGGACACAACGGTAGTGAGTGGCTGAGCTAGGCCTCCAACTCAGACCTTCTAGCTGCAAAGTATGTACACTAGCCTCCTGTGCTAAAAGGTGCTTAAACGTGAGAAGGACAAGCACCTCCAACTCCTCCATGGATATCCAGGGAACAAACCCTTGGGGTGGGGGGGACTGGGGGGCAAGTCATGGCCCTGAGCTTCATCTCAGCTCCCGGTGGTCTTTCCAAGTAGGACACTGGCCAACGCCACTCAGATGTGATTGGGCCCGGTCCGATCACATTTGGGAAAAGCTTTCCCAAATTCCTTAGTAGAGGAAACCGATAACAAAAAGAAAATCATCTTCCCCTTTTAGAAGATTGCTAAGTTTTAACACTGGTGAAGAGAGTGATCTTTCCCATCAGCAAGGCTAACTGGAGGCGCTATAAAAGTAACCAAGTCACCCACTGAATGCTAGGAGAATAACTAAGTCAGCTCTAGCAGCTGGCAAGTCAACCTGTACCAGGCCAAGAGCACCAGCAACAACAGAGACGGAAGTAGCAGCCATGCAAGGGCAGCAACAGAGAACTGTTTCAGGGGAAGGGAAGAGCCCTGGAAGGCTTCACATGCAGAGGCACTTCTGAGTGGAGCCCAGTGTCAAAACCATTTCTATTACCCGTGTCTTTGACTGTCCTCCCCTGGCCAAGCAGGGTCTGGGAGTCTAGGAATATTCTCCTTTCTTCAATGTGCCATTCAAGGAGCATTAATTTATTATAATCAATCCTTGCTTGTGTTAATCAAATGAACCTAAGTGATACACTTGAACATTCATTTACAAGCCAATAAATATGTGGGGAGGTCTCCTGGGGAGAGCTCGGAGACTCGGTGGGACCGATGTGACACATCTGGCACACCGATTAAGAAACTGCTCCAAGAAGTTAGTTCAATAACTCGCTGAAATATGTCCCCCTAACCCCTGCCCCAGCAAATTAAGTCCAGAGGGCACAGATAATCTTTGATTTGTATTAAACAATTATAACTGCTTCTGTAAGGACGCCAGTAGCGTGGCAAACGTGCCTTGTCTGTACCAGTGACCCTGCTCAGCGCTATCCCAAACACCATGCGCTGCTAACAGGACCTGAAGAACTTACAAAGTGTCATTTAGACCAGGAAGGGCCACAGAATTAAACCCATTCTTTAAGGATGGCTTCTGTTTCATTTTGTTTTTTCCTGTTCATTGGCAAGCCCTAGAAAACTAAAGAGTGATAATCGCTGAAAGAGGACCTCTTTTTAGACTGAAGTGCTCTGATATTTATCTAACATAAGAAGTATCTGAATGGATGCAGTTGGCCTGCATATGATCCTCCTAAAGTCAAACAAACCTGTAATTATGCAATCTAGGCAGCCACGCTGATCATTAGACATGTCACCTGTTATTCAATGTCAGAACGCACTAACAGCAATATGAGAACTATTACTATTCTTTCATTTTGAAGTGCTGAATAAGGCATTAAAGGTACATGTTACATAAAGAACATTAAGCAGAAATGGGTGATTTAGTGTTGCAATCAAATTCAACTTAAAATTCATGAGACTTCAATGAGAGGAAGATAATGGCTGAGGCAGGAACACTTACGAAAGCAAAACAATTATATGGAAACTAGCAATCAATGCGGGTTGTCTCAAAAGTGAAAGATGGGCAAAATGAGGGAGAAGAGGGAGGTCTGAGAGAGGAGAGCAAGGGAGGAGACTAGCTATTTTCACAGATGTAGGCAGACTCAGGAGAGACAAATTTCAGGCCCCTTGTAGCTAAACAAGGTATCAATAGGTAGTAAGCCTTTAACAATATGGTAATTCTTATGTAGCACAGTTCAGACTCATGAGAGTTTATCCAGGGTGAGTTCCAAGATTGTCTAGTGTCTATTCCCAACTTATTTGCTCCACATAATGACACTTTCTTGGCTACTGGTTAAAAAATGGGGATAAAGAAGATTCTTTATCTTGGCTTCCCCAAGTCCAGATGGGCATGGTCAACAGACCAGTCAAGCTTTTCTTCCATACCAGCAACCAGTTCAGCAAGAATGGAAGGTAACTGATGCCACTAAGAGATGCAGCTTCTTGACCAACTATTCTAAGTAAGGCCGCTCCCAAGCCACAGCTGTCCTGAGGAGCAGCCTAAGCCATGCACTGGAGAGAAATAAATTCTCTTCCCTGAGGCCTAGCCCTAAGGTTTGGGAAGCACAGCTGAAGCAGGTCCGGGAGCACACAGGACCCAGAGCCAAATAAGTTCCCTCAACGTCCTTCAAGTCTTCAGCAGAACTGCCTTCAGTGAAACAAACATGAAGATGAAGACACCTGTCCTCCTCCTTCCCCTAGCATGTCCATCCCAGCTTTATCTCTAGGCTCCCTCTCTACACTACTGGATGTCTTTTTCCTTTGCTCTGCTGTTGCCTATGATTTCAGCCACAGGGTCGTTTTCCAGAATTCTCCCTAAGCTCCAGAATAGGACCAGACGCTTCACGCCTTCTTGGTCCATAAACCCTCTTTACCTTTACAACGAGGACACGTGTGCAGGTGTATGTGTTCAGGCGGCACACCCTCAAGACAAATTTCATCTACTTATTCTTTCCAACTTTCTGTCCCTGATTCAACTGCAGTTTTGCCCATGGTCAAGTTGTTTCCTGAGATTTTGTCCTAACCAAACAAAAACCGCAGAAGCAGGTGTTTTTTATTCTACAAAGTCATACACAGGCATGTCTGAACAGGAACAATACCAATTATATATAGTTGAATAAATTCAACTCCATGCATTTTATTAGTAATACACCAAACCTTTCAGACAAAGCAGTCATTTAGTGTTCTTCTGGGGTTGTGACTCCAATTCCACATGAATCACACACTCAGAAGGATCTGATAAATTCTCAGTGCCATAAAGTATATGTGTCCCTTTTGGAAAGGAGGAAGGAAGGAGAGGAGGCCAGGAATCACCTGATTTATGTTTTAAATTTCCTAGAATAGGTGGCACATAGGGAGATTTTTACTTTCTGAAACAGGGAATAAATATTTCCTAATCTCTTCAAATTAAAACTTGATTCTTCTATATTTTATAAGCAAGAAATTTCTTCTTTTTGGATGAACTCAAATAAATGGCAGTATAAAGCATATTGCCTCTCCCTCCTTCTGTGGAAAAAAAACCCCTTCCACTTTTAAAATATAGCTCCAACTATCTCAAGCAATATATATTACACACACACCTTCCTCTATGAGTGGGTGTGTGTATGTTTTTCCTGGCAGCCTAGTATTAAGCAATCATTATATATTCATCAGAAGTCAAATTTAATGACTTATTCACTGCTTGAGCAATATTTAATAGAAACTTGCTTACTTCTCACTACCCCGTACTTTAGTCCCAATTATTCCTCCACACAGATATTAGTGTGGTAAAATTAAAATTGAATCCACATTATATAACTGCCTCCCACCAGAAATAATAGTGAAAAGTGTAACAGTTTATGACACAAACTAGGAAGCAACTGGCTCTTTTATAAGCTCAGTGAATATGGGGGAAATCTTTGTGAAATACTGACCTTTATAATCATCTTTACCCCCTATACAATTTTCTTATCATAGTCATACAGAAGAGGGAAGTTGTATAATACAGTAACTCAAAAAGCCAGCTCTGGAGTCCATTTACATTCAAATCACTTGCTAGCTGTGTAGTCTTTGGCACGTAACTTGGAGTCTCAGTTTCCTCTTCTATATAATGGGTGCAATAACAGTATCTAACTCACAACATGACTAAGTGAGAAAATGTAGCTAAAATGATCAGCACAGGGCCTGGCCCACAGTATGCACTGACAAAATGTTATCTGCCATTATAATTATTACAGAATGGATAACTACTCTGCAAATGTAGTTAGTCTAAATGCTGAAAGCACTTTGCCCATAGAACCAAAAAGAATCAAGTGAAGATCATCTCTTTAACTCTCTCGGCTGTTTCTACTAACTAGAGACCAAAGCATGAAGTTAAACTCACAAGACTGCAACGCTCTATGAGAAGCTTTGTCAACAATCCGCTATCCTACCCACCCACACACTACTGTCCAGAAACTCACTTACCTAGCAAATGCTTACTGAGCACTTACTACAGGCCAGGCAGAGGGGAAAATGCTTAGAAGCAAGAAGGAGCAGCTAAGCCTGCCCACAGAAGGTTTAACAGGTTTAACAAGTGAGGGGGTGAATGTGTCTGGAAAGGTAGTGTGCATCAGATGTTTACCGGCTTGTGCAGAGGCTAAATAAATGCCCTCGGTCCTCTCCACCTAGGCTGATTTACAGTTTAAATGGTCAAACAAAAACCCTGGGAATGAACAGAGAAGGCATAGATTAAATCTTCACTGCACACTGACTACACACGATGAACACATTACTCATCCTTTGTCGCAACAGCGTGAAGTCGGTATTAGTAAACATCATTTCAAGATAAGGAAACCCATGCTCACTAGGGCTAAATCATTTGTCCCAAGTCACACAGTTAATAAGTGGTAGACTTAGGAATTGCCCTCAGGTCTGGCCTGAAGCATGGAAGGCATGTGCAGTAGTGTCTGAACTACCACATAGAAATAAGTAAAACGTACTTCATGCAAAAGTCATGGAGTAATGAATAATCGGTTCTCTGGCTAAAGAAATTCTCCTAAACATTACCTTCTTTTAAGAGTGAGAGAAAGTGAAGGAGAGACTGACTGACTGACTTAAACAATTCTACCCCAAAGCAATGGAGACCATCTTGCATTATACAGACAGATATTTCCTTAGAATGTGTATAAACCACCATAGTAAAGGTATTAACTCAAAATATTGCTTGAAGTAAATTCTATGAAGAATTAAACTTAGAGGGCTTCCCTGGTGGCACAGTGGTTGAGAATCTGCCTGCCAATGCAGGGGACACAGGTTCGAGCCCTGGTCTGGGAAGATCCCACATGCCGCGGAGCAGCTGGGCCCGTGAGCCACAACTACTGAGCCTGCGCGTCTGGAGCCTGTGCTCCGCAACAAGAGAGGCCGCGATAGTGAGAGGCCTGCGCACCGCGATGAAGAGTGGCCCTCGCTTGCCACAACTAGAGAAAGCCCTCGCACAGAAACGAAGACCCAACACAGCCATAAATAAATAAATAAAATTAAAAAAAAAAAGAATTAAACTTAGAACTCAATCTCTGGATACAATCTAGTCTCTACCAGTCACCAACAGCACTACGAATCTCAGGCTATGGGCATCAATCATTGTAAAACATATCCACAGACCTCTTTTGGCTATTATAAGCCCCTCGAATCTTCAAGGTCAAGTCTGTCTTTTACATGATTTAAATCCTTTTCTATACCCTTCCTGTCCATTTGTTCCTATCTAATCCCTGGCAGACTGGAAAGAAACAGTGAATTCAAGGCAGCAAGCAGTATTTACAGCAGCATTCCAGCCAACATATTTAATTTCAATGACAGCCATTTCTCTCTGGTTTTCAAATCCTTGGCTATGCCCATGTTTTAGTTACAGTGGGAGAGCTGAAGGCCCAGGAGGCTTAAGAAACAAAGCCTGGCTTTGACTTCTGGTTCAACATCAAAGCTCTGGCATGAATTTATGGCAGCAAAGACCAAAGGAAGTAAGGCTTAAACCTCATGTGAACATTGAAAACATTTAATGAGAATGTAGGTAAAGCACCCAACAGGATGTCTTAAACATAGTGGACCCTAAATAAAAGAAGGCTATTTTACTGTTAACTATGTGTACTTTGCAATATTCCCCAATACAAACCTATTTCACTTAAGCTAGTATCTATTAAAAAAAATAAAAAACACAGTGAGGCAAGAAAAAGACAAACTGCCCAATGAAAAACTTAGCAAAGAGATATAAGAGTAAATTCTCTGAAAAGCTTATTCAAATGGTCTAGTATCTATTGAATTATGGAGTCATCGAGTCACCTCACTTTTGCAAAGTAATAGGGCATATAGTTAAGAAAGTAATTAAGCACATGGTTGAAAAATTCAAACAGAACAATAATGTGGTGTCTCCAATCCCCATATTCTCTCCCCAGAGACAATCATTGTTATGAGGTGCTTGGGAATGCAATCCCATGGAAATATTCTACATATAAGGCATTCTCTCTTAAAAAGGTCTACAGAAATTAAGATACTTACAGAAGCAGAGAAATAAGAAATTTAAAATGGCCATACTTGGAGAAAGACAAATCTCACAATGCCTGACACTGAAAATCATATCAGTATTCTCTCTGTGCCCTAGTTGCCAGTAAATGTGCCTGAATAGAAAGAACCATGAGTGGCTGCTTCAGTTTAGTCAAAGTATGCTTTGATATTTAGTCAAAATATCCATTCTAAAATAACATAAAGGCAAACAAAAACAGCTGGGAAAAGAACACAAACATTAAATACAAGAAAAGAGTAATGCTAAATAAAGAATACAATATGAGTGTTAATGGGGGAACTTCCATTCACTCATTGAACAAATACCTACGAAACACAGACCATGTGCCTGGCGCTGTGTTGGGTGCCCTGGAGAGAGCAGTATATACAGATATACATATATATCAGTATATACAGATAAACACTGTATCTTCCCTCAAGGAACTCTTACAAATTTCCACTCTACACAAAAATTTCTAAAAAGCCCTGATAGAACTATGTGGCCTTTGTTTGGCTCTTGGTATTATGGGAAAGCTTATTCCTCTGCTGAGCGGTTCTAATTATTAGAGTTGGTCCAAAGAGAGAGCTGATTCAGGGCCTCCCTAGAATAATTCTAGGCAATGACAACAATAAATCTGAATTGCTCTTTCACACACATTCACTCATTTACACCTCATAACCTCCATGTAGGGTTATTTTACTTTCTGTTTTCTACGGTTGAAGAAATTGAGGCTCAGAGAAGTTAAGTGATGCCACTGAAGTCATGCCTCAATGTCAGTAGAACTTGAACCCCGGTCCTCAACTCCAGAGCTACAGAAGAGCCACCTACTGGGCCACACAGAGTCAACTTTTCCAGCTCACAGTCCTTCAAAGATATGAAGGACTATTGAAGGTGGCTATTAAATATCTCCTACTCTGCGAGTCTTTGCTTCATTAGAATAAATAATGATCATCAAGTTCCTTCAAGTTCCTGCCTTCATTTAAACACGCTTCATGTACCAGTGTCCCTTTTTAAAGATGGACTCCGGAATAAAAAAACCGATAATTACAGCCACAGGCTAACCAATTAAGACTATGATAATACTATTATTACATGTGTACCACTGTGATCCTGGGTTGACCTTGTCAATTAAAAACAAAACAAAAAACTCAACAGGAACTGCTATTAAGCCAGACCTCTCCCTTCCTATATTAGTACCATTGAATTTTTCAATTAAAGATTCAAAACTTAAGATTGTCAAATTTCATGTTTCTGAAAGCTGTTACCCCATTTTATTCAGGAGGCGGAGGTCTTTCTGAATTTCAAAATGTCATCTAAATATCAGGTAGCCTCCCCTATTTTCTGTGATCCATAAATTTGACAACCTTTCCTTAGTTTTTCCCCAAGAAGTTAAATAAAATAATAGCTAACATTTACTGAGCATTTACTATGTGTCAGACATTATGCTAAGCAATTTACATGCATCATTTCATTCAATCCTTGCAATAACTGTGGATAAGACACTATCATTCCTTTGATGGAAGAAAAAAAATGGGCTCAGAGAGGTTAAGTACCTTGAAGCAACATCATACAAGTAACAAGCTGCAGAGGGAAGATGCAAATCAGGGTCGATTAAATAACAGAGTCCATTCCTCTAACTGCAGTTATCATCAGTAATCATCATCCTTTTGGCATAACCCATTTCCATGTCATAAGACTTTGCCGAATGCCTTCCTAAGATCTATGCAGAAAGCATCCCTACTGTATCAGGGCAGTTGCTCTGGTCAAAAACAAACAAACAAACAAAACCAAACAACAACAACAAAACAGGGGATGGGGGAGTGGAGAGAAACTAGGATGATCAAGAACAAAAACATCAAGTAAGTTCATAAAATGAGATGGCTACTCAAAATAAGGTTAATGAATATCAACTACCTTAGACCAGCATATCACCTCACTCATTTCAAATAAATTTAAACCAAGAAAAAAATTACAAATGGGGTCAGCCTACCTTAAAATAGAAAGTTAATTAAGGAACACTTTAATTAAACAGAAATTAAGTCCTCAAAAACTATAAATTTAAGTTCAAGGAGATATGATAAGAAGTTTATTAGATCATAAGACCTATGGTGACAGGGACTGTAATCTCTGTCATTTACCTAACTCTCAAGTGTTGGTCTAAATGAGAAGTATTTCGTCTGAGAAACGTTTCTTTAAGAGTGGAAGGGCCACAATCACAAGAGGGAACAACTGTATTCCACATTCCTATCTGTTGGAGGATAATTGCTATGTTAATTATTTTTGGGAGGTAACATATATTTGATTTCATGAAAACAATGGCAAATCAATCTTAAATCACTGACAGCTCCAGAAAATAAGTCTATCATAATTTACTACAAGCATTATAGTAACTGTCCCATCTAATCAGCATTTTTCCTTATGTTTGTACCTCTGCGTAGTACAAGATCCTGAAAAGATGTCTCAGAGATTTTATAAGGTCATTCTTATTTTTCTCATTACTTATCTCATCATTTCTAAGATGTTTTATTTTCACTTTGCCTGACTTAAATCAGTAGTGACTCCAAATACTGTTTCTGTCTTGCCTTCTTTAAAAGCCTACAGATGTAGAAAACAAATGTATGGACACCAAGGGGGGAAAGTCACAGAAGTGGTGGTGGTGGGATGAACTGGGAGATTGGGATTGACATGTATACACTCACGTGTATAAAATGGATAACTAATAAGAACCTGCTTAAAAAAAAAAAAAAGAATCTGCTGTATAAAAAAATAAATAAAATTCAAGAGTTCAAAAAAAAGCCTCTTTATCAAAGAAATAATAATCTATAAACACCTAAACTGACTAGAAGTGTCTCAGAGAACTCTTTGCTGGATGAAGTAAACTACTTCTGTAATGGGAATTATCTCCCACTACTGTATCGGTTTCTGGATGACAATTACAATGAACTGCAAAGTAAGAAATAAAGAACTATTAATATTAAATGAGTAACTAAGTGGCTCTGGAACGCTGCAGTAGTATTTATAAAATGGGAGGGTCCAATCAATCACATCCCACATACAGGCACTCAGTCTCTGCATCCAAACACAAATAAACCACATACAAGACCTAATCCCTGAAGTCATCTTGACTCCTCTCTTTAGCACATAATACATTTAACTAGTTCCCTAGTTCGATCAATTCTGCCTGCTCAAGTCAATTATTATCTCCTTTCCAACTACAGCTGCCTTAATTCCAGTCTTTATTGTTTCTTTCTCATATTATTGGTTTGCTTCCTTAATGATTTCCTTTTCCAATATCTTTTCCCCTCTAATCCTTTCCCCATGTTGTTACCAAATCCTCAAGTACAAGTGACATTACTCTTGTTTATCAAAAGTCTACCATAGTACTTCCACTTCTGGCCAAGACAGAATAACGGGAACCAAATTTATTCTCCTGCCTGAAACACCCAAAAAATTCAAAATAAAAACAAATGAGGGGCTTCCCTGGTGGCGCAGTGGTTGAGAGTCCGCCTGACGATGCAGGGGACACGGGTTCATGCCCCAGTCCGGGAAGATCCCACATGCCGCGGAGCAGCTGGGGCCATGAGCCATGGCCGCTGAGCCTGCGCGTCCAGAGCCTGTGCTCCGCAATGGGAGAGGCCGCAACAGTGAGAGGCCTGTGTACCGCAAACAAACAAACAAACAAACAAACAAAAAAGAAAAGTGGTTTGCAAGACAACAGACTTATGCAAGGAAGAAGGAAGGAGAGTGATTGGAACCATATGAGATGAGACCTATAATTGGCCCATCTTACTATCTTCAGGGAGTTTCCAGGCTGCAGGGCACACAATATCAAAATCTCTGCAGACCTTTTGTAGAAACTGACAAACTAATTCTAAAATCTATATGGAAATGCAAAGGACCTAGAATAGCCAAAAGAACCTTGAAAACGACAAAGTTGGAGGACTAACACTATCCAATTTCCAGACTTGTTATAAAGCTTTAGTAATCCAGGTAGCATGGTATTGGGATAAAGACTGACCAACAGAATAAAACAGAGTCTAGAAGTACAAACATACAACATATATGGACAACCGATCTGACAAAGAAGCAAATGCAATTCAGTGGAGAATGGATAGTCTTTTCAACAAATGATGCAGGGACAACTGGCTATCATATGCAAAAAGAAAAAACCAGGAAAAGAAACTTTGATCTATACCCCCTACCTTACACCACATACAAAAATTTAGTCAGAATGGATCACAGACTTAAATGTAAAACTATAAACCTTCTAGAAAAATTATAAAGAAAATCTTTGGGAACTTGGGTTAGGCAAAGATTTCTTAGATACAAAACCAAAAGCACAATCCATACGACAGTAAATTGATAAACTGGATGCCATCAAAATAATCTGTTAAGAGCTCAGACTGGGAGAAGGTATCACAAATCATATATCTGATAAAGAACTGTATTCAGAATACAAAAAGAACTCTCAAAACTCAAAAAAAAAATAATAAAATAAAAAATAGCTCCAAACAACTGGAAACAAGATTTGAATAGACGCTTCACCAGAGGTGAACGCCAAATAAACACACGAAAAGGTACTTAACAGTATCAGTCACCCGGGAAATGCAAATTAAAACACTGTAAGATACCACTGCGTATCTAACAGAATGGCTAAAGAGTACCCAGACCAAGTGTTGGTGAGCATATAGAATGACTAAAGTATTCCCTTAATATACTCCACACACAGATTCCTAATTTTCAGACAACTATATTACCAAAAAAGTACATTTAACCATATAATTTAAACCACATTTAATATAATTTAATTTTATCATAGTGACTCAGAAGGGACCTCATAACATTATAATGTCTCTCAGTGTCATCGTTACAGTTTTACTAGTAAAATATAGAAACATGAATCAACAGAAACCTTTTATGTAACAGATACCGAAGAGACCAGCTTTTAGTCTGTAATTACCTCACCGGAGTATGATTGCTTTTTATTGTAAATCATTTTCTTGACTTCAGTGTTCTCAAAGAGTGGTTGCCTGACATCAGCATCAACATCTCCCCGGAACTTGTCAGAAATGCAAACTCTCAGGTCTGACACCAGACAACTGAATTGGAAACTCTGAGGAGGGGACCAGCAATCTGTATTTTAACAAGCCCTCCAGGTGATGCTGAAGCCTGGTAAAATTTGAGATGCATTGTTCTAACGTTTTTTTGTTTTGTTTTGTTTTGTTTTGTTTTTTGCGGTCCACGGGCCTCTCACTGCCGCAGCCTCTCCCGTTGCGGAGCACAGGCTCCAGACGCACAGGCCCAGTGGCCATGGCCCACGGGCCCAGCCGCTCCGTGGCATGTGGGATCCTCCTGGACTGGGGCACGAACCTGTGTCCCTTGCATCGGCAGGCGGACTCTCAACCACTGCGCCACCAGGGAAGCCTTGTTTTAAAGTTAAAATGATAAATTGCTTTTCTCTGAGATTCTTTCTGAATTCAAAGAATTTTTAAGACAAAAAAGGAAATGTTACTTCAAATCTATGTTTTCAACAAATCTATAACTCAGCCAGCCGTTTTCCTATATTTATACTCCTGAATTATTTTTGGCCCTTTATTAAGCTAGAAGACTAGAACTGAATGTAAGATCCCATAAATAATGCATTCTACAAAAGCCTTTGTTTTAAAACAAACTTTTCGGGCTTCCCTGGTGGCGCAGTGGTTGAGGGTCCGCCTGCCGATGCAGGGGACGCGGGTTCGTGCCCCAGTCCGGGGGGATCCCGCGTGCAGCGGAGCGGCTGGGCCCGTGAGCCATGGCCGCTGCGCCTGCGCGTCCGGAGCCTGTGCTCCGCGGCGGGAGAAGCCACGGCGGTGAGGGGCCCGCGTACCGCAAAAAACTTTTCTACTTAAATATCGCAGTCATTTATTCACATCTATTTTTGCAACTGCATCCAACATTCCTTGCAAATTTACAAGATTTGCTTCTAATTTCAGCCACGAATTGTCACCCCCAGTGAACACCTGTGCAACTTTTAATTAGGTTCATCTAAATGGAATGGACTTGAAAAATAATCCTAGTTATAAAATTTTTAATTGTTTCCTAAAGATACTCAAGAAACAGAATGAAAGTGGAGATGGTCTTGAACTGAATCAGGACAACTGGGGCTGTCGATAATTTGCTCAGAGACTTTGAGTTAATAATTTCATCTTTCTGGGTCTCAGTTCCCTTACTATAAGAGAGAGTTGATGACCTTAAGGTCCATTTCAGGTCTAAGAATCTATACATCTGTGATCTTACTCTTATCCTCTATGTACTGTACTTTTACATTCATGTGACACTGTGAAATTATTTTAAGTATTTTTAAACAGTTTTAAAATTGTTTTAGGATACATGCCTCTTCTCAGGATTCAGGAATATAACTCTAACGCTGAATATGAACAGTAAAATATGAACACATGCAAACTTTTAGTTGTTGAAGCACCAAAATGGTAGTGTGACTTTAACAGTCTCTTATTCTTTCTTAGATGGGTTAATTTATCTCTGAAACTATGGGGATGGCTGGCATGAACTCCTAAAAGCAGAGATTTCAAACATCATTAACAACATGGACTCTGGAGGCAGAATGCCTGGGTATGAATTCTGAATCTACTACTTAAGAATTATTTGTCATCTTGAGGAGGTTATTCAAACTTCTTAAACCTTAATTTTATCAATCTTCTTTTAAGAGGATAATAATAGTATCTTCTCCATACAACTTAAATGAGCTAATCTTCTGAAAGCACTTAGCACAGAATGAACACTCAATAAGCATTAGGTATTTGTATTAACATTACTTGCGAAGTTGGCTCTCTGATCGGAAGGCATGAGAACTCATGTGCAATTCACTTTGTAAACACAAGTATACAGCTACTTTGTGCAAGGCATCTCACCCTCACTACAGGAGGAGAGGTTCTCAAACTTCAGGATGTATCAGAATTGCTTGGGATGCTTTTTTAAAATACAGATTCCTGTGCTCTGCTTTCAGAAGCTCCAATTCTGCAATTTTAAATAAGCATCCCAGTTGTTTCTAAGACAGGCTGCTGAGGACTACAGTTTGAGAAACATTTCTGTACGGGTTTCAAAGAGAAAGAATGTCTCCCTTCAAGTACTTACATTCTCCAAGCATTCTTTCCATTTCAGAACTCACGGCAGCTACCACAGTGCTGCTCCTGTTGGCTGTGTACCACATACACCTAATATGGTCCTTTCATGTAGATTCCATTTGCCATCACTTTAAGTTCCAATATCTGTGTCCTGATTCAATGACATAACATAACTCTTTACCTTGTATTTGAGATCTGCCTAATCCTCTAAACCCCACCACCTCCAAACCTGTGACTACTGATGGCTCCTGATATACAGGCTATTCCTGACCTCTGAACACGGTAGATTCATTAACCCTGGATGCTGACGTACAAACGTGACTACGGTCTCATTCATAGCCCTGGTCTCAGAATAACACTTCCAACACTGCTGTCAGCAAACATGTCTTCAGTATAGCACACATTTTCAGACAGAGACTGCAGTGTCAAAACCTATATGAATTTAACTCACAAAACCTTAATGCATACAAAAACAACAAGAAAGCAACAATCAGGGATCAGAAGCATCCTGGGATGGAATGTAGACTATGACAAAGGAATTTAACTGTATTACAAATGTTTGACGTAATAAGCTCACTGAAGGAAGTGGGGGGAAAAAGGAGCTGACCCAAGTAACCTTGAACGGTGTTTTGACAGAAAACTGTTAAAACTAAAGACAAGAAGAACTGTACATAAGCATTGTATGCTAGCTGATGAAGCTGTCCATCATGGAGGTATGGGTTAATAATTCTGAAACTGCTTTACATGTATATTGGGGTAAACAAATAAGTAAACGGATGGTGGGTAGTGGGAACCAGATCTCTTAACATTGAAGAAGGAAGTTACAGATAAACAAGGGAAGAATACTACTACAATTTAAGCACGTGGTACTAGGTTAGAGTTGAAGACGTCAGTATGAACACATGGTTACCTTAATATAAATGCAGATGGATAGATACAGAAATAATGACAGTTATGTGTGTACACATGTGTTAGTATCCATACATATACTTCCTAACTCTGCTGCTGAAAGGACCTAGAAGCAGTGACATTCTGGTAGCAACAAGCACACCCAGAGCCCAGATCTTAGTTTCTAAATACCATTTTCTGATATAAGGCACCAGAACTCCTTGGAGAAACAGCTGATTTGGGGGCTGGGACAGGGAAAATACAATTCTCTATAAAAGAATTCCAAATAATTTATGTTGCTATTTGTCCCTCTAGGAGGTGGAGCTTAACTCTCCCCGCTTGAGTGTGGGCAGAGTTAGACTTGCTTCCAAAAAACAGTATGTAGAAGGAGAAAAAAAAAAAGTAACTTTGCAGTAAAGAAACCTGATAAACACTACTGGGGCCAGGTGATGAAGGTCAGTATCACCAGTAAATCATGTTGATGACATGTATCCCCTGGTATCATGTGATGAGAAGGGCACTAGACTTCTGTGGTCTTCTTGCCAAAAACACATAACCCAGATCTAATCATAACAAACCCAAATTGAGGGACATTCTACAGAAAATCTAACCAGGATTCCTCAAAATTGTCAAGGTTATAAAAACCAAGAAAAAATGAAAAAAAGAAACAGATGAATAAGTGACTAAGGAGATGGTGACTAAATGCAAATGGTGACTAAATGCAATATGATAGCCAGGACTGGATCCTGGACAATGTCTTGAAACAAGACGTTAGTGAAATCCACAAAGTCTGGAATTTCCTATTTGGTTTAGTCAATAGTAATGTACCAATGTTGTTTCTTAGTTTTGACAAACATACCATGGAAATGTAAGATCTTAACAACTGGGAGACCTGGGTGAGTGTATATGGGAACTCTCTGCGCTATCTGCAACTTTTCGTAAACCTAAAGTTATTCCAAAATAAAAAGTTTATTTAGAGAGAGCGAGCATGTACACACAAAATGAGGTGAAAGAGAGACTGCCCAAAGAGGTGAAGCTACACTTAGAAAAGTCTACATGATCAAAAAAATAATTCTTAACTGTTGTTATTTGGTATAAAGAATTTACTTGCATATAATTAAGGCATTAGCTAGATAACATTATTACTGCAACTTTCTCTCTTGGTATTCAGAATCCCAACGAAACACATACACACACACACAGGCGGAATCTTTTCTCAACACCATCTTCAAAATAAAAAGATTAAACAGACTCAGTTTGCAGTGTGGCAAACAAACTGAAGCGGGAATCAAGAAGCAAATCTGTCAACTAGTTCAACTATCTTAGACATGTTATTTCATCTCTCTGGGCCTCAGTTTCCTGATCTGTAATAGAAGTAGGTTAAAAAAGATGTTTAAGGATCCTTTCCAGGCAAAGATACAACCACCTCCTCGAAACCAAATCCTGCTAGATTTGCTCCTAACCCTCCAGTAGCTCCTCCTCAATCTCATCTGTTCGCACCAACCCCCCCAGAATGCTGGCCTAGGCCCTCTTTTCAGTTAACATATTCTCAGAAACAAATATATATTTCACAGCTTCAAATCCCACATGTAGGCTATTTCCAAATCCTACCTTTACTTTGAACTCAAAGACCAACTGCTTATTGGTCATCTCTACTCGGGAGACATGTCTAAAACTGACTTCATTTCCCCCCCAAAATTTGTCTTCCAGTTCCCATTTGTCAGAGGCAGAATAACAGCCCCCCAAAGATGTCCATTTCCTAATCCCCAGAACCTGTCAGTATGTATGTTACGTGCAAAGAGAGAATTAAGGTTACTAATCAACTGACCTTGAGATGGGGAGATACATTATCTTGGGTTACTCTGGGTGCACCTAATATAATCACAGGGGTCTCTATTAGTGAAAGAGAAAAGCAGGAGAGTCAATGTCACAGTGATGTGGGATGAGAAAGACCTGACTGGCCATTGCTGACCTGGAAGATGGAAGGAGTATGAGCAGCCTCTAGAAACTGAGAGAGACGAGAAAATGACTCTGCCCTACAGCCTCCGCAAAGGAACACAGCCCTTCTGACAGCTGGATTTTAGCCCAGGGAGACCCACTGCAGGCTTCTAACCTCCAGCTCTGTAAGATAATACATTTGTGTTGTTTTAAGCCACTAAGTTTGTGGTAAGTTGTTCCCACAGCAATAGCAAAATAATGGCCACCAGGCTAGAAAACTGGGCCTTTCGTTTCTTTTTTTTTTTTGCGGTACGCGGGCCTCTCACTGTTGTGGCCTCTCCCGTTGCGGAGCAACAGGCTCCGGACACGCAGGCTCAGCGGCCATGGCTCACGGGCCCAGCCGCTCCGCGGCATGTGGGATCTTCCCGGACCGGGGCACGAACCCGTGTCCCCTGCATCGGCAGGCGGACTCTCAACTGCTGCGCCACCAGGGAAGCCCAAACCGGGCCTTTCTTAACGGGGATGCTTCAGTCAGAAATTTGAGTATCATTGTTGACTCCTTCCTTTCCCTTAATCTCCATATTCAGTAGATCACTGAATTTCATCAATCATCCCTCCTTTGTCTCTTATGAATCTGCCCAGACCCCATGCCACCTTCCTAGTCCAAGTCACTACTATCTAATGCCTGGGACCCCAACAGCCTCCTGACTGGTTGGTCTACCTCTAGGCTCGTTCCTAGGAAGCTATTTCCCACATTATAGCCAGAGAATTAATGCAAAATACAAATTATCTTATTCCGATTTTAAAAACTTTTTAACAGCTTCTCACTGCCCGAAAGATAAAAGTCCAAACTCTTTAATTTGACTTATGAGAGACTTCTACCCCTGTTCTGGCCCTCTCCTATTCTCTCCAGCCTCTGCTCAGTACACAAATGCCAGGTCTATTTTAGTCACTGCTATATTGGCAACACCTAGCACAGGAAGTATTAATCCTTTCGGCCCTCACATGAACGCTACCCCCTAACTGAGATGTAGAGTTTATTTTCTCTATCCATAAATTGAGGCTGGTCCTGTGACTGTTTTGTCTTATTAGACACAGTAGAAGTGATGTTCTGGAACTTCTGAGCCCACATCTTAACAGGTCTGGCAGCTTCTGCTTCCTTCCCCTGGGAACAGCTACTGTGCTGGAAGAAACCCAAACCATGTGGAGAGGCTACGTGAAGGAGAATCCTAAGGCTCTGGTCAATAACCCCAGTTGAGCATCCAGCCAACAGTCAGCACCAACTGCCAGCCATGTAAGGGAGCCACCTTGCAAATTCTAACCCAGTCGAGCCCCCAAATGGCTGCCATCTTAACTGACCTCACATGGAGCGGAAGAACCTCCCAGCCCAGTTCAGTCAACCCACTGAATCATGAGACAGTAACAAAAGAAAGTTTACAGTTTTAACACATTAAGTTTCAAGGTAGCTTGTTTTACAGCAATAAGGGCATATGCCAATGTGGGTTTAAACTCTACTCCTGGTACCAATTTCATCTCTTGCTCCTTAACAAACTACCCCAGTAAGCTCCATCTCTTGATATGAGGAATAGCATGCAATCACAAGGATGGGAAGACTTGCTGGGGGCCATCATTGGAGAGTAGTTATACAGCACATGAGAAATACTCAATACCTCTAATAAATGTATGAGTGCCTGTCCTATCTCTTAAAACCTCATTTCTTTTCCAGATCCAGAGTTAAAATGTACTCTTAATGAAAAAGAGAAGTTAAATCAGTCACCTGTTAAACTCTAACTGATAATTCAAATCTGGGCAAATGTATTTTTTGAAGGTTCTTTTGAGAAATCTACTCCCGTGGTGCTCAATTGCGACCAATTAAAAGCATTAAATATAGAACAAAAGTATATTAAAATCCCTATTCACACGGCAGTCATCTGCTCCACTTGTGCTATAACTGTACTAAAATGTGAGGGACAGATTATGTGAAGGATTTTGATTATGGTTTTTTTTTTTGTTTTTTTTTTTGCGGTACGCGGGCCTCTCACTGTTGTGGCCTCTCCCGTTGTGGAGCACAGGCTCCGGACGCGCAGGCTCAGCGGCCATGGCTCACGGGCCCAGCCGCTCCGTGGCATGTGGGATCTTCCTGGACCGGGACACGAACCCGTGTCCCCTGCATCGGCAGGCGGACTCTCAACCACTGCGCCACCAGGGAAGCCCTTGATTATGTTTTGAGATGTTCCGCCACCGGTGATATTGCCAAGAATGGTAAGGATGAGATGTAAAAACAATATCATTGGAGTGAAAATGCAAACATTCATTAAATACCTGAATGAGAGGTAAATTAATGGAACATACAATCAGTTAACCAAAAAATAAAACAGTAAAGAAAAGAAAGTGCTTCACAGTTGAGCATGTGAAACATCTCTTAGACCTGCATGGTAATCTCTGACAGCCCTCTGGGTCTATGAGAAGCCTTCTGGGTATTATAGGAATTTGATATGTGAATCTGGTAGGATTCATTACCGGACTAGTATTGGTATTTCGCTTCTCAATTAGTAAGTATCTAAACACAAGTGCATAGTGCTCTTTGGAAAGATAAGGCAGATATAGGGCAATTCTTTCAAATTCAACAAACTCCAAAACTACCTAAGGACTCTGGAAGTCTCCATTCTAAGAGAGTAGAGGGCACTAACAAAAACTGCATCCTCTATGTAACAGTTTACATAATCTTTCTTTGTAACTGGTTTAAATGTCTATTTTAGTCTGTCCCAAAGGAGCTCTGATCCTTTTTGCTTGAAATTAAATCCCATACTAATTTTTCTGAAACTAGAACACATTTCTGCTTCCGAAATCATCATAGATGTCACTTTTTTCCTACTAAGAAGGTAATGCCCATACTCCCTCTCCCCCTCCCGCTCACAAACACACTTGGCCCTCACTCAACACACACTCTCAGTGCCATTCTCCATCCCAATAGGAAGGTATATACTTTAAAGTCATTTTTTCACTTATTCTCTTTATAGTTGAAGTACGTGTTTACAGGCTGACCAGCCAAGGTGAGAAGTAGATCCGGCATATGACAAAGCATATAAACTGTTTTGAACTAGGAAAAGGAGATATTGGCCATATTTTACACACACAAAAAAGGAAGCTCAAAGAAATGAAGTAACTGGTTCAAACTTACACAGCTAGTAGATAACAGAACTTGCATTTTTAACTCAGGGCTATTTGTACAATATTAAATTTGTACAATACTAATTTTATACAATACTAATTCTCAACCAAGAGCTCCAAAGTATCCACCTTTCTACTCTGCAAAGGGCCCAAATAACTACAAAAAACCACATTTTTTGGTTGTTATTTGTATTGGTCAAAAAGTAATTGACACCAAACTAACACAACATTGTAAATCAACTACACCTCAATTAAAAAAAAAAAGATCTAATAAAAATAGCTCTTTGGACTCTTTGGAGACTGAATTAAAACTATAGCTGATAGTAATAAATAAATAAAAATAAGAGTTAGTATGTGTTTAATAAAAAAAGGTAATTGACCAATAAAATGTGAGTGTTATGTGCCACGCATTGTGGAGAGCACTTTAAACATATTATTCAATTCTCACATCAACCCTAAATAAGGTGGGAATAAGGGAGATGTTTGTGGGCACATAATTAAACATTCATTAGATATTAGTTCCTATTTTACAATATTATCCCCTATTTTACAGATGAGGAAACCAAAACCTAAAGTCACTATGTTATTAACTACCATAGCCGAGCTTGAACCCAGTTTACTTGATTCCAGAACTGGTCCTTAAAGTCCTAAATTATTCTGCCTAGCCAACCAAAGTATTTTGCTGCCCATTAGGGAAAAAAGGGAAAGAAGAAAGGAACCTGGCAGTAACCAAGGCCTTATTACTATATTGTGAGATGTACAACATCTTCTCGATGTGATAGTACTAAAGCTATAACACATGGTGGTAAAAATCTTAGAAAGGCCCAAACTGAAGATGATCTTCAATCTGAACTACTTGCATCTCCCTGAATCTGCCAGGCATTGGGAAACAATTCTTCACGGGTCTCACACATCTCTGAACATCTTGCAGAAGCATGCACTGCCCTTTTGTTCCAGCCTATCTTTTCAAGGATGTTTGCATAATGAACAAAGCTTTGGAAGACTAGATAGTGTCTCCCTCCAAAGCAAAGGGCAGTGTAATAAAGATAATGTCTTCCTCCAGAGCAAAAGTCAGGCAGGTTTACTGCCCATTATAAAAATCTGGGTTCCCCAAGCTCAAGGTTCCTCAGCTCCAACCCAAGCCCACCGCAGTATCGCCCTGGGCTCTTCCATACCACCCCTGTAAGGACTCGGATTGGGAGTGAACCTACAGGACCATAATACTCACATGGCTTGATGTACAACAAGAAAGGCCTTTGTCTCTTACCTAGGAGTCTCCTGTCTTCCGCCAGCATCCATGAAACTGTGGCAGGCTAACTTGATAGCGTCCATGTAGGGTAAAAACCCCAGATCCTTCACAGATCTTGATACCAAGTTCTTTGGACTACTTCTCACCTTTGCTTTCCTCAGAGATACCCTCTCCCATTCTATAGGAGACACTATTCATCTTTTGGTCATCATCTTTGGCATGAAATTTCTCCTAAAGGTCCTCAGCTAGAATCTACTATTAACTCCATCATGCCCCCATTGATTCCTGCACACAGGTTTCTATCACAGCCCTTTTAAAGCTTTATTCCACTTGCTTATTTGTGTGCTGTGCCAGTTAATCAATTTATTGCCTCTCAGCTCAAAATTTATGTTTTTATACATGCTCTGTGATAATGAATGAAATTGCTTTAAGCATTTCTCCTTACAGTGAGCGTAATGTTAACCTTTCTCAATAGAGGGTGCTGCAAGGACACTGCAGGAGGAAGGGAGTCCTCCAGAGAACATTACACTTAATGATGAAAGACTTTTCTTTTGCCCTAAGATTAGGAACAAGATAAGGATGTCTGTTCCTGCCACTTGTATTCAGTAAATAACTTACTGCAGGTTCTAGCGTCAGGCAAGAAAAAGAAATAAAAAGCTAATAGATTGGAAAGGAAAAAATAAAACTATCTCTATTCACAGATGACGTGACCTTGCATGAAGAAAATCCTAAGGAATCCACTAAAAAAAATACACACACATACGCACACACACACGCACACACGAGTTCAGCAAGGTTGCAGGATACAAGCTCGATTTTATACACTTGCAATTAATATGAAAATGAAATTAAGAAAATAATTCCATTTACAATTGCATCAAAAAGAATAAAATGTTTTAGAATAAATTAACAGAAGAAATGTACAACTAATATTCTGAAAACACTGTTGAAAGAACTTAAATAAGATCTAAATAAATGCAATCTCATCAGAATCCCAGCTGGCTTCTTTTTAGAAACGGACAGGCTGATCCTAAAATTCATACAGAATTACAAGAGACCCCAAAGACCCAAAACAATTTTTAAAAAGAAGAGCAAAGTTGGAGGACTACACTTCTCAACTTCAAAACTTACTACAAAGCAACAGCTACAAGACAGTGTGGTACAGGCATAAGGATAGGCATACAGAATTCTATCAATGGAATACAATTAATGGAGAGTCCAAAAATAAACTTGTGTGTCAATGGTCATCTGATTTTCAACAAGGAGGTACCAAGACTATTCAGTGGGGAAGGAATGGTGCTGGGACAACCGCATAGCCACATGCAAAAGAATGAAATTGGACCACTAACTTAAACCATATACAAAATTAATTCAAAATGATCTAAATATAATAGCTAGAGCTATAAAACTCCTAGGAAAAAATTAGCAATAAATTTGCATGACGTTAGATTTGGCAATGGATTCTTAGGTATGACACCAAAAACATGGGGAACAAAGGAAAAACAGATGACTGGCCTTCCTCAAATAAAAAACTTCTATGCTTCAAAGAACACTATCAAGAAAGTAAAAAGACAACTCACAGAAGGTGAAAAAATTACAAATCATATATTTGATAATGGACTTGTATCTAGAATATATAAAGACTCTTATAACTCAAAAACAGAAACAGAAATAACTCAATTAGAAAATGGGCAAAGGATCTGAATAGACATTTCTCCAAAGGAGATACACAAATGTCCAGTAAGCACATGAAAAGAAGCTTCACATCACTGTCCATTAGGGAAATGCAAATCAAAACCACAATGAGATTCCAATTTGTACACAAATGTTCAGAGTAGCATTTCTTAATAACATCCGAATAATAATTTATTAATAATAACAATCCAGTGTCTATCAACTGATGAATGCATATACAAAATGTGGTATATCCAAAGAGTGGAATATTATTTAGCCATAAAAAATGGAACAATTAACTGGGAGGGATTAAAAAGAAAGCTAGGTTACTTATAAGTAAAATCCCATCAAGGGATATAATGAAATAGTAATGGATTCATTTTTAATCAACTTCATTATGGCAGATGGTGCTAGAATGCAGGGGAAGGGTAGATCCAAATGTCAATGGAGCTTCCTCTCAACTTCTGTCTAGGCGTAAGTGCCGACTTTAAAAGGTCTTCAAAGAAATTCATGCAAGGAATGCCTCTTGCAACTTGGTCACATGCAAAAGTGAAGCAAGAAGCACATCCGTTTGGAGCTTGCCCCAAGGGCCTCTAGTTCTTCTCCAAACTGGGTTCATAACTCCCACCCACAGAGGGAAAGGCAGTGCCTGAAGCAGAACCCAGGGATAAGCGAATTAGCATTTCCAAGGTCAACTGCTGACAGGCCTAATTGATTACAGCAACCAGTATATTCTGGCTGAAGTTAAGAGGCTTAGCCTCTCTAGCTTGCTCAACACTAGCAAGAAACTAATTTACCACATCAGTTACAAAATATGGAAGTACTGTAGGTATGGAGTCAAATTGGGATGCGACATTTCAAGAAGAGGCAAATATTAATAGGATCTGGAGAAGTAAGTGATTTTAAGAGGGTTAAACAATTTGGGGAAAAACCTAAAATACCAATCATGCCAGCAGTAAAGGACTGACAAGTACAAAAAAAAAAAAAGGAAAAGAAATCAATAGATAGTATTATCTTGTTTTACCAACTGGTTCAAAGTTTCAATGTGAATATTCACCAAAACTGCTAAAAAGCTGCAAAACTAAATGATTTAACTACCATTACAATTTTTTGCCCTCCTCTGATAGTCACTGAAAAGTGAAACGCCCTCTGCCATTTCCCACGTGTAGCTATTAAGCATATGAAATGAGGCTAGTCCGGACTGAGAAAAGAATGTAAGTTTAAAAATAACTCAATTTTCATAACGATTACAAGTCGAGGTAATATTTTAGACACATTAGATTAAATAATATATTACTAAAATTAATTCCTCTTCTTTTTTCTCACATTTTGTAATAAGGATAGTGGAAAATTTTAAATTATGTATGCGGCTCACATTATATTTTTATTGGACAGTGCTGCTACATACAAATAACACATTACATTTATACAGAACACATTTTTTTTTTTTTTTGGCAGGGGGGTGCGCGGGCCTCTCACTGTTGTGGCCTCTCCCATTGCGGAGCACAGGCTCCGGACGTGCAGGCTCCGCGGCATGTGGGATCTTCCCCGACCGGGGCACAAACCCGTGTCCCCTGCTTCGGCAGGCGGACTCTCAACCACTGCGCCACCAGGGAAGCCTCCAGAACACACACTTAATTTCAGGTATGAAGTACAGAAAGAGAGAGAAATAGGTCTGGATAATAAAAAAATCTTCTCTAGAATAATCACGTTGGTTTCACCTGTTAATCACCAACCTAACAAAAGTTCCTTTCTGCTTAGGGAAAGACAAACTTTTATTTCTTTTAAAAAGGATCTAATGTTTCAAAAACGATCCTAAAGCCTGTTCTACTTCTGCCATGAATTGTCATCTTTGCCTAGAATTAAACTAGTCTTAATTCTTTTCAATGATCAAAGATATATGATAAAGTGCTAGTCTAATTTTAAAATCTGTTCGAGTGACTCCACTTCGGTTTTTCCCGTAGTAGTCATTTTCATACCTATTAGGTCACTGAAACCTAACCCATGCCTCTGCTCCAAAGGTTTAAAAAAAAAAAAAAGAAAAGAAATGAAAAAGAAAAAATAGAATCAACACAAATATTATTCGCAAGCATCTAGAAAAACCCTGGCAGTATTTAGGTACTATACGTATTCTGTTTTAAAAACTAAAATATGACTCATTTACTATTTCAAAAAGGGACATCCCAATGTGGATGGGAGCTTAGCAAACAGGAGAGTACAGCAAGCAATTATTTCCACACATTCCATCATGTGCAGAAACCAAGCCAACCTTCAGGTTTTTACAGTCTGGGGAAGAAAGAAAATCTGGAGGTGTTGGAATAGTTGGAAATTTACGGAGTGAGAGTGCACCATAACAGGAGGTGAGGTGAGGTGAGGTGAGGCCAATAACAGCTCAAACTTTCCTCTCCGTAGCTCTCAAAAAGGAAACTACTCAACTTTCTGACTAAGGAAGTCAATAGGAGAGGAAAATACATTTCACACTTTTTAATATCCCAAAATTGTGCCCCATACATTTGGTCCACTGATAGAATTTAAAGTGGTTTTTAAATGTTATCAACAACAAAAATCAAGATCACTAACTCAGAATAATAAGTAATAAATATGAGATGTATCTTTCTATTTTGTGACAGGGCCTGCATCTATTGCTGGTAAATGAACTGAGTAACCGGGATAACTAGAAATAAAGCTAGTGGAAATGAGCGGTCTAGTCCTCATTCCTGGAAGAGCTGATCTTAAAATGTTGTGATCCTAATAGCCCTACAGTTTTTCTGGTCTGATAGAAACAGCACAATTTTTGTATTTTTAGATATATGGAATAATTCAGGCTCCAAGCTACTAGATTCCAATAATTTAGTGACTGTACATCTTACACAATTCTGAACCCCGCTATCAACACACACAGATCAGTAAGGCCCCAGTGGCTACCTCATAAGAAGTGTTTTGGTGCCACCTAGTGGCATAGGTTTCTCCTGTCAAAGGGGAAATGATTAGACCAGGGTTCTCAAAGTGTGGTCCCTGAACCAGTAGCATCAGCCACTAGAGAACTCATTAGAAGTGCAAATTTTTGGCCTCATTCTAGATCTACTGAAACTTTAGCAGTGGGGCCCGGCAATCTGTTTCAACAAGCCCTCTAAGTGGTTCCCTCCCATGTTTAAGAACCACTGGATTAATCAGTCCTTACACAAAAATTAAGTGCAAAGTCTTAAAAACTTAGGTTCATCAATGAACAAAAGTGCTCAATTTCTAATTTCTAAAGACCAAACACATTAACAAAACAAAAATACAATAAAAAAGCAAAAAGCCCTGTGAAACAAAGAAAAGGCATTTATTGGTATCAGGATATTAGGTTATGGCATCTTAAGGGGGCTCACCTGAAAAGGGGGAACACATGAAAAGCCAAGGAGGTAGAACACTAGTGATTTTTAAATTGAGTCACCTACCCTAATGATTCCTGTGCAACTATGTTATAAAGTCATCAAGAGAAAAGAGAAAAATCTTTTTCTTGATTCCTTGCTAAACTGTTTATTTTCTATTTAGGTCTTAGAGGAGAACTTGGTTACTTTAAATAACAACTTAAACTGAGGTTGAGTAAGCAAAGTCCCATAATGCACCTAGATGTTTGCAGGCCTCTCACTGTTGTGGCCTCTCCCGTTGTGGAGCACAGGCTCCGGACGCACAGGCTCAGCAGCCATGGCTCACGGGCCCAGCCGCTCCGTGGCACGTGGGATCTTCCCGGACCGGGGCTCGAACCCACGTCCCCTGCATCGGCAGGCGGACTCTCAACCACTGCGCCAGGGAAGCCCAAAAAAACCCTTTTAATAAATATCTATTTATTCATAATTAAAAAGTTATATGCTTGAAGAAAACTGGGTCATGAGATATATGCCCCGTATGGCCACTGGTCCACACAGTCACAATTAAGTATATACCATCCCTTACTCCATGGCTTAAACGGCAAACTTACCAGTTAAGAGAAAAAAATCAACTCTGAGAGGCTAACCATGCAAAACCAAGCCTCCAATATGACAGGTAACACCACAGACGTTAATATCGGCGGCATAAAATATAAAGAAATTTCAAAGACTTGCTCTATTGATTAATTTTGATTTTGTCCTTTCAAGATATAAATTTAGATATCCACAGAGACCAACTATTCAATTCTTTTTAAGAGCAAATGCCCACAATAGGATGAGTTTCTGACAAAACTCTTCTTTCCTTTTTCTCTTCAAACCTTCCCTCTACCCACAAGTGAGTTCATAAAAATATGTCACAGAAAGATGGGTCAAAAGCAAAATGTAAATAATAATAATTTTTTAAACACGAGAAAAAAATCTTGGAACTGATTTTTTACAAAGAACCTTCCTCGTTGTCACTATCACTGCAAAGACGAATCCGTGCTGAGCCACTGCACGGGGCTAAGTGCCATACTACTTTGCCAGTTCAAATGCTCAACTGTTCACTAATTAATATTTTGAATTTAAAATTTTCTCATTTGTAAAAAAAGATGTAAAACCTCATACAATTGCAATAAGAAGTAGAGAAAATATACCCAAAAAATGCCTCTCACATCACAGCTAGAAAGGATTACTGCCATCAACTGAGGGCCATCAGAAAGAGAAAGGGGCGCCAGATTAATCTAGGTCAAGGGGCTGAAATCAGGCCAAACTGGTTTCAAATTCAAATTCCCTGGCTGCCACTTCGGTGTGTGCCCTATGGTAAGTTACTTCAATTCAGTGAGCCTCATTTTCCCATCTGTAGAGTGAGGATAAGGCTACCTCTTTCAGTGATTTTCACCGCACGCACCTTTATTTAATAGTATCTGCCTATAGTCAGCTCTGGCGGCTCTCTTTTCCTCACCCACTTCAACACTTTGAGAAAAGCTTACATCAGAAGGTGAGGCATGTTCCCAGGTCAAGACTAAACAATACGATTATGGTAGTGATACATTTAATAGCAACATCTCACACATATTTCGAAGACACAAGTCAACAGTACCAGGAATCTCATCAGCTGAGGAAAAGGCTGACCTTGAAGTTCCCCCAGCATTCAGGCTTTGTAACCCTTGGAGTCTTTTACTAACCGTATCTACCAAATGCAAATATGTTCCAATGTGAGAAATGCCCCGTGGCATGGTGGTAACCTGAAAGACCAGCTCTCCAGTTGATGAGAATAGCTTGATTTGTGGCATTTGCCCATTTCTGTGAGTGGGGTTAATTCTCCTACTATGGCTGCTTCAATCCAACACCCAAATTCCTTAATTACTTGACTGATTGATTGACTGATTCATCAATAAGCATTTGCAGATGACCTAAAATGTATAAAGCCCTCTGCCAGGCTCTGAAGGTGGGGTATGAGGATGACTATAGATGAATCCTACCCTCAAGGACCTTACAGACCAGACAGGGAAATACAATAAACACAAAAAAGAAATATAAAATATAAGGAGAACATGAAGAACCTCTGAAAACAGGGAAAAATCCCTAACTTCCAGCAAGCAGTACATACAATAAAAGTTCAGGTATTATTTACTAAAGAACCCCTAGTATTGCCTACGCTTTCTACTAGGCAAATTTCAAAACCTCTCTGGGTGAAAAACAATATTTTCCTTTTACCAGAGTTAATGAATATGTATGTGCATATGTGTATATCACAGTTCCTCTGCCTCAGCACTGCTGACATTTTAGGCTGGATGTTGCCCAGCGGCTGTCCTATGCATTGTAGGATATTTAGCGACACCTAAACACCTAGAGGCTGGTAGAGACCAGTAGCACACTCACCACCTGCCTCTAAGTTGTGACAACCAGAAATGTCTCCAGACGTTGCCAAAGGTGCCCTGAGGGCAAAACCACCCACTACTGTATATACACTATGCATATACGGCTATACAGATGGGGTCTATACAGGGATGGAGTGGATATATGGATCCATGGATATGAACCTGTGTGCATATATAAATGAGCTAGATACTCAATTAGAGGAAATTTTTATATTCATTTGCCTACTAGGTTTTAAATATATTCATTCACTTCTTGAGTGCCTTCTATATACCAAGTGCTGATAGAGGCAACAGCAGGGGCGAGGGCGGGGGAATTAGAGGCACCTGGCAAAAATCCCTGCAGTCACGGTGCTTACGTACAGGGCAGACAGGCAACAAACCAAATAACTATACCAATGATATAGTATGTGAGAAGGTGGGGTGACGTTCAGTAGTAGGGAGAAAAATCAAGCAGGGCAAAGGGTTAGAGATTCTGAGAAGAGGACATGTTGCCCTTCTAAATTTCAAGGACCTAATCGCGCCAGACAAAACACATGCTCAGATTTTCAGATCATGTGCTCACAGGCAACTTCCTGAGCACAATTTGAAAGCAAGTCTAAATTTTATTAATGTTAAGAAGAGAGGGAATGTACTCATTTTGTACGCATAACCAGTAAGGGAGCAGAATGGAGGGCTGTCACACACCCCCACCTCCTCATTCCTATTCTCTGCCCAACCCTAGAGGCTGACAAACCTCACTCATTCTGAAAAGCTCCCATTCCTTGAAGTAAGAACCAGCGAGTAAAAGCATCAGAGATACCTAAGTGCTAAGGTTCCTTTCAGCCTCAAAATGGCATTAATGAATTATCAATATGAATACTGCTGATGACAAAGAAGAGGGATTGAGGAAAAGGAACAGGAAATTTTATTCTGGTAAATCTTTTTGTGGGCCTTAATAGATGTTACAAGGCTGTTTTCTCACTTTATTGCACTGCCCTAATACATACATCATTGTGAAAATTCTCCCTGTGATTCTTTTTATTAGCATATTTCAGTCTCCTCCAAAAATGTATTTCATCAGAAGTTCTTTTCACTTGATTAACTGTAGAGTCTACAAATATGCCACTACAATGAACAAACACACACAGTCCTGGTGTGATATAATAGGAAGAAATATATATTTGGTCTCTGCCCCTAAAGCCCTTGGAATCATCAAAGTGATCAAAGTCTTTTTGTATTCTAATGAGAAGACTGGTGGCTAGGGGTTATCTGGATAGTCTCCAGATGGGGGCTGGTTGCCATGGAAACCAACCACATGATTAGAGGGCTGGAGATTGACTCAATCACTAGTGGCCAATGATTTAATTGCGCGTGCATGGGTACTGAATGACGCCTCCATAAAAACCCAAAGGGGCAGGGTTCAGAGAGCTTCCAGGTCGGTGAACACATGGAGGTGCTGGCAGCGAGGCAAGCTTGGAGAGGGCATGGAAGCTCGCGCCCCTTCCCACTTACCTTGCCCTTTGCATCTCTTCCATCTGGCTGTTCCTGTGATGTAGCTTTTTATAATAAATCGGTAATCTAGTAGATAAACTGTTTCCCTGAGTTCTGTGAGCTGCTCTAGCAAATTATAGAACCCAAGGGCAGTGGGGGCAGTCTTATGGGACTGAGCGCTTAACCTGTGAGATCTGACACTAACTCCAGGTAAATAGTATCAGAATTGAATTGAATTGTAGGACACCCAGTTGGAGAATTGGAGAATTGCTTGGAGTGGGAAGTGGAGCTAGAAGTGTCACAAGCGCTGTGAGTAGCAGAGTAGAAACAGTGCAGCTTTTCCTTACACCTGGGAAATATGAAGATATAGGCAAAACAACTGAGCTTTTTGAGAGAGCTGGATTTTTACTACTCTGTAGGCAATGCCTTTATACTTTTAACACTACAGATACCATAATTTTCAATGGCCTTCATTTATTTAAGTTATAATAACATTTTGCTTTTATAATTGACTCCAGCTTTAAAAGCTATATAAGAAATACAAACATTGGCTTCTTATGGTTGTTATTTTTATTGTCTTTGTGGCCACCACCCCACTATTATTACTTTCTTCTAATTACTGCTTCTACTCAATAACATAATTATGGAATAAAGTATAAGAGCAAGGCCAAAAAGAAACCTTCCCACTTTAACTAGAGTCCTGGCTATAAGAAGCAGTTCTCTAGATGGAGAAATTTATTACAGCATAATGAAAATCCATAATGTGGATCTTCCTAAGAAAAGAAGTCTTGAGAATGTGAGGTCAGTACGTGCTGGCTTCTCAAACCATTAAGTAATTTTCAAAATAAATTTAACATAAAAGATTTAAGTAAAATAATTACTCCTTTTTCATAAAATTAGGTGATGGGTGATAGGGTTATAGGTGTTCATAATTTTCTTTTTCTTTTTCTCTCTATCCCTCAAATTTTTAGATTTTTAGAATGCCTTATATCAGGGGAAAAACTAGAATATTACCCACCAAAGCATCCAGATTCAGAAGTATGCACTCAACTGAATGCTTAAGGTTTGCAAATCTGAAAGTTCAGTTATTCATGAGAAGCACAAATTTCTAAGGCCATGTAATTTTTAACTCTGATAGCTGTTCTTTATTCATCATTAACTCTAAAGTAACTGTCACAAAGTGAAAGCTCTGTTTATTGCCTAGGTGGAGACCAAGGTGAGAAAAAAAGGAATCGGGTTTAAAAAGATGATGATTCTTAATGAGAATACAAATTCTGGATACATGAAAGAACAGACTATCATTCAATCAATTCACTGTATCACTTCTATCAGTCAGGACTGCAACTGGCTGCAATGGAGAGGACACCTGACAGCCATCACTTAACCAAAAAGGAACTGATTTTCCTAACATTACAACAAGTCCAGAAATAGACAGACTAGGGTCAGTACAATGACCCCAAAAGTTCCCAGCTTCTTCCTTCCACGACCAGACTCAACTCTGCCTTTACAAGTAGAAGACACTAAAGTCCAGGGAACGTGTGAATGTCCAAGGGAAGTCATTGAGAACTTCACTAGCAGAATAGGACAAAAGCTGATGGGCTGTTTAAGAAAAAGCATGCAACCTCATTTCAGAATTCAAAAGGGAGAAGGAAAGGAAGAAGAAGAGGGACAAAAAAGAAAAATCAGACAATGTTAACCTCAACAAAATAACCAAAATTTTCTGAGCTAAATACCACTAAATGTTATTTCAATATTATCCAATTGCTGCAAATGCCATTAGACAAACACAATCAATTTTCAATAAAGTGTAATTGTTAAGGGCAGAAACTGCAGTCAAGTCCCTTATGCTCAAATCTCAACTCCCACCACTTACTTAGTAACTGTGTGACCTTTGGAGAGCACTTAACTTCGCTAAGCCTCAGTGGCTCATGTACCCAGTGGGGATAACAACAGTCCTTACTTTGAAGGATTAGTTAGGACCAAGTGAGATATCACTTGTGAAAACAGCACAGTGCCTGCACACATTTGACATGTGTAACCAATCAAGCTATTATCATCTTTTGATCATTATGGCCATCATTATCATCACCGTACCTCAGAATAGTTCAACAAACATCCAATTACCTGCCTGACCATAATAACTGAAGTCTCTCTGCTCTGTTTCTTTCAGCAAGTCACAGAAAGAAAAGCAATATAGAGAGTAAAATCCAGAAGCTCTCCAACAGTTTTCTCATCTACTCGACCCTTGGGCAATTTAAATATACATCCTTTTACTCTTTTCTTCCAAACATTCCTCACAAATATTCAGCAAGAATCTGATAAGAACTGTCAATCCTCAGGCACATACATTTTCCATGGAATCGCAGAATGTTAACCAAACCTCTGAAGGCCATCTGAAGACACACCCTGACACAGAGGCAGGACGAGAGGACGCAACCCTGAGGTACACTAACATTTTAGGGAAGGGCCGTTCCTCAAATTTACTTGACTAAACTTAAAGGGCTTATGAAAATTCGGTTGCTTAAAGATGATGTTTATACCTACAGCTCTGATAAATTAGGTCAGTACATTCTGCTTAAGAAGACAGAAAAGTACATAATAAACTTTAAAATCTGAAAAATAAGCTCTGGGTATCTGAAAAATCTCCTAACGTAACAAATTTCATTTCCCAGTTAGTTCAAATAAAGAATTACTAGAATACCAATAAATTTAGAGAAAAACTAATAGATAGGGTGGCAGCAAGAGTCTAATTGCCCAGACACCATATGCTGTAACGTAACACGAGGAAAGGTGATAATTTCAAATATGCTAGAAAGTTGAATAGGGACAAGCACCTGTATAGGAATATGCAACCAACAGGAAACAAAACGAAACACATCACCATTCAAGTTCTCGGCAGCAGGAATCCCCTCCACGAATAATTTAATAATATAGTGACAAGAGAATTGCAGTGCAAAGTGAGAAAATGATCCCCAAGTGATTGTTACCACCTATTTTGTCAAAATTCATTCTAATTTGTGATGAAACTGGGCAACCCGAAAGGTCAACAGAAAGTGTGTCTAATCTTATAAGGCTAAGAAGAAAAGGGAATATTTCTGCTCTGAAGATAGTTGATGGACTTTCCCACTTGCTCTTCTGCACTTTAATTTCTCCCAGTCCATGGACTATTGCCCAAGAAAATAGTCAACTCAAATGCAAACCAAATGACTAAATGATAGCTAACATTTACTGAGCACTTATTAAGTATTAATGACTGCGCTATGTAATTTGTAAGTATTATCTCATTTAATCCCCACAATAATGCCATTTACAAATCAGAAATCTAAAACAGAGGTTACAAAACTTGTCCAAGGACACAAAAATAATAAGTGACGGAGCTGGGACAAGAACCCAGGCATTCTGTACACAAAGCTCTGCACTCTTACATTACACTATCCTGCCTATATCACAATGTAGGGGCATAATATAAGACACAAAGCACACAAATCGAATCCTCTTCACCTCAACTATCATATCTTAGCTGAACTTACTTTTTCCACCTGAGCTACTGAAATAACTTCATTAGCTACTTGAGGTATCTCCACCCTCCGTAGCATCCTCAGTATTGCCATGAGGTTATCTTTCTAGACCTGGATCTTGCCACATTCCTCCTCTACTTTAAACCATCCAATAATAAAGTCCTAACTTCTTTCAGGACCTTAATGTTCAATGTTTAGACCCTCAGTGTTCACTTAATGTTTGAACAGCATGTATATGTCTTGCTTCCCAGCTAAACTGTAAACAACCTGAAGGAAGAAACCTTTATTAATCATTGTAGTGCTGGCTAACATGAATTACTGATTTAGCTGCACGCAAACCAAAAGCCTTAAATAGACTCCAAACTCATCCACCTTTGCTCCCCTCTTCACATCACAGGCCCTTCTTCTAAGCTCTGACCCTTAAATTTCTAATTGCTGCCTATGCTTTTTGATAGTTATTGAATAAACACTACGCTAAGAGCACTTTGCATATACTATCTTATTAACCCCAACAACCTTATAAAATGGGCATTTTTATCTCTATTTCACAGATAAAAAATTAGAAGTTCAAAGAAATTACCTATCTTTGAGCAAGTTATAGAACTAAAGCTGGAACTGGGACTAGAGACCGTATCAGGCTGATTCCAAATCCTGCAATTAAGTAGCAATATGGGCTCTGTCTCCTAAAAGTCTTTCATCTACTGTTAGAGGCTGAGTTACTTTCAAATTTACTTAAATACCAGGTGTTTTTCTACTCTCTGGGTCCTCAGACGGCACCTCAGTCGGGCGTCACGTGAAAACTGCTCTCCTAACAAGCTCTTGCTCTATTACTCCAGTGGGGGTCACCCTAGGCATCCTCTCTGTAGGGAGTTTCTCCTGTCACCAAAGTCCTGCTCATAAGCACTCCAATTCAGGTTCATAAGCAGTTCTCAGGATGTGGTCCCCAAGACCCTTCCACAAGGTCCACAGGGTCAAAACTATTTTTATAATAATTGTCAGACCTGCAACAGAGGAGTTGCGACAGAGACCACATGGCCCACAAAACTGAAAACATTTGCTATCTGACCCCTCATGGAAAAACTTTGCCAATCCCTGCTTTAGAGCATGAATCTTTCAAAAAACGATGCTTATATTTCTTTTTAAATGAAACAGATGCTGCATTTTGCATCAAAATATACTTCTTATTTTAAAAAAATAAAACAAAAACAAACAAAAATGAACTCGGTATCAAACATACTAAGAAGCCTTCAAAGCAAATCCTGAAAAAAACTGACTACAATCCTCCAGGAGGTTACGTACCAGCCCTTCTCTCTTATGATTTAAGATCTTATTATGAGTTTACCCAGGACTACCTACCAAAGCCGAATATCCATCACCATCAAAAAGAGACTACAAATCAGGCTGGACCGGGGTAAGACCCTTAGAGGCCACCCACTGAAGATGATGGGTGACTTCTGCTGCCAGCTGTGAATGAATATCTAGTATGGAACTGGCCTTTCTGCCACGAGTGACTATAAGGCTGGACAAAATATATGAAGCAACTGCTTTCAGGCAGTGGGACAATAGGCAGAGCAGAACTGGGATGCCTGCGAAAAGGAAAGCAAGTGAGGTAAGTCCTCCAATTGCCCTCTTGCTTGCAAAATGGAGGAGGAATCCAAGAGGAGCACAGCAGTCTTAAAGGACTGAGAGGACAGAGACTGGAGTTCAGGGAGGATGAGTAGCAGGCGTTTTGCAAGACAGAAGGGGGCATGCAGGGAATGCCCGTGAGGGATCTGCACAGAGATCCCCTTGAGTCTGATGCTGAATCCTAAGCTGCTGAGGAACAACTGCTGGGAGCTGTGAAGTGAACAATTCCCAGAATTTACGCAGGACTGGAAGACATTCAAATTCCATCCAGCAGAGTAGAGCTTTTTCGTTGAACTCTCTGGGCAATCAACAGAGACTCCAGAAAGAGCAAGCTTTGTAACAAGGCTAAATTAGCCCTAAAGTAAAGCTACACTAGACCTGCCCTAAGGAAGTTTAACAACAAGCCTGGGATGGATCAGCCTAATCCACAAATTACTTAGCTGCCAACCAAAACAAAGGTCAATACTCTTTAAAAGAAGATGACAAAATCCCCAAACTCAACAACATAATACACACAAGTGGCAACAGAGATGCCAGAATTAGCAGACAAGGATATTAAAGTAGCTATTATAAATACGTTCCATGTGCTCAAGCGTACAGAGGAAAACATGAGCATAATGAGGAGAGAAATAAGATTCCATTTAATTCTTTTTCATGTCTTCTAGAGCTGAAAAATACAGTCTCTGAAATTAAAAATTCCCTGGATAGATTCAGTCAATTAGACACTTGAGAAGACAGGACTAATGAACTTGAAGACACAGCAAAAGAAACTATTCATACTAAAGTCAGAGAGAAAAAAAGACTTGAAAAAAATCACCAGAGCCTCAGTGACTTATGAGACATTACCAAGCAGCCTAACATACATGTAATTGGAGCCCCAGAAGGAGAAGAGAGGGGAGAGAAAGAGCAGCAGAATTTTTTTCCAAATTTGATCAAAACTGTAAGCCTACAAATCCATAAAGCTCAAAGAACACCAGGCAGAATAAACAAAGAAAATCACACCAAGGCACATCACAATCAAATCGCTGAAAAACAGTGATATTAAAAGGAAAACAAAACGATTATGTTGCTCCCCTGCTTCCATATATAATATAAAATAAAAACAAATTTAACCCAAACAAAGCAAATAACATCTTTCTAGATCTCCTCATCAAAAAATTGTGGTCAAGCGCAGCAAGACTGAACTTTTCTCATCTTTTGTAGAGGCCTTCCTTTACCAGTACCCCTAGCATCGGCTTGGTCTGTCTACTGAGTAATTAAGCATGAACAAAATATAGTTAAATTACTGGAAAATAACTATCATAATGCTGTATACTGTACAGTTCACAAATGTCACATACTTTTTTTTTTTTGGCTGTGTTGGGTCTTTGTTGCTAGACGCAGGCTTTCTCTAGTTGCGGCGAGCAGGGGCTACTCTTCGTTGCAGTGCGCAGGCTTCTCATTGCGGTGGCTTCTCTTGTTGCGGAGCATGCCCTCTAGGCACTCAGGCTTCAGCAGTTGTGGTGTGTGGGCTCAGTAGTTGTGGCTCACAGGCTCTAGAGTGCAGGCTTAGTAGTTGTGAAGCGCAGGCTTAGTTGCTCAGCAGCATGTGGAATCTTCCTGGACCAGGGATTGAACCCATGTCTCCCACATTGGCAGGCGGATTCTTAACCACTGCGCCACCAGGGAAGTCCCACAAATGTCACATACTTTTGATTGTATGTTCCTTGAGGTCAGATACCTTCATGTTTCAGCCCATAAATTTCTAGTGCAGTCTCTAGTGGCTCATGGGGGTCTGAACACATATGAATGAGTCAATCTCATCTTATCCGCAGTACATCACTATGTGGTATGTAAAAGAAGATGAGAAAACAGATGCCCAGAGGGATTAAATGATTGTCCCAAGGTTACCCAAAAGGTGAGCGGTATCTTGCATCCCTAGAGCAATGCCACCACTCAGGGTTACATCAAAATAGACACAAAAGAAATAAATTTTAATTATTACTTACTCTGAGTTTCCACAAGATCCAAAGCAACACTATAAGCTGTGTCCATTCCAGAGCTGATGCAGGACTGGAAGTTTTTCAAGGAGGAGAGTGCAGATTCTACACCACTGAAGGATATAAAACCAGTTGAACCTGAACTTGAAGTGGAACGCCCTGGCATCTTGAAATTATTACCTAAGTTTTCAAACACAATGAAACAAAATTTATGAATAAGAATAATAACTGCATAGGAAAACAGAACCACTATAAACATCCATATGAATGTATCCAATATCCCACAAGTGCTACACAATTATCTACATTCTATATCACTTGAAAGAATATCAAAGCATTGTCCCATCATCTGGGCCACCAAACACAATAGATGAATTTCAATAAATAAAGAAGATGTACTTCAGTATATAAAGGAGGGAGAACACCCTCTTCCAAAAGATTCCCTGATTCTCTGAAGAATTCAACAACAGCACAGTTCCTAAAAACCTAAAACATAAGTGTGTCAGAAAAAGTACATTGCTCATATAAAGCATTCTTCCAAAAAAAATGAAAATAGTAGCAATAAAATAGTTTAATAAGGGAGAATTTTGAAAACCTGTGATTTTTAACTTATCTGACACATATACATATTGAATTCTGAAAACTATAAGAAAACTTTTATTTCTGACAGTTCCTCTGGGTTCTAAGATTTATAGACTTGGTGAGATCCCAGATTCTGTTTAAGAAAAAAATAGAATTTTTCTGTAAATTCTTATCTTCTGGTAGCTCACCCACTGTAATAGTTTCAATTATTATCTTCATATTAAAACACTCCCTAATCTGTATCTTCAATCAACAACTCTTTAAGCTTTGGACTACTTATGTAAAGCTCCCTACAAAAAGACATCTTTGCTTAATTCACAAACCACCTGAAATTCAGTCCACTGAAACCATCCAGAAAAGTGGAGAGAATTTACACAGGCTTAGAGGAAAGGCTGTATGGTAGCAAAAAAGGTATTTTCTCATAACCATACTGATACAGCATGAATTCAGGTTCCGCCACTGTACTGCTGAGTGACCATGGACAGATTGCTTAACTGTCTCTGAGCTGCCTAGTATCTGTGGCCCTTCCAATCCTCTCCACTGCCACCATGTTTACCTCACAACTGGATTACTACAGGAGTTTCTCAATTATTGGTCCCTTTTCATTAAATTCATCCATTCATTCAACAAGTAGGCCTGTCAATCATTAGATTCATTAAAAATGACACAGGGTATAAAAAGGGAAGGTCACAGAGAAGATGTTTAAGATGTTAATTTCTATTTTTGAGGTGTTCGTCTACTACAAACATCCACAATACACCTCGTCATCAATTCAAATCATTCAATTAACAAATATTCAGCAAGTATTTTTTGGAACATAGCATAGAGGGTCTTAATGAAGGATAAAGGTCCAGGTAGACCTTATAGGTCCAGGGACTTTTAACTTTATCTGTTTTTTTTCTTTAAATGATCTTAAAAATCAAGACCTGAAGCAAATATGGCAAAATGTTACAGATGTTAAAATCCAGATGATGGAACAAGGGTTCTCATTATGTTATCTTCTGGGAGTTTCTGTGGTGTTAAAATTTCACACTGAGAGAAGACATGACCGTGTATATGAATGAAAAACCAATAATGACAAGGGGAGAAGCAGTGGCGGGGGGGGGGGGTGGGATGAACTGGGAGACTGGGGTTGACATATACACACTAATATGTATAAAGTAGATAACTAATGAGAACCTGCTGTATAGCACAGGGAACTCTAGTTCACTGTACAGTAGAAACTATCATGACATTGTAAAACAACTATACCTCAATAAAAAAAAATTTTTAAAAAAACAATAATGGTGTTTTGAATATGTGTGTTTTGGTGAAAGACAGTATTTATTTACAATCTCACTTTATTACACCAAACAAGTTGGGATGGTTAACACAATATAAACACAAACATATGCAATAAGATGGAAAATATGTAAATTCATAAAAATCAGGACCAAAAAACAGATTAAAGGGAAAACCAAGTACATGAGAAAATTTAGAATGTAATCATATAAGCTTTAGGATTCTTTATGATTCTACACAGCACTATATTTGTAAATACAAATTTGGCTATGAGATTTCCTGACAAGCAAAACAAAAAGTGAAAATTACAGAATTCTCTTTCTCCATAAAGTACGCCAAGAACTCAAGAAAAATAAGGCTTTCCATGGCAATCAAGGCAGCATGGATCATCACATATGAGATAATAAGAATCATACTGAAAAATGTCCTTAATAATATTCTTACGATACAGTAATAGTAAGCTTCTGAGGACTGTTTCTTAGATTATGTCTCAAGGTAAGCTAAGGACAGGACACGTGTGGCAGATTCCAGCTCAGTGCCCACCAAACCCATTTCCTCTTCAACCTGCTCGTACAGCTAGACCACAGTTTGCAGCCTTCCTTGCAGTTAGGTGTGGCAGTATGATTGAATTCAAGGCAGTGAAACAGAAGCCATTTCCAGGCCCCATCCATGAAAATGGCACTCTATCTCCACACTCTTTCCCATTTGTCAGGTTGAAACAGGCAAGCAATGACCTTAGAAGCCACATACTGAAGATAGAGAACCACCAAATGGAAGGAGCCTAGGTTCCTACTTCACTGCTTGGAGGAAAACTGCCCACCAATCAGGCTCCATGCATGAAAGAAATAAAAAACTTCAATTGTGCAAAGCCATTTAGATTTGGGGGTATACCTATTATAACACCAACTGTTACTCAAAAAACACAATCCTGCAAAGATCAAACAATATGGTTCAAGAATTCAGTTTTCTAGGCAATCTTGATTCTAGTGTAAGTCTAAATTGTCTAGAGCAGCACTGTCTAATAGAACTTTCTGCCATGACAAAAATGTTCTATAATCTGCACTGTCCAATACAGAAGCTATTAGGCACGTGTGACTATTATTAGCAGTGGTTACTGAGAGTTATAATAGCATGACTATTGATGTGATTAGCGTGACTGAGTTTTAAATTTTATTTAATTTTAATCGATTTAAATTTAAATAGCCATATTGGAAGTCAACTACACTTTTAAAAAATAATAGTAACATATATCTACATGCATTAAAACAGATTTAGAAATCTTTTTATATTGATTACCAAAACTTTAAAAAAAAAAGAAACTGTTATTCTTGGTACATATTTACATTCATTAATCAGTTTATTAGCCATCTCTGTCTTTAATACTATGACACTAGTATTTTTCTGAAGATATATTATCTCAATGTGGTCTTATTATTTTAATTTTTCATAGAATTTCCCGTGATTCTCTTCAAAGTTGCATGTCATGATATGAATGTGAAACTGTTGACACCTTCATATGACTCTTCTCTGAAGACCATGATTTTTTTTTAATTGTGAAACACTACAGGTGCCAGGGAACCTGGTAATCTCAGAAGTAATGCTTCTAGATGGAGAATATTTTCTATTCTAATTTTTGAAATAGATATATGTAAATATTTCATCACTAATATTTTTACATACTGTCTTTTTGCCTCTTTTCAAGCAACTCTGTTCAACAAATATTTTTATAAAACCAAATTTATCAAATAAGTTGCCTATTTATTATTCTTGTCAATGCTTTGCTATATTAAAATAATGCAAAATCAAAAAAAAATTTAAATAGCCACATGTGCCTAATGGCTACTGCATTGGATAGCACTGTTCTGGAAACACAATTATCAAAGTGTATACACACACACACACACACACACACACACACACCAGGGGGTAAGCCAGATGGAGTAAAGCCACAGTATGAACATGATATATCTTCCTGGAATATTAATTTTACTTAAAGATAACATGAAACACGTTTATATTAAAAATAAACATTAGTTACATTATAGAGTAGAATATGGAGGTGATACTAGTAGGGGTTAATGACTAAAAACTCTAGTAGGGGTTAAACATTGTAGCCTCTGGAGCCAGACTACATGAGCTCGAAGCCTGATTTTGCCAATTAAGTAGCTGAATAACTTTAGGCAAGTTATTTAACCTCTCAATGCTTCACTTTTCCTTTCTGCAACATGGGCATGATCCAGTGCCAACTTCAAGGATTACTGGGAGGACTGAATGAGTTCATACCTATAACAAAACACTCAGAATAATGTCTGGCATATAATCTTTTACAATGAGAGCAAATATTACCATCAAGTTAATCATACAATACTGTGAGCAGCAATACAGAATAGCGCATAAGTGAACTGACCTTGTACACGAATGCCTGGAAATTCCACCTTGTCCACCCCACTTAAAACTGCATCACTCTAGTTGAGTTGCTTAACTTCTCTATCTTCAGTTTGCTCCCGTGTAAAAAGGAGATAATCACATCTATCTCACAGCATTATTATAAGAATAAATTAAATTTTTAAAAATAAATTTATTTATTATTTATTTATTTTTGGCTGCGTTGGGTCTTTGTCATTGTGCGCGGGCTTTCTCTAGTTGTGGTGAGTGGGGGGCTACTATTCGTTGTGGTGCCCGGGCTTCTCATTGCGGTGGCTTCTCTTGTGGAGCGCGGGCTCTAGAGCACAGGCTCAGTAGTTGTGGCACGTGGGCTCAGTAGTTGTGGAGCGGGGGCTTAGTTGCCCCGTGGCATGTGGGATCTTCCTGGACCAGGGCTCGAACCCGCGTCCCTTGCATTGGCAGGCTGATTCTCAATCACTACGTCACCAGGGAAGTCCCCTAAATTAAATTTTGTAGTTTTCTCAAACTTGTCTGATCTTAAGAATCAGTTGAAATACTTACTAAAAATACAGTTATTAATGGATACTATCTCAGACCTATTGAATCAGTCTCTAGTGGACACTGAGGAAACTGTATTTTTATGAAGCACCCCAAATAATTCAAGTATGGAGAACACTGAGGTAACTTTGTCCCCCCCAAATTTATGTTTACCCTAACTCCCAATGTGATGACATATAGAGATGGAGCTTTTGGGAGTTGATTAAGTTTAAATGAGGGGGGAGCCCTCATGATGAGATTAGTGTCATTAGAAGAGGAAGAGACACCAGGGTTTGCTCTCTCTGTCCACCATGAAAAGATACAGTAAGGTGGCTGTCTACGAACCAGGAAGAGAGCCCTCACCAGTATCCAACCATAACAGCACCATGGTCCCCAACTTCCAGTCTCCAAATCTGTGAGAAATAAATTTCTGTTGCTTAAGCCACCAGTCTATGGTATTCTTTTAATAGCAGCCTGAGCTGACTACGACATAGTGTATATAAGGATTAATGTAATCCAGGATAAATGTAAAGTGTCTGCTACATGGTAGCCATCCTTATATGAATGCAAAATTCACATTACTCCAATGAAACTTTACACTTGCAGAGAGGTGGGGAAAACATTCGTCTGTTAATTCTGCACTATCAAGAGGAACGACTCAGATCGAGAAGCAAAGAGAATGGCTGGAGGTGAAAGATGGACTAAACGCACTTTTCCCTATTTCTCCCACTAAGTACAGCTAAGTACATAATTCACAGGACAGCCCCGCACAGCAAAGAATTATTTGGCACCAAATGTCAACAGTGCAGTGGTTGAGAAACCCTGGTTTAAACTAACCCCCTTTGGAGCCTTCCCCAGGGAACTGTGACTGTTTTGTTCTCTGTACCTATGGTCTCAAAGAAAGTTTAAAACAAGGTTATGCACTTCCTGAGCTTTTCCCTAGCATGTTATGTTGCCTTCCCTAACAGGCCTTGTCTTTGTCTGTTGGTGCCGCTGTAACAAAATACCAGACACAGTAACGTATAAACGACAAAAACATTTCTCACAGTTCTAGAGGTTGGGAAGTCCAAAGGTCAAGGCACCAGCATAGTCGCATTCTGGTGAAGACCCTCTTCTGGTGATTCATGGCCAGGGCCTTCTAGCTCTGTGTCTTCACATGGTAGAAGGGGCAAGGGAGCTCTCCGGAGCCTCTTTTATAAAGGTATTAAGCCTACTAGCAGGGCTCCATCCTCGTGACCTAAGCTCTTCCCAAAGGCTCTACCTCTTAATACCATCACACTGGCTTTAGGAATTGGGGGGTGGGGGTAGGAGGAGGACACAAACATTCAGATCAGAGCAGGTTTATAAGATTCTCTGTAGGTGAGGCCAATTATTAGCTAATATAAAAATAAAAATACTCCTCTCATCTTTCTGTACAACAAGTGGTAAGCACAGAGCAAATAATTTAGATACTGTGCTGACCTCCTTTAAATCCACAGGGCCCTATACAAGTTCAGCCATAACTGTATCTTCTTTTCCAATATGCAAGGTTACATCTTTATGAAGCGCTCTCAGTTGCTTGTTCTCTCCTTCATGCTACCACTAACCCTCTCTCTCTCTCTCTCTCTCCCCCTTCCCCCCCCCCACCCCGTTCTATTTTAAAAACCATCATAACTACTTGCTCCCATATCTGCCACTCTTTCACCCTGGGAGCAACTTAAACTAGAATTCTGACAGATTCCACACAACATAGAACAGCTCCTCACACAAAATAGGTGACCAATAAAGATTTGGCAGAGCTACATCAATAACAGAAACCACCATTTCTAGGTTCCCTATAGCAAGCCATAAACTGGTGCCCCTACAATTCGTTCTCATTATCGTTAATCCTCACAACCATTTACAGGAGAGAAAAGGAAACTGACGCCCAGAGAGTTTATTTAAACGATCTGCCCAAGGCCCTGCTTTGAAAGCCGGCTCAAACCAGATTTATTTAGATCAAGAATTCGTGATCTCACACTACTATATATAAAATAGGCAAAACAAGGTCCTACTGTATAGCACGGGAAACTATATTCAATATCTTAATAACCTATAAAGGAAAAGAATCTGAAAAGGAATATATATATACACATTTACCTGAATCACTCTCTCTCTATATATATAATTATACATATATATTTACCTGAATCACTTTGCTGTACACCTGAAATTAACACATTATAAATCAACTATATTTCAATAAAAAATAAAAAAGAATTCGTGATCTTTGCCCCACACACATAGAGCCCAAGGATGGAGAGATGGCGTCTTGGAGAGGGAGGTAAACCGCCCCAGCCTCATTGCTGTGGCGTGAAAAGAACCAGGACCATAACACAGGTCCACAGACCGTAGCTCGCGGCACCGGCGAAGAGCCCGAAAGGGAGGCAACACCTCCCATCACCCTCCCCATCGCCATGCCCCGCTCTTGCCTTACCTGGCTGCCCGATGTAGCTCCGTCTGGCTGCGCCCAGACTCCCCACACCAGGACCCTCAATTACTTCCTTAACTCCCTTCCCCTGTCGCTGAAACGGCGAGCGCGGGCTCAGGCGTCATCAGTCGTCGCCGGCGAGTGGTCACATGACGCCCCGCCCCGCTCTCCGCCCCTTTGTCATGTGACGGCTGAGGGAGCCCCGGGCGGAAGCCGGGGTCTGGTCGGCTGTGGATAAGGGCTGGGGTAGAAGGGAGCCCCTGCGGAGACGGAGGGGTGGTGGCCGGGGCGCTGACTCCGCGTGCGACCGCCGGCCCTGCGCGTGCGCCCTGGCGCGGCCCGCGTGACAGGTGAGTAGGGGCGGTGTGCGCGCGCCCACTCCTTCACGTCTTCCGTCCCCTCCCCCGCCCCAGGGCTGGGCCGCGCTGGCCTTGGTGGGGGCTTCTGCGGCATGGGGTGGGGTCTGGATGGGGGAGCCTGGCGTGGAGGACTGAGGGTTTTCCTGGAGCTGCTGCTGCAGTCCAGGCTCTGCATCTCCTCCACTCAGGTGGAAACAATTTTCCACACCTCTTTGGCGCTTTAGGAAGTGATGTTCAGCTGCTTAGTCTGCATCTGAGCCTTCCAAGTTTCTGGGAGCAGTGTTCTGTGGACGTCGTCATTTCTCCATTTACTCTCCAGAAACCTGAGTGGTTGGTGGAAACTTCTACGGTCTGATGGACCCGGGTTTGAATTCCAGTTCTACCACGGGCTGTGAGTTTGGGCAAATCATTGCTCCTCTCTGCACCTTAATTCCCCTACCTATGTACGACATGCCAAAGTCCTTTAAATTTCAAAAAATAGTTTCGAGGGTCCTAATTTGTCTGTGGTCGTACAGTTAAAAAAACTAAAAAACACAGAGCCGGTAATGGAACCAGGTCTCCTGATTGATTCCAAGTGCGTGGAGCTTCCTCCAGCCTAGGAGTTGCTGGGAGAAGGGGGAGAGAGAGGCTTTACTGCCTTTGCCCACAACAGGGAACACCTTCCGGTTTTTCTTCTTTCTTTTTCAGGATTCTCAGACTAGAGTGATTAGGCTTATTTTAGAACTTTTCTGGAAGAGATATGCCGGTCCCTTTTGATCAACAACCGCTATAGTTTGTTCCTGATAACGGATTGGTGGAGACCAGTGCTTCTTTCTTTATGGAGCTGAGGTTTTATAAAAGGATTAGAATAGATCAATCTTCTTTTGTCCTCTGAGTAGGATAAAGATTGGTTCTTCCCAGGGCAATTTAATTTTCAGAATTCAGTTCTGTACTCATTGGGTACTTGGTATGATGTTGCCATGCTTTATTCTTGAAAGCATGTTGTCTTTTGTCTAGGATTACTTTCCAAACTAAAAATCATAATTCCGTACCAAATTCTTGAAAATGAAGTTACAACCACTTTTCTGGGTGCCTTGTAAAAACAAAATTAGGAAATTGAGTGGGATCTCTGGTTTCATTGCATGTCAAATAGTAAGAGAGCCTCTACTGAGAAAGCTGGTCTTTATGAGTTGTCTTCATCCCTAGCACCAGCAGAACCTCTAAAAGGAAGATTTGTTGGGGGCGGGGGAGAGATGAACTGGGAGATTAGGATTGACATATATACAATAATGTGTATAACATAGATAACTAATGAGAACCTGCTATATAGTACAGGGAACTCTACTCAGTGCTCTGTGGTGACCTAAATGGGAAGGAAATCCAAAAAAGAGGGAATTAGGGGATATATGTATACATATAGCTGAGTCACTTCTCTGAACAGCATAAACTAACACAACATTGTAAAGCAACTATACCCCAATTTAAAAAAAAAAGGAAGATTTAATATAGCTTCTTCTACCATGTTTATTTGCATCTCATTCTAGAGTGAATTTTTTTTTTAATCTCAACTAAGTCTTAACATCTTCTATAAAGCCACCTACCTCTGAGTTCACTGCAACATGATTAGGCATCTTTAATTATGCTTCTTAGATTCTGTTCTTTAGGACCAGTTTTTCAGCCAACAGTGAGGCTATTTACCAAAGACTTTAGCCAAATAATATTTTGAAAGTTGCCTGCAGTGTAACTCTTAGGTAAAAAGGATTAAAATAAGACTTGGACACACAAGAATTTTGACTTAAGTCATTATCCCAGGCCTAAGCCTCCCTGACCACATGCGTGCAGGCGCCGAGTATATCTGTCTGTCTGTTTGTTGGGAAAGAAGGCAGGTCATGTTGACTTGCTTTAAGCTGTTTTCTCTTTGGCCACGTTGTCTGTCCTATCTTGATACCCAAATGGTAGCAGTTAGACCTGTTCATCATAGCCTTACCTCCTCTGAATTGAGTCTAAAGTTTCATCCTGCTGAGACCTGGGTTAGTTTAGTGGTCTTCAGAGGACTTCAGGTGACTTTTGTTCTCATTTTCCTTTATTTTCTCACTTGTCTTATTTTCCAAGGCAGGCCGTTTCAGTGGGAAAAATGGAATGAAATTATCTGAAATTCAGCCTGTTAGAGATTAACGTGTCTTAACAAGCAAGCATCACAGAGAAAACTGAACACAGTTGTTACTAATTTATGCCTTAATGTGTATTATACACAACCCTCATGAGAGAGAGTTGTGGACAACTGTAGTGGCTTCTCAGTAATCTCTGCTATGGGACCCAACTCCACCTCCCCTATCTCTGCTTCTGTCCCGTAGTACTTACTTGTAACCCCTTCCTGGAATGCCCTTCTCTTAGATCACTATCAGTAAACTAACAAATTACCCTCCAACCTAGTGGCTATAAAACAATAAGCATTTATTGTCTTACTAACGTTTGTGGTCAGGAATCAGCTATGTGGCTTAGCTGGGTGCCTTTGGCTCAGGGGCTCTTGGGAGGTTGCTGTGCTGTGAACACAAACTGGGGTTGGGGGGATCTATTTTCCAGCTCACTCAAGTGGTGGTTGGCAGACTTCTCCATCGTCCCAAGGGCTCCTCCACAGGGCTGTCTCACAACCTAACAACTTGCTTCTCCCAAGACACACACGCTGGAAAGGGCTCCCAAGCCAGAGGTCACAGTCTTTTTTGCAATCTCATTTCAGAAAAGGCATCTTTCACATCTGCCCTATTCCCTTCTTTAGATGGGAGACAGTAAGTCACACTCAGGGAATGAATAGGAAGGTGGAGATCATTGGGGACCATCTTAGGGGCTATAGATACCCTTACTGCTTGATCCCTCACTTGCTTCTGGCCTCTGCTCAAATATCATCTTACCAGAGAGGCTTTTACACACTCCTGTATGTAGAATAACACACGCTCCATCCCTTTGTCATGCTTTTCTTTACAGCGTTATCAAAGCCTGATATGTAATATGTTTATTTGTTTATCTCTGTCCCACTCCCAATAGTATGTAGGCTTCATGAAAGCAGGAAGTTAGTTGTGTGCACTACTGTAGCCTCAGGTCCTAAAACGGTGCTTGGCACATAGTAGGCACTGGGTAGATATTTGTTGAGTAAGTGAATCTGTATCATTGGAAATGCTTTCACCTGCATATAATCCAGAACCCAATTAACATTAGGTAAACCATGAAAGCAGTCCATTTAACAAGGATTACAGAGGTAGGTAGTGCCACAGTTGAATCAAGGAATCAGTAACATCAATAAGAATTTAGATTCTTTCCTTCCGCACCACAGTCTGCAGGTTCTTGGCGTTTTTACTCTTAGGCCTGTTACCTCATGGTCTCAAGGTGGCTACTGCAGCTTCAGGCATCAAATATTTATTGGACCACACTCAAAGGCAAGAATAAGGGTGATTGCCAGAGCAACAAGAGAAATTTCTCTTGACATGCCTCTCTCCTTGTAGCTGTAGAAAAAAAAACATTTCCTAAAAGTTCTACCATAGACTTCTTCTATCTCATCGGTCACAAGTGAGTCTCATGTCTAACCTGGCTTCAAGGGAGGGAAAGTGAGGATCTGAATGTTTTGTCCTCTAGAATAAGAAAGGAGTAGGTGAGTGGGAAGTACTGTTGAGGAGCCAGCAGTTGCTGCCACAGCATCCCAGTAAATGAAGACATTTCCAAATTGTGAATCAATGATAGAAACTTCCAAAAGGAAAAAAGAAAACCCTGAAGGGTTATACAGAGCTTCCAGGTAATAGATACCTACAGTAGGTAGCTCATCACGTGGGTGAACTTTAAAAATGTGTGACAGGCATTGAGGAATGTTTTGCTGTGACTACAGAGGAACTCAAAAGTGGCATTGATGTAAACATCTTAATAAACTGACCACTTGTAACATTAGTCCTCATTCAGATATCCTTGTTCAAAGCTGTCTATTTGGTCATTAAATTCTTACTTTTCTTACTTTTTGGTCAGTCTTTTTTTTTTGGCCAGGCCATGCAGCATGTGGGGATCTTAGTTCCCCAAGCAGGGATCGAACCTGTGTCCCCTGCACTGGGAGCACAGAGTCTTAACCACGGGACTACAAGGGAAGTCCCTTGGTCAGTTTTCTTAATTGTTGACATTATGTTGATAGAGCAGGATCCCAATGCCAAGTGAAAGTGCAAATGTTGGGAAGTCACAGGCCTTTATGAAGTTGAAAAATAATTTAGGCTTCCATGAAGTTCACAAATGATGACCTAGCTAAATTAACAATTAGAGGAGAGAAATGCAACAAAGATGATGACACAATTAACACTTCAAAAGATAATGAGGTGAAAAAGAATTGGGAGGCCCTTTGGAAAAATGAATGATGCCTTGGAAATTTTTTGCAAAAATTACCCATTTAAAGCTCATACTATGAAAGACAACTGTGGAGTACAAAACACTGTATTATCGAAATCAGGATTTGATGAAGTCAGCTTTTGACTTGTTCTTGGTTTGTCCATTGAGTACAGAGTTTCTGCAACTTTACTCTCAATTTTGTTAAGCATAAAACTTATTGTCAGAACTTTTGATGATATCACTTGAAGATACATTCCTAATCAGAACTTCTCCACTGCTTAGTATGAAATAGTTGTCCTTACTTTTAGAGTCACCCTGTCACATTTCTCAGGCATATATTAGTCTCAATAACAGGACCTCCCATACTTGACATATGAAAAAAACTTTTTTTTTCTTTTTTTTTTGGCTGTGCCGCGCAGCTTGTGGGATCTTAGTTTCCCAACCAGGGGTTGAACCCAGGCCCTCAGCAGTAAAAGCACAGAGTCCTAACCACTGGACTGCCAGGGAATCCCCTGAAAAAAACATTTTTAAAGGTAGTGCCCTCATCTAATTCTAGTAGATTTTAGGACATAGTTATCTTTTCCCAAAGGTAAAAGAAGTGGTACAATTCCTGTAAGGAAAATTTAATAATCTGTTCCCAATTTAGGCACCTTGGAACCTTCTCACAAGCTCAGGGATCAGCTACATCAAGTCTTTTCTCATGGAGAGAAGTGAATAAAGTGTTGAGAAAGAGGCCAAGAGTAGCAATTTAGCAAAGTTCCTCTACAAGGAAAACATGAAGAGTGGAAATTAAATGCTCTCCCTCCATATCAGAACTCATTATGTGTTATACATTTTTTTCAGTGAGTTTGGAAGAAAAATATTGTGTGTGTGTTTCACGTGGTTCCTTAAAAAAATGGAGATTTTCATACTTTTTTTTGGGGGGGGGGATACAGGTCCTTTAATGGAGCGGCCAGTGTATCTGCAGACCTGGTTTCATCTGATGATTTACAGACCCCAGCTCTGAAGCCAGTTACACATTTTCCTGTGGCCGGGCACAGAGTAGTTGATTATCCTCACGATGTTGGACTTTTTGGCTGAGAATAACCTCTGTGGCCAAGCAATCCTAAGAATTGTTTCCTGTGGCAATGCCATCATTGCTGAACTTCTGAGGCTCTCTGAGTTTATTCCTGCTGTATTCAGGTTAAAAGACCGAGCTGATCAACAGAAATACGGAGATATCATATTTGATTTCAGCTATTTTAAGGTAATCTTCCTCAACAGCTTTTCTTACCAGTCTTTTCTACAAAAGCATGCTTTCCTTGGAAACCAGGAGACTCTGAGAGGTTAAGTAATTATGGAGAAGGAGTTAAAAAGAAAAGCTTTTCAACCAAATTTAGTATCAGCTAACTTTAAAATAATACATTGTGTGGAAGCCCTAACACAATATAATCAAATCTTAAAAAGATAACTTTGGTATAATGTGTTTCACATTGAAGTACCCCACACTTAAAAGCATGTCAATTGTTGCAATTCAAGTCCATTTCTTTCAAAGGGATTTTATATCTGTGCTTCTGAGATCTTCATTACTTTCTGTTCCTCTGCTTTCAATTTTTGATATCCCTTTTGAGGCATAAGAACAAATTTTTAAAAGACTGTTTTGAAATTGTTACCAATAATTCTATTGGTTTGTGACTCTTTTCTTGATGTTTCACATAAATGTGTTTTTCTTCTTAGGGTCCAGAATTATGGGAAAGCAAACTGGAAGCTAAGCCAGAGCTACAGGATTTAGATGAAGAGTTTCGGGAAAACAACACAGAAATTGTGACCAGATTTTATTTAGCATTTCAAAGTGTGCATAAATATATTGTAGACTTAAACAGGTATTGACTAATTTAGTCATAGCTTATTTTGATAGTAAATAGTGGACAGGGAGAAGGGATGGACTAGAACGTGTATATCTTTCTGAGTTACTAAGAAATTTACTAGCTTATACCGTGGATAATTGTCTTTTCCTTCCTGTGGCACTAGTCATCTTAAGCATTTTAGAGTTTTAATATTATTTCCTGCTCTTGTTAAGGATTGTAATCATCTTGCTTTGTACCAAGTCAGTTGGCTTTCAATCTTGATCCTAATTTAGTTTATTATATATGAGAAGTGAAAAAAAAAGGAACTTATTTTTGTAGCGTTGGTAACCATAGCCTTCCTTCTTATCCCTGACCAGACAATATTGTCTTCCTTCTAGCCCATAAGAATTCATTACTCATTAGCTTTTAAACTAACTAGTCCATGTTTTTATGCCATTATTCCCAAGATATCTGTAATTCATAAATCAGGACTATGGAATATTCCTTTTACTTGGAGTGGCCATAAATAATCTGTGGCCCTGATCACTATGAGTTCCTGCTCACCAATCTATTCCTAAGAGCATGAATGACCACAAACTATTTGAAGGCCAGAATGCCTGGTATCTTGCCTAATCTTTTAAAAATCTTTACTGTCCTTCTTCAGAGATATTAACATTTTTATTATCAATGAATAACTTGCTCTGGGGTTTCATTTCTAGATATCTAGATGATCTCAATGAAGGTGTTTATATTCAGCAAACCTTAGAAACGGTGCTTCTCAATGAAGATGGAAAACAACTTCTAGTAAGTAGTAGTGACCACTTAAAATTTAAAAATCAAGAATGTCAAACTTAGCGTTACTTTTTTTCCTGTAAGTCACAAATACATACAGTGTATCCTTCTTTAAGGAGAAGCAAAATAAACTGATAATTATCTTCTAACTGGCAGGTCTTTGTCTGAATTTAGAACATAGTAAACTTTGAGCAGTGAATAAAGATTGTGTGCAGGTTATGAGCTTTCTCAGTGTAACAATCCTATCTTCTTTATCTTTTGCATCCCAGACATCTAGCCTGGTACCTAGTACATCATGATCACTTAAGAAATGTTTGTTAAATAAGTGAATGACTTATTATGTATTCATAATGTTGGGATTCCATTTTGGTATCCCAAGCAAAATATGAAAAATAGACCAACTGAAAGATAGTCATTGTAAATTAAACTTTATTTTGCATAAACTTTTCGAAGCTCATTCTGTACAGAAGGTGAGAACCCTTTGGGGGGAACCTGCATTCTCCTTGTAATATAAAGTTTTTAGGAGGAACCAGAGCAGAGTGATCCTTTTACACATTATCAGCTTCACTCCATAAGCATGTGTACTCCTGTGAACTTGGCTGTTGTCTTTTTCTCATCATAGTGTGAAGCACTGTACTTATATGGAGTTATGCTCCTGGTCATCGACCAAAAGATTGAAGGAGAAATCAGAGAGAGAATGCTCGTTTCTTACTATCGATACAGGTATCCCTGGGCTAAGACTACACCCTCCAAAAGCACTGCTATTGGTAAAGTACAGTGTAGATTTCCATCCTCCTTTTATTGTGAACAGCAACAATATGATCTAGAATGCAAAAGTGTAAGATTCTTATCACTTCTAAGTATAATACATAATGTAGAAATATAACAATCTGTGTTTCATATCATCATTATTATAATAGATTATATGTCATATAATCTAGTATATATAGAGTAATTTATTATAGATTATTAGCGATATATAGCTTATCATGTCCATCATGATGCCTCAGTTTTTTTTTTAAAAGGAATGTGAATTTTCCTTACCTGAAAGATTAATTTGGGAATTTTGGCAGTCTAATGAATTTTTTTTTTTAAGTTTTCAAATACTACTCCTTGGCAGATGTAAGGAAATGAATGAGTTTTCTGTTATCATTTTCAGGTTGATACGTTTTGAAAAGTTATCATTCAAGGCCAGGTTGAAAGTGAATTCTTACCCATGTATATGTAGAACCAAAAAGAACAAACAGTAACACACATCCCAACCATGTGTTACATGTGTCTTTACAGAGCTATGCCTTCAAGAAGCAGGGTCTTAAAAACAGGACCCACCTTAACCAGCTGTGATTTCAGTCCCTAATGTACAGTTTTCAATTTGTTAGATAAATGAGTCAGAATCTGGATACAGGGTCAATGTCAGAAATAATCAAGATTCGGGGAAGAAACAGTCAATAAGCAGGAGTCAGGAACTTGGGCTAAAGATGTGCAGGCTAGAATTAACATTTTCAGACTTACAAATTAGGACAAAATAAATAGGGCAAAAAGGCAGATCCTCAACAGAGAGGGATTGTTTGGGGATGTTGTATTTTCAGCCACACTTGGTACTGCTGCCTTCTCAGCAATAAATTAGGCTACTCAGCTGGCCTGTTCCTTTAGCTTTATCAGGATGTGAGGAGAGTATCCACCAGCATGCGTAATTCATTCACATCAGTTTGACCATCCATGTTTTTTAAAATGGGCTATGAATGGTCTTGCCTCTATTGCTGAAAGTACCTGGAAAAACAAAAACCATAAACAACATGAAGAAGAAGAAAAAAATCTGCTAATCAAGCCCAGCTTTGACAATCCGGCTTTGTCCCTTAGGGTATAATGGCTAATTCATTAGAATGTGAGGATCCACTACTGAAGAGACACTGAACAATTACAAGTCAGAGCAGTAGTAAAGGAGATTCTTACATCAGATAGGAGGTCATCTTCAAGTCTAAGATTGAGTCTCTTTGGGGGATTACTACTTCAAGCCACCAGAAAAAGCACAGATGTTCTGCTTAAATCTCTGTAGAAGGTACATCTTACCAAGAAAAACCAGTTGGTATATCCCACTTGAAATTGATAGACTTTTTAAAAATTATTGTTTAAATTTATGAAAATTGGTGCAGGTTCACATTCTTTATCCACAATTTTGAAATCCAAAGAACTCTGACAAAAATATATGAACATGCACACATGCACAACATGCATACAGAGCAACTACGTTGGCAGCAAACCTGACCTAACTTGAAATCTTTTGGAGTCAGCACCTGACTGGAGCAGACATGAGGCTATAGACAGTCTTTATTTATCTCACTTGTGTGAATGTTCATAAATTTTATTGTAGAAATATTAATATATCTTGATCATGGAATGCCATCTAAGACCCTGCTGGAGTATTATATCGTACATGATATATGTATCATTACTTTCTTATATTTGAAAAACGCTGTATTCTGAAACAAATCCAGCCCCAAGGATTTTGGGGAAACGGATCATGGACCTTCACATAAAACTGTACATACATACAGGAACCCATCTTATCAGTTTGGTATATTGCAACAGGCTTTTTGAAAATATAATTTTGAATTTTAGGGATATAAGTTGACCTACAGTCATATCTAAAATTATAGAAAGTCAAGTTATACTGAAATTCTTCTGCTTTGCTGGACTTTGCATTTCTAACATATGCGGTTTCTTTGGCCCTTTATTTCCCATTGTGAACACGGCTCAGTGCTGCTCGATCTTCTGCTGATTCGAATATGGATGATATTTGTAAGCTGCTTCGAAGTACAGGTTATTCCAGCCAACCAGGAGCCAAAAGACCACCCAACTATCCTGAGAGTTACTTCCAGAGGGTGCCTATCAACGAGACCTTCATCAGCATGGTCATCGGTCGGCTAAGATCTGATGATATTTACAACCAGGTGGGGATTAAGTCTATTTTTAAATCTGTCCTAATAGTTTAAAAGACTGATTTCACCTTCCTCCTCAATTGCTCCTTTCTTTTCTCCTTCCTCAGAAGAGTAAAAGCAGCTAGAAACTATTTAAAACTTTCTGAGTTGTGCCTTGGAATTGTTAAGGAAAGAGGGATATTAATTAGGGCAGTATTAGAGATTTCAAGGAGGAGATGAGATTTGAGCTATATTTGGAAAGAAGATGCATTCTTTTAGGCGTTCAGTTAAGAAATGATTGCTGAGTGTGCAGTATGCAGCTGTCCGTGTGCTTGGTGCTGGGGATCCATTGCTGAAGAAGGCAGGCCCTGGTCCCTACTCACAATGAGCTTGTAGCTGAAGAAAGAAGACAGACAAAAGAATTCCAGTAAAGCCAGATGGGTGTTATCTTAGGGGAAGTGCAGAGTGTTGTGAAGCATGTGACAGGGGCAGCAAGATTGCAACAGGTGACAACGGGGATATCTGGGCAGCCCAGGCAAATGAGGCAGCGTGAACAGGGTTGGAAAGGCTCACTTTCCTCTCCAGTATGTGTACCATTCACTCACTCAAAATGGTACCAGAGAAAGTTACCATTTGACTTCATTTTCCTAAAGAAAACATAATTTTAGGTATTATATATATTTTTTCTTACTAGAAGAGAGTAAAGAGTTGGACCTGTGATAACTGGATATCATTTATTACAGAGCACACCTGTTCTGTACAGTTCTTAGGTAGCCTGCTAGTTTTTTGTATGAACATGTTAAGTGTAAATAAAGAGTTTTTGGTTGTTATTTGTTTTGTTTGGTTTTTTAAGACAACTCAAAATGAGGAGCTACCTGCAGATACCAGGTCTCCATAATATTTGTTGCCATTTATTGAGAATTCAACATGAACCAGAATCATGGGAGGTTTTTTTCAAATGCTGTTTTCTCTATTTTTCACAATAATCTTTCAAAATAGACAGCACTATCCTCATGTTGCTGTTGAGAAGAATAAGGCTTAGAGAGCTTACATAATTTTCACAACATCACATAAGTAGGCAGCAGAACCATAATTTGAATGCAGGCCTGTATGACTTCAAAGCCCACGCTGTTTCTTTACTGCCTCTCGTTAACCCTTCTATTAACTCTTCTGCCTCTTAGGCGGTCCATTTTGTCCGTATCTCAAGGGAGTGTGTTTCAATTTTCTGCTTGCCCTGTGACCTCTGTTAACACTGGGGTTGAGCTGTGGTTGTGCTGTGTCCACCCCTCTGTCTACCCTCTACCTCCTCTGTCCCTAGCTGATTGGACCAGGGCCAGTCACTTGACCCAAGATGGATCAGATTCCCTGTCTCCAGGTAATTTGGAATTGGGCCTGAGAAACAATTTCTGGACATGGGTTTACCCACAACATGCAAGACTTGGAGTTTGGGCAGCCTCATTCTGCCATGTGATAGAGAACAGTCTGGAGAGAGAGAAAAGTTGAGCAAACACATCCAGGGGAGAAACAGTGAAGGCTTTCTGGTTCGAAGCTCCAGGCCCATCCCAGGACCCGACCACATTCCTGCCCGCGGGCTCCATGAGGCATTGCTGTGTCTGTCCTTGTAATAATTTCCTCCCTTTCTGCTCATGGTCCTCGAGGTGCCACGTACTACGTGGAGCCAGAGATTCCTAATACATGAGGCAATGGAGCCCTGGGACTCAGCAGCATATGAAAGACAGAGAGAAGCAGAGCACAAAGCATGCAGACTGAGAAGAGAGAGTGGTATCTGGGAAACTAGAGGAGGAGAGAATTTCATTCCTCAGAGAATTTAAGTGAGAGTGCTAAAAAAGAGTCCATTGAACTAGCTGACTGTGAGGTTATGAGTGGCCCTAGGGAGTTCCATTGAGGTAATGGTGGAGATCAAATGTCAGTGAGTTGAAGAATAAACAGGAGGTGAGAGCACCAGTGAGTGTGGAATCTGTCAGTTCTAAGAGCTTGTCTGTGATGGGAGAGACTCAGAAATGGACAACTAGTGGGAGACGCAGGGTTACTTTTTTTTTATTTTTTTAGGGAAAAGAGTTAGAATTGCAGCAGAGTCAAGGATAGTCAAGAGAATGTCATGTGGCTAGAGATAAGAAAGAAGGGCCTGGTTCCCAATGCCATAATCCGAGAATTGTTTCCAGTGCCCGGGATCCTCAAAGGAGACGGACTTTTGAGAGGCTGATGTGTCCTAGAACTAGGTCATTTATTTGGCACGTGTAAGTTCAGCTGTTGCTAACATCTGCCTCTCCTGGTCTGGTCTCTGTCTTGCAGGTCTCAGCGTATCCATTGCCAGAACATCGGAGCACAGCTCTGGCAAATCAGGCCGCCATGTTGTATGTAATTCTCTACTTTGAGCCTTCCATTCTTCATACCCATCAAGCAAAAATGAGAGAGATAGTGGATAAATACTTTCCAGATAATTGGGCAAGTATTGCTATTAGTCTTTTTTTTCTCTATGATAAGCTTGCCGGAGAACTGATTTTTCCATTCTTTTGGCCTGTAATCTAAAGGTCATAATGTTGAAATAATGAAACATAAACTCACTTAAGTAAAATTACTTTAAGCCTGTCGAGAATTTTATAAATCAGGAAGGAATAAATCAGTCAGTAAAATTTCCTGAAGCTTCCATTTGTGTTTTTTTTCTTTAAATGGATAGTCTCAAGGTAAAACCTCGTGTTAAAATGTATCTCGCTTTAGCTACTGAGATTCAACTAAGTTACATAAGCATTTCTTTATTCTTTTCTATTTTATGAATCTAAGCTAGCAGAATTTACCTAATTTGTCACTTTGTGAATAGGAATTGCACATTTATAGTAAGTTTTATCTATAAGCTAATGTTAATGGGGCCAAGGTTTACATTACTGCAAGGATGTGCTTGTAACTTTTTAAACATTGTTTCACTTAAAAATATTAATTCTTAAAGGTTTAAGACTGACATTGTACTTAATATGTATGAAATGTTTTCTTTGCACATAGAGGTTTTAACAGAGGACAGTGAATTGGATCACGTCCTCAGGGAGCAGATTTTATTTCACTTCTTACCAGCTATTATGAGGGGCCTGAATGAGGAGCTTTACTGGGGAGAAGAGCAGCCTACAATTAGGAGATGATGCTTCCTATCCACAAATGAATCATACCCATGTGCTGGGAGTTGAGTAGCCAAGAGGAAAGTTCCGAGAGTCTGGCTTCATTTGCCTAAGCTTAACAAAGAGGTTCTGTCCATAATGCTATACTCAGAAACACTTTTAGTATTAAGGAAGGTCAAAGTCCAATTACATGATACTTACAAGATACATTCCTGAAAAAGCACCCTGGCACGCTGAAAATAAAGGAATTTTTAAAAATAAATAAATAAAAGATATGCCAGACAAATGCCAACCAATAAAAAGCTAGTGAGAAAATATTAGACCACAAAGAGTTTTAAAGGAGAATATTAATAGAGATAAAGAGGGACTGCATATAATTTTAAAAAGAATGAATGTGAAACACAGTGCCACTCTGCTCACAGAAATTTGGGGGACAAGTTTAGTTTGATTTTAAGAGTATAAAGGTGAGATGAAAATGTTTGGGAAAACCCCTACTCCAGTCAAAGTATCTACTTTTCTTTCCCCTTTCATTTTTGTTCATCCAAGGAATCCTACACACAGCAGTTTGAAAGGAAAACCTTGTTTTAGTTATTTTCCCGTGAATAGCAACATTTAATAGTCACTCTTGTTCCCAAGTGCTCACAAGGAAAACCACTTCCCTGTATATTTGGAAAATCTTGGTTTTTCACTGGAACGGCATTTAAACTTGAAGGAGTGGGTGATGTCTTCTATAACTTTGCATTTTCCCAGCCTTGAAGCGAGTAGATGTTTAACAAATACTGAACGATTGTCTCTTCTTTCAGGTAATTAGTATTTACATGGGGATCACAGTTAATCTAGCAGATGCTTGGGAACCCTACAAAGCTGCAAAAACTGCTTTAAACAATACCCTGGACCTTTCAAATGTCAGAGAACAGGTAGGTTCTGGCTAATCGAGAGGATTCTCAAACAACTGCACACCAGCTTTAATGGCGTAGGAAACGAGCTAAGTAGATTTCCTAAGCGATTTGGAAGATGCCCACATAGACATTTTAGTGCAGTGATTAATGAAAGGTGAATTTTGCACATCGGAATAAGAGAGGTAATTGTAGAATTTTAACTTATGTGGGCTGTATAAATTGGAGACTTGGATCCTGAGGAAGAGTCAACACCCTAAAATGAACCAGTGTGACATCTGGCCCCAGGTGACTTCATTTACTCCTGCTTAAAGACTGTCCTCATGGACAGAGCTCCCTTCACTAGTAGCGAGAATTTTAATGTTTTCATCAGTAGGATGAGTGTTGAAGATGGTAACTGGATGTGGACAATACACCCTTTCACTGTAATTTAAGCTCATCATTTCGGGTGTGTGAAGTAAGCAACAAGACTAAAGACAGGCATCTCCTTAAAGTTGAAATGGCTATATTCTGTCTCTGATGAGAACCCAGGGCAAAAGGAAATAAATATCTGAGTAAACAGAAGAATCAAAATAAAATCTTTTTATTGGGGAGCATACTTGCTATTTCTAAACAGTGATTATCTTCCTCAGCCTATCTGTCTGAGTTTTTGAGTTTCCAAATGTGCATAGAATAATACTGACTCAAGGAACTTCAGCATGTTTTATTCAAGCAAATTGAATTCCATAAATAATGCACAAAATAATTTCAGTTTTGGCACATCCCCTAGAAATATATTAGAGAAAGTGGCGCTCCCATACTTACTGGCCCCAGAGCGTTAATTTTTCATGACTGAAATTCCTTTCCAAAATCACATCTTCTCGTTCATGACATTACAAGAAGTTCTTCAGAGGCTTCCAGTGCCACATCTTGTGGTTGTTTTAAACTAACCTGACTAGGTTAATGATGTTTACCATTTAACTCTTGCTTTAGGTAAAGCAGAATGACCAAATTTCCAAAAAGGCTGTTCAGTTTTGATATGCTGAGATGTATTTCTTTTGTTAAACTTTTATATGTAGAAACTCACCTTTTGAGTATTTCTGCTCTTCTCTGCCTTGTTAGTCGATAATAATAGGAAGAATGGTCAATTTAGCTTCTGCCTTTGTGTCTCTTTCCGTCCAATTTACGAATAGAAGCGACACCAGGAGCCAGCGACTCCAGTTCTCCAGTTTACGTTTGAAGAGACCAGTACTCAGAGGTTAAATCCAAAGTCACACCAATATTTCTAGATGTTAGTCTCTCAATTCTAAGTCCAGTGCTCTTTTCAAAAATATCCAATAAGCCACTTGCCTTTGAGCCTTATCAACTACAGTCCGTGTGCTGTTTGTCTCATATAGAAATGTTACTATTTGTCGAGGGATTCTTTTGAGTGTGATTCACTTTCCAGATGAGTGATTCTCTCTTTCTCTGAAATGTAATTCAGGTCTTTTTTTCTTTTCACAGGCAAGCAGATACGCTACTGTCAGCGAAAGGGCGCACGCACAAGCGCAGCAGTTCCTGAAAGAAGGTTGTTTGAGGGAGGATCTGGTTCTGGATAACATCCCGAGGCTTCTGAACTGCCTGAGAGACTGCAATGTCACCATTCGATGGCTGATGCTTCATACCGCAGACTCAGGTAACACACGAAAAGGTGTGACCATCTGTATTCATCCATATATAGCCGTCCGAACCCAGATCTGCTGCGTGATGCAAAGTGGTTTAGCCCTTCAATGAGAATCAAGCTGCTTTTCTAAGTCATTTTTGTGTCAATTTGGATAAAGCAGTGGCCCACCTGAACAGCCCCTGTGTCAGGTCCTGTTAGGTGCTTGGGAATATGAGGAAATTTACCTCCCAAGTTTGAGGAGCTTGTCACTGGTCAGACTGAGGAGATCAGATGTCTACATATGAAAAAGTATAGCTGCAGATCTGTAGTAGGCAGAATAATGGCTTCCCGCCCCACCCTCCCAAAGATGTCCATGACCTAGTCCCTGGAACCTGTGGGCATGTTATATTACATGGCAAAGGGGGATTCAAGTTGCAGATGGAATTCATGTTGCTAATTAGCTGACCTTAAAGAAAGGAGATTATCCCAGTGGGCCCAGCATAATTACAAGTGTCCTTAAACTGGGATATCCTTAAACTGGACTCTTCTGGAAGCAGAAGAGTCAGAACTAGACAGATGGCATCATGAAAAAGACTCAGTAGACCACTGCTGGCTTTAAAGATGGAAAGGGCCACAAGCAAAGGAGTACAGGGCTTCTAGATGCTGGAAAAGACAAAAAAACTGTTTCCCCTGGAGCCTCCAAAAAAGAACACAGCCCTGCTGCTACCTTGATTTTAGCCTAGTGAAACCCATTCCGATTTCTCACCTCTGGAACTGTGAGAGAATAAATTTGTGTCATTTTTAGGCCACTGAGTTTATGGTAATTTGTTACAGCTGCAATAGGAAACTAATATAAGGGCCAGGGCAGCACCTAACAGCCAGATGTGTAAAATAGTTGGTAGGATTTGAGTCCGGAGCCCAGAGCAGAAGAGAAACATTGCTTGGGGTAGAAGGGCAGAGGTGGTCTAACAAGGCTCCACAGAGGAGACAGGAACTGACTAGCCCTTGATAGGATTTTATAGTAAAAAGCAGAAGAAATTCTAGTCTGGGGAAATGATGGAAGAAAAGTATGATTTTGGAAGGACAGAGAAACATGGCTGCATTTTGCTGAGGAACTGGCTAGACCCGGGTGCTTAATTATGGTAGATGGGGTCTTAATCTTTTCTGGGTCATGACCCTCTCTGAGACCCTATTAGCCATCAGGCTCAGGAGCTTCTCTGCCGCACGGCTTTCAGAATCCTAGTTCCCCAACCAGGGACTGAACCCGGGCCTGTGGCAGTGAAATTGCAGAATCCTAACCACTGGACCGCCAGGGAATTCCCTAAACCCATGAGTTTAAAACCCCTGGTTTAATAGTACAAAATTAAGCAGGTTGGACTAATACCTGAGCTTATTCGGAGCTGACGCAGTCCTCATACTTAGTAAATGCTCGATCAATATTAATTACTAAAGAGTTCCCTCCTCCAGAGCTGCACACTCCTTCCCCTAAGAGTGGTGTCATTTAGCAGCTCTGGAAAGCCAAGCTTCTGCTTTTTGTTTTTCACTCAGCTAACTTTCCTTGAGCACCTACCCTGGTCCCACTTTCAACACCTCCTTGTTCTTTCAAGTAAGACTGTCTCTCAAAGAAAAACTGTCCACACGCCAGATAATCCTGCAGCCTACCTCAGTAATACAGTAGCCCCGTCTCCCAAACCATCCAGGCAAGATGCCCTTGACGCTTCCTCTAGCTGCCGCCTGTCTCCGCATCCTGTGAGTGGTCAGCAGTGAGAACAGCAGGTGGACTTCTTCATCCTTCATCTCTTTGAAAATGTGGAATTTCTCTTCAGCCTTCCCTCTTCACACCAGAAATCTCCAGCTTCTTAAATCTTTCCCACAAATGCTGCTTTCCAGTTTTGTTTTTTTCATCATTTCGATTCTTGGCCTAGATCTCTCTCCAGTTTACTCTCAGCATGAATACAGGGCCGAATCATCCAGTGGACTAGTCTTTAATTAGTCGAGTTTATGTTTAACATGAAATCCAGTCCCAATTTGAGGATTTTACTACGTTGACTCAGCTTGTAATCTTCTTTACCAAAAGTCTTACTTTCTGAAGCATATAAACAACTCGAACCCTCTCTTTATCCTGTCGTAAAGGCAACTGTGGGTTTCTAGTGACTCAGCCTCCTCTTTGTCTTCTGGACAACTGAGCCTGACAGCCGTGCGTACATTCTGGAAGCCAGCGGTCTCCTGGATTTGTGCCCCTGCCAGGGACAGCCTCGGCTTGCCAGGTTCTCTGCTTTTCGGCCACATCTGTTTCCATTTCTGAGCTGGCAATTGTCTGACCTGATTGCACAAGGTCAGAGTTTACAAGAATCAAATGATTTGTCTATCTGGCTGTGAGTCATATGTGGGGAAAGTAACTGCTTATTTAGCTTTCATGGTGTTTTGGCCATGGCGTGCAGAAAGGAAGGCGCAGATTTCTCGTATTCCCTCCTGTTAACTCTCTGCAGCTAATTGTTAATGCACAGTGATGTCTCCTGTGCAAAAATGAAAGCAAATTAGTATCAGAAGGTTTCTTGTTGAATTAGAGTTAATATAAAGACAAGTGGAACTCCTTCCAAGTTTGTTTTTTTTCTGTTTGTTTTTTTTTTTTAAGTTAGGCAAACATGAAGCTGAAAAATTGTCTCTGTGTGATCAATGTCATCAGTGCCAATATATTTCTTCCTAGGGAGTTCTGGAGAATGCATGGTAAATCAGAACTCTGCAGTTTCCCGTGAAAACTGAGCCCTCCTCCAGGTTGTCATGAGTCTCCTTCCGATGGAGTAACTTGGAAATCAATATGTAAAATAGCCTTGCTCAGGCTTCACCGTGACTGAAGCACCAAAAACACCACTGACATGTGCTCGGAAAGCATGGTCGTTTTGTACATGCTGGACCTCCTAAGATGCTGATGGGAGGGCTTGGAAAGCAGGAATGAGCACGGGTGATATTAGAGCAACTATCAGGGTCCTTGTACCTTATCAGCTGTGAACTTTCTGACAGTGTTTATTGTCTTAAAGTTTTTATTTGGACTTTATTTGCAATCTAAGCAGCTTTTACTTGTAAACATTTTACCTTATCCTATTTTATTTTTCTTTCTTACATAAATAATTGACCCCATAAACCAATTTCAGCAAATATCAGTATTTTTTATCCTATATACTTTTTAAACATAATGTTTATTTTATTTGAAATGATTTAGCTTGGCAACTGAGATGCTGACCAGGGAATCAAGACATCTGGTGTCTTATCCCTGGGTCATCACTGCCTAATTTTGTGAACTTGGCCTAGTAGCCATAAGCTCTCTGTCTGAGAGGGGTCTAGGTGGTGGATAATCCAGAAAGCTCTGAGTGCCCGTCATGCCTTTACAAAGAGCAGAATGGTCTCAGGTCTGGTTCTTCCTGTTTGGAGGTGCCACAGCTTTGTGTGGGTAACCCTGCTTCCCTGTTGTATCAGTGGTCCCCAAGACCACCCCAGGTTCAATGCTTTACTAGACTCGGCATATAGTAGTATTTATGGCGATGGTTTGTAACAGGAAAAAGATAGAAAGCAAAATCAGCAGAGGGAAAAGGTGCCTGAGGTGAAGTCCAGAGGAAACCAGGCACAAGCTTTTAAGAGTTCTCTCCTGATGGAGTCACACAGGATGCATTTAATTCCCCTAGCAATGAGTTGTGGCAGTATGTGTGAAATGTTGTCAACCAGGGAAACTCATTAGAAACTCAGTGCCCAGGATTTTATTGGGGGCTCATCAAGGCAGCCTCTACCTGGCAGGTAACAAAATTCCAAACTCCCAGAGGAGAGCAGGTGTTCATAATAAACCACATTGTACAAAGAGTTAAAGCATGGTGGGCCATTCTTACCAGTTCTCAACATGGTGGGAACTCTTCCAAAATCCACATTCCCTAATGCCAGCCAAGAGCCGGCCTTGCAAACAAGCCTTTTTGAAGACGGCAGTCTTGGGCCTGCTGTGTTAAATCTTTTCTGCACACCTGTCCATAGTTGAATGGCAGAGATCAATGCTTAAAACAAAAGCAACTTCAAACAGGACACAAGGAGGCCACGCACTTAGGAAATGGTGCCAAAAGGCTCGACCCATCATATTGGACAATCGATAATAAACCACCCACACAACGCTTAAAAAATTTGGCAACACTGTTCTCAGTTTGCTTTTTTCATTCAACAATACATCACGATGACATTCCATGTCAGATTCAATGTCATATTTAACCGTTCAGTTGTGCATACTCCATAGCATAGGTGTAATATAATTTATTTTACTATCTATTATTGAGATACATTTTGCTTATTACTTTTTAAATGCTTAAAAGGGAAATGAAAGTATTTAAGAATTCATCTTATTTATTATAGATATTTTCTACACATTTAATAAACTGGAAACTCTTTTCTCCCATGTCTAGCCTGTGACCCAAACAACAAACGCCTTCGTCAAATCAAGGACCAGATTCTAACAGACTCTAGGTACAATCCCAAGATCCTCTTTCAATTGTTGTTGGATACTGCACAATTTGAGTTTATACTCAAAGAGGTAAAAATATTGAATGAATAATCACCAAAGTCTTAGTTTTTTTATGCTTAAAAATGTTTTTAAAGATTAGGATTTTATGGCTGTGTCTCTGATTCAGGCTACAGATTCTAGCTGTCTGAGATCATTCTTATAGGAAAAGGACAGGATTAAACAACAAGCATTTAGTGCCTACTGTCATTAGGGATACAGTGATAGGAAAAAATGCACCAGATGGTGGAAGCTACAGTCTAATGAGGCATGCGGACAGTAATCAGAGAATTACAGAAATGAAAATGAGTAAAAGCAGGTATACGCTCTATAAGAGAGGAACATAGGTCTCTGGGTACCTAAAATAAAGGATCCTGTCCTAGCTTTGACAGCTTCCCTGAGAAGAGAAGCAAGAGTTTCAGAAGGGAGCTGAGGAAGGAACCTGTTAGTTAGCTAAGACAAAGGTGGGGGAGCATGATGAAGAACATCCCAGTGAGAGGACAGATTATGTCTAAGTCCTCTTGGATAGGGAAGAGCCTGGCCAGTTCAAGGATCTGAGAGACCAGTTGGCTGCAGGGGAGAGAATGCAAGAGAAAGGTGGTAGGAAGTGAGGTTGACAGGTGGGCAGCCTGCGCTGGGCCTTGCGGGGTGTTAGTCTTCATCTTAAAAGCCACGAGAACCTGTTGGAAAGGGCCTAAGTAGGGTGGTAGTTTGCATTTTAACAAGGTTGACCTAAGGACCTTGAGGATTTGAGTTCAGTCAAGGAAATTCTGGGCTTGGTCTTACTCCTAAAAAAGCCTCTATGGACATAATAAAAATCACAGACGCCTGGGAATGTCCAGGTTCTGTAAAAGTAACTTTGGGGGTTTGGATCAGGTGGCCTCAGGAACTAGCCCTAGACATTAATGCCAATTCAGAACCAACACTCGCCTTGCCTCAGTTGGTCTGAGAGCCACTGTCTTAGAGATGGTCTAGCTTTTGCCCCCCAATTTGTATAAAGTAGTAATGCTTAAGAGGTGGCGTCAGACTGATGTTAGGCACCTATTTTTATAATAAATTGGGTTTCGCTCAGGCTTTCTTAGTAAACTGCCTAAGCTGGATTTTCTCTTAAATCAGTAAATCTCTTCTGTCTCTTCAACAGATGTTCAAGCAAATGCTTTCAGAAAAGCAGGCCAAATGGGAACATTACAAGAAGGAGGGCTCAGAGCGGATGACGGAGCTTGCTGATGTCTTTTCAGGAGTGAAACCCCTAACCAGAGTGGAGAAAAATGGTAATTGCTGAAGAGGAGTTATTGGTGTGTTTGAAAAGTATACACAGATTATTAGAAACCAGCAGAGTAAAAAGTCATTATTGTGTCCTCATTGTATGCTGGGATGTTGCTAATGAAGATCAGAAGTTTAGTTTTGGCTGCTCTAGCCTTGTGCTCCCTTGGGCAATCTCATATTCTCTCTGGACTTCAGGTTTCTTATCTTTGAAGTAAGAGGTTGGGCTAAATCATGGGTTCTTGTACTCCGGTTCATAAATACAATAGTATTTTATAGAGTCATATCCTCCCCCTACCACCATAGTATGCAAAACTGGTGTGTCATTAGTGTGTAATTTTATGTGCATGGGGATGGGGGCATAACTTTCATGATCTTCTCAGGATACTTCACCCAAGAATATTACCGACTGCTAACATAAATGATATCTAAGAGTCTTGTGTTCAGTCCTATTTGGTTCTTCTTCACTGACGCATCTGCCATCTAGTGGCACAAGTGGGGACCTGCAGACTGTTTTGAAACAACATAGCTCAAGTTTTACTTTAACAATTTTAATCTTGCTTCTTTTAGGAAATTTTATCTGTAGGAAAATTGTGGTATCACTTCAAATTTTTGAAGGCACCTGTCCTATAGATAGGATCCTTTCAAATTGCCCCTGAAAGACCATTCTGAATTTTAAGGTGACAAATTAAACTATTTTTTTGATGCTTAATATTTGTTTTAACTGTCAAATTTATTTCCGATAAAGTTAATTATACAGTAGAATTGATGAATAATATAGATTTTTATTTTAAAAAGCTTCACTATTGTTAATACAAGCTTATGACTATTGTATTTGATTTATTTGTTGCTGGTCAAAAAATATGTCCAAATTTCATTAATATTCCTATTGGAAAAACTAGAGCAGTTTTTAGTGGTGTGACATAAATTGGCAACATGTTTTGCAGGTCAGCATATTGTATCTAAAAAACAAAGAATCACCAGGACCAATCTAACCAGATTAGTTGTCTAATCAGACACATTAATCTGTATTCTAGTCTCTTTTAAGTTCTTATAAATACCAGCAATGTTTCAAAGCTTATTCAAAACAATATCTTATACTTTTTTGGCTCTATAGCATATTTCAGTTAGGAAGTACTTTCACAGATATTTCTCATTTGATCCTTACAACCCTGTGAGAGAAACATCTTTATTATTTTATAATCACTTGCCGAGGGTAACAAAGGTCCAGAGCCTGTATCTCACTCATTACCTCCTATGTTCTTTTAGCTACTCCGTAGCTGTCCCTCGGTCCTACAAAAAATCTTTAAAATTATAGCTAGTTCTTTATGTCAATTCTTAAAATAACTTAGATTATAAGCCCTTAAGTGCTTTTATTAAAGTGAAATCATTCCATTGATAAAAAACCTTTACAGAATCAACTTGGTGAAGTGAAAAGAGCGAAGCCTTTGGCGGTTTGCACGTCCTGGCTCTTCCATTTAGTAACTGTGTGACGCAGCAGAGGGTTCTTAATATCTCTGGGCATCAGCTTCCTCATCTGAGAAATGGCTTTTAATTCCTACTCCATAGATTTTTGTGAAAATTAAATGAGACTAAGCTTAAAACTTGGCCTGATTCACTGAGGGTCCTCAGAGCATGTTAACGGCCTTCCCCATCTCTGCCTTGAGAAATGCCTGGCTGGTTTGTGAGTGCAAATGGCGCCACCTTATCCATTCAGACTCCCCACAACTCACCACTCACACTTCACTCTACTGCATGTTGGTCCCTCTTTGCCCTCCAAGACGTGCCATTGTCATTTTGCCCCAAAGCCTCTGCTCATGTCTGTCTCTTCATCTAGGGACAGATTTTCCCTCTCCCTCCCTCTGCCTGTCCAGACCTCTACCCATCCTCTTAACTCAGTGTCACATCCTTCAGTTCCTTCCTGACTCCTCCCCACCTGCACTACTGTCTTTGCACACATCAGTTTACAACATTTATTGGGTGGGCCAAAAGGTTTGTTCAGTTTTTCCCGTAAGGTGACTCTAGTAGCACTTAGTTGTCTTTAACTTCATTCGAAACAATTTTGTTAGATTGTATGTGACACCTGTCACATCAGCATGCATTTAAAAAAACACTTATACAAATTGGTGAATTTTTGAATAGCCATTTTAATATTGAAGATGGAAGAAAAACAACATTTGTGGCATATTATGTTTCAAGAAAGGTATAAAACACAACTGAAATGCACAAAAAGGTTTATGCAGTTATGGAGAAGGTACTGTGGCTGATTGAACGTGTCAAAAGTGGTTTGCAGAGTTTCGTGCTGGAGATTTCTCTCTGGATGATGCTCCGCAGTCAGGTAGACCGGTTGGTTCGATAGCAATCAGATTGAAACAATAATTGAGAACAATCAGCGTTTTACCACACGGGAGATTGCCGACATACTCAAAATATCCAAATCAAGAGTTGAAAGTCTGGGCTTCCCTGGTGGCGCAGTGCTTAAGAATCCACCTGCCAATGCAGGGGACATGGGTTCCAGCCCTGGTCCGGGAAGATCCCACATGCCACAGAGCAGCTAAGCCCGTGCGCCACAACTGCTGAGCCTGCACTCTAGAGCCCGCTAGCCACAACTGCTGAGCCCATGTGCCACAACTACTGAAGCCCGTGCTCCTAGAGCCCGTGCTCCGCAACAAGAGAAGCCGCCGCAGTGAGAAGCCTGTGCACCACAACGAAGAGTAGCCCCCGCTCACCGCAACTAGAGAAAGCCCACGCACAGCAACAAAGACTCAAGGCAGCCAAAAATAAATCAATTTAAAACAAAAAAAGTTGAAAGTCATTTGCACCAGCTTGGTTATGTGAATCGCTTTGATGTTTGGGTTCCACATAAGTGAAGCAAGAAAAACTTTCTTGACCATATTTCCACATACAATTCTCTACTGAAATGTAATGAAAACGTTCCGTTTTTAAAACAAATTGTGATGGGCAATGAAAAGTGGATACTGTATAATAATGTGGAATGGAAGAGATCGTGGGGCAAGCGAAATGAACCACCACCAACCACACCAAAGGCCGGTCTTCATCCAAAGAAGGTGATGTTGTGTATATGGTGGGATTGGAAGGGAGTCTTCTATTATGAGCTCCTTCTGGAAAACCAAATGATTAATGCCAGCAAGTACTGCTCCCAATTAGACTAAGTGAAAGTGGCACTCGACGAAAAGCGTCCAGAATTAGTCAACAGAAAGCGCATAATCTTCCATCAGGATAACTCAAGACCGTATGTTTCTTTGATGACCAGGCAAAAACTGTTACAGCTTGGCTGGGAAGTTCTGATTCATTTGCCGTATTCACCTGGCATTGCACCTTTGGATTTCCCTTTATTTCGGTCTTTACAAAATTCTCTTAATAGAAAAAATTTCAGTTCCCTGGAAGACTGTAAAAGGCACCTGGAACAGTTCTTTGCTCAAAAACATAAAAAGTTCTGGGAAGATGGAATTATGAAGTTGCCTGAAAATTGGCAGAAAGTAGTGGAACAAAAGTGTGATTACATTGTTCAATAAAGTTCTTGGTGAAAATGAAAAATGTGTCTTTTATTTTTACTTAAAAAACCAAAGGCACTTTTTGGCCTACCCAAAACTTGGGCCTTTAACCCTTTTCTGCCAGGTGTTATAAACTAAGCTATTTATATAGAAAGTTTCATCTCTTCTACTAGGTCACATGCCCGAGGCATTTTTGTTGTTATTGTTTGGAAAATTCCTAAGACCAATGTTAGGTACATAGTAAAAGCTCTGTGACTAAGAGCTAGATTTGTAAAGGATTACTTAATTAAATTCAAAGCCACCACTGCAGGAATTCTGGGATTTCAGTAGTCTTTTCTTGTTTCTGTATTAATAGAAAATCTTCAAGCTTGGTTCAGAGAGATCTCAAAACAAATATTGTCTTTAAATTATGATGATTCTACTGCTGCGGGCAGAAAAACTGTGCAACTAATACAGGCTTTGGAAGAGGTAAGGCAAGTCTTTTTAAATGACAGTTCTCGGATCATGAATCATACTTTTTGACCTACCCAGCAGTCTGCTCCTGGAAATATATTTAAGAGAATATTTTATCAGAAGCAAAAGCAATATAAATTAATGTGTTCACTGTAATATTATATGCAGTGCCCTAAAATTGTGAAAATAATTAAATGACAATAATAAAGAGAATGATAGTAAAAATTATGATAGTTCAATTTGCAGAAACATGTAGTGGAAAAAAAATTATGAAGACAGTATAGAAACATTGGGAAAACTGTGGTAAGGAGGTAAAAGCAAAAACAAAATTGCACTGTATGTGCTACTTTTAGGTTTGTAAAAAGTGTGTGCCTTGGGGAGAAAACCTGGAAAGGGATGGATACACAAAAATGAGAATAGTTGTATAACGATCATATGCTTTTAAAGTGATGTATTTTTTCTGGAAAAAAGTTTCCTTTTATCTACTTAAAAATGATTGTACAAAAAAAAGGAATTATACCTCCACACTCCTTTTTTTTTTTATAATACCCTTTTTTTTATTTTTTAAATTTTGACCACACCACGTGGCTTGCGGGATCTCAGTTCCCCGACCTGGGATTGAACACAGGCCACAGCAGTAAAAGCGCCAAATCCTAACCACCAGGGAATTCCTATACCTCCACACTCTTAAAAGTTTAATTGTATGTTTAACCAGGAAAATAAACAAAAGCATCAGAACAATAAACATATAGATTATATGAAACATCATCCATCCTCATGTGGAGCCCTTTCCAATTGATGTAAGTGTACATTAAGACTTTTTTCACTTGCAAGACTTTCTTACAGGCTCTTTCTTACTTTTGCAAGGATTTTAGGATGGCCACTATTATAGCAACACAGTATAATGCTCCATTGTTAGCATGCCAGTTTCCCTAGCTATTCCAGAACAATTGCTCACTTGTGCTATTTCTATTTTGGTGGTTTTTTGGATTTTCTAGTCTATAGTACCACTATAAGCAACTTTGTAAATCTCTGATACTTTTTCTCTTTTGCATTATTTCTTTTGGCATATAGCCCAGGCCCCTTGAATTATGTACTTAAAATGTCAAAACGCTGTGGAATCATTATTTTGTTTTAAAGAGCCCATCAAAAGAACTTAAAGATGTGCAAGTGCCAGCACCTTGGTTGTGATGTGACCTATTTTGTTTTTTAACAATCCTGCAAATTTTCAGAATTAGAAGGATTTTCAATACATGTTTATTGATACTGAAATGGAAAATGGGAATATTTGCTTATTACGTCATATATGTACAGGATAAGAAATTGTGGAACATTTTCTAATCTCAGAAATTATGCATTGTTTTCTGACTTGGCTTATACATTTCTGAAATTATAATTTGAAATTAAAAATTTGCCAAGACTTTCTTAGTAAGTAGTGCGCTTTATTGGAAGTGTTTTCAAGGAAAAGTGAACACTATACAGGCCATTCAGAATTTTAAAATCCAGTGTATTTATGTAACTCAGGTTCAAGAATTTCACCAGTTGGAATCAAATCTGCAAGTGTGTCAATTTCTTGCTGATACTCGCAAGTTTCTCCACCAGATGATCCGAACCATTAACATTAAAGAGGAGGTCCTGATCACAATGCAGATCGTTGGGGACCTTTCTTTTGCTTGGCAGTTAATTGACAGGTAATGTGGACAGCCTGGCATTTGTCCTCAATGAAGGCCATTATGAATGTTTCCTTACCATTTATCTCTTTTTACAGTTTCACATCTATCATGCAAGAGAGCATAAGGGTAAACCCATCCATGGTCACTAAACTCAGAGCTACATTCCTAAAGGTAAGCAGATAACAGTAAGATTGCATTCTCAGTTACTAGGGAAGAGTTGGCCTTCATTATTACCTCATTCATTAATTCAGTTCAAGATTTCACCCTTTTAGAAAGTTGGTTAATTTAAGTATTTTTATAGACTGAAAATTGTTGCGAAGTTTCTCATGAGAGCATAGTTGCAAAAGATGCCAGAAATAAAGTTTGAATTAATAATAGAAGTTAGAGTGTCTTAGAGAAAATTGTTTTTAAATGAAGAAATAGATTTTTTTAAAGTTTTACAGGATACTAAAAATGTGTCCTATGGGTCCTTTATTCCCTAGACATGAATAAAATCCTTTTATTCATTTAAAAAAATTCTTGTTGAGCCTCTGCTACAATCTAGGATCTCCTCTAAAGGTTAGAGAATAATGTTAAACAACACGGGCATAGATTGGCCCTTCTCTCAAGGTAATTTCATTTCGTGATAAATGAACAAATAATTTACTCAGTGTCTTCTGATGGAATTACCATATATATCAATTCTGAGGTGCACTTTCATATTTTAACATCTCTGTAATTGGGATGTGTTGTATAATTGATGGCATATCATAGTTGTCGGCATGTTTTTTCTTTTTGAGCAGTGCATAAAATAATGGCACTTCTTACAAGCCATGTCATCTTAGATTAGACTCAGTATGGTAGTCCATCAATCAGAATGTCTGATTTCCACAGAGGAGTAGCTGCCTTCTGTAGCTCAGTGGCTCAAATTTGAGCATGCAGGAGAATCACCTGGAAGGCTTGTCACAGCCCAGATTGCTGGGCCCCAGCCCCGGAGTTTCTGATTAAGTAAATCTGCGTGGGGCAGAGAATCAGCATCTCTGACAAGGTTTCAGGTGATGCTGTTGCTGCTGGTCCAGGGACCACAATTTGAGAACCACTGCCGTAGCAGATGACTGTCACTTTAAAAAATTGTATCTTGTCAGAAACTATGAATGACACTGATGAAGTTCAGTAGTTGTTGCTCTCTTTTGGGCAAAGCCCAAGAGTTTTGTTGTATGTTACTATTTCTGGAAAAAGAGATTTCTAGGACTTTTTGAAACAGAGAAACAGATACATCTTATTTTCCTTCCAGCTTGCCTCTGCCCTTGACCTGCCCCTTCTCCGTATTAATCAAGCAAATAGCCCTGACCTTCTCAGTGTATCTCAATATTATTCTGGCGAATTGGTGTCCTATGTGAGAAAGGTAAGAAATGCATCAAGATGATGTTTATTTTAATGGCAAACTAACTGCTATTTTAAATACAAACGATGTGCTTGGGACCCTGAAAAAAGTACACCTGTGTTCCTTTCCCTTATCCTTTTTTTTTTTTAATTGAAGTATAGTTAATTTACAATGTTGTGTTAGCCTCAGGTGTACAGGAAAGTGCTTCAGTTTTACATATATATAGGTTATTTCAAGACATTGAATATAGTTCCCTGCAGCAGGTCCTTGTTATTTATCTATTTTATACATAGTAGTGTTGTATACCTTTCCCTTATTCTTAATTTAATTCCAGAAATTTGCAATACATGAAAATAAACTTATTCTTACCAGTACTGTGGGTGTGCAGCTGTGTTTTTACTTTCAAAGAACTTTCATACCTATTTTTTAAATGCTGATGGTATTAGCCCCCATTTTATAGGTGTAGAGATGGAGAAACAGAGATCTTGGTGACTTCTTCAAAGTCATAGTTGGTAAAAGAGCCAGATCTAGATCCAGCACATTCTAGTTGGAACTTAATCAAAGTTTTCAGGAGCATTTTGGTCCTTGTTTCAACAACTTACGGTGTAGCATAGAGCCAGACAGGCCTGGATTCAAAATTTTCCTGTGTCACATCCTAGCTGAGGGCTTTACAGCCAAGTTACTTAACATCTCTGAACCTCAGCCTTTTAGAAACTTGTAATGTGGAAATGATACATCTTTTGCATCATTTCTATGAGAATTAGCTCTGTATCCTGTGAGCAATTAATGTTTGAAGGAAAGTAGCCCTGTACCTGAGAGCAGTTGTTAAAATAGCTCTTGTGAGGCCCTTAGCAGCCCTTCCTGCAGACAAAGGGCTGTTCATATACACGGGCACTGTGCTTACTGTCATCATACCATTTACCAGCTAAGAAATAAAATAGAGGTGCGTTTGTTTTTTCCTCTTTTCCCTTCCATTAAAGGTTTTGCAGATCATTCCGGAAAGCATGTTTACTTCCCTTCTAAAGATCATAAAGCTTCAGACCCACGATATCATTGAAGTGCCGACCCGGCTGGACAAGGACAAGCTGAGGGACTATGCCCAGCTTGGCCCACGATATGAGGTGCTGTGTCCCTTTGACTTCTGCCTTTTGATTTTGAAACCCCCAAACCATGAAATAGCACAGGTCCGTGTCACCTGCCATATCCCCAGGACCACCAGATCAATTCTGGTTTATTGATCTTTTTCCACACTCTCAACAATAACCAGGTTTTGCCATTTTAGTGCAATTATACCTTCATTCGTTAACCTGTCCTGGTGTCATTCACGGCCTCGCCTGCCAGAATGTTCTCAGAGGGCGTAGAGCTCAGCTGGTTACTTTTCTTTTGAATAGTCTCAGCACATCAACCTTTTTTCTCTTTGGGCTACATTGCCTAGACTTTTCCCATTCAGGTTCCTGCTTTGTACACAAAATCAGTGGCTCAAAGTAATCCATATTCCATGAACCACTTCTTGCAGCCAGACTTTTAAGGCCGCTCCACAGTTAAGCAGCCTCAGAAATAGTTCTTCCCAAAACACCTCTGCTTTTCTTTTTCCCTGAACTTAAAGATGTGAAAAATAAAATCAAGTGAAATTTGAAAATGTGATAACAAGCATCAATTTCATATCCTCTGACACAGCTCCAAAAGTTACATCAGGAATTGAGATTGTCAAGCTCAGAATTTCTACATTGATTCTAACTCAAAATTATAGCCTCAGTCAACCTTACCAATGTCTCCTGGTGTTGTTTGAAAAGCATGTGGATGGCAGTAGGAGATTACCTTCTCAGAATCCCCTTGAGCCTTTTCTTTTTGGAAGGGATCATCCATATCACTGAGTCCTGCTTTCATCTTATGCGTGAAATGCTGAGGCCCAAAGAAGGGGAAATGATTGGTCAAAGGGTAAAGAACGATTTAACATCTTCTGACTCAGTCACCCCGTATGTCTAACAGTGGTCAACACCACAGAACCTCATTTCTGACCAGGACGTGTATACACAAGTGTCCTAAAGCTTCACGCTGCTTCTCTTGTCTTTGCCCATTCCAGAACTGTTAGTCAATTATTTTAGTTTCCCATAGAAGTGATGGGTCGTTTATGAGAAGTACTTCATTAACCTCTTTTTCTTTGTTAAAGGTTGCCAAGCTTACTCATGCTATTTCCATTTTTACTGAAGGCATCTTAATGATGAAAACAACTTTGGTCGGCATCATCAAGGTAATGGTCTTAATGCTGGCCTTTGTGGCCCCGTAGTAAGTCTTCGTCCTTTGGATTATTGCAGAATTTATCCTGTGGGGTAGTGTTACCATCTTATGCCTCTTGATGTTTCACATGCAGCTTTCACATATTCACTTTACTCATTTCACATCTTCACTTTACTCATTGACAGAGGAAAAGACAGCATTATAATCCTTATTTTTCATAACACCCAGGAGTTCCTTAACTCTAACAAAAATCTGTTTTATTGAATTTTTGTAATAACAAAGAAAACAAAATAGTTCAATTCCCTTAGGCAAAGTAGCTCACTCAGTCACTGTTTCTCCCTTCCCTGCCTGCAGCCTTTCTTTCTTTTTAGTATTTTTATACCGCACTCCAGGTGCAGAGAGCTGAGATCATTGTACCCCTCTGACCACAGGCCATTGCCATCACTGAGGCATGCAAGCTCCTCTCTTATTTTTTTTCCTTCTCTTCTCCTGGATGCCCACGCCCATTGACATGCCCCATAGCATCCACTCTGTATGTTTGATTTCTTTCCATAAATATGCAAGTATCCTTATTTTTAGCAAGTGGTGTTATTTTATGTATGCACATGGTTTTGATTGATCTAAATCATATTCTTCTCTAAGTCTCATTCTTTTTCCAACTTTTCTCACTAGTTACTGCTTTGAAGTTAATTTATGTTGCTGTGGATCAGGTAGTTGGTTACTTCTTGCTGCTGCAGGGAATTCCACATTTTACTTAACTGTTCCCCAGGGCACAGACACCTATGCCACTCATTTTCACACCTGTGCTTCCTGTTATCATAAACAGTGTCAAGATGAGCATCTCTGAACCTGTTCCTAGCACAGACCTGTGTAAGAATTGCTCTGAAATCTGCTTGCCCAGGAGTGGGTCACTGAGTCTTAGGGCACATTTGTACTTACTTTGTCTCAATAATGCCAGAGTGCCTCCTCACATGACTTGTTTCCTGTGTATCTTCCCCCATTTTTGCCAATACTTGCCATTATCCACTTTCTAATTTTTGTTCTCCAAAGGGGTCTAAGGTGGTATCTTATTGCTGTTTTAATTTGTAATCCTAAAATGACTAGTGATGTGATGTGACCCAGTCACACAGTTCATGGTGCTTTTATTTATTTTTCCATTTGTCTGATATCAGCAAAATCTTAACATTTCCGATTTTTAAAAAAATTTTCATCGATATAACATTTGTGTTAATGAAATCCAAGAAAATATAGGAAGTGAACCTAAATAGAAACAGAACTTTACCATGTGGTTTCTGGAAATGTGTTAAAGAAATATCATTGTAGTCCTGGAATATTAATAGATTCTGTTAAACATGCTTTAGGCCTGGTGCCAGTTTAATTCAGTTGATATTCAGAGAGTACACACACAGGTTATCACTCCTAACTCATCCTTAAATGATGATAAATCCTAGGACCAGGTTAGTCTTAAATGCAAAGTGACCAGTAGGATGTAATAAAACCTAGTAATTAGCAATAATTATCAAAGAAAGGATTGCTTAAGAAAAATGTAAGTCTTTTGCCAGAATCTTTCAGATAATAAAAGCAGAGGGAATATCATCCTGACCTCATTCAAACTTAGTAGACTGTCTCTGCCAGTTTAACAGCTCAGGGCTTTTTGTGGGATCCTGTGGCTTTCACTAATCTTTAACCTTTGAATGTTGAGGATCTATTTCAAACCCTTACAAAGAGTTTAAAATCACTTTAGTTAATATGACTTAAAACAAGTGAGATATACACAGGGATATACATATAATGTTCATTGTTAGATGTAGCCAAAAAAATAGAAGTAACCTAGACATTTTATGAGTAAGAGAATGGCTAAATATATCATGGTGCATTCATACTGTGGATTGCTTTGCTGCCATTCAAAAGTAACTTGCCACTAGGAGATTTCCAAAACGTAAAGTGAAAAAAGCAATTGCAGAACAGTGTGTGTATGTATGTGTATGTATTATGATCCCATATAGTTTTTTAAATTAAATATATTTAAGGACAAATACGTATATAAATTAACAGAGGAAGGTCTGGAGGATCCATATGAAAACCATTAACTGTTGTTAACCACAGGGGGTGTGGACAGAACTGCGAGGAAGGGGCTGTGTGAAGGGGTCTTTCCCTTCCCTGGGAGCACTCCACAGATTGGTGGAAGTCTAGGAAGAATTGGGTAGAGCCATTTAAGACCATGAGATTCATAAAACATTTAACTCTTTTCCACTAAATCTGTTTTTATAAGGAATATTTCTTTGGAAACTTCATGTTACTTCTTTGATTTTGTTCTCATTGACTATGTTTATTTGTAATTTACCTTTCTCATGTAAAATAGAGCACAGATGCTGAAAGCTACAGAAACAATTACGTAGCTTGATCGGTTATTATAAAGTAAAGACCACTCATTCTCACCACCACTCAAGCCCAGAGATATAATTCAGCCACAGCTCCCACCGCAGGATCCTCCTCATGGGCCTTGACCTACTCCCAGTCTCTCTGTTTAGTTTTATTATCCAAAAATAAATTTCTAGACACTCTGGTTCAGACTTGCAATTCAAAGAATATACGTTTTTTAAGGCTGGTTTACTCCTCAGATTTCTCCCTCATTCCTTTCTTTCCTTACAGTTTGTCTATTGAAGAACCCAAGGCCTTTGACCTGTTATCTCTACACAGTCTGGCTTTTACTGATTGCATGGTCACGCTGTAGTCCAACAAGTTCCTCTGGCTTTTGTATTTTCAGCAACTTTTTCATTCCAGTTATCTTCCTTGAAATTTAAATATTATCAAACCCAGATGGAACACATCAGTTGTCTTTATAACTTTTAAAATAATAGCTCTTGACAAATTTAAAAGTAAAAGAAACAAGTCTCAGGGAATTCAAAGGAGTGTGTTAAAACTATTTGATGATTTATGGATTTGACAGGAGACTTTTTTAGGGAATAACAAAAGCTTTCTCATTACAGAAAAAAAGAATCAGCAAAATAAGCTATATAGTTAGATAGCAGAGTTGCTTTCCTGTTTTATCTCCCTAATTACTAACAGCATCCCAAGAATGCTGAAAGAAAAGAGAATTGTTAAATCTTCAGTGGTCCAACCCCAAACTTGATTTTGCTCATATGACTATAGATGCCCTCAGATAACTTCCATAGGAGACATGTGCACTGACTTCAGATGCAGGCCCTTCAATCTACCACCTCCTCCTGTGATGAGAAGAAGCACTTTTAACTTTTAATGAAATGATTAAAATGTGAGGCAGTTTAAAACTTTCCATACCCACCATCTTTGAAATGTCATGTTGTAAAATTATCATGAATTATACTGAGATAAACCAAGTCTTACAGAGGTGACAGGTTTTAATAATTCTATCCAAGCTGCACAAAATCAAAAAAGAAATCCTGATTGTCAAGTAATGAGATAGGAAAGTGCTCCCTTACGGACTCTGGAAACTCTCTTTCCTCCGGATTTCTTCAGGACTGAGCTTTTCCTTCCTCGCATTTATTGCTTTTCGATTTGCACTTAGGTGGACCCAAAACAACTGCTGGAGGATGGAATAAGGAAGGAGCTGGTTAAGCGTGTGGCTTTTGCTCTTCATAGGGGATTGATCTTCAACCCTCGAGCCAAGGTACCAGATCACCAAAGTGGGTCTGTCCTTTCCCTCTGCTCGGCTTGCAAAATGTTCTAGAACACCATTTTTAACTGTTATGAACAAGACCTTTCCTACCTTCTAACATATATCTACTATATCATGTTCAGTACAGTCAATTGATATGTTTTTTGATCCTATATTATAATCCATTCATATTATAAGAAAATCCTTTTTAAAACCAGTCCTTTCCTTCACCTGTTGATCCCCAAGTTTAAGAATTAAACTGATATTTATGATTCCAGGTTCCTTCTCATAGCAAAAAGAATTTGTTAAATCTAAAACAGATTGGCACTATAAAGGCTGTAATTTTTTCTTTTGCTTGATCTTTCTGGGAATATGGTCATTTTTCTCAAGAGAAAAAGAATAGGCCCGAAATTTACATCTAGAGTACCTTTCACATCAGTAAATTCAATTTAAAATGTTTTAACTCTTAAGATTAGAGTCATCAAATGATGTGAGAGAAATCACTGACATTCAGTTTTTATATATTCTTTTATATGAGGCTTTCTTTCCAAATGAATGAAATCTATTCTTTGCTGGATGTCTGGCATAAATTACCATTCCTCCTAGATGAGGTAGGAAATGAGTATTTCCAGAGCTGTCCCAAACCGTCACTGCGGTCTCTCACTTAGGGTATCCTTTAAAGTCTAATGTAGGTATTAGGGGGTGACAGTCTATGCCAATATAATAGGTTTCTGTTTCTTATTATGCACAGCCAAGTGAATTGATGCCAAAGCTGAAAGAGCTGGGAGCTACCATGGATGGGTTCCATCGTTCTTTTGAATACATTCAGGACTATGTCAACATTTACGGTCTGAAGATTTGGCAGGAAGAAGTATCTCGTATTATAAATTACAATGTGGAACAAGAGTGTAATAACTTCCTAAGAACAAAGGTATCTAAATAGATTTTAATATGCTTGACTCTATTTGTTACTTCTGACAATGCCCCGTACGTGCCCCAAACCTCAGAAATGCCAACAACAAAGTTTATTTCAATAGTTACTAAAAATCAATAACCACTACACAGTCACGAATACCTTCAGAAGCTGTGAGGGTCACAGAAAAGTTTATATGACACCTCACCTCTCGGAATTTACTGTCCTAAGAAGAAAGCAGGCTTAATTAATTAAATGGCTACAGAATGAAGCTGTCTGGTATAGTCGTTATAACTCGAGTGATCAGGAGTTCCAAAGAGTTAGGAGGTCAGCTGGGTTTGATCAGAGTGTATACCTAAGAGCAGAATTGCTGGGTCATTTAGTAATTCTGCATTTAACTTATAAACCACCAAACTGTTTCCCACAGTACCTGCACCATTTGTTCATTCCCACTAGTAGTGTCTGAGGGTTCTAGTTTTTCCACATCCTCGTCAACACTTGTTAATTTCCTTTTTTTTTTTTTTTTAAATTATAGCCATCCCAGTGTGTGTAAATGGCATCTCATTGTGGTTTTTTTTTTTTTTTTTTTTTTTTGCGGTACGCGGGCCTCTCACTGTTGTGGCCTCTCCCGTTGCGGAGCACAGGCTCCGGACGCGCAGGCTCAGCAGCCACGGCTCACGGGCCCAGCCGCTCCGCGGCATGTGGGATCTTCCCGGACCGGGGCACGAACCCGTGTCCCCTGCATCGGTAGGCGGACTCCCAAGCACTGCGCCACCAGGGAAGCCCCATGTCTGTTTTTTTATTGGGTTACTTGAGCACCAAATTCTTAAGTGTCACAGCTGAGAAGATTGATTTTAGTTGGTAGTTAACAAGGAGCCACTCTGCAAGTTTTTAATTAGGTGACTGACATGATTCAGGTGACATTTTCAAAAGATTATGTATCTTCCAGCCTTATATTTTTGATTTTATTATTACATTGATACCTGTTAACTTATAAGACAGAAAGCCAGAAATTCTTGTCTTTTTCCACTTCTCCTCAATCACTTCACTTTTTCACAGATATTTCTTTTTTTATATATATTATATGTGGCATTTCTGAGAGGCTATTAATACAATTTTTAAAATTTCTTCTTCAAAATCAAGGAGCATTTATATTCACTGTTCATGCAACATTGTCTTTGTAAAACTATGTGAGAAAAGGATAAGTAGGTTACCTTATCAAAGATGTACTAAATATTTATGTTCTTGGGGTTCTTTTTTTTTTTTCCTAGATTCAAGACTGGCAAAGTATGTACCAGTCCACACATATTCCAATACCAAAGTTTACCCCTGTGGATGAGTCCGTAACATTTATTGGTAGACTCTGCAGAGAAATCTTGCGGATCACGGACCCAAAGTAGGTGTATCTGAATTCCACTGGGCTTTGAACGCCATGGACAGTGTCTCTCTAAACGTATATCACATCTACTTAGATCACACCCTTGTTCCTGCCACAATTGGAGCCTTTCTAATGGGTTTATTAACTTCACGTTTTCTGAGACTGCATGTTTTCCTCAGTGTGACTGAGGAGACCCCAGTCCAAAGACATATAGATGAAAACAATTATAAGGTCTGTTTGGCCACCTCTTATTTTAGTCTGCTTCTCTTGCTTTCCAGCTGACATTTTACTCACTTGGGTTTGTGGACTCTCTGGTTTAATTAAAACTTTTAAAATTCCAAATTGCTCCTCTGTGCCTGTATACCTATGGCACACTCCTGCATTGCAGTCACTGGCTCTTGCACTTGCCAGCTCATACCCTGACCTTTTAAGATGACCTCCTTGTTTCTTAGCCCCACCCAGGCACTTCTGCATAAGGACCAGAATTTTTTTTTTAATATTTATTTATTTGGTTGCACCAGGTCTTAGTTGCGGCAGGCAGGCCCCTTAGTTGCAGCACGTGGGCTCCTTAGTTGCGGCATGTGGGCTCCTTAGTTGTGGCTCACCAGCTCCTTAGTTTTGGCATGTGAACTCTTAGTTGCGGTGCACGTAGGATCTAGTTCCCTGACAAGGGATCGACCCTGGGCCCCCCCTGCATTGGGATCGCAGAGTCTTATCCGCTGCACCACCAGGGAAGTCCCAGGACCAGCATTTCTTGAGCACTCACCTTGTGCACTCTTCCTAGCCCCTGGCACACATCCCTTCACTTACTCATCACAGCAGTCTTAAGGGGTAGGCATTGTTATTCGTCCCATGTTAAATCAAAGTAACTGGGGCACAGAAAAGCTCAATCGCTTGCCCAGAAGTTAATAAACAGTGGACCCAGAATACACATCGGGTGCTCTGACTCTGGAACCCAACTGTTAAAGCATGTGCCATTCAAGGGCAGACTTGCAGCCATGACTCACAGTTTATATACAGTCACGTGGGTGAAAATCTCATAATCAAAACAGCCCTGAGAATATTTCAGGTGGGCACCACAGTGGAGGCTTGACGCTGCCTGTCTCAGAAGTCCAGCTGAGCTAGTTTTCCTCATTTTTTTCCAGTTGAGCCTCTGATGAAGCAGTTGGTACTAAGCCCAACCAAGGGGAAAGCAGGCTCCTGCCTGCTGTCGTATGTTCACCCCTGGGTCGTGCTTGTTCAGTCATTCCGCCTGGTGTGGTTACCCATGGAAAGATTTCTCTTCTTTTTCAGTTCAGCTGTGCGTGCGTAGTTGGCTTTGCGTAAGTTGAATGTCCGTATCACACGTCTTCTTTATACTACCTTCAAATTCAGGCTGATTTTGTCCTTCGAAACTTATGAAGCTTCACAAACCAGATGTCACCTTGCAGAAATGAGTTCTGTCTATGCCTCATGGGCCAGAAAGCGTAAATGATCCGAAACGCTCTGTGACTCCTCTTAGGCACCCATGGGTTGATCACCGAAGCCCTCCTAGAAAGCTGTCCGCCTGACTCACCTAGTGCCGTGTTAATACTGGCAGAAAGGATTAAGCATGATTGGGATTTCCATGTCGTATATGATTTCATCATCAAAATTGGGAGCCTCTCAACTGACGCATTCAAAGTGCCAGCACTGAGCGCTGGAAGCAGGACACTGAGGCCTGAAAGTAGACTGTGGCTCTGGAAGTCATCTTGTTCTTCCATTTACTTCCAAATTTAAAATTCCCTAGCTCCTGAGCCTCTTTTAATTCCCTCCCAAGCCTCATTTCAGTAAAGATATGTATTGGCTCTTAGGATTGAGGGCATATTATTTTGTGGAGGCTGTTGAAGGTAGAGGCTGGGACTCCATCCCAGACCTACCCAATCCAACTCTCCAGAAATGGAATCTGGGCCTCTGTTTTTTAACATGCTCTACCAGTGATTTAAGGTCCGTACGCCAGCATTTGAGAACCATTAAAATGGTGGTTATGGGTATGGTGTTGGAAGCCTCTGTTATTTCATCTATAAAATGAAGGTCAAACAGCTTGTACATCACAGCTATTCTGAGGATGAAGAGTGAGCACACGGAAAGGTCTTGGCCCAGTGCCTGACACATAGGAAGCGCTCGGTAAATGTTGTTGGTTGTTATCATTGCCATCGTCACACTCCTGAGTCTAAAAGGGAATCGCTGGTCAATGACCAGAACTGGGAGGAAAGAGGAAATGGCTTTGTCATCATAGTCTCAGATGTGAGGACACAAGGATTCGAAGTTCCTTTCTTACCAAATCGGAAATGACACAAGACTGTGTTTTGTCCCTAGTCTCTGGATATTTAAAGAAAGACCCTCCAGAGAGACAACAGGGCTCTAAAGCCTTCCAGGCTGATGGCCGAATCTAGCCTTGTCCTCAAGACAGGACTCCAAACAGCAGCCCAACCCAGTGGAAATGAAGCAGTCAAACTGGTCACATAGCAAGGGCAGGAAGAGGTGATTTAACTGAATTTTGCCTTCCTGGCCCAGTGAACGTTCACCGTGAGATGTCTTGGGTGCCTAGATGCAGAGGTTATTAAAGCGCAAATCATGAAACCATTGTTCTTCCTATCCAATGCCCCTAATCCTGTTGCATCCCACATCCCTTCAGGATGAATTCTGAGCTGCTCTTGGGTTTTGAGTTTGTTTTGTTTTTGTTTTAGAATGACATGCCACATTGACCAGCTGAACACTTGGTATGATATGAAAACCCATCAAGAGGTGACCAGCAGCCGCCTCTTCTCAGAAATCCAGAACACCCTGGGGACTTTCGGTCTGAATGGGTTAGACAGGCTTCTGTGCTTCATGATTGTCAAAGAGTTACAGGTGAGCTTTTTGGCATTCGTGCGTGTTTTCTGCTACCCTGGCGGAGAAGAGAGTAGTTCGTTTAACCTTCCTTTCGTGCTTTCCTAGACTGATATCAGGCATGTGTATATGACTCCTGTTAAATAGATAAGAACTGAGAATAAACTGGAGTTTCTTTGGCCAGCATAGTATTTTTATGGGTAGACTGTTCTTGTGAATTTCATCTTGGAAACCAGCAACTCCTCCTAACAGGGGTGTTTCTGATGGGAACTGGAAGTTGCTGCTTCCCCGTCATCCTATTTGTAGCGTTGTGTGAATGCAGCTAGTTTGTGTTCTGCATAGCATTTTAGTTAACTGGAGTATTTATTCATTATGTTTTGCTCTTCGATCATGCCTTCTTGTTTTAGAATTTCCTCAGCATGTTTCAGAAAATTATCTTGCGAGACAGAACTGTGCAGGATACTTTAAAAACCCTCATGAATGCCATCAGCCCCCTAAAAAGCATTGTAGGTAAGTGTTCTAAAATGAGGCTGAGGTAGAGAGAACACTGTAGCCTTTCCAAAGTTACTAAATAGAAAATCATATTTTAACCTTTCAGCAAATTCGAATAAAATTTATTTTTCTGCCATTGCCAAAACACAGAAGATATGGACCGCTTATCTGGAAGCTATCATGAAGGTATGTCGTGGGAGAGAGGGGAGAAGCAAGGCTATGGTTTTTTAATTATTATTTTCTTGTAACTTGGTTGCCCAAAGAAAGCCACTTTTCTTTCTTTGGCCATCAAAACAAAAACACAACATTTCAGTTTGTCATTATTTCTAAGTTCTTTTGATCTTTGGCTGTTCTTGACTGTGCTTTTCATTGGCCTATTTATTGTTTTTCTTTCACTGAAGAAAACTTTCATTTTGAAATGACTTTTGGCAAGAGGTGCTTTCACAGAAGGAAATAGAAGTTTTCCTCCCTCAGCTATACTCCATCCTTATGTAACAAGTTCATTAATGAGTTGCTGTCAGTTTGCCACCCTAATCTGGACTGGCCTGAGTCTCACCTCTGTAGGAAGCCAAGAGAGATTACAGAGATGCTTAGAAGAGGCTTTGGAGGTTTCCCAGTGACTATTATGGACCACTGTTAGTTGTATCAATAATTGCTGGTAATTCAATAGTAGCCAAGTCTTGTGTGTAAATCACTGATCTTTACATTAAAACCCCCAAGGACCAATTTGTCTTTTTGTCTTGAATTAGGGAACCTGCAGTCACTAAATGGGCATAATAATCTGGAACAGCATGGAAATACTTGTGCTGTTCAACAGTGACAGCAGCCACTATCCACATGGAGCTGTTGGGCGCTTAGAACGTGGCTTGTGGGGAGTGAGGACCTGAATTTCAAATTTTATTTCATTTTAATTGTTTAAATTTAAACAACCACAGGCAGCCAGTGGCTGCTCTCTTGGTCATTGCAGCTCTAGAGAAATCACAGAGAGAAAGAGTGACAGTCCAGAGCTCTCTAATAGGCGAACAAATAGGTAGAATGAGCTTATCACCTCCCAGGCTCCTTAACCTCTCCAATATCTTATTTAAATAAGAACAAGTTACATAAAACTGCATTTATTTCTGTTTCCATTTCCAGATTGGTATTTTCTAGGGAATCCTTGACATAGAGTATCTAGAATTAAGCAAGGAATTATATGGGCAGAGACAAGGTTGGAGGGACATTTTTGAGTGGCCTGGAAGAACCCACTGTTTTCTTGGCCTTGCCCTATTCTAATTTTTAAATAATAATAGTTTTCTGTTAATAAAAGGTTTCTTACTTACAAATAGCATTTTTTTGGATTCACTTTTATTTTCTTGACATAAGTAGAGTAGCCTCATAAGAATAGTGGTCGAAGGTAGTACATTTGAGGTCATTTGACACTTTTAACTGTTATAAGGTCCATTGATCTAAATGATACCTTTTCTTCGCTCTTAGAGAAGACCACTCTTTTTTTTCCTTTCTCTGCTCCCAACAACTCAGAGGAAATGTGTTCATTTCTTCTTTATTGTTGCCATCATTACTAAACAACCTCCCTTTGTATTCCTCCTCTCCCCTTTGCTAATCTTTTAGGGATAGCTTTTCTAGAAAAGAGAAGGAATTTACTGCATAAAAAGTTAGGGTATACTGTTGACTTTATGATACCAACAAATTGAACTTGTCAGAGCCAGCTGAACTCTTACCTCAAACTGACCCAGTGATAGTTCCCTAACACCTGACAGTCGCCATGGATCCCTCCAAATATCCTTTATGCTCATCATTACTTGGAAATTACAATGGTTGATCCACCGTGTTAGCATAACTCCAGGTCACAAATCCATTCTTTTAATAGCTTGCGAATTACATTTTGTTACAATTGGCTTCCATTGTTATCCTGTATGTTTTATTTCGTACATGCAAAAGAATTATTCTGAGACAATGTCCATAGTCTTCGCTAGATTCCTTAAGAGGTCCAAGGTGCCAACAAAAGGTTAAGAACCTCCGGATTCGGGGTTATCATTGTTAGAAGGGCCTTCTTGGAAGATTGTATGTAGATTATTTTATTACCTAGATTATTTCTTGATATGTAATCCTGAGTGATGTAGACAGGCTTATATTGACCGAATATTAGAGTGAAATGACATCCTTAGGACTTGAGAAATTTCAGTTTAGGACAAATAAAGGAAGTAGGGCTTCTCATTAGTGGGTACTGAACATGGAGAATTTATTCCAAAAGATCAAAAATAGAGCTTCAAAACACACACCTTTAATCCATGGACAATTGAGCATTAATGGATCACTTTGTAAACTGTTAGACGTCAGGGCTATTTTGAAGTTGGTGTACAGGAATCTCTCCAGACATTTCTTGAAGGGTCCTCTGCTCCGTTAGGGATGATGCTGGCCTTAGCCATAAAGGCAGTCCAGGAAATCCTTGAATTTTTCTTTAGAATGTTGTGATCCTTCCAATCAAAGCTCGTCATCTTTTTGTTTGTCTCCTCGCTATCTGTTTGAAATCCTTGTGTAGTTTACCTGTTCCCTCTCTTGCTTGTTCACAGGTTGGGCAGATGCAGATTCTGAGACAACAGATTGCCAATGAATTAAATTATTCTTGTCGGTTTGACTCCAAACATCTGGCAGCTGCTTTGGAGAATCTCAATAAGTAAGTGCCGGCATTTGAAACAGCCAGCTGTGGGCCTGGATTGTTCATCATCGATTAGCATTCCAGTTTCTTGTTCAATACCTGCTCTTTTAAGTTCTTCTTGAGCGAGAAGGCTCTCTGAATTTATAGGCTTTCTTCCCATAGGTAATCAAATCTGTCTTGGTCTGTCTCTCTTTTTTTTTTCTTTTTTTTTGATAGATTCATTTATTCAGCCAACATATATTGATCACTTAATACGTACCAGACACCATGCTAGGTACTTGCACAGACTGAGAAGGCAATTATTACCAAAATCCACACCTGGCTTTCCACAGGACTGAGTCACTAATTCTTCTGAGGGCGGGTGGAAGCGCACTGATGCCCGGGGGTGGCTGTGAGAACGCATCCTGGTGCACAGCCACACCTTCACCTCTCCTTCAGCTTGCTCTCTTTTCGAGCCTCCTGCTTAAAGATAAATAATCTGTGCTTCTTGGTCACAAAGTCAGAGCTTTTGACAAAGTAGGTAGTGAAAACAGTTCAGTCAATTCATAAAACTTTGATTGGTGAAAGCATTTGATTTGGGTGAACTCCAAAAGATAATGTAATTCTAGGTCAAATTTTCCATTTGTAACCAATCACAGGTAGGGAAATTGAGAATTAGAAGGATCAAGCCCTTGTTTTACAGCTGAGAGGACACTGGATCGCTGGAAGATCATAGCTTGTATTAACCATTGTCTAGATTCATTTTATCTCTAATGTTTATCACTGTTGTTTTTGTTTTTGTTTTTGTTTCCTTCATCTAGGGCTCTCCTAGCAGATATTGAAGCCCACTACCAGGACCCTTCACTTCCTTACCCCAAAGAAGATAACACACTCTTATATGAAATCACAGCCTACCTGGAGGCAGCTGGCATCCACAACCCACTGAACAAGGTTAACGATTAAAATATATGATGGTGGGCTTCCCTGGTGGCGCAGTGGTTGAGAGTCCGCCTGCCGATGCGGGGGACACGGGTTCGTGCCCCGTCCAGGGAGGATCCCACATGCCGCAGAGCGGCTGGGCCCGTGAGCCATGGCCGCTGAGCCTGCACTCCGCAATGGGAGAGGCCACAACAGTGAGAGGCCCGCGTAATGCAAAAAAAAAAAAAAAAAAAATATATGATGATGTGGTGGGGGATAGTGTGGTACCTAAGGCCATCTGGCCCAGATCGCTGTGCTCAGGTACTGGGAGGACCTGGTTCCCATCCTGGAGCCTCCCTTCTCTTGAGTTCCCGCCCTTTCTGGGCTCCTGTTTCCCACGTGTAATATGAGGATGATCACACCGTCCCTGCCTCACTCGGGGCTGTGGGAATCAAGTGATACAGTGTTTGTCAGAACTCGTTGAAAAGTGAAAAGCGCTATATCTATAGGAGATGCGTTTTAGGTTTCTCTGCGGGTTGGTATTTGAACTGCAACTAAATGGTGGCATTGATCCTTCTCGCCCAAAGATACTTCCCTCTGTGGCTGACAGTAATCACGATCATAGTCTGGGGCCACAGGTCCTTTTCTGCAATTCTGATCTCCATAAACCTCTGAGAACTGAAAGTTTTTTCCACAGGTTGGTGCCAGATCTCACTTGGTGCCAAAACCTGTCCCAAACTGACTTGCGGCTGTTTATACTCCTGTGAATTTTCATGTTTTGATGCCGAAATACTGATAACTTTCATTACAGGTTCTTACCCTAGACTCTATATTACCTTTCTAAAATCTTTATTGTAATATGAAATTCTGAAATCTATACAACCCCCTGGGTTTGGGGTAAAAAATTATGAACCTAAATAGCACCTAACATTTTGTAATTATGTGCCAAGCACTGTGTTAACCCCACGATGGGTGCTGTCACTTGATCTCAAAGCGGTCCCTTAAATGTGCCCTTGGTGGGGGAGGATCCTGAGGCTCAGAGGTTGATAACTTCCCAGGGCTCCACACTAGCCAGCGATGGAGCCTGGCAGTCTGACCAGAGCGGGCGCTCCTGGCCAGGATGCCACCCCACCTCCCAGGGAACCGGTCCAACAGGGAGGAGGGAGACGGCTGGGTGTGTTCTGACTGTACTTCTCTGCCCCGTGAACTGGGGTGATGCTACATCCAGAGACTGCTCTGTAGCATTGCCTGCAGGAAAGCCACTGGACAAAGAGACGTCTGCTTGCTTCCTGCTTACACGCCGCCACGCACTGCTCTGCGAGTCTTTGCTTCTTTCTTTCTCCCTCTTTCTCTTTCCCTCCCTCTGCCCTCCTTCCAGCTTTGCCTTGACTTTCTTGCTCATCGCCTTTTTCTCCCCTCCTTTTGTTGCTGACATTAGCAGGATTCAGGGGGGAGGTAACTGCTAATCTAAGCAAAATTGTTCCCATCCCAACAGGGCTAATTGTCAAGTGGGTATCTGTTTGGTGGGGGAATGGTCAGCGGTGTTAAATAAAACTCTGAAGGCAGCAAGTTAATGGAACCATCCTAGTTTTCAGCAGTCAGAAGAGCAAACATATAAATGGCGGCTTCCCTTTGAAAGTGTGTCCTGTGGTATTGTGATGTGAAGAGCCCATCTCTTCCCTTCTCTTTCCAGATATACATAACAACAAAGCGCTTACCCTACTTCCCGGTTGTCAACTTTCTATTTTTGATCGCCCAGTTGCCAAAACTTCAGTACAGCAAAAACCTAGGTACTGTATGACATTTATTCTTTGCAGTAAGGAACAATAACGGTAGATTAACATCTAAGCAAACAGCTCTTGGTATAGAATGCTATGTCACACATGAGGTCTTTCATAGTTAATTGCGTGTTTATAAAATCCATGTCTTTGGGCCTCTGAAATATGATGCAGACGGTGGATTTAATATCAACCAAGTATAATCCACCTTTAATTTACAGTGGCTGATTATCCAACTTGTAAAATGTGTGGGACCTTTGCTTCTCTCTCTTCTTTAAGGAGCTGATTATGGTGGGAAAGAAACTTCTTTTTGGTTAATGTTCTTTCAACAAGTGTCATGTGCCTACTGTGTATCTGGAACTTTGGTATGAAGAGTAAAAATATAGTTACATACAGGAGACTAATCCAGGGATATCCAGTACTTTATTTTTGAAAATACTTGATACAAACAATAGATACCAAAGGCTATCAGTATATTTGTCCTGTCCAAGGATATAACCCAATGTTTTTTTGTCATTGACTTTATCTTGAACATTTTTATAAGATTCCCGGGTATTTCCTCTGTCTCCAAACTTTATATCTAAGTAGAGATTTTTAGAGTCTGCTGTAGAGTTTAATTTACTCTGAAAGTATTGTAAGAGCTTTTCCATGAATGTAACCATATACTTTTTTTAACCAGCAATTCCAAAATACATTTCTTCCTTCAAGTATTTCCCTTCCTATTCCAAAAGGTCCTTTTTTAGGATAAATATGTGGATTCTCTGTAAGGTTTTTATTCCCTCATTCAAAAAGATTCCTTGATTCCAGACACAGCCCCAGTAACAATACCTGTTACAGCCACAGAATGCAGGGCATGGTGGCGCCCAGTAAGTCCTTGCCATAAGAGGGAGGGAACACGTGTGTGTTTGGATTCTGGCTTCATGACTTATCACCTGTGTGACTTTGGCCAAGTTACTTAACCTCTCAGGCCAAGCAGATTTCAAAAACACCTATGACAGTACCTCTCACAGAGCAAATGCTTATCTGATGCTGGATCCTTTTCTGTATGTTGGTCAAAATCAATGTAAAGAACCATCCCAAGATGGACTTAAAAGTTCATCTCAAGATTCAGAGATTCATGACCTCCCTCTCTTGTCCCTGTGTTATTACAAAATAAGAATATATGCTTCTTTATAATGGTGAATTGTCAGTGCATGAAGATACCTTGTTTTCATTAAGACGGTTTGTTCAGTGGTCTCGTTCTTAGGTAATATTTCTTTTATTGCATGTATGGTTAAGGTCAGGCTCCTTGATTATACAACTCCTTATGGGAAATATGTCACTATTCCAGTGGAATAGTGATAGTGGAAGATCAGAATTCCCAGATCTTTAAACAAAACAGAACAAAACTGTTAAGTGTCTTAGAAATGTATGTATACCTGACTACAGTTCTTTTTTTTTTTTTAATATTTATTTATTTACTTTGGCTGTCTGGGTCTTAGTTGCAGCACGTGGGATCTTCATTGTGGCATGTGGGAACTTTTTAGTTGCGGCATGCAGACTCTTCAGTTGTGGCATGCTGACTTCTTAGTTGCGGATCTAGTTCCCTGACCAGGGATCAAACCTGTGCCCCCTGCATTGTGCCCACTCTACCACCAGAGAAGTCCCCTGGCTACAGTACTTTTCATGAATTAGGCTGATGTGTTAAGTCGGGGATCAAATTAAAGAAAAGCAGGACTGAGGAAGGAACATCAGCATGTTTGTGGACCCTAAAAACATTTATTTAACCTTGTAAGCATTGTTCTCAAGACTGATCTGAGAAACGCATGCCTGCCTTGGTCTTTTAAGGAAGAATCTCTGTGGTGCTCATTCAGAGGAAGTTTTTGTTGTAAACATCACTTTTGTTCTCCACCTGGAAAGGATTACTTCTCCATGTTCTGAGTATGGCTAGAGTCTTTTGCAGTGGGCATTGAGTAATTTGGAATTGCCAAGGCCTGGGTTAGGTAACTTGTTTTGGCATCTTAAGTAAGTTTTTCCAGTCTTCACAAAAACCCAAATATGGGATCTGCGGGTCTGACCAGTTTAACTTTCTAATCAACTGCCAGTCCTTTTCGCAAAGTGGTTGTACCATTTTACAACCCATCAGCATTTGGCCATCTCAGTCTTTTTAATTTGAACCATTCTAATGAGTGTGTATGGTATCTCATTATAGTTTTAACTTGCCTTTCCCTGATGATTAATGATGTTGAGCACTTTTTCAAGTGCTTTTTGGCCGTTTTTTATATCTTTTTTGTTTGTTTGTTTCTTTATATTTTTCTTTGTTAAGTGTCTGTTCAAGTCTTTTGCCTATTTTTAAATTGGGTTGATTGCCTTTTTTTTAAAATTAATTTATTTTTATTTTTGGCTGTGTTGGGTCTTTGTTGCTGCACACGGGCTTTCTCTAGTTGTGGCGAGAAGGGGCTACTCTTGGTTGCGGTGCACGGGCTTCTCATTGCAGTGGCTTCTCTTGTTGCAGAGCATGGTGTCTAGGCGTGCGGACTTCAGTAGTTGTGGCATGCGGGCTCACTAGTTGTGGCTCACGGGCGCTAGAGCACAGGCTTAGTAGTTGTGGCGCACGGGCTTAGCTGCTCCACAGCATGTGGGATCTTCCCAGACCAGGGCTCGAACCCACGTCCTTTTGTTTTGTTTTGTTTTCAACATTGTGGTCTGTCTCCTGTTCCCCATACAGCCATTCAGGCAGAAGGTCAAGGTCTCCAGATTTGGGCAGAAATCCTTAGTGAAAAGGCCAGCTTTGGCACTCACTCACTCACTTGACATATTTCCTTCTTCGACTGTCCTGATTTCTGCACGTTCTTTTCTTGTGTAACATTTAACCTTGTGTTTAAAGATACTTTTAAAATTTTATCCAGCATTTTGAATGTTTTCATTTAAGAGAGTACTTCAAGGTATTTAGTATGCCATGCTGCCATTAACAGAAGCCGATTCTAGGCAATTTTTATTTCCTCATTTACGTTTATCTATATCTTTAAATTTTTCTACAGTTGCATCCATTAATTATATAATCCAAAAGAAACAGTGATGGTAATTATAAAAATTAGTACCCATTTTAGGATGTTGAATCCTTCAGACCACTAGAAGCCTCCACCAAATCCTGGGCCTAATTCAAAATGTAGTCCTGGATTATCATTCCCTCACGTAATCACCTGCCAGTGATGATGTGGGCCCCAGACGTTTTGACATTCACAAACATTCATACTAAATGAATGTTGCCTAAGGCAAGCAGTTCGCTTGGTGGTAATTTGTAATTTGTCGGTCCTTGCAGGCATGGTCTGCCGAAAACCTGCCGACCCTGTGGATTGGCCGCCACTCGTGCTGGGACTGCTCACCCTGCTGAAGCAGTTTCATTCCCGGTACACAGAACAGTTCCTGGCATTGATCGGCCAGTTTATCCGCTCCACAGTGGAGCAGTGTACAAGGTACAGAAGGCCAACCAGGAAAAAATGGAATTGATGTTACAGAATGGGCTGGGAACCTCGCATGGCAAATTCCTCTTATCATCCCCCTAGTAGAGACAGGAACTGACTGCTCACCTGGCTCTGTAAAGCAGGTCGGGGCACATCTCCTTGTTTGGGGCAATTAAAGGTGTGCCCATCCTTAGTCACTCTGCCGAGGAGCCCTGGGAGCACGCACTGTGAATGCGTCATAACCACCATCAGCAAGCTCCGTGGGGAGACAGTACAGGCCTGCCCCTCTGCATCCTGGACACTGTGCTCAGACCTCAGTGAGCCCGTGTCCTCCCACTGGGCCACTGCCCAGGGATGGCTCCACCCTCCAGTGGAGTGTCAGGGAGCACCTCGTGGGCAGCATAGCCCGAGTTCCTGGTGTGTAATGGAACGAATTGCACGGAAGTTCCTACGTGATATAAAGCTTGTAAACCTTTAGTTCTCCCCTCCCCCACCCCAAATGTGGCTTTTCTGGGATAGAAACAAGTTATTTGCATGAGATGCTGGGTCCTGAGTCTCCTTCTCTGCTACCCTAAAGGGTCAGCAGGCACCATGTGGTGAAGCCCCGTGTAGGCCGTTCAGAGAAGTTTGATTCCATCCTCCGGGCTGTGTTCTGAAGACAGGCCAGCAAGATCTGGCTTGCTGTGACTCAGGAGGAGGTGCTGTAGATGTGCCTCTACTTTGGCTTCATTTAGTCATCTGTCGTTTTTTTAGTCTTTCAGTATTTTGACTGAGGGTCCACTGTGTACAAAGCAGTTAACCGATCCAGACTGTTCTCTGTTGCAGCCAGAAGATACCAGAAATGCCTGCAGATGTTGTGGGTGCCCTTCTGTTTCTGGAGGATTATGTTCGGTACACAAAGCTACCCAGGAGGGTAAGCAGTAGATAAAGAACAATATTAATGCCCTTTTTGTAGAAAGATGGTATGAAGCATGGCCTTGGACCCATGAGGAGTGAAGTCCAGAGGCTCATTCCCAGTGGACACCTCTGAGCCCCTCGCCCTGCTCTACCCCCGGCTCGGCTCTAAGATGTTCCCCCTCCTCCACGTGTTCAGTGCTTTGCGAGAAGACAGGGTTGAACACAGCTTCCTCCCTCTTCTTGCCCTCTACCACACCCTCCTCCGGTCTGCAGCTCAGCCTGTTGAGGAGGAGCTAAGATGAGCTCCAGGGGAGAATTCCTTAAGGGGTTGGGGTAGAGTATGATTGTGTGCTTCATTTTTCATCTCTACAGTAACCTGCTTCCCACAGCAAGTTTGGCTAAGTTCACACCATGGTTGAAGTGCTATACAACCACCGTTTCCAAAAATGACAGATTACTTTCCACCTCCTAAGACACTCTTTTCTTTTCTCAGTAGTAATTCCACTTTGGTAAGTTTTAGTTGAGAGTGGAGAGCTTGACCCTGAAATATAAAAAAACCTTCAATAGATGCTGAAAAGCCATTCTGATTTTGAAAAATTAGTAGGTTAGGAATCAAAGTTACTTTTTTATAACAAAAACCAAAGATGATGCTTTTAAAATTAACTAGCAAGGTCAGACTTAATTCTAAGTGCTACTGGCATTCTCATCAAGGTCAGGACGATACGAGTTACATGGTGATGCTGATGCTCACTGCTGCTTTTGTTGTACAGGTTCCAGACAATAGAATAGGAAATGAAAGATTTAAAATGCATAATGAAAAGAAGACAAATTTGTTTTGAGAATGAATTTGTCTTCCTTGAATACCCAATAGAAACTTGTGGAAAACTATTAAAACAATAAGAATTCAGAAAGTAAGCTGATTACATAATATAAAAAGTGAATACACTAATAACCAATTCAAAACTATAATGTGAAAAAGATCCTATTGACAGAATTAGCAAGGAAATAACATAGCCAAGAATAATAAACTCTGTAAGAGATATGAAAGAATATTTAGGAAAAAACTATAAAATTTTGAAGTCCACATTTCTGAATGAGGAAACTCAAGTATTAGTTCTTTCTAGTTTATAATCTTACTGCAGTTATAATCAAAATCCCAGATAATGTTTATAAGTTGGAGGGGGGTTAGAATTTTTTAAAATTTCATAGAACTGGGCTTCCCTGGTGGCGCAGTGGTTGAGAGTCCGCCTGCCGATGCAGGGGACACGGGTTCGTGCCCCGGTCCAGGAAGATCCCACATGCCGCGGAGCGGCTGGGCCCGTGAGCCATGGCCGCTGGGCCTGCGCGTCTGGAGCCTGTGCTCCACAACGGGAGCGGCCACAACAGTGAGAGGCCCGTGTACCGAAAAAAAAAAAAAAAATTCATAGAACTTAGGCTAAAGCGGAACATCCTATATATAACACCAAAGGAGGAAGCCACAAAGGATTTAGAGATTTCATCTCTTATAAGTGCTGAATGTAATGAAACAATTCTCTGTCAGATGTCTCAAAATTTTTTTTTAAAAATTGGGAAAACTATTAACAAAAGAACTTTTTTTTTCTAACTTACAGTGTGCTCTTCTAGATCAATAAGAAAAAGATAACCAATCCAACCGAAAAAAAAAAAATGGGAGCTTTCAGGAAACAGGCAGTTTTCAGGAAAAGAAATACAAGTGGCCAGTAAACATTTGTGAAGATGTTCAACCTTACATTAAAGGGACATGAATCAAAGTAACAGTAAAATGGGTAAAAAGTAAAATGTTGGGCGCCCAGTGCTTGGGAAAGTTTCAAAGAAATGGGAATTCTCAGTACTATCAATGGGAATGTAAATTTGCTTATCTCTGGAGAGGGCAATTTGACTTTATCTATTTAAAAAACTTTTGTAATATCTTACTGATCCCAGCAATTCCACTGCTAGAAATTTACCTGCTGGGTATATATGCAAAAGTTCACCAAGATGTACATGTAAGGATATTCAGAACATAAAATTTAGCAGAAGGACAGAAAATTATGTGATTCTAGTTTTGAGTGTGTGTGTGAGTGTGTGTAAACTGGAAGAATTTGATACAAAATAATTAGCAGTTTTAGTTTTCTCATAAGGAATTGAGATTAGAGATTATTCCTTTTTTATACTTCTCTACATTTGCTAAATTTTCTCTAATTAGCAGGTGATAACTTTATAGTCAGAAAAAAATTAAATACTGCTCTTAAAGACTACCAATTTCTAGTGCTTGGAGATCACCTAGTTCTACATTCCACCCCATTTACCCAGTCCCACCCCTCTGAGGGCTTCCCCAGCACAGTTAAGGAATGCCTGCCTTTGAGGGTCTTCCTCCTCTGGCCTCAGTCACTTGCCAGATGTCCCGTTCTGGCAAGTGACTGAGGTTGGCCATCAGTTAATTATGAGGTGACCTGAGACTACTTCTTAGTACTTCCCAGAGGCATGCGCATCCTTGCAGATCCAAGTGCCTTTAAGAGCCAAGGAGCTCACGTCTGGGGCGGGGGTGGGGGGACAGGGAGCTGTATAGCATCCCTTCAGATGTCAGCAGTGCCAAGAAATTAGACACCAGCAGTAGGACACCAGAAGCAGAAGGTGGCGGTTTCAATTAGTGGCCCAGTATTTCCCTGTGATTCACCTTGCTCCAAAGGATGTCTTCGTGTCTTTAATTTTCATATGGAAAAATTTGAATTGCTTCTTATAACACTATGAAAGTTAACTCTTATTTTTTTTAGGTTGCTGAAGCACACGTGCCTAATTTCATTTTTGATGAGTTCAGAACAGTCCTGTGACGTTTTTTGACTTCTGCGTCTTCAATGGAAGGATTATCCTTAAATCTTCCCACCGTCACTAAAATGAACTTGGAAATGAAAAGAAACTCAACTGCTCAAAGAACTGCATTTTTTCCCTTTATTGTGGGAAATGTCAGACGTTCTGAGTAAGATGTATTTCACGGAACTAATTAATTAATATTGTTTAAATCATGGTATTATATACAATTTATATCATGTAGAAGCAGAACACATTTTGTACTGCCTCTTATAAATGCTGAGTGTAATTGTTGTGTATAAATCCATTTAGTTTTATGTTCTAGAGAACTATTTGTGCAACTCCAGATTTTCAGTAAAATAGTACTGCCAGTACCCAAAGTCATCCTTCTGCCTATGATTCAAAAACCACATATTCACCCTGCAAAAAACCTCGTCTGGAAGGTAGGAGAGGAGCCTGGTAGGTCCAGTGTTGTGTCCATGGTCACATCCACGACAGGCTGGCAGGCACATGGTGACGAGAGAGACTAGTAGCAGATGCAGAGACCATGCAATCCGTGGACCACGTACCATGGAAGTTTGTTCATGTCTGAGGGTCAATGTCCTCTTCCAATCCAGATACCTTGGGGGTTCCCTGCAGCCCTTCTGTAGGACTCCCCAACTTCAGCTGCTCCTTCCTCAGCAAGCCCTGAGCCCCACCCCAAGTCCCCACTCCCTTTTTTCTTTTTTATAACAGCTTAGCCATTAGCTTTTAACTCCTCCAAAATCCTAAATCACTTCTGAATGAAAATTACCCTGAAAGAGGAGCTGCCATCCTCTTGTGGCGATTTAGATAAGAGTAAGAAAGGTGTTTTAACTCTGACTGTATAGCTATGTCCTCTGGAGAGGAGAGGTACAAGCAAAGAAACAAACAAAAAACACCCAGTATCTGAAATGTGCTTGACAGTCAGTTAGCAAATAGTAAGAAAAGCAGCATTAATTTGTAGTCAGGAGGCAAAGCTTGAGTCCTGATTCTGCCACTACCTTGTCCCAAGGTAGCCTACTGGCATCATCTATAAAATCAGGGCTAATGATTTCTCTGGTTCCCTTCAGTTTTCTGATTTTATGATAAGTTATTTCTTTTGTCAGAAGGTCTCAAATCCTAAGATACTGGAAGAGAAAAAAAATGACTTTATATGCTTCATTTCACCATCATTGTAGAAAGGATTTTAAAAAGCATCTAGTCAGCAGAGGGAAGCAGAAGGCTTATCAGCCCAGCTTGGTGGAAACCCAGGGAGGAATTTTAAAAGTGAACTGAAAGTTGCCTGGCATGTAAGGAGTTTGGGAGTCTCACCCACCGAAGCTGACACGTGAACTCAGCCGGTAAGTCTGTGGCCATCGTACGTCCACTTCTCAAAACTATCTTGCTGTTTCTCATTTGTAATCAGATGCACTGCAGTAACTGCATGAAATGAGAACTTTAGTTCTCTGTGAAAATGTTCCCCGCATAGAAAGCCAGCTGCTAATAAAAAGGTGAGATCTAAGAAAGTGTATTTTTAACCAGACAATTGAAGTGTATGATTTATCAGAGGGGAATTTCACAAAACCAAGCAAATGAGTCCACATACACTGTCCTAAAACAAGGTGAAATGATCTGGCTAGTGAAAAATTTCCTCAACTGAAAAAATTTCAACTTAAAAGTTGAACAAGAGAAATGTTAATTATAAAAGCTTTATTTTATAAATAAAATTTTAGCCCTAATGGTTAGAATCTGAAGTAGTTACTTAAAATTCCTGGTTGTATTTTCCTGCTCTTTGAATGGAAGCAATTTACTTTAGTGATATTTGGGGATTTACTTAAGTCTCATGATACCCTTCTGAATGTCCATAATCTCTTCAAATGTACTGTAAACTCAGTAAAGTCTGACTGATTTTAAGGCATTATGCCAGATATTGCAAGTGCTTATTTGTTCATTCACTGTTTCTTGAAATAAGCCTAGCCTGGCTTATTAATGTCACACAGTGGAATTTATATAAAGCCCTCGATTGCCTTTCCATATAAATGTGATATTTTCCAAGAACTCAGAAAAGAACCTTATCCAATTGCGTAAGTGAGGAAAGACAGGTGGATAGATGAGGAAAATAAGGTCCAGAGATATTAAGGCAACTTCCCCAGCGTCAGGAGTTATTTAACAGAATAGGTTTCCCTCCGCATTTTCCACCCCACTTTGGTTTCTTTTTCATGAAGTTACGTAAAGAAGTCCACAGCACGAGGCAAAAAGACATGAGAGTTCGTTCTTCATTTTATTTGCATGCCCCACAATAACTCATCCCAAATACTGAATTCAAAAGACAAACTGCAGTTCCTCAGTGTTAGCACTAATTTACGGTAACAATCATTTCTTTTACATATCTATCTTATTGTACCCTTCATTTGAAATTGCAAACTAAAGTATATATTTACATGTTTGTATACAAATAACTTCAAAAACAAATTAATCCCAATCTTGGTCCAAGAGTTCCCACTTTAGAAGAGGTATAGTACTGTGCTATGTACATCTCTTCCAAGTCTCTTCAGACTTGGCAAGTTCCCAGTATTCATTCACAGATGGTTCCCCTTTAAGCTTAATGAACCAAGTACTTCATTTCTGAGTAAATTAGAGGAAATATTACAGAACACGCTCTGTACAATACAGCACCACTACTGAAAATGGCTCGGGGTTTTGTAATCCAAGGTTCTGATTTAAAGCAAAAATATGTGGCATAGGCTGCAACGGCAAAGAAGTGTCCGATTAAAACCAGAGGATTAGGAGTCAATCTGTAATAAATAGGAAAGATAAAAAGTATACATATAAGTAAGACCTGGAAATGAAAGTTGACTCATAAAGAGGTTCCAATTATGTATCACCTGTAAAGGTAAACACACACTCCACATTTTAGGGGACTTTATAAGCTTGTATCTGCCAACTAAGGGACAAATTAAAAAATTTTTTTTCTTACAAGAAACTACTTAGACTTCACCCCTGTCAGAGAAGCCAGTACCTCCTCTTCGTTTATTAAATTGTCTGTTTTGAGCTGTTTCTCTCACTAGTCTTGAGATCTCGGTCTGAAACAGCTGGATTGCCTGGCTTGTTGAGTCTAGATGTTTCAAAAGATAACAGTGTTGACATTCAGATAGCAGAGGAAGGGGAAAAGTCTTAAAGAATTTCATTTTGCAGACTTTCCAAGAATAATTCTACGTATGTCTGCACCATCAGAACTGTTACTGAGTTTCATGAGTCCCAACAGAATTAAATTCTAAGTATAAACTTCTGTTAATCACGGTTCCCATAGAATCAACCCTGTTTCTTAGAACAAAAATGCAGCACTAACTATTGCCTGTTTTCATTTCTCTGGGCTACGTTTTGTTTGGGGTGCTACTGGATGATAAAATGGCGCTTGCAGTCACTCATAAACCCAACTGTCCTAAGAAAACCTGGAACACCCGTTTCCTCTGTGTCATCGAAACAACTTACACAGAAAGCAGCCCAACTGGACCAGCAACACATTCTCCACCAAGTTTGAAGTAAAGAAAACACGCTTTTCTTAGTTGATGTAGGGAATCTAAAATAAAAGTTAAAAATTACTCCCGATCAAATTATCCACACATTTATGCTGGGTATTAATGAAATGTCAGAAAAAAAATGAATGTGTAACATTTATTACACCTTACAGATAATTTCTAAAAAATCTAGTGCTGGCATTTCAGCAACCCAAGATTTCCTTTAAATTTCATAAGTCACATTACACATAGTAATTTAAGTGTGAATAAACGTTTTCTGCTAGTAAATAATTACTAAACATGCAGGTCTTAGAAGTTAGTTATTTAAAAGCTATTTCCTTGACTGTGTTGTAAATTCATTAAATGATGCAAACTACTTTGTTGTAAACACTTTTCTTATAAAAACACAGTTCTAGAAACCAGATTCCCAGTCTCTAAGATGCCTGATCCATATCTCTGAGCAGTAAATTATCAAGTAAAAAGAACAGCTGTGAAGAGTAATAATGCGTTATACGTGTACATTTTTTATACTTTTCAAAATAATTCATTAAACCCTCGCAACATAATATAATCAATCAATAACCTTTTTAATAGTACAGAACCAATGTTCTTCTCAAGTATGTCTAGATTGTTCTTCACAAAAGATGAAAAAGGGTACAACAGGTAACGTTTTACTCCAATAAAGCTCATTCCTCCTCCACTATTTTGTAACTTTTTTAATGTTTTGTCGGCAGATTCAAACTCATCATGTACGAAACTCAAGAGCTTAGAAAAGCTTAGAAAGAAGAGCTTAGAAACACTCCAAATTTAGTTCTTTTCTTGCCCAACCAGCCACTGTAACTTCCATGCTCAACTAGCAAGAGAGATTTGCTTGGCATATCACAGTAAGTTGTCTTTTCTTTTAGCAAGAACGATGGCTAGAGACTCTGCAGGAAGTATTTGTACTGTATCATCATCCTTTGTAATCAGATCACCAAAGCATAGATCACTAGGGCCTCAGCCAGGTCATAGAAATAGCTTTGTTGTAAACACCTGAGGTAATGAGATTCAAGTTATTTTTATTCTTGAAAACCTAAAGATCTAGTTTTACTAACCTACCACTCACTAATTTGTACACGGCCATGGTTGGGAGGTGGCACAGATGCCTTTTCCTCCATTTCTACCACTGTTTCTGCTTAGTCATGTTTTCCTTAACGTATATAGATTGACCATCACCTCATATGGAAACAAAAACAAAAGCGTGGGAATATTTCTGCTTGTGCACTTTAACAAAATCTAGGCTTGATATGAAGCTCATATTCATTTTACAAAATACAACTTTGAAAAGAAATTAAAACTAGTGTTCAGGAAGAAAAAGATTAACAACTATATTGCCTTTTAATTCATGGCCAGAAAGATCTTCCATCACAGTCCCATGCATTTGCATAAGATTTGCATCGCAATCTTATGCATCTGATTTGGACCAGAGGGGTGAATAATGACACATTAGTGAGGTATTGCTATTAAGGCTGTCTCCGGAAGCAACAGCCTTCCACACAAAGTGGTGGATACATGATGATTAGAAAAAATCTTGCTCAAGGGCTGAGTCAAAAAGGACTACCAACTTGGAAGTTAGCAGACTCAGGAAACATTTCTAGTTCTGGCCTAATCACTAACTTTTTTGTAATTAAGTTCCCTTCCTGTGCTAAAACCCTGCACTTCAGCAATATTCTTTTAAAAATATCTGCACTTACCATCTGTGGCAGAAAATAATTCATAAAGAGCCTGAGCAAGGATATTCACAACAAAGGAATGAGACGTTTTTCTTGTCCAATAGAATGATTTTTTGGCCTAAAAAGGAAAAAGATCACTTATTATATGGTAAAGGGAAGGAAGAAAGGGAGAGAGGGAGGGAGGGAGGGAAGAAGGAAGGAAGGGGAAGGGGGGGAGAGGGAGAGAGAGAGAGAAAGAGCACAAACTGATGTTTATAATCCCCTAAACTGATAGTTATCCTGAGGACTGTTGTACAGTAATTATGCCTTGTTCAACATTTACACACCCACCAAAAAAAAAATCTCCAGAGCAATGAGTTACATCTCTGAAGCTAAGTGGCCCATGTAATCCAATGTTATATAATATCCAAATACAGAGATTCTAAAAGATTCACAGGTTACAAGTCAAGTTCTTAATCCTGAACAAGACTGCTTAAGAATCACTACTAAGGACCAGGCTCCTAGGTACAGACCTCCCCTTCAAAGCCCCATTCCTCTTAGGCCCCCCAAAAAAGTCTGTTTTGTGACTTTTTTGTCAAAGAATAATATCTTACCTGGAAAACAGCTGCATCATCATAAAGGTCAGGGATACCCTTTAGCAATTTTCTCCATAGTTTTATATCATTAAAAACAACAGTCATTCCTCCTCCAGTAAGAGGATGCCTCATGTTATAAGCATCTCCCAAAAGAAGAACACCTATAAAAAGAGAGAAAGTAGATTATGACATCATCCTGGAGCATCCTTTAAGACAAACAAAAAGACTACTCTGGTAATTTATAAACATTTTGAATGTGAGCTAGTAAATGAGAATGTGAAAATACAAGGGACTAAATCATGACTAAAATTTATTCAGGCAAAAATTCAAGAGTTGATTCAATTAATATTTATTGGGTAACTAATATGTACCAGACCCTGGGGATACAGTGAGAACAAGAACATGGTCCCTGCCCTCAAGAAGCTCACATGTATGGGCTTCCCTGGTGGCGCAGTGGTTGAGAATCTGCCTGCTAATGCAGGGGACACGGGTTCGAGCCCTGGTCTGGGACGATCCCACATGCCGCAGAGCAACTAGGCCCGTGAGCCACAACTACTGAGCCTGCGCGTCTGGAGCCTGTGCTCCGCAACAAGAGAGGCCACGACAGTGAGAGGCCCATGCACCGCGATGAAGAGAGGCCCCCACTCGCCGCAACTAGAGAAAGCCCTCGCACAGAAACGAAGACCCAACACAGCCAAAAATAAATAATTAATTAATAAACTCCTACCCCCAACATCATCTTTAAAAAAAAAAAAAAAAGCTCACATGTGACCCTAAGATTAAGTCAAACAATGTCAAAATATTTATGAGGCCTCTTCCACGAAAAAACACAGAATGTACAGGCATCCATGCATAAATAGCAAGCCTTCCACAAGGGAAAAAAAATCAAGAGGTCGTTGACGTTTCACAGTAATATTTGCTGCCAGCATGTTATAGAGAGATGTCTGTATGGTTCCAAGGGAATAGACAGATATTCCAAAACCATCAGAAGTTAATTTAGGAGAATAAGCCTCGACTGAATCTTAGCTGAAAATTAGGCCCCCTTAAAAACAAAACTACGGAAGCAGAAAGCTCTGCACTTTGACTCGAGATACACCTCCTGACTGAGCTCCTGACTAGGTTCCCACCAGCTGTCAGCCTGGCTACTGACCTATGACTTAGAGGGCAGTTAAAGTATTTATTTAATTTTGTCTCTGAGAGAAACAGCCAACCATAGTAATAGTGGCAAGGTGGCAGAATTATGGATAACTTTTTTCTGTAATGTCACAATATACTACATTTGTAACTAATTATAGAATACACATAATATATACTAATTTATGAAAAGGTATATTCTAAATATTAATCCAAGTTTTTTATGTATTAGTCTAATACCTTCACTAAAAACCACGAACTATAACCAGCTTTTATTCCTGTTTCTCCATGGAACATTACCAGTCCCACCAACTAGGATATGTTCTAACAGCATGCCGTTTATATCAATTTGGCACTGGCTTTCATTCTGCTTTGCAGTATAGTTTGTTCATACGACTGGTAGTTTATGATGCGTGTTTTTCCATAGCAAATGATAGCTGTTTATGTTCAGGAGCCACAGTATATCGACAGCTCCCGTTCACACCTCTCCTCAGGGCTCCACACTCCTGTTTTCAGTGGGGCTCCACCTGGCCATTCAAATGACCTCCCAGCCCTTCACACTATGTCCAAAAGTGAACTCATCATCTCTCCACACTTCCCTAAACTTACACACTTTTCCCTATATTTCCGATGTCAGCAAATAGGTGGCAAAATTATCTAAGCCTGAAACCTGGGATCCATCAAGAGACCTCACTGTTTCTTACTACCATTAATCACTGAGTTTCATGCATTCTTCATCTTAGATGCTACCCAAATCCATTCTCTACCTTCCATTTTTATTGCCACACCCTAGTTCAGGCCCTTCATCATCATTTACATGGAATAATTAAATAGCCTTACTATAGGCTTTAGTCTGAACTTTCCTCCAAACCACCTTCCACAACATATCAGAGTAGTATCTTTGAAACAAAACTCTAGTCATGCCACTACCTTCTTTAAAACTTTTCAATGAACTATTAGAACTAATAAATGAATTCAGCAAGGCTTCAAGATACAAGTTAAATATGCAAAAGTCAATGTTTTTCTATACACTAGCAATGAAGAATCTTAAAATGAAAATAAGTCCACTTATAATAGCATGAAAAGGAGTAAAATACTTAGGAATAAATTTAACAAAAATGTGAAACTTACTCTCTGAAAATTACAAAATACTGTTGAAAGAAATAAACTCTTAACATTTACAGTCAAATTTTGACAAGACTGCCAAGGCACTTCAATAGGGAATAGTCTTTTCATCATATGGGGCTGGTGCAAGTGGATAACCACATACAAAAGAAGCTGAACCCCTTCCTCACACCATGCATAAAATGTAACTCAAATGAATCAAAACACCTACATGTAAAAGCTAAAGCTATAAAACTCGTAGAAGAAAATATAGGAGTAAATCTTCATGACTTTGGGTTGAGCAAAGACTTTACATATGACATCAAAAGTGACAAAAGAAAAAACCAGATAAACTGGACTTCATGAAAATTAAAAACTTCAAAGAACACCATCAAGGAAACCAAAATGACAATCCATGGAATGAGAGAAAAACTTTGCAAATCATATCTAATAAGGGATTTATATCTAGAATAAAGAATTCTTAGAACTTAATAAATTTTTAAAAATTTACCCAGTTAAAAAATGTGCAAAGTCTGAACAGACACTTCTCCAAAGAAGATACACAAATGGCCAATAAGCACATGAAAATATGTTCAACATCATTATCCATCAGAGAAATACAAATCAAAGTCACAGTGAGATATCACTTCACATCTACTAGGATGCTATGAGCAAAAAGGCAGATAATAACCAATGTCAAGGATCTGGAGAAATCGGAACCCTCATACATTGTTCATGGAAACGTAAGATGGGTCAGACACTTCGGAAAACAGTTCGGCAGTTGCTCAAAGCATTCAACAGAGTTACCCTAAGACCCAGCAATTCAACTCCTAGGTATATACCCAAGAAAAATAAAAATAAATGTCCACACAACAACTCATACACAGGTATGAACCAAAAGTAGAAACAACCCAAATGTCTACCAATTGATGAATGGATAGTCAAAATGTAGTACTGACATATCCATACATGGAATATTACTTGGCCATAAAAGCAAATGAAGGACTGATACACGTTACATGGATGAACCTCAAAGAAGCCAGTTACAAAGGATCATATTATATGATTCCATTTATAGGAAATATCTAGAAGAGGCAAAGCTATAGAGACAGAAGGTAAATTAATGGTTGCCTGGGGACTGGGAGGAAAAGAGGAGTGACTGCTAATGGGTACAGGGTTTCTTTCTGGTGTGATAAAAATGTTCTAAAATTAATTGTGGTGATGGTTGCATAGACCTATGAATATACTAAAAACTAGTGAACTGTACACTTTAAATGGGTGAACTATATGATTTGTGAATTATATCTCAATAAAGCTATTATAAAAGAGAACTTTTCAATGACTTTCCATCGTCTATAGGATTAAAACTAAACTTTAAATAAATATCTTACCTTTCTACCGCTCTGACACCTATCCTATGCTCCAGCCATAGGAAGCTACTTGAGTTCACTTAAGTGCCACCATTTCTCGGCCATCCTAGCTTTTGTAGATGTTGTTCTGCCTACTTAGAAGTTCCTCATCTCTTGGGACCTCCCTGGTGGCACAGTGGTTAAGAATCCACCTGCCAGTGCAGGGGACGTGGGTTCAATCCCTGGTCCGGGAAGATCCCACATGCCACGGAGCAACTAGGCCCGTGCACCACAACTACTGACCCTGCGTGCCACAACTACTGAGCCCATGTGCTGCAACTACCGAAGCCCGCGCGCCAAGAGCCCGTGCTCCACAAGAGAAGCCACCGCAGTGAGAAGCCCGTGCACCGCAACAAAGAGCAGCTCCCACTCGCCCCAACTAGAGAAAGCCTGTGGGCAGCAATGAAGACCCAACGCAGCCAAAAAAAAAAAGAAAAAGTCCCTGATCTCACTGTCCACCTGATGAGCTCCCACTCACCCTCCGTGCCCCAAGTCCAGCTTTGTTTCCAGAGCAATGTCTTCCCTAATCACCCTTCCCAGTTCACAGGCTCCCCTCCCTGCCTTGTACACCCCACCCCTTCGCAGTGAATCTGGGGTACCATGAGTGGGCTTTCATTACAGCATTTATGATCAGTGTTCTGAAATTATATGTCTATATCTCTCACTAGAAAACTGCCTTCTCTAGATTAAGGACTGTATTTAATTAACTGCTGTATCTCCAATAACTAGAACAGTGACCTATATGTACTGAATATTAAATAATAGATACAAAACTAATTTTGGTATTACTAATGCATTAATCCAGAGTAATCAAGTTTCCGTACCACATGTTACAAACTGTACCACATACATGTCATTTGGAGTAATGAATCTGAATATTTGGAATATCTTTTATAAAATCAGTCCAATAAAATAATACCTCGTTTGTTTACTGGTGAAGAAGGGAGGAAGCTTGCTGGCATCGACCTCAAACGAGAATTCTGAGTGGCTTCTAGGAATGGTTCTTTGAGGTGATCTGCAGTAAAGCCCACCCCACCAAATAAATGGTTTATAACATGCCAATTTCAAGTTACCACATTTTCTTATCAAGAATAAACAAATACCTACTACACATCTGTTATGGTTGTTACATATATTCCTTGTGAAAAATCAAGAACTAATTATTACTAAAATTGTTCATTAAGCACCTAGTTATTCAAGCTAAGGAATTACTAAGGAATCTAAGAGAAAATTAATGTAAATAGATAAACATAGAGCTGGGTGAACCAGAAAACTTGAGGAAAAGTGAAGCAAATCCAGATGAGATGAGACAGGGAGAAAAACCACCCACCTCTCTTCCAAATGTTAAATGCTAGGTATCATATATTTAACGCCTAATTTACTGTCACCACCATATTCTATAAGATCAGATGAAATATACCACCAATTCACAAACAGCAGGAGGGTATGTACAGTAGAAAAAGGGTAAGGTGTATAGAGCACTACCTTTCTGAGCTTTAGTTTCTTCATCTAGAAATGAAACAGTTGGATTAGCTTATCTCTGAGATACTTCCCAGTTTTAAAGTTTTGTGCTTCTACCTGCATAGAAAATAAACTTTTTCATACAATTCGTAATCTGGGAATATAGGAGCAGAATGCCTATGCTGAAACTATTCCTTCCTACAATGAGTAGAATTTCCATAACTTAACTAATTTGAGCATAAAATTACACAGGGCAGTCTGCTGCAACTAAGTTTCGGACTGGGGTAAAAAAATCTATATAAAAGAAAAAAATGCTAAAACTATCGCATTATTAACTATCCTTTTCCTAAATATGCATAACTCATTCTTTCCATCTGAAAGCTTCAAAAATGGCTTAACTGAGTGAAAATGTATTGAAGTGCTGAAAATGTCATTGTTAAAAATCTAAATTGGTCCATGTATACCTTAATTTCTGTTAATATTCCATTAATTATTAAATAGAGTGCTTTCACTTAGTTTAAAAAATAACTTTGCAAAAAAAAAAAACTTTGCTTAATTTAAAAAATAACTTAGGGCTTCCCTGGTGGCGCAGTGGTTGAGAGTCCGCCTGCCGATGCAGGGGACACGGGTTCGTGCCCTGGTCCGGGAGGATCCCACATGCTGTGGAGCGGCTGGGCCCGTGAGCCATGGCCGCTGAGCCTGTGCGTCCGGAGCCTGTGCTCCGCAATGGGAGAGGCCGCGGCAGTGAGAGGCCCGCATACCGTAAAAAAAAAAATAAAAAAAAAATAACTTAAAAACATAATATTTAAATAAAACGTACTCATACCAAGGATAATGTGCTATTACTATAATCATATCATAACTGGCAAGCAGGGTTTCCCTTCAATTTTATCAATATTCTTAATAATTTGTTTACATTTCTTTCTTACATCTTCCTATTCTCAAAAAATAATAATTTTAATGAGTGTTTTACAAAGATGTCTGAAAGACCCCTTATAGCCCTCATGTTCTGAGGTCAGAGATGTATGAGCTAGACAGACCTGCTTTCCACCTTGGCTCTGCCACTTACTAAAGGTTTATATTTGGAGAAGCTAAGTAACCTCTCTGAATCTTAGTTTCCTCATCTGTAAAATGGGGATCATGATAATGCCTACCTCATAGGGTAGTTGTGTAGACATTCAATTATGTTTGTAAAACACCTCTTACATGGTAGACATTCAATATATGGTAGCTATCATTTCTACAAAAACCAAGCACAAGAAGTAATTAAGTGTAAGAGCTATTTCAAGAATTCACATACCTAGACTGCTATCCAGACTACCTTAAAAAATACCATATATGCCACTATTAATGATTATTCAGAAAACTAATTATTACTAAGAAAAAATACATTGAAACTATTTTTTTTACTTGGAAATTTTTTTATGTGCTAGTTTAAATAGTTCATTCAGCTCCAGTGTAGCTGACTGGATGAATTTTTCACCTGCCATCCTTATCTTTGGCCTAATTTAGACAAAGCTTCAGTGAGAACTGGAAATGAAGGGCCTTTTGTGAGACTTGCTTGCAGACAGTAGATTACAATGGCAGTGAAATACTATTTCTTACCAGGTAATTGTGGGTAAATGTTTTCAGTCATGTATTCTCTTAAATTCCTTGGCATTTCTCCTCGGACATCAACAAGTACTCGAGTTTCATTAGGTGAAATCTGGTAGATGAGAACTGGACTCGGATTAGCTAAAATAAGTTCAGCATGATTTGCTTTAAACTGTGGTGCATTCTAGAAAAACAAATAAATAAAATATTTTAATAATTTTCAAGTTTCAAGTTGCTTTTATTTCCTACAATTGCATTCCTATGGTACCTTCATAAGGAAGCCAACAAAATGTGAAGAAACGGAAACTTTATTGGCGACCAGGTTTTTCCTGAACTTGGAAAAAAGTCCATCTGCAACAACGGTCAATGGAGCATGGAGTTCCTACAACAAAAACAAAGAATACTCAGCTAAATGGTTAGAAGTACACAGTGAAAAGGACATTCTTTTAAAAGGTACATGAACAAATTTAAATACATTATGGGGCATTACAGAGTATTTGAAGATAATGCTATTGAAGGAGCTGTTACATGGGCTGAAGGTAATGCATGACCAATCTTTAGAGACCCTTCCCCTTGAGTCCCTGAGGATCACGTTCCTCCAAAGCCCTACCATCCAAACCATCTGGGATTAAGCTACTTTGATGGACACTGGGGGAAACTGCTACAAAGCAAGCACAGCCCATAGAGGATTGAATCTCATTACAAATTCCAAGGACTAACCACATTCTTTTATTCTAGAATTTTCTAACTTCACATAATGCTTTCAGTTAGTGGCTAGGGCTTAGAAGAATTTTTGTACATGTAGATGTATGTATTTATATTATCTTGTAATTGCCCCCATTAGAGTATAATTCCTAGGACGTGGTTACCCTATGGAGCAGCTGGGAAGAATCAACAGATAAGCCTTGGACTTTCTCTTCTTTACTAAACCAACAGGAGCAAACTATTTTATTCTGCTATTTCCCCAGACATTCTCTTACTTTTTGCCTTTCTTACTTAAACAATATTTTATTCTACTTATTTCTTTTATGCTGAATCCTTCCTTTTTGCATCTTCCAGTTCCCCTCTGCTTCTCTCCTAGGGTACATTTCTCATTTCAGTTTTTAATACAGTTAAAATCGTGGTGTTTGTTTCTGAAGTTATTTGAAGTGCATTCTGAAGTGCTCTAAAGAACAATGTGTTCAATTTGGTGCAGAGGGCTTAGATCTTGGTCCCTCTGATGAATAATAAATTGGTGAGCCTACTTTTTTAAAGGAGTGGGAGAAAAAGAAAATAAAAATCTCTTAGGAAGAGCTAATATTTGATATATCTCACCTTGATGTCTCCAGTCTCTTTATCCCTGTACTGAACTCCCATCACAGCATCATCTTCTTCTAGTAACTGCAGCACAGTGCCCTCAATAAACTTTGTGCTAAAAGATAAATAAACAGAAATAAATTCTCTGGTAGCATACCTGAACAATTTAAATAAGGAATGAAAAATTCCCTTTTCTTTATCTTGAGTTTACCCATGTAAATTGGACACACATGTACATAGAAAAAGGTCTGGAATGACGAAAAGCAAAAAGATCATTAACGGATTTTAGAATTGGTGTGGCTTCAATTTTCTAATTTCTTTCTTTTTTTAAATTTATTTTAATTTTGGCTGTGTTGGGTCTTCATTGCTGTGCGCGGGCTTACTGTAGTTGCGGTGAGCGGGGTCTACTCTTCGTTGAAGTGTGTGGGCTTCTCACTGCGGTGGCTTCTCTTGTTGCTGAGCACGGGCTCTAGGCGTGCGGGCTTCAGTAGTTGTGGCACGCAGGCTCACTAGCTGTGGTGCACGGGCTTAGTTGCTCCGCAGCATGTGGGACCTTCCCAGACCAGGGCTTGAATCCGTGTCCCCTGCATTGGCAGGCGGATTCTTAACCACTGTGCCACCAGGGAAGCCCTTAATTTTCTAATTTCTTAAAATGGAATACATATTACTAATGTAATGATTTTTTTAAAAGCATTTTAAAAAGTAACATGAGGTTTTATCTCATTCATTAAAAAATAAAATACATGCAGAAAAATTTTACATACCCACACAAATTCATACACGGAATTGGAACTTATCTACCAAATTATTCAGAGTAGTTACTTCTAGTTAGAAGGATCATGGATAATTTTTACAATCTTCTTTATATTTCTGAGTATTTTTCCATTTTTCTACTATGAACATATTCTACTTCCATAGATATCAAATTCTTTCAGTTCTAAGAATAATCCACTCATTTCACTTGCTTTGTCAACACTTAAGCCTTTGCCAATGACATGAGGGTTCTCATGTTTAAAACTTAAACCTCAATTATAATGCATAGGGCTAGAGACAAATATAAGTTAATAATTAAGAGAAGCCCTTTAAAAATTGTGAATCATTATACTATACACCTGTAACTTACATAATATTGTACATCAACTATAGCTCAATAAAAAGAGAGAGAGAAGCAGCCAGTTCTGTCAGTCTAGGTCCTTAATATGAATGGAACAGGGATCTTCTCTTGAAGTTCTCTAACCTGACTTTTAATAAAAAGTACCATAACCACAAACCCCAACTCCCAAATGGGCACATATGAACTTAAACCTTAATTACAACAACTATATCCTCTAAATTCCAACCACATAAAAGATCACATATTTAGTCAAAGGAAAATTCTCAGTAGTTCTATGTCATTCAAAGGAAGGTTATCTATATGATACTCTTAACAAAGGCATTGAAGAGCTAACATTCTTCTAACTTATGGTTTATTTTAGTATAATAGCTATGTTCTAACCCATACGCAAACACTTATGAAAATGTATAAAATAGTATTTGTAGGAAGGCCAAGTTTAAATGTGTTTCTTTAACATCATGTATTTGAAGCTGTAGTCTTACTTGGGCTCGGCCATAGCTGCTTTCCGGAGACTCATGATGAACCTTCCATGATGGAAAGCTCTTCCACTCTGCACATGACTGTTTTCTGACAGAGGGAAAGGAATCTGAACCTCTGATTTGCTCTCCTGATCATGAATTATGTAGCCATTTACAACCTGGGCATCAATACCTTCCACTGTATCTGCAAAACAATTCAGGTCAAAAAAATCAATTTTGTAATATACCCAGAGTTACACTAGGCACCAAGAGGACATGGACCATTGAAAATGAGTTTCTTTGTTCATAAAGCTATGATACCAACTGGAGAACTGGACATTACTATAACTATTTCAGAAATCTTAATGCTTCTGGAAGACAAGTCTTAGCAAATTCATAATATCACAAAAGGTAAATATTTACATATAAAATTCATTCATTAAAATTCATAGGAAAAATATTAAGACCCTAACAATAATGGGTAAAAGTGTATAGATGATTCACACTAAGCAGTACAGAAACATTGAACATATCAGGAAAAATGTTCAAAACTTGATTTAAAAAAATCAATGAAATAAAACTGAAACAATAAGACACCAAATCTCTCAAAATTGCTAGTGAGATAAAGATAAAATGGATAAATTTATACATTACTGGTCATATTATAAAGTAATAACATTTTAGAAAATAAGTACAGCAATAATTATCAAGAACCATGAAGAAGTTAGCATCCTTTGATATAATAATTTTAGTCTTGTAATCCATCTAAGATATTCATCCTAAAGATATAATTCATATTTTTAATAATTATTAAAGGTATATACAAAAACAGGTTCACCACAGTGTTACCTCTAACAACTGTAAACAACCTAAATATGAATCTAAGTTAGGTAAAGTATGTTATTAAGTATGAACTGAGAAAATACTATGTACAGGCTTAAAATTATGCTAAAGAATGGTTAACAGTATTGGAAATACGTTTCTGTGAAAAAGTGGACTTTAGCATGTATATTAAAATAGTCACATAACATATATTTAAATACATTAAAATATATTAGGATTAAGTACATTAAAATAACTTCATTTCTGATGAAAGGAAAACTTTTAAAATTTAAAACTTTAAAAATTATTTTTATGCTAAGATCAAAATAAATCAGTTTCTGATATGCTTTTTAGTCACACTTAAAGTCCAGTCAGGGACAAGCTGGATGAATACTTGTCACACATCTGACCTAGGACCAAAGTAAGTTAATTTTTTGGTATGGTTTCTAAATTATTCCAGTTAAAATTCATTCAGAGAAAAGTACACATACATCCTAAAAGCTTCCAGTTAGCAGTGTATTCACTTTGGATCTCTTTGCCAGTCTTTACTGACCTAAATGTTTAAAGCCCATCTAGTATTTCTACTTTTGTTTTGTCAGCTACTGAGATAGCTTGTTTTTCTTAAGCCATAATTATATTATGGAAGAACTTTAAATGCTAAAACTGTCCAATTTAGAACACAACAGACAATGTGAAAAGTATATAGACGATGTGAAAAGTATATAGTAGCACAGTAAAATTTTTCCTTGGGTAAATTATCCTAAGTCAAGTGTATAAACAAGGTCTAATTTAAGATTTCTTGAAAAATCTTTCTCTCTCTACTTTATTGATGAAATCAAACATGACAGACTTTGGCACTTTTACTTCCTTAAGCAGGCAGGAAGATGGCACCCTAAACCTTAATGAAATTCAGGCTTCACGAATACTAGACAGGTAATAACTTTGAAGACAGTGATGGGACTTAGAGCTGTCACTAACTATTAACCATATAGCTCCAATATTAGACTACTACTATCAACATATCAGATAAACTGGCATGGAAAACTCTTCCACATTGAAAAATGCAGAATTGCTTTCTATGAAAAGGCAAGCTAAAAAACAAAACCAACAAAAAAACTGCATATGCAATAAATGAAAAGCAACTTCAAAGTCAAACCAGTGAGCAAGTTTTAAAGGCAATAGCATAAGGGCATCAGAACCAGAAGCCTAAAAGGCTGGAGTTATAAGGGCCACTCCTGGATAGGAGGTAGGGGCCCCCACAGGCAATGGACGTTGGAACTTGGCACCATACGTAAATTTCTTGTCAATACGACAGAGACCAGAAAAAAATCAATTCAACGCCCTGAGACATGGCATGGAAGTAAGCCATCTACCATAGGCCATGGGTGGAGTCATCCATAAGAAATCCAATCATAACTTTGTACCATGACCTGGTGTGAAGTCTGAACCTCAAAATGAGTATACAGTGCATAATAAAATAGGTATCACTTATGGAAGTCCAAATATAAATCAGAGTCAAGGAGTAAATATAACAAAAGACAAACAAAATTTATGACATTTTATTTAAATACACTCAAGACCTAACTGAATGGAGAGTATACCACATTCATGGATAGGAAGTCCAAGACAATTTTTCTAAACCTGAGCTAGACATTTAATGCTATTTCAGTCTTAATCTTGACAGGGTTTGTTTTCATGGGAATTGAAACCTGATTCTAAATTTTATATACAGAAAAGCAAAAAGGCCAAGAAAAGTCAAGATAATCCTAAAGAAAGTGAGGTGAGGAGGAGGTTCCCCACTGGATAATGAGACTTATTATAAAGATACAGCATTTAAATTATAATGTATTCATTTGAAGAGTTCTAGATATTAAGCTTAAGCCAAAGGGCAATCAATTCACTTATTAAAAACCCACACACCAGGATGGGTCAGTCAGTATTATATTAAAAGTCCACACTCCGAAAAGTAACTATTTCAAGGGCTTCTATTATCCATAGCTCATCACACCTGAGGGGGAACTGATAGCATAATGAATGTTAAAAAGGACTCTTGCTATGATACTAAAGGTATGCATGATGCGTGGACTGGCTAAAATACCTCAGTGGCTCCCCTCCCTCTTGCACGGCTCTCCTCACCCTTACACGAACTACCCATAAGAACCCATTGATGTTTGCTGCCACAACCTTGGACATATCCCCTGAGGCTGGATTTCTAAATGATTCTAAGTCCAGTCATTAGTCTGAGGGCATTTCCAGTTGCCTGATGTTCAACGATAAAGGTAACAAAATCCTGTCTCAGGATACTGTCACATCTACCTCAAGTGACCGTCTCATGAAGGGTGGTGGTTAGGAAACTTAAAAGGACAGAGGTGGACCTCCCTTCCTCACAATGCACTCTCTCCACTTGGGTCCAGAGCCCTGCAGTCTTTTGCTTTTCCTCCTCACCTGCTCCTTCTCGGTCGTCTTTTTTGGCTCCGGCTCACCTCACTGACCTCTATACGTTACAGTACCCCAGGGGTCGTCCTGCACCTCTTCTTGGCAATGTCGTCTAGTCTCATTTAAATACCATGACCCCTCTCTTTCTCTCATCCCTCACATCTGATCCATCAGCCGGTCCTACTGAATCTTCCTTCCGAAGATAAATATATTCCCAGAATGTGACTGCTTCCCCCACCTCTACGGCTACGACCCTAGTCCAAGCCAACAACTCTCACTGATTCCGCAATAATCTCTAACAGGTCTCCCTGCTTCTGACTTGCCACTTTATGATCTACTCTTTTTTCTACACAATAACAAGAATATTTTAAAATAATATTTCTAATCATACTTCTAAAATGTGAAATCTAATAACCCCTCTTCTTAAAATTCTCCAGTGGCTTCCCTTTGGAGTAAAAGCCAAATCCATATAGTGGACCACAGTGGAATCCAGCCCCCATTGCCCATCTGACCTTTTCTCTATAACTCACACCACTCAAGTCAACACGATTCTCCTTCCTTGCTCTTCAAAGAGGCCAGGCTCACTCCTCCCACCAGGCTTTTCCCCTTGATTCTCTCTCTGCCTGGAGAGAGAGTCCTTTCCTCCAGGTAGCCCTAACTCCTTCACCACCTTCAGTCCTTTACTCAAACGTCATCTTCTCAGCGAGGCTTTCCCTTCTCCCACTTCATTATTTAAAATTACACGCCACCCTCAACTCCCTATGTCCCTTTTCTGATTCTTCTCTAAAGCCCTTATAACCATAATATATACTCTAAATTGTATTTATTCATCTTTTATCACCACCCTCTACACTAGCAACTAGAATGTGTGCTCTATGAGGGCTGGAATCTTTGTTTTGTTCACTACTGTAGCCTCAGCACCCAGAACAGTACTTACAATACGGCCAATGCTTAATAAATATTTGTTAAATGAAGCAATGAATGTAACCCCTTTAGTCGCCTCCCTCTCAACTTTACCTTCTCTGTCACCACACAAACATGCTCTATCTAGTATCAAAATACCCCTGCTTTGGGGACTTCCCTGGTGGCGCAGTGGCTAAGAATCCGCCTGCCAGTGCAGGGGACGCGGGTTTGAGCCCTGTCCGGGAAGATCCCACATGCCGCGGAGCAGCTAAGCCCGTGCACCATAACTACTGAGCCCACACACCACAACTACTGAAGCCCACCGCCTAGAGCCTGTGCTCTGCAACAAGAGAAGCCACCACAATGGGAAGCCCGCGTACCACAACAAAGACCCAATGCAGCCAAATATAAATTAATTAAAAAAAAAAAAACCCTCCTTTATCCTCACATCTGCATCTCACCTCTGCCGTTTCTGTATTCTGTTAGAGAAAAACTCCTTGAGAGTAGTTCTCTAGTCTCAAATTTTTTAATCTCCCACTCACTTCAGTCTAGGTTTCGTCTACACAACTCCACCAAAACACCGTCAATGTCACAAGCAACCTCCAAATGGCCAAATCCAATGGCCCTTTCTCTATACTCATCTTACCTGACCCTTCATTAGCAAACCATGACATGGCTCCTTTCCTTTCCTGATACGTACCCGTCCCCTCCAGCTAGAAACATTTTCCTCTCTTGGATTAAGGACACCAAACTCTCCTGGCTCTTTTCTGCCACTCTGCCGGCTCCCGCTCCGTCTCCCTGGCAAGCTCCTCTTCTTTTACCCAATCTCTGAACATCAGTTTCCCAGGACTTGGTTTATTCTGTCCTCTCTTTTCTCCCTGCACACTCTCCTTAGCTGGTCTCCATCACTGCTGTGGCTTTTATGTATTACCAATATGCTGACATCTCTGAAATGTCTACTCCAGCCAGCTCAAATCACTCACTCCTCTGCACTCGAGATTCATATATTCAACTTGACATCTCCACTTGGATATCTCAACAGGTCTCCCAACTTCCTCCCAGTGCCTGTTCCTCTCTAGGTCTTCTTATCAGCAAACAGCACCGCCATCTACCAGTTGCTCAAATCAAAACCTAGGAATCATTTTTTAATACCCCCTCTCTCATACCTCACATCAATCCTTTAGTAAATCATGCCATTCCTGCCTCTTAATTTGGTCATGAATCTGTCCACTTCTCTTCACATCCTCTCTACCATACTAGTCCAAATCACCATCATCTGTCATTTGGACTTAGCAATGAGCTCCCACCAGTCCTTGAGTTGACTGTTGCTACCGCACCACCACAGTCTTGGAGGCTATTCACCACACCATATCCACACATTCTTTTAAAACAGCTTTCTACAAACTGCAGGATGTGACTCAGCGGTAAATTGTGAAGTGACTTTCGAGCTGTGAATTGTACACTTGGGTAAAATCATGACAAGTATTTAAAAAGTAAAATTTCAGTCTGATTTAGGTATGTTTGTAGGTACTGAGTCAGGATGTAAGGTGTGTCTGTCATTGTGAGTAGCTGTCAAAGGTCTGAAGCCTTTATAGAAGCGTAAACAGGATGCTGTCATATTCCTGCTCCACTGCCTTCAAAGCCCTGCATGACCTGGCAGCTGCCTACCTCTCCAACCTTAAACTCAAGCCACTCTCCTTTCCCCATTACCCAACACTTTCTGGCGACATCAGTCTCCTTTTCAGTTCATTGAATAAAATAGCAAACATTCACATAGTGCTTACTACATACCAGGAACTGTTCTGAATGCTTTGTCTTTATGAATTCAATTAATCCTCTTAAACTGTGAGACAAGGACTGTTTTAAGTGTGCCAGTTTTACAGGTGAGGAAACTAATACACGGGAGGTTAAGTAACTTAGCCAAGATCACACAGCTTTTTATGTATCTGAGGTGGTAGTCAAACCCAGGCAATCTAGTGCCAGAACCAATGCTGGTAATTACTACAACATACTGCCTACCCTACATACCCAGCCAGCTCTTCTCAGTTCACAGCCTGGGCCTAGATTTATACTTTGATTCCCAAGAGTAGACAGCTGATCTGTCTTGTTCACCGGTATAGCCTTGGCACCCAGTACAGCACCTCATACAAAGCATACAGCAAATATAAGTATTTCCTAAATGAGTAGTGTTTAAAAAGCACTGGGTTAATGGATGAATGATGCTTTAAAAAAAAGGTTCCATAACAGGTACATCATATGCGCTCTACAAATGATAGTTCCCTTCACCTTTCACCAAATTTCATGTCCTCATTCTGGTTTTCCAGTCTTCAATTTTGACCATTACAATGTTTTAGCCACTTCATTTATCTCACTAAGGCTACTTCATATCTCCTCATGCTTATTTTCTCCTTTGCTCTCATTTTCATGCAAATTTGTTGGTAAATGAATAGAGTAACTTTTATACATGAAAATAAAATGGAATACCTTTTTACCAGTCATAGCAAGGAGTGCTTGCTTATGCCACATAACTCCTAAAAATCACTATGAACCTACCTTCAAGACCCAGGTCTTTAAGGACATGATAACCGCCTGGCTGCAGAAATTCTCCAAGTATCCTGTCAGGCTCTTTTAAATCTCTCTCAATTACCGTCACCTTTCTTCCATCTCTGGAAAGCACTGCCGCCAAAGCAGAGCCGAGTACACCAGACCCCACGATGATAATTTCTGGATCATTTTGAGAAGATATCAACGTAGAAGCAGTTGCTCCTATTAAGGTTGTTTCTGAAATACTGGTTCCTTTTTTGCACTGTTTTAAAAAAAAAAAAGTGAATTATGTAGCCATATTTGTTATCTTTAAATCTTACTACTGCTATATAGACACACTGGACATTTGCATCTTAGGTAAAAACTATACCCTAAACATTATCAAACCAAATGAACTGTTATGTTTTTAAATCCAGATCGTATATAAAAAACGATATCAAAATATTGGTTAAACAAAAACGTATAATAATATCCCAATAAAATTAAATGTGTATTCCATCATTCAGACATATTTAGAAAGTGCTGTCACATGTTTATAAATCCATAATAGGCCAAACATAAAAAATGTTTACAAGGGGCTTCAAAGACTTACAGGGAAAATTCTATCATTAATTACTCAATGCTTCAAATATATACTGAGCATCTACCAGATGCAAATCATGTACAACTTTTTTTTTAATTAATTAATTTATTTTATTTTATTTTTGGCTGCATTTGGTCTTCATTGCTGCACGTGGGCTTTCTCTAGCTGTGGTGAGTGGGGCTACTCTTCGTTGCGGTGCGCGGGCTTCTCATTGCGGTGGCTTCTCTTGTTGCGGAGCACAGGCTCTAGGTGTGCGGGCTTCAGTAGTTGTGGCACACGGGCTCAGTAGCTGTGGCTCGCAGGCTCTAGAGCGCAGGCTTAGTAGTTGTGGCGCACGGGCTTAGTTGCTCCGCGGCATGTGGGATCTTCCCGGGCCAGGGCTCAAACCCGTGTCCCATTGGCAGGCGGATTCTTAACCACTGCGCCACCAGGGAATCCCATACACAATTTCTGATATGACTTCATGTTGCAAATTATTCAGCACCCTGTAGATATTTCAACAATTCATCTTTATTTTCTCCCTCTGGATTTTCATCTGAAAAATCTACCTTAATCTAAAATCACTTTTATATAACAAAAAGACTGTCAAATCCTGGCTATTGATCTATTAATTGAGAATATTTATCGTAAAATTCCAAGAGAATAACTCATTCTGTCCCTTGGGATTCGACCTGTTCACAATTTTAGTCCTTACATATAAGAATATATTTAATTTACCTTCCTTTCCCCCTATCCTGATACTCTTAAGAGAGCCTAGTCAAACAAGTGGCCCTGCAGTTTAGGAATAAGGACAAACATTAAACCTATCACTCGTTGGGCTGACAGTAAAAACCTTTACTTTGATTATAAGAAGATGAAAAAGGCCTGTTTTGAGAGATTTATGCCCACTGAGCATAACAGTGCCTGTTACTTTTTTTTTTAAAGAATAATTCAATATTTTTTGTTTTGTTTTTAGCCGTGTGTGCTGCACATGTGTGATCTTAGTTCCTGCACCAGGGACTGAACCCTCGTCCCCTGCATTGGAAGCACAGAGTCTTAACCACTGGGCCGCCAGGGAAGTACCAGTTCAATACTGTAATAAGTATTTTTTCTTGGTATGTGGATTCACAAATATGAATACATTTCAGATTCAGAGTTGCAAGGAACCATCTTCCTTGAGTTCTCTGACCTTATCGATTAAGACTAAATGCAATTTTGATGGGGTTTTAATGCCATTTTGACAGGGTTTTAATAAAAAAGGAAGGAGATAAAACCTAAAATCCTTTCGCATTTTAATTCTCTGTGATTCTAATATTCATTCAGCCTGTATAATGGACTGGGGCCTTCCTGTCCATTCTACTTTTTTATAATTTCTCTTAGAGAAATTATCTTTTCACAATAGAGTCTACTCTTACTCTCAGTATTTCTTAATGGCCAGAGCAACTGTCTATATTTAAATTACTGTTCTGAGAGCAAGAAAAGCCCCTTTTGTTATCTTAGCCATTTGTTATTAGTTATTCTTTCTAAATTTTCCCTGTTAAACACACACACACACAATCCTGGAAGGAGAACTCTGGAGAAAGTTACGTCTTTCAGAGCCTGGTCAGTAGATTAGTAGCTCCCACTAATGGGAACTTAGTACTCATTACAGTCTACCAATTCCCAGGTATTTAGGAAATAAGCAGAAAGCCTGAGGTATTCACAAAGTGGAACCAATAGTGACTGCTGGTAATCCGATTTCCTACCCCCAAATTTCTCTATGGTATAATGACATTCCAGCCACCTGGACTAGTGCTCAGCGACCTCGAGGGACATTATCTCAGACAAAGATACCAAAGACATCAATTTGAGGATTTAAGATTCCCTCTCCCTCCCCTCCCATTCCTCCAACCCACACCCACCCTATCACTGAATTCAGCACCACTCCAAAGGTTCCTAACGGAGACTACCTTTAGACTAATGTTAATAGCTACTATTTATCACAGTTATGAACCAGCCATTTTGCAAACATTAACTCATTCAATTTGCTATAACTACCAGCAAGGTTAGTGCTATTCCCACCTAAAAGAGGCAAAGGATCCTTACAGAAACTAAGCAATTTGCCAAAGGTCTCACAGTCAGCAGTGGTGAAGCAAAACTTCTAAACCAAGGCCCCCCTCTTCTGCAAACCGTGCTGATCTGTACTGCAGATACAGGAAAATGATGTGGATCCAGAACCCAAAAAGAGTGAATTATTCTGTAGGCCACGCACCCTAACGTCAAGTCACTGTCGTCCCTTACTTGGCCTACTGCTGGAGTCTCTTACCCCACATCCCTGCTTCCACTCTTGTACTCCTACAATCCATTCTCCACACAGAAACTGGAATGTGCTTCTTAAAAAGTAAAAATCAAATATCATTACTCCCATACTTAGAATCCTCCAGTGCTCTTGGGAAAAAGTATAAACACCCAAGGGCAACAAATCCGAAATGTTCTGACCTCAACAACCTTTCCCCCCTCATCTCCCACCATTGTCCTCCTCTGCTGTCTTTGCAGGGATCATCATAACTTCACGTGTATTTGAAGACCCACCTTTGATTTAGGAACATGGCTGAACTGCACACATTAGTCTCTTGATTTAGGACCTTGATTTACTCAAGGCTCCGCAGACTTGGGGAGGGGAGGGTGTTTTGCCTAAAACTTTAAAACACAGCATTTTACTCTGCCAGCTCTTCCCACTGTTCTGTGACTTTCCCCAGGCAGCTGTCCCTTCTTATAAGCCGCAGACTTAACCTGCAGCAGGTTTCTTTCTTCCCAGGTTCAAACATAATCCTTACCAAAGGATTTAAATTAAAAAAATATTTTTTTCCAACACAGATGGTGATTCTGTCCTAGTGATTCAAACATTTCAACTTTCATCATCAAATCAACATCCATAATCAAACCAATTTTATTTAGCATTGGCACCACCAACACTAAATGAAACAAAGGTTTTTCAATCATTCCTAAGAGCCTCAAGGATTTAGCCAAGGAACAGTCAAGAGCTTTTAAAACAAACAAACAAACAAAAAAACCCCAGCTATATGAGAATTCCTACCACAGTATCTAACCTGCAGCCTTTCGCCCTTTAAATTAGAATATTTACATTTGAGTAACCCCAGTCCTAATTTTAATATAACACACTCATTCATTTGCCCACTTGGAATTCAACCTACCCTCCTAGACCCGAGCTGCTCTTTATTTTCTGATCCAGGGGGGGATTTGGCCCAGAAGAAGCCAATGAAAGGCAAGGCTGACAGAATATCCGAGAAGACCGCGAACTGGGAGCCGCTCTGCTGGCGCCCGAGGAGGGCCCCGTTCCGGTAGCGACAGCGATAGGACAGCACCAGCCCCAGCGACAGGAACACCAGCACGCACAGCAAGAGCTCCTTGTTGGCCAGAGAGACGAAGTCTCCGCATTTCTTATAAAAATAGGTGAAAGTGGCAATGCCAAGAAAAGTCCACATGGTTTAAAGGCTTCTTCGGTGACACCGGGTCAATGTTCAGATCCGATCTTTTCTGGTAGGGTTTTGGTGTTTAGATGTTCTCCCCAAAAGGTGTTGCCAAAAGTAGCACGGGGGACCGGCCAAAGTCCAGTAAACACCGTCACAGGATTACAATTCAAATCGGACTAATTTACAAAATCACATAAAGTTAGTATAAAAGTATCAGAAGAGGGGAACGTTCTCCAGGATTTAAAAAACAGTATTTAAAAATCTGCTCCAACAGCTCCCGACCAGGCGCTCCCCTTTCAAGCAATCCATGTATTTCCCCACCCCCTTTTTTTTTCCTGGAAGGCGAGGAGGGTCCTGGGGACTATTCCGGATGATGTTCTAAATTTTGTTGCTGGCTCGTCGTGCAGTAAAATTGCTCTTCTCTCTCACCAGCAGCAGGTGCCCTTTCAGAAGAGGAACAGGGGGAGAAACATCAAAGAAATATCTCGCGTTGGGAAAAATGCGGCTTCGCCTCGTCCGACAGCGATGGCCCAGCCGGGTAGGAAAGCGCCAAGGGCTGCGGCGGTGAGGGGTGAGCTTCCTCTCTCGCCGGGACCGCCTTCGCCCACCAAAGATGGCCTCGGACTGGAGACTGCGGCTCTAGGGCAGGGAAGCGCAGCCCCTACCTCGAGACCTCCACCTCACTGCGGCTCCCGAGGCACCAGCCCCCGAACCTTCCAGCCGCTGCACGGCAGTTTCCACAGCGCTACCCTTAGAGGGCGGCGGCGGAGGCGGCGGCGGCAGCGGCGGGGGCTCCCGACGGACTCCTCACCAGCATCCCTCGCGGGCGGCGGCAGCCTTCCAGCGCGGCGCTTCGGCAGTAACCAGAGTAACCGCCTGGAGCCCTAATTGATGGCCAGGCCCAGTGCACCTCCGCGGAGGATGGGCTAGGCCTGGGCCAGGGACCAGAGGACGGGGCCCCGCCCACCGTCACCGCCCTCCGCCTCCGCCAACCAATGACGGCGCGCACCGCGCCGTAGGCCGAGATGGCGCTATGCCGTCTTTGGCCAATCGTAGGCGGCGCGGCCCGCGAGGTGCCGCCCAGAGAGGAGCTGGGACGAGGTTGCGTGGAGTGGGGTGGGGGCGTGGGGATGGGGGCCCGCCGCCCGTTGGGCGGATGGGAAGATATTGGCTGGCTCGGGAGGTAGTGTGGCTGGAGGGGGTGATGCCCTGAGTGCCGCGGTCCCAGCCGCTGGGATTCTACCCGGAAAGAGGTGGAGCTGGTTCCAAGGAAACCCCGCCGTAGATCCGCCGCCTAATGTCGGAAGGTCTCCATTCATCCGGCGAGCATTTGTGGAACGCTTACTACCTGCCAGGCCCAGGTGTCACAGAGAGGAATCAGACACAGGCTTTCTGTCCTGTGCCTACTGTGTGCTGGGAGGCGGTAGAAACAGCTACAGGTGCATGGAGAACGTGACGTTCACAGCTGAATCTGGAAGGAGTAGGCAGGCGTTTGCTGGAGGAAGAAAGGAGAGGATATGCCAGGTGTTCCCTTCCTTCACCCCAAATTGTCGGGCAGCTGTGCGCTTGTCACTGTACTCAGGCTGAAGATACACTGTGCGCGTAGCCCTTGTTCTCTTAACATCAGAAACAGGGAGGAGGGTGCGGGGCAAAAAAGTAAAATAAATAGAGATGTGTCGTAAGTGCCCTGAGAAAGTGGGTGGACAGGGAACCATGGAAACGGGAAGCAGCCCTTCACTCGTCCTGGAGTGAATCAAGCAAGGCCACCGGGCAAGTTACATGAATTGTTTCCAAGGCAAGCATTCTGGAGGGAACAATAAAATCTACAAGATTCGCAGGGTGAGAGATGGCCCTTGTTATGAAAAAATGAAACTTCCTAGAATTTACTGAGGCCTTTGCTCACCTTATTGTAACCCCGGACTGCCTATTTTAAACCCTAAGACATGTACAAATCCTTTTCTGCCATTTGGAGCACGACTGAATTGTCACCTCTTCTACCAAGTCTCCATTGATCCTCACCAGGTCACATAATAGTTTATTCATACCTTATCATCCCAATCTCTGACTATACACTTACGGTTATTACCCCACTAGCTCCTATGTTCCTTGAGAGGAGGATCTGTCTGATAAATCAGAATCACCCACAGCACCTGGCACAATATTTTGCGTTTAATTTATCGTCCATAAAAATGAATGAATGAATGATGAATGACAGTGGTGTAGTAGGAAGGCCAGGTGACTAGTATCAGGAGACCTATATTCTGGCTGCCACTAACCAGCTTTGTGACCTTGCACAAGTCAAATCAGTCAGCCTCTGAAGGGAGAGGGCAAGGTCTTCATGAAATCTAAAGTTCCTTGCAGTTTACTGAGTTTATGTAAGTGTAGTACTTATCATTTTTTACCCCAAATATTATGTTTTATCTGCTAATGAAATAATTATGTGTCAAAACGCTTTCACAGGCATCATCTAACACTCAAAACCACTGTGATTTAAAAAATAACAAATATGAAACAAAGAGGTTAAGTGGCTTGGCCAAATCAGTTTATAAGTGATGAAACCAAAAGTTAAACACCTGGTCTCCAAATCTTGTGTTTCCCCAATACTTTTTTTTGCGATACGCGGGCCTGTCACTGTTGTGGCCTCTCCCGTTGCGGAGCACAGGCTCCGGATGCGCAGGCCCAGCGGCCATAGCTCACGGGCCCGGCCGTTCCGCGGCATGTGGGATCTTCCCGGACCGGGGCACGAGCTCGTGTCCCCTGCATCGGCAGGCGGACTCTCAACCACTGCACCACCAGGTAAGCCCCCCAATACTCTTAATCAATAACTTCTTTAACTTTTCCCCATTATAAAACCAAAACTTTGATTTTTTCCTTGACATTCCTCACTGGTAACAAATTCAGCTGCTTGAAATACACATCAAATTAAAAACAACTCAAGAAAAGAAAATCAATTTAACGTGTGGGAAATCGTTTTCCTGAAGATAATTCTTCAATAAACTGCTTGTTGGTATCTGTGAGTTCCTATACTGCTAAAATGACAGACGGCTTGGTCAGCTGACTCTTGTAGAAGAGAATACAACTATCACCAGGATGATTGTTACTTGATTACCCTGTACTAGAGATTATCATAAGAGGATTTTTTTCATATTAAGTAGGTAACTTTTTTTTTTTTGTCCACGACACGCAGGATCTTAGTTCCCTGACCAGGGATCCAACCCATGCCCACTGCAGTGGAAGTGCAGAGTCCTAACCACTGGACCACCAAGGAATTCCCTAAGTAGATAACTTTTTAATCCTTTGAAAGTCACGTTCTTCATTGTGTACGGTCAAAGATACACTTCCAAACTGGGGGCAAGAAGAGCATTTGTGATACCTAGCATAAGGCACGTTCTGAATGCCTATACTTTCTGAACTGAATTAAATGCTATATAACCATCACTTAAGTATGTTTGAATGTTGGCCTGGCTGCACTTATTCCAAAACAAAAATCTGTCACTCAAGCCTGAAGCGAAGGCAACGAAATATGACACAAAATCACCCACTTACTGGCAGAAAGTAATAATACTTTCGTAATCATGACAAGAGCTGACACTTTTATAGTATGCGCAGCACTCTAAAACTTCTTTTTGTACATTAGCTAATTTTGTCCTCACAACCACACTATCAGGCAGGTACTATTTTTAGCCCCATTTACAAACAAGGAAACTGAGGCACAGAGAACTGGTAATGTAGCTAATACACACCAGAGCCTGAATCCAAGCCCAGGAAATCTGGCTTAGGAATCTAGGAATGTTTGACTAGAATGCATTTTTTTTCTCCTTTAAGGTAAATATTCAGTTAACCTTTAAAACAAACAAAAAGCACATTTGATCTTTTCATTCCATCATTTAATCATCTCTGTAGTCTTTTTGCAACAGTAACATCAAAGATCACAGATGACCAAAGCAAATATATTAATAGTGAAAAAGTTTGAAATATTGTGAGAATTGCCAAAATGTGACACAGTGACATGAAGGGAGAAAATGCTGTTGAAATAATGGTGATGATAGATTTGCTTGATGAAGGGTTGCCACAAATATTCAATTAGTAAAAAATGCAATTATCTGTGAAGCACAATAAAATGAAGTATGCCTGTATTTCACTTAGCATAATACCCTCCAGATCCATCCAGAAAAATGAAAACACTAATTTGAAAAGATATATGTACCCCTATGTTTACTGCAGCACTATTTACAACAGCCAAGATACGGAAGCAACCTAAGGGTCCGTTGATAGGTGAATGGATAAAGATGTGGTATATATGCAATGGAATATTACTCAGCCATAAAAAAAGAATGAAATCTTGTCATTTGCAGCAAATCCAAGGACTTGGTGAAACTCTTGATCTTCTGCACAGATTTGCCCAGCTTCTGGGCAAACTCTTTGACTGGTTGCTTATGCAAACCAAAATGGCTTCAATAAAGGTTCAAGCAGTTCTCCTGTTCAGGCAAATCAAAGCCCTTGATGAAAATCTTTTCATTTTCTTGGGATAAATACCCAGAAGTTGAATTGCTGGTTACATGGTAGTTCTATTTTTACTTTATTGAGGAACTTCCACACTATTTTCCACAGTGGCTGCACCAATTTACACTCCCACCAACAGTGCACAAGTGTTCCTTTTTCTCCACATCCTCACCAACATTTGTTTCTTGTCTTTTTGATAATAGCCATTCTAACAGGTGTGAGGAGATATCTCATTGTGGTTCTGATTTGCATTACCCTAATGATTAGTGATACTGAACATCTTTTCATGTGCCTGCTGGCTATCTGTATGGCTTCTTCAGAAAAAATGTCTATTCAGGTCCTGTGCCCATTTTTTTAAATTGGGCTGTTGTTTTTTTGATGTTGAGATGTATGAGTTCTTTGGATATCAAAGTATCCAAAGTATACTCCAAGTATGAGTATACTTTGGATATCAACCCCTTATCAAATATATCATTTGCAAATATCTTCTCCCATTCAGAAGTTTGCCTTTTTTTTTTGTTGGTGGTTTCCTTTACTGTGCTAAAGCTTTTTAGTTTGCTGTAGTCCCATTTTTAAATTTTTACTTTGTTGCCCTTGCCTAAGGAGGCATATTTTTAAAAAATATATTGCTAAGACCAAGGTCAAAGAGATTACTATGTTTTCTTCATGGAGTTTCATGGGTTCAGTTTGTACCTTTAAGTCTTTAATCCATTTGTTTTCTTTTTCTTTTTTTTGTGTGTATGGTGTAACAAAGAGGTCCAATTTCATTCTTTTGCATGTAGCTGTCTTGTTTTCCTAACACTATTTATCAAAGAGACTGTTTTTTCCCCATTGTATATTCTTGCTTCCTTTGTCATAGATTAATTGACCATATGAGTGTGGGTTAATTTCTGGGCTCTCTATTCTGCTTCATTGATCTATGTGCCTGTTCTAGTGCCAATACCATCCTGTTTTGATTACTATAAATTTGTGGTATAGTTTCAGGTCTGGGAGCATGATACCTCCAACTTTGCTCTTCTTTCTCAAGATTGCTTGGCTACTTGGGGTCTTTTGTTGTTCCACAGAAATTTTAGGATTATTTGTTCTACTACTGTGAAAAATGCCATTGGTATTTTGATAGGGATTGCATTGAATTTGTAGATTGCTTTGGGTAGTATGGACATTTTATTGATATTGATTCTTCCAATACATGAGCATGGTATATCTTTCCATTTATTTGTGTTACCTTTCTTTCATCATTATAATTTTGAGAGCATAGGTCTTTCACCTCCTTGGTTAAATTTATTCCTAGGTATTTTATTCTTTTTGATGCAATTATAAATGGGATTTTCTTAATTTCTCTTTCTGATAGTTTGTTATTAGTGCATAGAAATGCAATAGATTTCAGTATATTAATACTGTATCCTGCAACTTTACAGAATTCATTTACTAGTTCTAATAGTTTTTTTTGGTGGGGTCTTTGGGGTTTTCTGTATATAGTATTATGTCTTCTGCAAATAGTGACAGTTTTACTTTTTCCTTTCCAATCTGGATGCCTTTTTTTTTTTTCTTGACTAATTGCTGTGGCTAGGACTTGTAACATTATGTTTAATAAAAAGTGATGAGCATGGGCATTCTTGTCTCATTCCTGCTCTTAAAGCTTTCAGCTTTTCACTGTTGAGTATGATGTTAGCTGTGGGTCTGTCACATATGGCCTTTATTATGTTGAGGTATGTTCTCTCCATATCCACTTTGTTTTTATCATAAATGGATGTTAAATTTTTTCAAATGCTTTTTCTGCATCTATTGAGGTGATCACATGATTTTTATCCTTTGTTTTCTTAATGTGATGTATCATGTTGACTGACTTGTGGGTGTTAAACCACTTTTGCATCACTGTAATGAATCCCACTTGATCGTGGTGTATGATCTTTTTAAAGTATTGTTGAATTTGGTTTGCTAATATTTTGTAGAGGATTTTTAAAAATTATTTTATTTATTTCTTAGTTGCAGCAGGTGGTCTCCTTAGTTGAGGCTCACTGGCTCATTCATTGTGGCACATGTGCTCCTTAATTGAGACTGGTGGGTTCCTTAGTTGTGGCTTGCAAACTCTTAGTTGTGGCATGCATGTGGGGTCTAGTTCCCTGACCAGTGATCAAACTCTTGCATTGGAAGGTGGATTCTTAACCACTGCACCACCAGGGAAGTCCCTTTGTTGAGGATTTTTGCATCTATGTTCATCAGGGATATTACTCTATAATTTTCTTTTTTTGTTATGTCTTTGGTTTTGGTATCAGGGTAATGCTGGCCTTGTACTATGAGTTTGGAAATATTCCTTCCTCTTCAATTTTCTGTAATAATTTGAGAAGGATAGGTAATAGCTCTTCTTTAAATGTTTGGTAGAATTCACCTTTGAAGCCATCTGGACCTGGACTTTTGCTTGTTGGAAGTTTTTATATTACTGATTCAATTTCATTACTAGTAATTGGTGTATTAAGATTTTCTATTTCCTCATGAGTCAGTCTTGGAAGATTATATATTTCCAGAGATTTATCCATTTCTTCTTTGTTGTCTAATTTGTTGGCATATAATTGTTCAAGGAATTCTGTTATGATCCTTTGTATTTCTGTGGTATTGGTTGTAATTTCTCCTCGTTTATTTCTGATTTTATTTATTTAGGCTCTCTTTTTCTTGATGAGCCTCACTAAAGACATGTCAAGTTTGTTTCTTTTCAAAGAACCGACTCTTAGTTTCATTGATCTTTTCTATTGTTTTATTAGTCTCTATTTCATCTATTTCCACTCTGATCTTTATTATTTCCTTCCTTCTACTAACTTTAGGCTTTGCTTACTCTTCTTCTAGTTCCTTTAATGTTAATTTAGATTGATATTTTTCTTGTTTCTTGAGGTAGACCTGTATCTTTATGAACTTCTCCCTTAGAACTGCCTTTGCTGTGTCCCATAGATTTCAGAAAGTTGTGTTTCCATTTTCATCTGTCTCTTTGATTTCTTTGTTGGCCCACTGATTGTTTAGTAGCATGTTTCTAGTCTCCATGTGTTTGTGAGGTGTTTTTACTTTTCCAGTTTTCTTCTTGTAATTGATTTCCAGTTTCATATCGCCAAGCAGTTCTTAAAGTGTTTCAACCCAAAGTGAGTCTCAGCTGATCCTAACCCAAGACAGGGTAAGAGAAATGAGAAAAAAAAAAAAAAAAAAAAAAGGAAAAAGATTATCCATATCCAAAGAAGCTGCCTTAAAAAAAGGTTTTCATCAATTAGATGTATTTTTCTTGAATTACATGTTTATCTCCCCCATTACCTCCATAAGATGTTTAACAAAATTATTTCATTGGGGCAATTTAAATTGATACACATTTCTGAAAAGCAATGAAGTAATATACCTTTAAAAACTTTTATGCCCTTTGACTCAATAATCTTACTTCTAGGAATTCACTCTAAGAAAGGACATGGAAAGTAAGATTTGTACACCAACAAAAAGCAAAAAAGCAAAACCAAACAATCACAACCACAATACCAAAACAAAAACAGCCAAAAAAAACCTATTCAAAAAAGTGTTATATTTAATAGCAAATTACAGGAAACGATATAAACATACAACGTCAGAACACTTAAATTGTTATGGCACATCATTCAGTGTAATATTATCAAGCCATTAAAAACCTCATAACTAATTTAAAACAATTAGTTGGAAAATTATATGATTAGGGAAAAATCAAGACAATACTATATACATAGTCCATATTATCCATTTTGTAAAAATATTTATTCAGATACATGCTCAGAAAAGAGGTTACTGGGAGATTCCAGAACTTCCATGGTGAATGATCTCTGGAGAAAATGATTATGGGTCATTTGTATTTTGGTCTTCATACTTTTATGTATTTCCTACATTAATACTTGCTAATTGTAAAGTATACAAAGAAGTACAATTTAATGATCAGAAAGTAGGCTATTTTTAAGGGGAAATTTTTCTCACCTGTGTTTGTCAGTCTAGTCAATATTTTCTTTAATCTGACCATTTATCCATATGACTTAGCATGGGTCAAAATTAATCATGATCCCTTTTCAACCAAAGCTTCCACTTCATCCCTCACTGTGTCAGATCCTAGAATATCTACTGATTTTACCAATTAAGCAATGTTAGATCAGCAAGCTAGCTATCTTAGCACCCATAAGCTACCTCTGCTTGTAAGTGACTATGTGTCCACTATGTCATGATTACCAAGATTCTGTTTCCATCTTTTATCTTTACAAGCAAGCATTTGGACCATCCTTAGCCTTGACTTGATTGTCTCTGAGGTTAACTTCAAAGATAATCCAAAGACCCATTGTGGTCTCGAGCCACTTTATGATGGTAACAATAGCTAATATTGAGTGATTACTAGGTATCAGCAATGCTAAGCATATTATATATATTATCTCACTGACCCTCACAACAAAGCCATGAACTAAATGTTCTTAATATCTTTATTTCAGAAACATAGAAACAATCAATCCGAAAAACGATTGAACATTTCCAGGCCTAGAGCCTACACTTGGCAAAATTATGAGCAAATGAGGGTGAACAGGGAAGAAAAACATTTCCTTAGCACCTATTCTATGTCAGGTATCTCACCTCATTCACTGCTTACCAAATCTTACAAGGTGAGTACACAGTACAAAGCTAGTAAGTGACTGAAACATGAATTTGAACCAAGTTTTAAACCCCTCCTAGACAGTCTGAATCAAAAGCCCAGGGTCTTACTTCCATAGGATTCTGAACAATTGGGACATTTTAGGTTCCTCTAGTGTTAGTGTGAGGATAGGCCCAGCTTCCTAGGACAGTCACTTTCATTTCCAAGTCAGCCCCAGTCTCTGTGGACTGGGCAAGCAATGGTGTTATAGGGCCCAGGGGGACACTGAGACTATACAGCCTAATCCAGTAGACTTTATCCATTGGTGAATACCCTTCAACCAAAACCAACAAACACTTCACATGCCAGGCTTTTTGTCAGGCTCTGGGATTACAAAAAATGAAGTCCATTCTCTGACTCAAGGAGTTGACAGTCTAGTAGAAACACCCACCCTGGAAGGACATACTCTTGGACGTTACCATAAAACATATAAGCACATGACACCCACTCAGTAACTATTGAGCACCACTATGTGCAAAGTATTGTGTCAAACTTCACCAAGCTTGCATTTTCAGAGCAGACCTAACCCACTTTAATCTACAGTTACCTCTAGTTCCTCAGATTATCAAATAATTAAATCTGAAGATGGAGGGTTCAGCATAATAAATATAATTTAGGAGTTGGCAAGGAGAAAGGAGTCATCTGAAAAGCTGCACATTTTCCTACTATTAACCTATCCTTACATCTGTCCCTCCTACTGTCATTTGACCTCTGCTAGACACATATTAGGCATCAGGTAAATTTTCATTGAATGAATGATTATGCTGCTTGAAAGGAATTACACAAACTCAAATACAGAATAAAAAGCAATGAGTTTTATCACTACAATGATTACCAGAAACTGAGAGATGGGCAAAGGTGAATATGTGGGACTAATGTATAAGGAGCAATTGTCACATACCATACTCTACTACCTCTCACCATCAATAAGGAAACTTCTACAGCACCAAGGAGAAGACCATTTGGTAGATCAAACTTCAATGGCTTAGAATGATGGAAGCAAACTTTTATCTCAGGTACTTAATAGAGACATACGTTTGCATACCTCCTTGTAGGCTATAAAGCAGCTGGGGAGTGAGTTCCCTGCTACATTTGTGAATGTATGCATTAACATAAATTTCCCCACTCCACTATAGGGAAAAAATATACAAACCCTCACTCTGAGTACGAAAAAATGAATATAGGAAGGAGTCTTCTTTTTAATTAAAAAGAAACTATGAAACACATCACTTGTAAAAAAGAATGCTTTATTTAATCAGGTGTTGAATCCTTTGTGCTGGCAAGAAAAATAGAGAATACAGAATATTTACTTCTTCGGGAGCTAAACAAAGAACGTATTTGCTGATTAATGAAAGTGAGGCAAAGGCATCAAATAGGATTAAATTTGACTATGTTAAATTCTCCATTGTAAGTGACAAATCTCTCTTCTGCTTTCCTAATTTTTAATCCAAAGAGACAATGATTCTTGACAAATTGTTTTACTAATAAAGCCCATCTTAACCCATCTAAAATGTGAATGTCTATGCTCCTACAGACATTTGAGGTTTGTGGAGTGGGTTTTATATAATTGTGGGCAGTCATAAAACATAGTGTAGGGATGGTGATAAGACATAAATTGTACCAATTGTTAATCTCTTTCAGATGCAAATTAACTGAAATTGAACTTGCTGTTTTGTTCTTTCCTGACTTAAACTTAAAATCCTTTGTTTCATGAATAACAAGAAAATTCAATTAGCTGAATCAAATAAAAGTGTTTTCAACAGTCTGCAAACTTAAAACACAATACAGTCTTGTGTTTTTATACTACCTTATTCCTCAGAGTTCCTGAGGTTTGTCACAAGTAGGAAAGCTTGGGGCTGTATTGCTGCTTCTGAAATGTGTGGAGGATATTTTTCAATTTGTTTCCATTAATAATAAACAATTACATTTAGACCCATTATATTTTAAGCACTGGGCTAGCTGCTTTACAAACATTTATTTAACCCTCACTGAAACCCCACAAGCTAGGCATTATCTCTGCTTTACAGATGAGGAAACGGGTTCAGAGTGGTTACTTGCCATACATACTGGGATCGATGATTGCGCACCACCTCATCAGCTACTGCCTTGCAACTGATCATTAATCAAACTCTTATCAAACATTAATCAAACTCAGTTGTCGGTGGTAAAAAATACTATGAACACTTATCCTCAGATATTAGAGTTTAAGACAATTTGGGTAATACTATGTAACACACATAGGTAAAAGTATGCTTAGGTAAGGGTCACATTAAAGCCAATGATGCCCAATAATATTCTCCCCCTTTCGGAAAGCAGAAAATCACCCCCAAAGACTTCTTGAATACTTTGAATTGTTAGCTTTCGCTTCATTTTTAAATCCTATCACAATATAGAAAGACACAATTGCCTCACCAGTATCAGGGGCACCACAATCACAAAAGAAATAATCCCCATGCAATTCAGCTACCCACCAGTGATCTATAGCCCTTTGCAGCAGCTGTAATTGGCCCCTCTGGCTCCATATTCCTAATATTCATCTCTACCTATTCTTCATAAAATATATTTTTGACTCCAAAAAAAGATGAAATCCTAGGCAAGTCCTGACCTTCCTGTACATCTACCTTTTGCACTGTAGGAAGAACTGGAGGTAGGGGCATAGGGGATATCTTAATACTTTACAAAGCACCATTCCCATTGGACAGACGAGTAGGGAGGATTATGTCTCAGTTACCAGATCCACACACCACATAAGCCAAAGGGCAAAAGAAAATTGTCAAGGCTGGAACTAAGGAATTTGGGGCTCCAATGGCAAACTGCCCCTGGACACTGGCTCAGACTCAGTGGGTTAATTATTAGAAAAAGAACCCAGTTTCTGATCTGATGAGGACTTATAGAATAGTAAAACTGAGGGGAAAGGACCATTTGACAGGAAACCTTAAAATAGAATTCAAGAATCCTACGTCCTAATCTGGCTTTGGCCGAGACAATGGGATCACTAGATGACTGAGATGGCTGAATATAAAACATACAATCATCAGAATAGCCAATTTTTGGACTGAGTACCTTCAAAACTCTATCCCAGGGAATTCCCTGGAAGTCCAGTGGTTAGGATTCCACACTTTCACTGCCGAGGACACAGGTTCAATCCCTGGTCAGGGAATTAAGATCCCACAAGCCACACAGCGTGGCCAAAATTAAAAAAATAAAAACAACTCTATACCATTTCTATTCTATATTGAAATTCCTCTTGGAGAGCAGAAACCCCAGAGCACATTTCTTACAGTCTTATAGGAACTAGATCTGTCAAGAATGATGATCTTGAAAGAACTATTTGTGATATTTAATACAGCAGCCACCAGTCATATGTGGCTACTGAGCACTCAGCAAGTGGTTTGTGTGACTACGGAAGTCAATTTTAAATTTCATTTCATTTTAATTTAAACTTAAATATCCATACATGGCTAGTGGCTATTGTACCAGGCAGTGCAGTTCCAGATACTGTAAAAGTTAATTTTCAGCAAATAAAAACACATTAGAAAAAAAAAAATTAGTCTTTTCTTCCTTAAGACCCAACAAAATAGCCAGGAAATCACATTATTTGTTCAAAATGAACCTTTCTCTGGGTAAATCCCCGACGACAGAAATGATTTGTTGCTACCCAATCAGGCAACAGGAAATAAGGAAATTCAATGACAATCTCATCTTCAGACTCCCAGGATTTCTCTCCATGTTTTTCTTTGAAGCTATTCCTATCTTACCTTAAATAAAAAATATTCTTCTTTCTCTCCATCATTGGCAGTATCTCTCACTGGGCAGATCCGATGACCCGATGATCTGGGTCTTCCCAACCTCTAAGGTGGGAGGTTGACTTTTCCCAAATGTTTTGGCAAACAAACCAAAGAAATTTTATAACCCTGTGATCAGAGAACACCTTAATTGTAATGCTCCGATAAGAAAAGAAAGGAAAAAAAAAAACAAAACAGACTTTGGGACTCAGGAGGGAGATGAATTTGGGACTGAAAATGAAGAGATAAGAGCCATTTCCCCAGAACAGTGTTTCCAAGTCCATTCATGAGGAAAATCTTCAACTTCAGGAGACGCAGAAGACTTTTCTATATGAATTTTCTGATGCTGAATGAGGTAGGCACTTCTGCTGAAGCATTTCTCACAGTCGGTACATTTGTAAGGTTTTTCTCCTATGTGGGTCCTCCGATGCCTGATAAGGTTAAAGCTTTGACTGAAGCACTCACCACAGTCAGGACATTTATAAGGTTTCTCTCCTGTGTGCGTCCTTTGGTGAATCACCAGGGTGGAACTCTGACTAAAAGTTTTCCAACACTCAGAACATCTGTAAGGTTTTTCTCCTGTATGTGTTCTCTGATGTCTTATGAGGTGGGAGCTAAGGCCAAAACTCTTTCCACATTCACAACATTTATATGGTTTCTCTCCTGGCTGGATTCTGCATTCGTCTATCACACTGCAGTTCTGACTCAAACTTTCTTCATATTCAGATGTTTCATAGGATTTCTCACCCGTGTGCATCTTCCGGTGTGTAATAAGGTTTGAACTTCGACTGAAATTCTTCCCACATTCTGTACACTGATAGGGTTTTTCTCCTGTATGTATTCTCTGATGCTTTATTAGAGTAGAATTGCAACCAAAGCTTTTTCCACACTCAGGACATTTGTAGGGCTTCTCACCTGTGTGTGTCCGCTGGTGGCGAATCAGACTAGAACTCTGACTAAAACTCTTCCCACAGTCGGGGCACTTATAAGGTTTTTCTCCAGTGTGGGTCCTCTGATGTTCTACTAGGACATAACTGTGGCTGAAGCATTTCCCACAAACCGGACATTCATACGGTTTTTCACCTGTATGTGATCTGTGATGCTGAATAAGGTGAGAGCTGCTACTGAAACTCTTCCCACACTCAGGACATTTATAGGGTTTCTCTCCCGTGTGAGTTCTTTCATGGATAATAAGATGGGAGGTGTTGCTGAAGCTTTTCCCACATTCACCACACTGGTAGGGCTTCTCGCCTGTGTGTGTTCTCAGATGCTGAATCAGGTGAGAGCTGTTACTGAAGCATTTCCCACACTCAGAACATTTATAAGGTTTTTCTCCTGAGTGGGTCCTCTGGTGAGTTCGAAGATGAGAACTATTATTGAAGCTTTTCCAACATTCAGAACATTTGTAAGGTTTGTCCCCAAAGGATGAAGTCTGCTGGATGGCAGCCCTGGTATGTTGTCCTGGGTCCCATTCCCAGTGATTGGGTTTTTCCTCCTCTTTTCCTGTAGAATTTCCCTGATTCTCCAAGTTGCCATCATTCTCACAGGAATCATCACAATCAGTTTCACGTCCCTGGGACCATGTCAATGGCATTTTTTTTGTGTCCTCATGCTTACAATTTTGTGGGCCATCACTTTTAGACCATTTTGAGGCTCTCTCTTTATCTGCCTTAGAGTTACTGTGTTGAACAGTTTCCAAATTATTCTTACTTTCATCTCCTGCAAGAATAAACAAATAGTCTAAACACATTCGCTAGTCTCTGCCACGGGAAAGAAATTCTGAATCATGGTGAAAGAGAGGGAATAACAAACTCAAACCTCGTAAATATTTTATATGAAAAAAAAGTTTTTATAGCTAGTTTTAATTCTTTTACTCTATGTGTTCATCAAGTAGACGAACATTTTGTACTTACAACAACACTAATGAGGTATCTGAATAGTTCTCACCGATTGCCACAAGGGATATCAAGCTAAAAATAAAGACTTAATAGAAAAAAGTAAGGGAGAAGATGAACAGAACACTATCTGAGGTGAAAACTACATAAAACCTTAGTTAAAATCTGAGCATGTTAACAGGGGCTCCCTGGTGGTGCAGTGGTTAAGAATCCGCCTGCCAATGCAGGGGACACAGGTTCGAGCTCTGGTCTGGGAAGATTCCACATGCCATGGAGCAACTAAGCCCGTGCACCACAACTACTTAAGCCTGCACGACTAGGGCCCGTGCTCTGCAACAAGAGAAGCCACCACAATGAGAAGCCCATGCAATGCAATGAAAAGTAGCCCCCACTCGCCGCAACTAGAGAAAGCCCGTGTGCAACAACGAAGACCCAACGCAGCCAAAAATAAATTAATTTAAAAAATTTCTTTTTAAACCTAAGCAAACATAGAAATAACAATGATACCCACTACTTATCAAGAACAGTAACTTTACATATAGAGTATCATTAATCCTAAAAAATATGTGAGACAGATATTATTATTCACTTTTCTTAAGGATGAGAAAACTGAGGTTGTAGGAGTTTTCATAGCTTGGAAGTGACAGAGTAGGGAATCAAATTAAGTCTGTCTCATTCTAATGCCCTGATCTTTCTACACATTCTACAGCGCATCGTGTAACGAATTTCCAAAGGTTTCAGATCTTCTTGATCCCTCACCTGTAAAAGTGCTTTTCAAACTCTCCCTCTCTGTGAAGCCATTAGAATCTGAGACCAACAGTTTTTGCTCTTGTTCCATCACAATGGTCACAGTCAGGTTAGGGATCAGAAATCCTGTGGAAGGAAACAGGTTATGCTTGAAGGCATTTGTTAACATTTCTCCTTCTTCCTTCCTCTCCAACTACTGCAACATAACAACTGTAAGCATAGAATGTTCTGTGGACCATACTAAAAATAAGAAACATGGGCCTTAGAAATCCTTTTAGAAAATCTTATCGCAGATGCAAGTATTTAGAATTACGAGTTTACCTGATTTACCTTTCCTAGGGAAATAATTTAAAAATTAAACCTTCACATTAAAGTCTGAGGATCAAGCTTCAAAAACAATGAATACTAATACTCACTGTCCACTTGGAATTTAGAAACACTTTTAATTGAAAAAATGAAGTAGTTTTTTGGAAAAGGCACCAACAATAAGACATTAAGGAATCAATATGCAGGTATAAGAAGCAGCTAAAGAGAAAGCACCCTGTTTAGTTTACAAAGAATAAGTGGGTCCTTGACAGAAGGATGAAACCTTTGAAGTCAATTTCAAAAGAAAGTTAGGATTTACTTAACTAGTAACAAGAAATTAAGACAAGATAGGGCTAGAATAACTATAGCCAATAATCTCTAAACATAAAAGGGAGGCCAACGAGGAAACTCTTCCTTGCCTCTTCCTCTCTATCATAATCACAATATCCTTTTCAGCCTAAACTTTATCTTCTGGACCCAACTACAATCCCTGAGCTACTTTATGGGACTGGAAATGTGACCTTTCACTGGAAGGCAGTTATACATGGACTTGGCATTTCAGGATACAAAGAATAGCACAATTCAGGAAAAATGGGAGCTTAAAAGAAGGCACACATATGGAAAACAAAAGATGGTGTACTTATAATTTTCACCCTATTACTGCCTATTATGTGGCATGCAGTGAACTAAATACCTTACACGTGTCTCATTTAATTCTTACAACAGCCCTCTGAAGTGTATAAACAGATACCAGCATGCTGTAGGTGAACAAAATAGACATTACGAAACTTTCCCAAGGACACATAACCAGAAAGTAGTAGAGCAGGATTCAGTCCCAAACCTGTTTGGACACTGACTTCAACATTCTTATCTGATACAGTAAACAACTAGAGCAGAAAGCAGAGCTGGGCATAACCCCAACCTGCAAATGATCAGGACCTTTATTTTGGAATATATTGACTTCCACCACCACTCTCCACACCTGGCCCCAGCAGTGAAATCGCCAAGCCCTAACCACTGGACCACCAGGGAATTCCTATATTGACTGTGTTTTTAGAAAGCCAATTCACATCCCTAGACCTTATGCCAAAGGAAGCTGGCATTCTCTAAGCACCCTCAGTCTAAAAGAAACTTGTCTAAATTACAAATATGCCCAGTGTTTAATCGGGGGAAAAAAACATGTACCTGAATGCAAAAAAAAAAAAAAAAAAAGGAAAGTTGTTTAAATGGAGTAATATGTCTTGCCATCTGAGTTACGTATTTCTATCAAAGTCTTTACAGAAGAAGCAAGAGTCTGGGTAACAGATACCCATGCTACCATTTTCCCTGCTAAGAAACTATTAATTTTGGTAACAGAAGAGCCCTCAGGTTCTTCTCAGCAAAAGGGTAGCAAACTCAAGGCCATAAATGGTATTAAGAGGCTGTCCTAAATATGTCATTCCAGGGACTCCCCTGGTGGCTCAGTGGTTAAGAATCCACCTGCCACTGCAGGGAACGTGGGTTCAAGCCCTGGTCCGTGAAGATCCCACATGCCGCGGAGCAACTGAGCCTGCGAGCCACAACTACTGAACCTGCGATCCACAACTACTGAGCCCGCGTGCTGCAACTCCTGAAGCCCACACGCCCAGAGCCCGTGCTCTGCAACAAGAGAAGCCAGGGAAATGAGAAGCCCGCACGCTGCAATTAAGAGTAGCTCCCACTGGCCGCAAATAGAGAAAGCCCGCGCTCAGCAATGAAAACTTAACACAGCCAAAAAAATTAAAATAATTTTTAAAAAAATGTCACTCCACAGAGAAAGGCTGTTTTCACTCTCCTAGAGCAAAGAGGTGATTACGATGGGGCAGTGCTTTGGATTAAAAAGACTTCCGAAGAAAATGCACTGCCTGAAGCTTAGCTTTAAGAAGCGCTGGCAGGGAGCACAGGCGGGGTGCACTACGGGGTGAGCTCCAGAGGAGCAGCTCATCTCCAGTCGACACGGTCCTTCAAGGGACCCCGCAGGCGAGGCTGGCGCAGTTGCCCGTGCAGCAAGAGATGCCGGCTGGGCCTTCGCCCCTCACAGCAACCGCATCCCTCTCCGGGACTGACATCCCTCTTCTGGGTGGCGCAGCTTCGCTCCTCTGGCCCGCAGCCCTCGGCTCCCTTCCACCCGAGAAGGAACTCACTGTGCCGGGGGTTACACACAAGGCGCCCCGCACCCCCAGCAAGCCCAGCCGTCCCGGAATTAAGCGACCCCTCTGCTTTTGACCCCACCAACCCACGTTCCTAACCTCTCAAACCCGGAAGACAGAAACAGGAAGTACCCCCATCTCCCCCAGCGGGCTCGCTGGGGCCTCTCTAGGAAACAGTGATGGCTCGTTCTCGTTGGTCTTAACCCTTAGGTTACCGGACAAGAAGGAGCGTCCTGGTGGATTTCTCTTCCTTGTGGCCTTTGTCTTTTGCCAACTCTGATTCTCATCCCTCACGCTTATCAGGCGCCTTATCATAGGGGCCCAACTGGAGCTTATACTTTTCTTTGCCATCATTAGATTTCTCATCATCATTAGAATTAAAATGAAGCAAGTATTTTAAGCGCCTTCTGTGTGTTCCCACTGCTGTGAACTAGGAGGTATATTTAGCTACCTGTGAAACAGTGAGAGAGCTAAGGCATCCATCCACATATAAAACAATTAGTTTAGGAGGCAACATTATGAATAACACTTAGAGAAGCAGTTAAACTCTCCTCTTTCATTACAGAGAAAACAGAAGCCGTCATCTCCCGCACATCAAACATGCAAGTCTACTAAGTACGCACCACAACCATCTCTTCCTTCCTTCCTATAACAGAGCCTTGGTGCTTGGCACTGAAAATGAGCCCTCTACTACCAGTCACTTTACTTCCTACCTTCATGGGATCCTTACACCAGCGGTCCCCAACCCTTTGGGCACCAGGGACTGGTTTCGTGGAAGACAATTTGTCCACGGGGTTGGGGGGAGGGATGGTTCAGGCGATAATGGCAGCGATGGGGAGCAGCCGAGGAAGCTTGCTCAGCTTGCTCGTCCGCCTGCCTCTCACCTCCTGCTGTGCTGCCCAGTTCCTAAAAGGCCACTGACCGGTACCCATCTGCAGCCCAGGGGTTGGGGACCCCTGCCTTACACTATCAACAAAACCCTTGACTCTCCCACCTCCACACCAAAACAGTCCTTCAGTTTTCCTTTTTTTTTTTTTTTTTTTTTGCGGTACGCGGGCCTCTCACTGTTGTGGCCTCTCCCGTTGCGGAGCACAGGCTCCGGACTGGCCGACTCAGCAGCCATGGCTCATGGGCCCAGCCGCTCCGCGGCATGTGGGATCTTCCCGGACCGGGGCACGAACCCATGTCCCCTGCATCGGCAGGCGGACTCTCAACCACTGCGCCACCAGGGAAGCCCCTATGGTATTTTTTTTATGGCAGCCCAAGCAAACTAATATAGTCAGAAAGCTAAAATTACATTTACCAGACTTATCTGAAGTAATGGCAGTAGCTGAAGCAGCAGGGTTTTTTTTGTTTGATATGGACCATTTTTCAAGTCTTTTTTGAATTTGTTACAATATTGCTTCTGTTTTATGTTTTGTTTTTCTGGCAGCAAGTTATGTGGGATCTTAGCTCCCCGACCGGGGATCGAACCTGCACCCCCTGCATTGGAAGGGGGAGTCTTAACTACTGGACCGCCAAGGAAGTCCCGAAGCAGCAGTTTTGAGAGGCATTCCTGAAAACTCAGCCCCCAATCTGTTTCTTCAGCCCTCCCAAGGATTCCAAAAGCCATTTAATGGTTATAGCAAATCTTCTCCTTATGTCAAATCAAGGAGATTCTGTTCTCTGCAATGGAAACTAACTAAGGATAAAAGCTACTAGTAAGGAAGCTACAGAGATGGATTTAAGGTTGGGGACACATGGACAAAGTTTATAGAAGTTCCATTGAGTGGCAGAGACCTTTGGCTAGCTTGGAGACAGAATTCCCAATGGGAGGATGGCTGAGTGATACATGTAAGGTGGCTGCGGCCAGCACTACAGTCCGAGTTAGGTGCTGAATGAACAGTGCTGCTTGCCTTCTAATTGAATACTCTGGCCATGGCAATCTGTCAACACCAACCACTGGACAGAAAAAGACTTTACTCAAAATTTCTGGTTTGTACAAAGACTCAGAGCTCTAGTTTAACTCCAAGGGAAGACAAGAACAGGAGTGAATTTGAACTTTCCACCAACCCTTGTCAGTGGGGTGCACCAAGGCAAACCACGATTTGGAAAAGTAGAGAAATATGACATTACCTGTAGATGAGTGGCAGGGTGTGTAGCACTGTATTTTCCCAAGATGGTCACCACAGTGTATCCCAAACTACATGTTATTTTTGCAAGGTGATGTTGACATTCCTTATATCCAGTGATGGCTTCTGTGTCTCCTCTCCTTGAACTGAGTAATCCTGTACAACTGTCTCAAACTGTGGAGTCTGAGGGAAGTGACGAAATGTGACTTATTCTTATTCTCTTGTGATGCCTGCTCTTAGAACCCAGCCACCATGCTGCAAGGAAGCCCAGGCCACTTGGAGAAGCCACGTGAAGCTATTCTGGCTTGAGTGAGAAAGACTTTAAATGACTTCAGCTCCAACCAACATCATACTGCAACCACATGAGACCCCAAGTGAGAACAACCAGCAGAGTCCAGTCTTCCTCCAGAACTATGAGAGGAAGTCATGAAATGATTATTTTTACTCAAAGCTCCTAGGTTTTGGAATGAATTGTTATGCAGCTATGGACAATCAGAATACATTTAGTACATTGAAGAGTGGTACTACTTTTAACAAAAACCTAAAACATGTGATATTGCCTATGGAAACAGGTGGCAAGCAGAAAAGGGAAGGTCCTTGAGCAGTGTTAGTGGAAGACTAAGGATCTTGAGGAGATTGTCAGTGAGGGTTTAAAGGGAAATGAGGAGAAGTGAAAGATGGAGGAAAGAGGTCCTTGTTATGTAGTGGAAGAAATTTGGCAACACTGTCATTTGTGCCAACATCGAAAATAAGAAATATACCTAGTGGACTAAACAATCTTGGTCAGGAGTCAGCAAACTCATTTTGTAAAGGGTCAGATAGTAATTATTTCATGTCCGAGGAGCTACTCAACTCTGCCATAATTGCACGAAGGCCCGAGTCTACAAAATTGGCAAATAGGCACCAGTGTGTTCCAATAATACTTTAGTTACAAAGAAATGGACAGCCTACCCATCAGTAGTATTTTGCTGACCCTTGTTCTAGCTAAAGAGATTTCAAGACAAAATATTAAAAGTGCCACATGGCCTCTTCTTGCTGCCTGTGATAAAATGTGAGAGAAGAGAGATAAGTTAAAAGTACCAGCCCTTGAATATATAGGAGTTAGAACCTGCTGCATTTGAAAAAAATTTCTTTTCTCATCTCAGCCTCTCCAGATGGAGAACATGTTAAAATTAAGAAATAGCTTCTGGGAAATGTTCAAATATCAGGTGCTCCTAGGGAAAAAAATATAGTCTAAATAAGGGTCAGCAAATTACAAAAGACCTTTTAAGGATCTTAAGGGTTTGTATTGAAGAGCTTCTCTCAAAGAGTCTGTAGGGCCTTGCCCGCAGCAACCATCAAAGAGGCCAAGGTGGAAGCAGGTTATTTCATGATTTGTGGGTGTTGCTTTTGTCTAATAGTGTGAGCGAAATATATGTTGACATAACAAAAGCCTCAAGATTTCTGAAAGTAATATGTCAGCTGGGACTGAAAGGCACAGAGTCAGAGGAGGCTGAACTTGGGAGATGAAACTTGAGCTGAAATGAGGAGTGGACATTTTCTGCACAGACAGATGGGAGTTGGGGAGAGTGATGAGGGTAGGGATGCCAGGAGCAGTGACATTGTGGGGGAGAGTAAGGCACAGGGGTGTGAAAGAACAAGCTGTGTTCTGAGAACCACAAACAGTTTGGCATTCAGTAGGAAGAGCATGGTGGCCAGAAATAAGACTGAACAGAAAGGTCCTAAAATTTAGATATTATCTTGTTGCCAGTGTAGGAGAGGGGAAAAACACATTTTTCTTCTCCCCTTCTAAGTTCTCAGCTGGGCCCTCTGTAACAAAACCAAAAATGAAACAAAACAAAAAAGCAAACAGATTAACAAAATAAAAATAAATAGAAGTTTATTAATATGTACATTTCATATATACAAGGGAGAGACTCAAGGAAAGAGTAACTCAAAGAGATGGCGTAGATCTCTGGCTTACATAGCATCTTCAACAAAGCACAATAAATCAGTAGAGAAATAATAAGACAAAGGAAAGCAGTTTAGGCTTCGAAGGGCAGCGAACTGTGAAAAAGTAAATATATGGGAGGAACCTAATGGAGTAAGGTTTGTTTGTAGATTCCTCTGGTACTGATAAGAGTCTAGAGTCATCTCCAGTGAAGGAGAATTTATATCCTGCCTTTCAGCAGAAAAGGAGGAGGGTAGAGAGAGCTTTTTTTTACCTTTGCTCTTTCTTAACTGCCTTCAGCTTAAAACAATTTTTATGTCAAAGAGGCATATTTTGGGGTGTCATATTCTGGTTCCCTTGAACAGTAGCCCATGTTTGTGGCTGAGTAGTTTTCATAGCCTGTTTCCTGCCAGTAAAATTTGGGGATTCCCAAGACCTCTTTATCATGTACTTTCTTGGACCCAAGACTTTGGCCTTGGGTCCAAGGTTTTCTATGTCTTCCCGTGCATTAGATGGGCTTACTCTCCCAGTTGCAAGGCAGAAAAACCCTGCCCAGAAATGTTACTGATCATATGCACAAGAAGCAGAGAGCAAGTGAAAAATGAACAGGAAAATCTTAGCCCATGGTGGGTTGAACAACACACACATGTTCAGTCTTTTCTGCCCTATCTCACCTCTCAAATAAGTTGCTTTTCCTGACCCCATAGATGAGTAAGGGGTAAGGATTGAGGCAGGGGTATAAAGAGCAGAAGATACTTCCTGTTATTTCCAAAAAAAAAAGGAAGTTCTTATATTATGGGGCTGCAGGAATGTGGGGAGCAGAAAAGAATGGCTTTTCTTCTATAGCTACAAGCTTCTTGAGGATGGCATGCAGTAAACATCTTGAAATGGATTCAAGAATGAATAAATGAATGAATTTGCTTACCATATTGTTTTATGATGCAGCAGGCTGTGTAGATGTCTTTATCCAGGTGAACAGGTGAGCTCTCTGAGCACAGGAATCCTGTCTCATTCTTATATTCCAAGCACACAGCACAGTAGGAGGCACGGAATATTGAATGGTTAAATTAACTCCTTAGGATACAAGATCTGGAAGGCATTGAGGGCATATCCTATTTTGAAGCTTGAAAAACTTATCCAGTTCTTTTATTTCTCCTCTCATTTCTCTTATTTCCTCTGTTCTTTCACTCATTTATTCAACAAATATTTAGTGTTACCTGCTGTTGACTTCCTGAGAGGGTCAACTTGAACAGGAGTTTGAATAGATTGCCCTGACCTCTGGCTGGCTGATATAGGGGACTAGTCAAGTGAGCTTCTGCCTTTCTTCAACCGTCGCTGTTCCCAGGCACCAGAACCAATGAGAATAACAGTTAAAACTGTCTGCCATGAACATGGAAGTACTGATATGTCTTCAAGATGGTGATTTCATTGACTTTGGATATATACCCAGAAGTGGAGGTGCTGGATCAAATGGTAGTTCTATTTTTAATTTCTTGAGGAACCTCCATACTGTTTTCCACGAGTTTTCATTCTCATCAACAAAGTAAAAAGGTCCCCTTTTTTTCACATCCTTGTGAACATTTGTGATCTCTTGTTGTTTGATACAGAATCCACTAACACCACAGTCGCCAACATGGTAACCTAGCAGTGGAGGGTGAAAGTAGTGGAGGCGTGGGGTAGGGGAGAGGGGTTAGGGCTTTGCCCATATCTTCCCTTTTTTCTTCTCATCAAATTTTTTCTCTCCCATTGGGTGTGGTACAGAGTTGGAGAGGAAAGGGAAAGGGAAAATGACTAACCTGAGAGGCAGACTGGGGAAGGAGGCTCTCTTAGGGGAGTTTGATGTTTATGGCCAGGTGTGATCAATGGCACCTTTAAGTTGAACCCAGGCTCATTTCCAGTGAAACAACTGCCCCATGGAGACCTTCAGCAAAATTACAAGTGTAATTGGCCATTTTTTGCTTGGTGAGTTGCAACACTGACACTTGTAATACACAGAATATAATTACAAGTCAGGCCAAACTTCACACGTAAAGGGCTTAGTCATCCACAAAACTGCCTTTATTTCAAGACACCAGTCCCAAATTAGGGGGTCACCAGCACTTCTGACTAAGTTTAGGGTTCCCACTATCCCCTCAGCTTCAATAATTCACTAGAATGACTTACAGAACTCAGGAAAGAGCTATACTTGCTATTACAGTTTTATTATAGCAAAAGGACACAAATCAGAACCTGCCAAAAGCAGAGATGCATAAGGTGAGGTTCTGGGAGGGCCCCAGACATGGAGCTTCTGTGTTCTCTCTCCGTGGAGTCAGGACACATCACCCTCCTGACACATCACTGTGTAAAAATACACAGAGTATTGTTAACCAAGGAAGCTTGTCTGAGCTTCAGTGTCCAGATGTTTTATTGGCTTCTCATTATGTAGGCATGACAGATTAAATTAGTGCTCATGTGGTTAAACTCAATCTCCAGCCCCCTTCCCCTCTCTGAGGTTGTACTGATATCATGTGGTTAAAAGCCCTAACCCTCTAATTACATAGTTGGTCTTCCTCAGTGTGCCAAACCCCACCCTGAACCATCTCATTTGCATAAGCTCTCTAGGGTCCTATCAGGAGTTTCCTCATTAGCATAAACTCAGGTGTGGTCCAAGGGGACACACCTATCACTTGGGAAATTCCAAGTATTTAGAGGCTCCCTCCCAGGACCTGGGGACAAAGACTAGCCAAATTCTTTGTTATACAACAGGAACCTTCCTGCCTACAAATCCCACCCTCTTTCCCTGCATCCTCCTGCTTGCCTAAGATGGTGAAAAGTGTCCCACCACTGCTGATTCTCCACCTCTATCACCATCACCACCGCCACCACCACCAGGGAAAAAAATCCTCTCTCCTCTTTTCCTGTGCCTGAGAGATAAACTTGGTACTTGCTATGGAGTGAATTGTGCCCCCCGCTTCATTCGTATGTTGAAGCCATAACCCCCAATGTGATGGTATTTGGCCATGGGGCCTTCAGGAAGTAACTAGGTTGAGATGAGGTCATGAGAATGGGACCTTCATGGGATTAATGCCCTTATAAGACACCAAAGATTGATATCTCTCTCTCCCCCCACCCCACTCCCTCTCTCTCCACACCATGTGAGGACACAGTCAGAAGGCAGCCACCTGCAGGCCAAGAAGAAAGATCTCACCAGAACCGGACCACGCTGGCACCCTGATCTCAGACTTTCAACCTCCAGAACCATAACCACTGAGTATATGGTATTTTGTTGAGTAATACAGTGCTGATCTGATTGTATGATCAGAACAGCTCACACTAAATTGTCCACTGTCAGGTTTTAACCTTTGCAGGGATATTTGCATTTTAAAAGAGAAGGTGCTTTAAATGATGGAATCACTGATTGGCAGACGGTACACAGTCATGTGGTGAGTAGCAGTGTAATGTCCTAATCATTAAATTCTTTGCCTCACATACAAGATTTGTGACTCTTTACTAAGAAATTGAACTACTCTAAGCCAAAGTAACTTGGGTACCATCTTCTCCATCCTGAGGATTATCCTCATTACTTTTAGTGGTGGGCTTTCTGGTGCTTTCAGCAGATCTTTGGCTCCTTTTCTTTGTCATTCCCCTTCCCACTTCTCCTGGCATTATTTGGCCTGGGAATATGTGCAGAGGTTTTCTACTGAAACAATCACTGCTCCAAGTACCTCAGCACCTCCGAGGTGGAGTTTAATGGAGGAGAGACTCAGCTTAGGGAAGGAGTAGGAGCTGGCACAGAGCGCCAAAGATATCAGAAGCCCAAGAACCATAGACTCCCACTACAGAGGACTGCCTTATTGAAATAGATACCAAGGAAATTGCAACATCTTTTTTGAAGGTGGGTGGGAGGGTTGGGTGTGTGGGTTGCGAGGGGAAAGAAATGTCTGTATGGATTTGCTTCTGGTGTTACAGTAAGTCAAGGGGATCAAGAGAGCAGGGTGTAGATTGTGCCTCTCTCATGTCAGCCCGGATGACTCTTTCCTTAGTCACATTAAATGCTTGGGATCCTAAACTGTGTCAGCAGGTGGCTCCAGAGGCAGCTGTTTGGTGAGCCTGCCACAGAATATAAATTATGCTGCAGATTAACCCATCCCTGTGTAATCTCAAAGAATATTTGTGCAAACATAAGGTGCTATTTGTAACAATTAGATTTAACAAAAATAAACCTGAGTGGATTATGAGCATGGATATTTTCTAATATGAACCATTTGGAATTAAATACTGGAGAGAGAGACAGACAGACAGAGACAGAGGGAGAGGCAGAGAGAGAGACACAGAGAGAGAGAGAGAGTCTCCAGAATATTAAGGGTCACCTCTCCTCTTTGGCCAGATTTTCTCTAAGGTTAGTTGTCTGCAGTGTTCTCATCTTGGCCCCTACCCTACTGCAAACCAATTTTCCTCCAGAAGACAGAAGATTAAGAAGAAGCAGGCCTCATTCCTGGCTACGGAGGTGCACGCTAGTTCTTAGAGCCACAGAGCTGTACAATGTAGAAAGCTGGAAAACTGGTCTCAAATTATGCAGGAACCTAGAAGAGGAGGACACCGTTTGGAAATCTGAGGTGTGAGTACACATTATGAAACCTGGTCTGTGGCTAAGGGTACTTCATTCATTTCTAAATACACCAAATTCTGGAAAGCAGAGTGGTTACCAGTCAGAACTGTGAAAGCAGCATAATTTCTTTGGGACATTTTTCCACTTGCTCTTTTTGGATACCACTCTTCACCTGAACTCTAATTTCAGATTGATCTTCCAATATACCAGATGTTACCTCATCCAGCCTCTGCATTTTACCCTTTGTCTCTCAGCCCATCCCTACAGATGCTGATGTACTCGAGGGTATCTGTAGAATCACAGACCCAGAGTTGGCAGGAAGAAAGAAGGTGAAGAAGAAGAATATTTGATCAATGCCTTCCATGCCCCAGACACTGTCACGTATGTTCTCTCACCTCATCCTCACAACCATCCTGTATGATGTAGGAATGAGTATTCCAGCTTTTCGCATTTTGAGGAAACTGACACAAAGAGCTTAAGATAATTACAAAGCCCCTAGGAAGTAGAGGGAGTGAAGGCCCTCAACAAAATCTTTCCTGCCCAATGGCAGCCCTATAGATCTCTTTTGAATTCCTGAACCCATTCCTTCTCCAGTATTTTATTCTGCAGTGTATGCCAGCCCCTGGCAAAAAGTTGTCCCGGGCACCATCTTGGACTATTCATTTTTCCTTAGCCCGTAAACAACCCAAAGTCACTAAATTCTGCTGATCCCACCTCCTAAATAAGTCTCAAATATGTCCACTTCTCAGCTCTCCCACTGTCACTTTCCTAGGCCAGTGCACCATCATTCTCATTCACGGTATCTCTGTCTCCAAATTGGATCAAGAGGTGTGTGTATGGAGGGGGAAGGGGGACATTGAGGAAGAGTGAAGAGCTGCAGAAATATCCTTATATTTTAATTGGCTTTTAACAATATTAAATCAAATAACAGCATATATGGAACGTTCATATTACCATGCTTGGCACTGTAACTACTCGATACATGGGGCTGGTATTATTATGGAAATCACATGCAAAAGACTTCCTGGTTACCGTGTTTAATGTCTTAACTTCAGCTGGCCGGAGGGTCATGCTTTGTCTTCTCCTTCTATCTAGAACTCACGTTTTATTCCCCTGAGACTCTTCCTCCCTCTACACTCCTCATTAAATACTTTTTGCTTTAGATCTCAAAACAGATGCTATTGACTTTTATGATATTCATTTGTCAAAAAAAATGTATTCAGTCTAGGGAGGCACTATATAAATAACACTTTAAGTCTATCTGCCTGTGTTTAATAGTATATTAATTTAGGGCTGGCAAACTCTGAAAGAGAGTTGATATTACCAGCTTTACCTAATGATATAAGTACTGCATTGCACTTCTACTGGAGTTGGTTAAGAAAGCACTTTTCTCAGAGAACCATCTCCCAGTCATCAGAAAATGAGAGCCAAAATTGGCAGGCAAACAGGTATTTGTAACTATGTAAAGTAGATGTGGAAATCCTCAGCATTGTAGAACATAGAACACGAATTCCTCTTAGGAGTCTAGAAGACATTTGAGAATATGTGAGAATATATTTGACTTTCTTTGGTTGGTGCTACCAGTAGTTAGTTGGCCAATTGCTATGAACTGAATTGTGTCCCCTCAAATTTCATGCTTTGAAACCCTAAACCCCCTGATGTGACTGTATTTGGAAACAGGGCTTTATGGAGGTAATTTAAATGAGGTCATAAAGGTGGGACCCTAATCCTAACGTCCTTATAAGAAGAAGGGACAAATACCAGGGATGCAAGTGTACAAAGAAAAGGCCATGGGAGGACATAGCAAGAAGATGGCCATCTGCAAGCCAAGGAGAGGGGCCTCAGGAGAAATCAAACCTGTTGACACCTTGGTCTTGGACTTGCAGACTCCAGAATGGTGAGAAATAAATTTCTGATGTTTAAGCCATCCAGTCTGTGGTATTTTGTTATGGCAGCCCTAGCAAACTAAGAATGCAAGGGATAGGAATGCTAAATGCCCTACACAGTACAGGATGGTAGATTCTACACACCAAAAATTTGTCCTGTCCCAAATGCAAAAGCATCCTGTTCAGAAACACCGATCTGGTCCCAGCTCTTCATCTTATAGATGACTCCATGAGACTTGTCTTTGAGGCAAAGCACCGTATCTTATTTACATTGTTCTGTCAGGAGCTGGCATAGTGTCTGCGGCTCGGTAGGAGCTTAGAAATTATGAGGGTGCTTATGCAAATTATTCACTTGCTTATGCATTTTACCTTTTTTTTCAGTTCACCTGAGCCATTCATCTGCCTGGGGGGGATATCACGACTTATTGTTGAGGGACTACAAAGAGACAGACTGGGGTAATATTAGCTTTTGACATTCAAAAATAAGATTTTGCTGCAAGACAGTAATTGCGTTCTTTACCAAGCTCTTGTTTTGAGAGAGGATTATTTAAAGTCCTTTAGCATATCAAGGGCCTGGTTTGGGACTCAGTCAAAGAGCTCTTCCTAAGGGCGTTGCAGAAAGAAGATGAAGCCCTTTGGCTGAAGGCAAAGGTAACACTGGAAGCACGGAGTTATTACCCACTCTGTCCTTCCCTGGCACCCCTGTCTAACAATTGCACCCCAGTCACTTACTGTTACCTGACATTCTGTTTTGTACTTGTTTCTTTGCTTTTCCCCTTTCTCTTTGACTAGAATGTTAACTGCACAAGGCAGTTCTTTGTCTATTTAATTACTACTGTATTCCCCGCATCAAAAACGTACCTGGAAGCTCAATAAATATTTATTGAATGAATGAATGCGTTTTCTTTCCTCTTCATCTCTCTTTCACATCTAAAGAAGGAGAAGAAACACTTCAACTTGAGAGGATATCTTTAAAGCTTTTGAATTCATTCACTGGATTTCTCTACTTGTAGATGAAATTCTGAGAACTGACTTCATTAAATCGCATCCTGAAAGATCTAAGGAAGGAGCATCTCTGACTTACTGTTCATTGTTCTGCTCTCCATGTTTGCTTCCTTTTGCAAAGTTTATAGTGTGACAAATGACATCTCTAATGGCACTGGGCCACTAATTGTTCAGAAAGTACAGATAAAATAAAGCTGATGCCCTGGGTGCCTGCCTGCTTCTGGTAAGCAAAGCTGGGGATGTATTCCATGAATGGTGACTCCTTCTCAGTAGTGGAACCTCATGGGTCCTAAGTCCTAGTGGAGCTGCCCAGACAAGCCTGTCATGTCCCTGAAGGAAGTCATACCTCCTTGTCCACCATCTCTGTGGGAAGCGCATACGGGTGAAAAGGTGAAGATAGGATTCTGCACCAGAAAACAATTCTATCAGGAAATCCTGTGTATTCAGATCACCAACGTTTGGCAATCAGTGTTGAGATTTTTCTTTGCCACAAAAGAATAAATGTCTTAGGAAACATCAGGACAAAGGACCAAGAATGTGAATTTTCACAAAGGATTGGGACCATCAAGTGCTTTGTTTATTAGTATCCAGAAAGATCAACCATGTCCTTTGGGATGAATTACATGGCGACTATTTATTAGGGGGGGAGAGGAAAGGGGGCAGGGGAAATCCACAAAGGGTGTGGCATTTTACAATGTGACACCTGCATAATGTCAAGTTCATGCGCAGAACAAGTCAGTTGTTACCTATGACAGTCCCTATTCTAAAATGGATTCTCTTCATCTGCATGAAGAAGAAAACTCCTAGTGAGGTATTAGATAATAGGATGAAATAATCTGATCTATATTGTCATCATAAAAAGAACTTTCATCTGTGTGGTAGTGCAAAGCTGATCAAGTGCTTTCATACCAAAATGCCACCTATTCCTCATTGCAAGTTTGCAAAGAGAACAGAGCAGGAACCATGTCCACTTTGCAGACAGGAAAACTGAGGTTCTGAGAGGGGAAGTGAGTTGCCCAAGCTCATGGCCCAGTGGTGTAGGTGGGTCTAGAGCCCTGGTCTTCCAGCCCCTACTCTTAGCATGTCTCGCGCTACATCAGGATGCAGCACTCCACAGTTGTTCATCAATAAAGTAACCATATGATTTATTGCCCAAACCAGTACACTTCAGAAAGTGAGAGAAGCTCTATGAATAATTATTCTGAAACAATAACTGGAAACCAGGACTGTCTCAGGAATACTTGGATGAATGTTGACCTTAATCAGTGGGAAGAGGCAGAGGGGACAGGTACACTGCACACTGCCCTGCTCATTTTTTTTCTTCAGCAAGAGACATAAATCTTCATCTTTTTTTGAAAGTTACTGCCTTTTCAGTTCTGAGTAACACAGTTCAAAAAACAGACCTGGTTGGGTCAATGAGAAACCAGTTCTCTCTTTGTTTTGTGCCACTGTGTCTGATCAGTTTGGACCCCAAAGCTCAAGAAAGATGACCAGTACTTGGAAGATGCAATGAAGAATAAAGAAAGGAAAGATGACATGGCTTCTACAGGACAGAGAGTAAGAGCTGGTGAAAACAGTCAAAAAGGACAACCTGGACAACGTACGGTCTGACAGCTGGGCAGCAAGCAGCTTGGGTATTATCAATGTCTGTGCCCTTCTGCTGGGAAAGGCAGATTCTAGCATGTGGTTAAGGCCATGAGGCTTCCTAGAGTGAGGATAGGCTGCCACATCTGGCTGGCTAGATCATTTTGTTTCCTGGTCACCATTAGTATCTCAGTGGTCACTGCAATATTTGTTATGGCAAGAACTTGCTTCTGGATATAGTTACTTATGCAAAAGTGCAAGATAACACTGATTAGTAATTATGTTTCTAATACTAACCACATTACTTTTGCAGAATGCTTTTATAATTTTTAATTTTTTACTACTGCTATAAGTTCATACATGTAAAAGTGCTTAAAACAGTGCCTGGCATGTAATAAGTACTATGTAAGTATTTTCTATTATCACTGTTATTATTATTTCATTTGATTCTCACAAACACCCTACAAAATAGGTTGCCCAGATTTGACAGAGAAGAAAATTAAGCATGGGTTGGCTATGTTTATGTTCCATTGTTACCCAGCCTGTTTCAACAGCATGACCCTGGTCAGAATTCTTTGGGTTCAGCTAAGAACAATATCTTCAGTCCTATGATCCCATAATTTTAGCACGTAAGTACAGACTTTGGAACCATATCCCATAGGGTTAACAGAAGCTGGTGCCTTAACAGAAGTCCTCAGGTGTGTCTTACAGAACAGCAGATAATGGAAGAGCTTGTTAAAAACTACTCTGCTTGTAACCTGCCTTTACTAATTAAGCCTGCTTTACTTGTTTTTCCTTTTCTTTAAGTGCATACCCTCCGAGCTTCATGAAGCCTAAGTAATATATCATCAGACTTTTTTTTTTTTTTGAGTTTATCCTTCCTTTTTTTAAAAAATATCTTTATTGGAGTATAATTGCTTTACAATGTTGTGTTAGTTTCTGTTGTACAACAAAGTGAATCAGCTAGAAGTATACATATATCCCCATATCCCCTCCCTCTTGAGCCTCCCTCCCATTCTCCCTATCCCACATCCTCTAGGTCGTCACAAAGCACGGAGCTGATCTCCCTGTGCTATGCAGCAGCTTCCCACTAGCCATCCATTTTACATGTGGTAGTGTCTATATGTCCATGCCACTCTCTCACTTCGACCCAGCTTGCCCTTCCCCCTCCCCGGGTTCTCAAGTCCATTCTCTACGTCTGTGTCTTTATTCCTGCTCTGCCACTAGGTTCATCAGTACCCTTTTTGTAGATTCCATATATATGTGTTAGCATACGGTATTTCTTTTTCTCTGAGTTACATCACTCTGTATGACAGACTCTAGGTCCATCCACCTCACTACAAATAACTCAGTTTAGTTCCTTTTTAGGGCTGAGTAATATTCCACTGTATATATGTACCACATCTTCTTTATCCATTCATCTGTCGATGGATATTTAGGTTGCTTCCATGTCCTGGCTATTGTAAATAGTGCTGCAATGAAAGTTGTGGTACATGTTCTTTTTGAATTATGGTTTTCTCAGGGTATATGCCCAGTAGTGGGATTGCTGGGTCATATGGTAGTTCTATTTTTAGTTTTTTAAGGAATCTCCATACTGTTCTCCATAGTGGCTGTATCAATTTACATTCCCACCAACAGTGCAGGAGGGTTCCCTTTTCTCCACACCCTCTCTAGCATTTATTGTTTGTAGATTTTTTGATGATGGCCGTTCTGACTGGTGTGAGATGATAACCTCACTGTGGTTTTGATTTGCATTTCTCTAATGATTAGTAATGTTGAGCATTTTTTCATGTGTTTATTGGCAATCTGTATATCTTCTTCGGAGAAATGTCTATTTAGGCCTTCTGCCCACTTTTGTATTGGGTTGTTATTTTTTTTTTTTTGATATTGAGCTGCATGAGCTGAAAAAGGAGATTAATCCTTTCTCAGTTGCTTCCTTTGCAAATATTTTCTCCCATTCTGAGCGTTGTCTTTTTGTCTTGTTTATGGTTTCCTTTGCTGTGGAAAAGCTTTTAAGTTTCATTAGGTCTCATTTGTTTATTTTTGATTTTATTTCCATTACTCTAGGAGGTGGGTCAAAAAAGATCTTGCTGTGATTTATGTCAAAGAGGTCACCAGACTTCTTAACCACCCTTATAGACAATGCCTCTGACGTATGGGTCACTATAGTAATGGGGCAGGAGGAAGCTTAAGCTGTTTTCCAGGAACCTGTAATCAGCTGCTGCCCAGTTCCAGCCAGCCAACACTGCTTGGACCCACTGATCACAAAACTGGGCCTGTGCAGCTGTCCAATGAATGACCTTTTGAAGTCAGAGGGCTGAAAACTTCACCCTCAGATCATGCTAAGTGCCTCTAATTTTGAACATGTGTCCCATGAAGAAGTATATAACCCAGGTATGTCTGCTTAGGACACCAATTACCTCACCTTTTCCCTACCTCCAATCCCCCTTCCCCGTGCCTAAGACCAGCCTGCTTCTTTATTCCATAAATATCTCAAGTTCCTCACCGGGGAGGTGGATATGAGACTTGTTCTCCTGTCTCGTCTCTTGGCTGCCTTGTGAATAGACTCTTTCTCAGCTATGAACTTCAGCATCTCAGCGTTTGGCTTGCTGTGACGTGGGCAAAGGAGACTGGTTGGTAACAACTCCCTCCTGTGTCACAAAGTAACATAGTCTGGGAACACTTAGATATATGGAAACTTGAAGCAAGTTTGCCTGCCTCCAAAAGCTCATGGGCATCCTAAGGCCACAGTTGTGATGGGTGATTGTTGTGTCAGTGTATGCTGTGTCCTATCTCATTCTCCATCACCAGTGCAGTTAAAGCAACATCCTGTCACTTTCTTGAGCCTACTCTATATAGCTGTGTTTGCAAAGGGAGCCAAAGGCATCTGTCAGAATACATTTTTGCTGCATTTCTAAAAAAAAAAAAAAAGCTCAGTGGACTAGGAGAGAATTGTCGTCTCTCAGTCACATAGCAGGGCATTGCTCTCTCTTGCTGATTGCCGATTTCCATCATTTTCCAACACTGAAAGTGGAGAAGTGAAATCAATACAAAAGCAAGTTGAGGTTGTTTCTACGGTATATGTAGACAGTTTGCCAAAATCATGTCTTTAGAGTAAAAGAAGCAGCAAAGGGAAAGGTTACCTTTGCCCTTGAGCACAAAGGCTTAGTGTGGGTTCACCCATTGAGAAAGGTCAGATCTGAGTAGTGATAAGCAACATGGTGGGCCAGCCCAAGGTCAGAGCCTTTTTTTAAAATTAATTAATTAATTTTTGGCTGCGTTGAGTCTTTGTTGCTGCGTCCGGGCTTTCTCTAGTTGTGGCGAGAAGGGGCTACTCTTCATTGCAGTGGGCGGGCTTCTCATTGCGGTGGCTTCTCTTGTTGTGGAGCATGGGCTCTAAGCATGCAGGCCTCAGTAGTTGCAGCACGCGGGCTCAATAGTTGTGGCTTGTGGGCTGTAGAGCGCAGGCTCAGTAGCTGTGGCCATAGGCTTAGTTGCTCTGTGGCATGTGGGATCTTCCTGGACCAGGGCTCGAACCCATGTCCCCTGCATTGGCAGGTGGATTCTTAACCACTGTGCCACCAGGGAAATCCCCCAAGGTCAAAGCCTTTTGAGAATTAGACATGGAAACCAGACTAGTGGGGGCTTCTGTTTGAGTCTGATGAATTTACAAGGCTGGTGACATCTTGTTTGGACTTCTCTGGAAAGGCCCAGTTTGGACCTGGCGGTGAAACTTTGCTGGTGTATTAGTCAGGGTTCTCCAGAGAAACAGGAGATAGTATGTAAATAGTATGCAAATAAATAAATAAAACAAATAAATAAAACAAATAAATTCCTTATATTATAACAAACCTATATCTATCTATCTATCTATCTCTGTAACTATCGCCTGCTGGTCCTGATGGCTGACAAGTCCCAAGATCTGCAGATGGATTCAGCAAGGTGGAGACCCAGAAGAGCCAATGCTTTAGTTCCAGTCTCAGTCCAAAGACCTGGAACCTAGGAAGACCCGAGTTTGCGTCCAAGTTTCAGTTTGGGTCTAAGATGGGAAAAACACCAATGTCCTAGTTCAAGGCTGTCAGGTAGGAGAATTCTCTCTTACTCAGGTGAGGGTCAGCCTTTTTGTTCAATTCAGGCCTTCAACTGATTGGATGAGGTCCACACACATTATAGAGGGAAATCTGATTCACTCAGTCTATTGATTTAAAAGTTAATCTTATCCAAAATTACCCTCATAGAAACACCCAGAAAAATGTTTGGCCAAATATCTAGACACCCTGTAGCCCAACTGAGTTGACACAAAACTAACCATCACAGCTGGTATCAAAGGTGCACCAGAAATTATAGACCAAGTCATCTGGGAACTGCTATAAGCAGAAATTGGTGGTCCTGATACACACATGTAGGGAGATGTACAGCTAGCCAAAGGCACTTTGTGGAGTGCTAGAACTCAGAGGATACATAAGGGAAATTAAGACCACACATCCACCCACCAAGGTGAATTGGCACTGCCACCGAGTACTGCTGTTCCTGGATTGAAAGCTCTTCCTAAATCTGTTCAAAAGGCACATCTTAAAAATGAGCTGTATTGGGCTTCCCTGGTGGCTCAGTGGTTGAGAATCTCCCTGCCAATGCAGGGGACATGGATTCGAGCCCTGGTCTGGGAAGATCCCACATGCCGCGGAGCAACTAGGCCCGTGAGCCACAATTACTGAGCCTGCGCGTCTGGAGCCTGTGCTCCGCAACAAGAGAGGCCAGGGTAGTGAGAGGCCCGCGCACCGCAATGAAGAGTGGCCCCCGCTCGCTGCAACTAGAGAAAGCCCTCGCATAGAAACGAAGACCCAACACAGCCATAAAAAAAAAAAAAAAAAAAAAAAAGGGGCTGTATCTACTGCTAAAATAATTAGAAAGTCTGAGAAAAGAAATTACAACCAGAATTCCATCAATAATCATAGCAAGTATTATTCCCTCATTGTTTCTTCCACTTTTTTTTTCATTTACATATAGGTTTTTATATAGTTGTAGACAAAACTATATATGGAAAATTGTGTTATATGTTGAATATGTATTATACTTGATCAAAGGCAAATTTGCTCCCCAGGAGACATTTGGCACTGTGTGGAGACATTTTTGGTTGTCAAAGCTAAGCAGGAGGGTGTGCTACTGACCTGCTGGTAGAGGCCAGGGATGTTGCTAAACAACCTGCAATGCACAGGACAAACCCACACCCGCCAACAAAGAATTATCTGATCCAAAATGCTGAGAAACTCTCTTATACTTTTTACAACTAGTTTTACTGCAATATACAGTGTTCAACATTACTACATTGTCTTTGAACTAATTTAGTCTATGTGGTAGGTTGTTGGCACATTGTGGGTACTGAATGAAACTTATTAATGAATGCATAATATTCCATTGAGCTAATACGAAGAAATTTCCATAACTATCCCCCTATTATTGGACATTAAGGTTAAGAGATTTTGTTACTAAAAATTATACTGCAGTAAACATTATGAAAATATCTTAATTTGAAATATATCTATTGGATTAATTCCCAGTTATGAGATCAAAGGTCCACTTGCAGAAAAAGGAGACTGGTAATGTTTTGTGATCAACAGTACATGCTTCAGGTTCTTGAAAGCAGAAACTTGTCTTATTTAATGTTTTAGTCCCTAAAACTTAATGCACTGTACTATATCCCAGTAAGTGTTCAATATTAATTTTTATGATGTTAAGGAAGTATTCCTCAAGATACAGTTTACTAAGAATTTTTTTTTAAATTAGGATGATCACATTTTTCTCCTTTGATCTATGAAACATACTCATTAATATTAACCAATTTTCTAATGTTATGTTACCCTTGTATTCTTGAAATTAATCCTACTTGATCATAAGTATTAGTCTGTTTATATATTGATTTAATTGAGCTGTTGGTATTTCATCTAAGTTTTATTCCTAAAAGAGATTGGTTTATAATTTTATTTTTTTGTGCTACCTTTTCTTAGACATGTACAAAGGGAGAGGTATGGTGGCAAAATGTCCACACAGAGTAGAAGTTATAGAAGGAAGCAGAGGAGAAAATCATATGGAGATATAAATGTATAGGGGGGCAAAGATGATAAATCATACCTTAAACACATGGCCTCACTTTTTGGTGTCTTTAAGCTCCTTTAAAGAGATCTTTTAAAGAGAGCATTGAACTAATTGTAAAAAAAAGAAAAAGCATGATGCCAGACTAACATAAATCTTTCTAAGTAACTAAATAGATGAATAAATAAACAGCCTTTTATCCTGAAGGAATTTATTCAATGTGCTGCCCATACATCAATTATTCAACAAATATGAAGCATCTGCTGTATCCATCCATGTGTTAGATACTATGGATATCACGGTGAGTAATTCATTCTGCCTAGTGGATACAGCCATATCTTGGGAGGTACACTAGGTAATGCTACTCTTAATCCAAAGTGCTAGGGGAAAATAAGTGTTTTCTTTAATTATAAATTTAATAAATGCTTAATGCAAAAAAAAAAAAAAGAAAGAAAAGAGAGAGAGGGAGAGAAACAAGAAGCTTATATATATCATAGTTCCATTATCATTCAAATATAACCACTGTTCTTGTTATATACAAATGTGTAACAAACCCAAAACATAGTGGTTAAAACAAGTTATTATTATCTTTCAGGGTCCTGGGCCTGATGGGCTCAGTGGGGCAGCTCTTACTTGGTATGCCTCAGATGGTGACAGTCAGAGGGCATCTTTTTCTACCTGATCCTTCCATGTGCCTAGCTTGGGCTTCCTCACAGCATGGTGGTTTCAGGGTACTCACACTTCTTACATAGCAGTTGGCTTCCCTCAGAGCAAGCATTCTGAGAGACACAGGCAGAAGCTGCAAGACTCCTTGGGACCTAGCCTCAGAAGTCACACAGCCTGACTTCAGTAGTATTCTGTTGATCAAAACAGTCATAAGTCAGGACACATTTAAGGGAGCACATTTAAGGGAGCAGGCTGCAACTCTGGCTTGCGTGTATAGGGGAGAAAGAATTAGTGGTGGCCAGCCATGCTGGAGACAAGCTACCGCAATCACCTCTCTTTGTCAGTATGATTTTTCAGTAATTTTTCTACATAACCAAAATATAGGTGTTAAAATCAGGACATTAACATCGATAATGACTACTATCTAATTCTCAGAACTCTACTCAAGTTATGTCAGTGATGCCAACAAAAGAATCCAGTTCAGAATCACATATTGCATTTAGCTGTCTCAGCTGAGACCCACAGATGAGAAGGAATCATCCTTACAGATGACGGTGTTCTAGGGACAAGGACTAGCCTGTGCAAAGCTCCTGTGGTGCAGAGACTTGGAGGCGTTCAAAGCACAGCAAGAGGACCAGATCGGGTGGAGTACAGGATGAAGAGGAGAGTGGTAAAGATGAGGCTGGAGGAACAGAATCCAAATCCTGAAGGGCCTGGAGGCCCAGGTAAAGGAGTGCAGAGCTTGCTCTAAGCACCGGGAAGCCTGGGGAGTTTCCAGCAGGGGGAGTAAGACATTCTGATTTGGATGTTGAAATCCCAGGGTGGTAGTCAGGCCAGGAGAGTGACTGTGAGTGAGCCCCACCTTCAGAGCTGAGTCCTGGTCCAACTGGGCTTCCAATCAACATTTGTGAGGGAGCCAAGAGCTAACGACAAGAGGCCATGTCCATAAGAAATTTGTGAGATTTTCAACTTCCCTATGTTTGCTGTTTTTCTTTCCTTACGTTCTATAAAATCCTAAGATTCATGGATTTCTCTTTGGAGAATAAGGCAATAAGGTGGAGCCAAAGATAAGACACCTTGAGGAGTAGGGTAGGAGGCCTACAGCAAAACAAACAAACAAACAAACAAACAAAAAAGGAAGAAACACCAGAGCGAGCAGGTTTGCACTTGAGAAACAGAAAGGAGAGAAAAAGGGAGCTTTTACGTCTAATGACACCCATTTAGTTGTATAGGCAGCCCCTCTGTCCTAGCATCTTATAGCTCAGCTCTTCCAACAGTATCCAATCACATTGCCAAATTAACACCTCTATATCACTTACCAACACTCTTTGACTCACTCTTTGATTTTGGCAGCAGGACCCGGCAGGGACAGTGGGTTTTATTGGCAATGGGAAACCAGCTTGACGTACTTAAGATGCAACGCTGAAAAGCAGGGTCGAGAAAGATTTTAACCTAAGAGGTTGTGGACATTTCTGGATGCAGAGGAACCAGCTGAAAAGCGGGTCTAGCAATCCAGGCCCCCAGTCACCGATGATCTGTCACCATCTGAGGCATACCAAGTAAGGATGCCCTCTGACTGTCACCATCTGAGGCATACCAAGTAAAAAGGAAGCCAACCTGAATGCAAGGGAAAGGGAAGGTCCAAGAATCTTCTTAATTTTCCTTCTGATTTTTCTACCTGGATTGAGAATATTGCTCTGCATCATTTGAAGATACATTTTTTTTTCCATCTCCAAGTTCACGAATGCTATGCTCAGCATGTGGTAGTTACTCAGTGAAGGTTATGAAATAACTCTTCAGGAAAGAGATAGGCCAGAGAGCTAAGTGGGTGAGCAAAAATAGGTCATGGCGTGAAGAGAGACGGGCTGCTGGCCAAGGCTCTGGAATCGGAGGGCAGCCATCTGCTGGGACACTGGGCAGTGCCCACCCTCACTGTCCAGGCTCATTCCCACTTCTGGCCACAAGCCTGTCCTAGAACAATTGTACAGAAAACAGCCACTGCTTCTCATCTCCTTGGGAAAGTAGTATCTTTCTGCTGTTCAGCCACCTTAAAAGGTGGAATTCCATCTCAACATTCAAATCCTGGCTTGCCAAAATAAGTCAGAAAGAGAAACACAAATACCATATGATATTATTTACATGTGGATGCTGAAATACGACACAAATGAACATACCTACAAAACAAACTCACAGACATAGACAACAGACTTGTGGTTGTCAAGGGGTGGGGTGGGGGGGTGGGGGAGGGAAAGACTGGGAGTTTGGGATTAGTAGATGCAAACTAGTATATATAGGATGGATAAACAACAAGGTCCCACTGTATAGCACAGGGCATTATATTCAATATCCTGTGATACACCATAATGGAAAAGAATATGAAAAAGAACATATATATGTATAACTGAGTCACTTTGCTATACAGCAGAAATTAACACAACATTATAAATCAACTATACTTCAATAAAATTTTTTTTAAAAAGTAGAAACCACATACTTCCCTGGTAGTGCAGTGGTTAATAATCCACCTGCCAATGCAGGGGACACAGGTTCGAACAATGGTCCGGGAAGATCCCACATGCTGCGGACCAACTAAGCCTGTGCGCCACAACTGCTGAGCCTGCACGCCACAACTACTGAAGCCCACGTGCTCTAGTGCCCATGCACTGCAACTACTGAGCCTACATGCCTAGAGCCCATGCTCTGTGACAAGAGAAGCAACCACGATGAGAAGCCGGCACACCACAATGAAGAGTAGCCCCCTGCTCACCACAACTAGAGAAAGCCTGCACGCAGCAACAAAGACCCAACGCAGCCAAAAATTTTTAAAAATAAAAAACAAAAAATAAATAAATAAAAAGTAGAAACCCAAAACAAACAAACAAATACTGGCTTGCTAGCTCTGTGACATCGGTAGTCACTAAATTTTTTTTTTTTGAGTCTCAGTTTTCTTATCTGTAAAACAGAAGTTGATAGTACTTACCTAGGATTTTTGAGAGTTTCATTAGAGAATTAGAGGATTGAATACCTAGGTACTCAATGGACATTACTTTGCATACAGAAAAATAGTGATAACATGTGACACCCAGGTTTGCCACTTTGTAACCACCTGGCAAACTTGCCACCCGGGCAAGCACTCTTGCACTCTTTCTCTCCTTTCTGTTAAATAACACCTGTATCCCTCAGTTTCCTCATCAGTCATGTGGGGATGATCGTAATAGAACCTATCTCATAGGGTGTTAGGAAGTTTAAAGGAATTAACATGGGGAAGTGCTGAGAACAGGGTCTGGCATACAGTAAATACATTAGGTTTTCTTCCTCCTGTCTCCAGAATGCTGGACACAGCATCCATGTTGGGACTTCCCCATGTTTCTAAGCATGAAATCATGTGAAAATGTTCATGTAGAAAAAAGTCATGGAATTCCTTTCCTGAGAATTGCCTTTTGCACTTGTGTTTCTGTTTCCTTAGAAAACCACTGTCGTCATCACAATTTCTAATGAAGTTACTGGAAATTTAAGTTGAATAAGCTTTATACGAACAGACTTGTGTTAGGCCACCAGCCATACCTTTTGTGCTCTCCTACTTTTCACCAGCCCATCCCTCCTGCCACTTCCCAACCTGTGGCATGACTCCTCACGGCTCCTAGAGAGGGTGGTGTTTGCTGGTGAGGCACTGAGCCCCTCCCCAGCTGCTAGAATGTCCGTCCACAGTGGATGTAGCCTGTGAGAGGGGTCAGGACAGAGCCAGAGGGAGACAGGCTCCAGTAGGGGCAGCCTATTAGGGGCTCTGCAGGAAGAGCTTCCTAGTACATTAGCAGCCTGGTAGAACTGTCCTAGAAAAGAGGCAAAGTCTGAGAAACTTAATGCAAACTTTAGGTTAAGGTGTCAAACCACAAAGAACACCTAGTCATTGTGCTGTTAGGGTGCATCATCTTGTATGTATTCTGTCAACAGGATTCCTCAGAGGAAGGGAGTGGTTGAACCCACAGTTGCTGGCTGTGACCTGGAACAAAGCTCCAGAGGAGAAAAAGGGGCTGGAAGTTGATCATTTGGGGGCAGGAAGGAAAAGGATGGGATGAATGGTTGCTTCTCCTTCCCCTGGGAACAGCAGACAGAGTTGTTTGGGTCATGATTTAGGAGGCAGGTGGCAGGGAAGAAAAGTTCCTGATAACTCTGAAGGACTTTTATGATATAGCAGGTGACATCTGACATGTCCTGACAGCTTCAGGTAAGGTTTTTCATGGCAGATTCTGGAGAAATGCATTGATCTATTGTCAGAACTGGAGGAGAAGCAAGAAGAGAAGTCTAAAAAATTCTTTCAACTTGCATATTCCAGCTCCCAGACTATGGTCCAGCCACATTCCTGAGCTCAGGGTCACAGCAAACAGGCTGAATGGCTGTAAATGTGACGGGGTTTGGAGATGGAAAAAAGGGTTTAAGAAATGGATCTCTCTACACTGGCCTGTTCATCTTGGCTGAACTTGGGACAATCCTGAAAGGCCATTCTATTGATAGTTCCAGAGTTCCAAATGGCATCAATGCTATGTGAATAGTGTAATTAAGGTTTGATCAAGGTCTTTCTTACTCTATCAAGACTGTTCTCTGAACTACTATGCTCTACTGTTAACATGGAGCCATGTAGAAAACAGCAGGCAGTGAAAGAAGGAAGAAACATCACAGTGTCTTCTTGGTGAATACTTGGGCTAAGAGCTGTTGCCTGAACCTGCCTTTCTCCCACTCACATGGGCATGGTGGGTGGGAGGGTCAGCCACATTGAAGACATCAGGGACAGAGCAGACAGCTATTGTGCCATGTTTCCTATTGTGTTTTCCTGGTTAGTCTACAGAAGTTGCTGGCTCATGGAGTCACAAACAGCAAAATCTAGAGATGATGTTTTAGGAAGTGTAGATTTGGATGGCAGGAGCTAGAATATTATGATATGAGGTAATCAGCTATGTCCTACACGATTATTTGGATAGCAGTGGAGTTGATGAAATCAGAGCCCACAGTGGCATCCATGTGAGTTTTGTTAGTGCATGGTTCTATCCTGAGGAATCTATGCTCCATTTTGAACTCACAGTATCATTCTAAGATCCTACTGGTCATCCATCCCTCCTTCCATCCATTCATCCAGTCATCAAAGATTCATTTGTTACCTATCGTATGCCAGGCACTCTGCTAGGCTCTGGGACTGAAAGATGGTAAAGAGTAGTACCTGCTTGAGGAGGCTAGTGTCCCGTGGAGTTGACCAAAATTTCCAATACAATGGCATAACTGCTTGAATCTGTTGGCTTAGGATAAATTATGGTGCAATAACAAATGGTCCCCCAAATCTCAGTGGCTGACAAAAATAAGGGTTTATCATATTACTTGATCTTTATAGGTTGCCTAAAACTCTGCTCCACATCTTCATTATGGGACCATGCTAGTAGGAGAAGCCTGTGTCTAGAAGATGCTGATCTCATGACAGAGGGAAAAGAGAGAGAGTGGAAATAAGAGAGTAGCTCTTCAAAGCTTCTGCTGGTACCTGGTACATATCACTTCTGCTCACATTTCACTGGCCAAAGCAGGTCACATGACCAGGCGTGATATCAGCAAGGCAACCTTGGTCAGTTAGCAGTTAGCAGTTGGCAATTAACAGTTGGAAGGAAAAAATACACTCCTCCATGGTGCTATAACAGAGCTAAGCACCAGGCACAGACAGCAGGCAGAAAGGCACCAACATTTTGGAGTTCCTCTTAGTTCTCTTTATGGATTGATACACTTTAATTGAAACCACAGGTGTTTTTTTCCCTTCTGTCCAGCCTTTAAAGACAACCTTGGCCAAGAACTAATATAGTGGAGAGGAGATACTGGAATGAGTGTTACTCAGTGTTTCTATTTTAGCAAATGGGAAAACAGCTTTCATGACCTCCTTATGTGGTCCACAGATGTTGCTATCAGTTGAGGCTATTTTTATGGAAAAGCCATTGGGCTTAAAGTCAGACTTACCTGGGTCCGAGTCCTGCCCTGCTACTTACTAGCTGTGAGATTTTGAGGAGTCATTTGACCTCTCTGAGTTTTAGTTCATCTATAAAACAAGGGTAATTGTGAGAAAGGGAAGTTGCTCTGTAAACAGTGAAGCACTATTCAAATGTTCAACCTTTGTAAAAATTTGACGGAACATGTCAGAAGAAGTGGGCAGTTCTGTTCTCTTCCATTGCTGTGGGAAGCTAGCGCACAGAATAAGAAGTTTACTGACAGCAGCCAAGACATGCTGAAGCTGGTCACGAGACCGGCTGAGTTTTGATTGTGAGTGTGCCTGGCAAACCTATCAATGAGCCATGTGCCTTGACGAAATGCTGACAGTCTATTTACACAGAGGTAGCTGTGATATCATAAAAGAATGAAAGGCATGCTGGAGGTGTAAGTTGTTGTGGAGGATCTGACTTCCATGTATCTGTGTGGTTGACTGTTCTGGGATGGTAAAAATCTGGTATAAACATGAGCAAAAGAGTTCCTGAATTTTAATAATCCAGTATCTTAGAGATGGATGAAACCTTAGCAATGATGGAGTCCAACCTCTTGCCTGTACAGATAAGGAGACTGAAATTCAAAAGTTAATAAACTAGCTTTTATAACACCTATTCTTGGCTAGGCATAGCATTAATGTCTGAGTGGCTATTAATAGACAGAAAAGTTCAGCTGTCTTTTATTTAATGCATGTACTAACTCATTAACCTCTAAAACAACATTTCTTTTAATATTTAGCATTCACACTTCTAAATATTTATTCACTATTTACACATAATCAACTAAAGCATTAAAAATTAACATTAAATTTCCCCTGACTTTTAAACATTGATTTCAAATTTGTAATCAAGCTGTTATATAAACAAATAATTAAAACTATGAATCTAATAAATCAGATTCTTTTACGTGCTCTAAACACCTTATGAAGGAGACAGCACATGCACAGCATGTCACTTTGATTACAGAAATGATTATACTCCAGGGAAATGTTTTCTGAGACACCGGAAAGCCAGAGGGGAGATACTACTCATAGATGTGAGGGAAACTACTGTTTCCACCTCCTCTTGTACAAGGAGCGGACTTGCTGCTGATATATGGCTCAAAAACTAAGAGGAGAGGGCTTCCCTGGTGGCGCAGTGGTTGAGAGTCCGCCTGCCGATGCAGGGGACACGGGTTCGTGCCCCGGTCCGGGAGGATCCCACATGCCGCGGAGCGGCTGGGCCCGTGAGCCATGGCCGCTGAGCCTGCACGTCCAGAGCCTGTGCTCCGCAACGGGAGAGGCCACAACAGTGAGAGGCCCGCGTACCGCAAACTAAGAGGAGGTCTACGAGCATATTTTTAACTGAGTGCATGGATTGTTGGTATACATTCTTCCTGAAATGATGATATACTCCCACAGCAGAGGCTGTGGTGCCTTGGAAATGAGCTCCTTAACTCTGTCAGTCTCCTACCCTGGAGATAGTACTGGAGGGACACATTTCTTTTGGGAGTTCTGGGGGTAAGAGCTGCACTACAGATGTGTTTAGCTACATATCCAGCTCTTTATGGCCCCAGACTTCCGATAACATTCAGTATATTTGGCTAATTCTATGAGGAATGTTACAGAGAGATGGAAAGCAAGAGTGAGAACAAGAAAGGTATCTTACTGGTAGCCCATAGGTAGCCCATCTGAAAAGCTGCATACACTTGCATTATTAAAACCAGTAGTAAAAGTGCTAATACGAGGAATTTAAATTTGTTTATTTTCTTCATTGTAATCTTTACTTTTAGTTTTATAGCTTCCCAAGGCTAACACTTTTATACCTTTCCAGTATTACAGTAATTTTTATAGGATATGATTTCTATACTTTCCCAGACAGAGTTGCTGAATTTATAAAAGCCTCAAAAATGAAAAGATTCTGTTCTGGTCAGCCGAGTTTCTATAGGTTCTGAAATTTGGACACAGAATCGGCTGTTCCTAGGATCACCCTTACTCTGCATGGTCCAAAATGGCTCCCAGGTACATCTGAATTCCAGCAGCAGGGTGGGGTAAGGGAAGGGGAGATATGCCTCTTCCTTTTAAGGGCATGACCCAGAAGTTGTTTTTATCATTTCCACTCATTTTCGTTTGGGAACTTGACCACACGTAGCAGCAAGGGAGGCTGGAAGTATGCTGGCCAGGCACCCAAGAATCAAGAGTCTTATGAGTCTAAAAGAAGGGAAGAACTAGCACTGGGTGGTGCCTAAGGGTTCTGCCACCACCCACGCTTTTGGCCACCAAGTGTTTGCAGGCACTCCTCACACAGAGACACATCTACCCCTTGTCTAAGGGAGACAAGCCCCAAATCCCAAGTGTTTTGATTCAGCTCAAAGACCAGGAGCTCCTGAGTGACAAGCAGTCAGGGCCAGGTGTAGCTCCTGGTGTCACAACAACTTGAAGAGACAAGTGATCTCCCTGCAACTCTTCCAACACCCAATAGACAATGGCAGAGGAAGAGGAAAACTGCAATAATAAGTCCCACTCAGAAGGGGGATGAAAAGAAAACACACGAGTTGCTGGGCCATAGCAATGATCAAATCATACCAGGCAGGGACTGGAAAGACTGTCATCTCTGCCAGTGAGTGAGTCGCTTGGTGGGTCCATCTGGCAACCCTGGTTCTGCTCTTCATGGGAACCTCCCTTGGCTGACACGCTCCGTGGCCTTTGACTTTTCCCTTTGGAAGCATCTGCCTGGTTCATGTGAAACAGCATTCAAGGTCATGTCCCTCTTGGGGACACAGTTCCTTCCTGCAGGTGTGGGGTTGGAGCCTAGACCTGCTTCTGGGTCAAGGGCTTTGTAAGGGCAGAATGGTAGTTTCCCAGGCAATAAAATTCCCCAAGAAACCCCAAGTAGGCTTTAGTCTATCTCCTTCCAATTCACTTCATGTGCAGATAACTATAGCCACGATCTGATTTAGCATAGGCTCAGCCTGAACACTTTGTTTACTGACCCCCATGCTCTGCCTAGCCCCCGTGTCTCAATCTAAGTGCAACTGTCCTGAATCCAGCAGAACAAAGAAGCTTAAGTGGAAAGGCAGCATCCTTAGCTCTGGCAGAGAACTCTGGATAGCGGTGCTTGAGAAAGGCTTGGGACAAAGTCTTAGTTTTCTGCTAAAGCTCCTTAGAGTCCCCACTAGGGACTCACATGTGTCATCAGATTCCTCTCCCTCTCTCACTGTCCCATCTCTCAGCTGTGCAGTCCTCTGGGTTTATTCTCACTCAGGCAAGCTTCACCAACTTTCCTAAGCTTATAGAGTCCTGACAGCTTTTGGAGGAGGTTGCACATGATCTCTTCCAGCATCCATGCATACAATCTTAGGGTAGTTCCTGTTTGACCCAGATTATGTCACATGCCCACACGGAAGCAGCCGTTATGCCCAGGAGATGGAGCTCTTTGGTTAGCCTGAGTCATTTATGTACCATAGCGTAAAGCATCATGATTAGGGGACCTGGCTAGGACCACATAAAGGGCAAAAGAGTCAGCTTCCCAAAAGAAACTGAGGGAGGTGCTATCAGGTGCAAAGGGGAAGGTATAGCTGGCAAGCAAAAAATGAAAGATACCCGGGACATCTGGCCACAAGCTAAGGCAGCAGTGCTCTTCAGGACCTGGGGGGGTGGAAATACTACTTTTAGTTTCACTTAATAATATTTGTTAAAACTCTGGCTATAACTCTTCAACTTCCCGTTACCAAGAGTTCACTGTTACTACGGAGAGCCAGAGAAGGCAGGGTGGAAACCACATGGAGACAAAAGAGCACCATTCACTCTCCAAAACTGACGCTGGTCCAGTTGTGTGTGCTATGTTCCTGCCCATGGTCCTGACCCTGGTCCTGCCCCCGAGCTGCACGAAGCTCAGACTGAAGCTCCTCTCTCCTCTTCAGCTGCTTTCTCTTTGCCTCCCTCTCCAAAAGAGTCCCTCATGCTCCCTCATCCCACCCCTCCAGGCGATCACAAAGCACCGAGCTGATCTCCCTGTGCTATGCGGCTGCTTCCCACTAGCTATCTACCTTACGTTTGGTAGTGTATATATGTCCATGCCTCTCTCTCACTTTGTCACAGCTCACCCTTCCCCCTCCCCATATTCTCAAGTCCATTCTCTAGTAGGTCTGTGTCTTTATTCCTGTCTTACCCCTAGGTTCTTCATGACATTTTTTTTTCTTAAATTCCATATGTATGTGTTAGCATACGGTATTTGTCTTTCTCTTTCTGACTTACTTCACTCTGTATGACAGACTCTAGGTCTATCCACCTCATTACAAATAGCTCAATTTCGTTTCTTTTTATGGCTGAGTAATATTCCATTGTATATATGTGCCACATCTTCTTTATCCATTCATCCGATGATGGACACTTAGGTTGTTTCCATCTCCAGGCTATTGTAAATAGAGCTGCAATGAACATTTTGGTACATGACTCTTTTTGAATTATGGTTTTCTCAGGGTATATGCCCAGTAGTGGGATTGCTGGGTCATATGGTAGTTCTATTTTTAGTTTTTTAAGGAAACGCCATACTGTTCTCCATAGTGGCTGTACCAATTCACATTCCCACCAGCAGTGCAAGAGGGTTCCCTTTTCTCCACACCCTCTCCAGCATTTATTGTTTCTAGATTTTTTGATGATGGCTATTCTGACTGGTGTGAGATGATACCTCATTGTAGTTTTGACTTGCCTTTCTCTAATGATTAATGATGTTGAGTATTCTTTCATGTGTTTGTTGGCAGTCCGTATATCTTCTTTGGAGAAGTGTCTATTTAGGTCTTCTGCCCATTTTTGGATTGGGTTGTTTGTTTTTTGTTATTGAGCTGCATGAGCTTCTTATAAATTTTGGAGATTAATCCTTTGTCAGTTGCTTCATTTGCAAATATTTTCTCCCATTCTGAGGGTTGTCTTTTGGTCTTGTTTATGGTTTCCTTTGCTGTGCAAAAGCTTTGAAGTTTCATTAGGTCCCATTTGTTTATTTTTGTTTTTATTTTCATTTCTCTAGGAAGTGGGTCAAAAAGGATCTTGCTGTGATTTATGTCATAGAGTGTTCTGCCTATGTTTTCCTCTAAGAGTTTGATAGTTTCTGGCCTTACCCTTAGGCCTTTAATCCATTTTGAGCTTATTTTTGTGTATGGTGTTAGGGAGTGATCTAATCTCATACCTTTACATGTACCTCTCCAGTTTTCTCAGCACCACTTATTGAAGAGGCTGTCCTTTCTCCACTGTACATTTCTGCCTCCTTTATCAAAGATAAGGTGACCATATGTGCGTGGGTTTATCTCTGGGCTTTCTATCCTTTTCCATTGATCTATATTTCTGTTTTGTGCCAGTACCATACTGTCTTGATTACAGAAGCTTTGTAGTATAGTCTGAAGTCAGGGAGCCTGATTCCTCCAGCTCCGTTTTTCGTTCTCAAGATTGCTTTGCCTATTTGGGGTCTTTTGTGTTTCCATACAAATTGTGAAACTTTTTGTTCTAGTTCTGTGAAAAATGAGAGTGGTAGTTTGATAGGGATTGCATTGAATCTGTAGATTGCTTTGGGTAGTATAGTCATTTTCACAATGTTGATTCTTCCAATCCAGGAACATGGTATATCTCTCCATCTATTTGTATCATCTTCAATTTCTTTCATCAGTGTCTTATAATTTTCTGCATACAGGTATTTTGTCTCCTTAGGTAGGTTTATTCCTAGATATTTTATTCTTTTTGTTGCAATGGTAAATGGAAGTGTTTTCTTGATTTCACTTTCAGATTTTTCATCATTAGTGTATAGGAATGCCAGAGATTTCTGTGCATTAATTTTGTATCCTGCTACTTTACCAAATTCATTGATTAGCTCTAGTAGTTTTCTGGTAGCATCTAGATTATAGCATTTTAACTTAATGCCTCTGATTTTGTACTTGTATCTCTTTCTCTTATGCTCAAAATCTTGAAACCTAATGACAATGACATAATCACTTAGGTGCTTTATCTTACAATGTACCTATAAACATTTCAACACCTATATTGTTAGTAGAACATTGATATGGTGATCTTGAAAAGACAACTTTTAGTTCTTTTTGCCCTTACGATATATTCTTTATGTTTTTTTAAGAATATCCCTGTGCATCGTAACCCCTACCCTCTACCCACTTAGAGGCCAGTAGCAGCCCTTCAGTTGTGACAACCAAAAATGTCCCCAGACGTTGCCAAATATCCACTGGACGGGGAGGAGCAAAAGTGCCCCAAGCTAAAGACTACTGCTCAAGGGATATACAGCCAAAACAGAGTTTACAGTCTTCTGAAGTTACTCTTTTCTCTGTGTGACTATGACACCAACTTGATACATAGTTAGGTTTATTTCAGTGGTTTTCAGCTTTTAGAGATTGCTTTTTACTTGTTTAATAGTTTTTAAGCTTATGTAAAACATTTACATCGTTCCAAAGTCAAAACAGGTAGCCAGGCAGTTGGGTTTTTTTTTTAAGTTCAGTTTTGTTTTTTAATCATGTAAAACATAACATTGAAACTGGTACTGCCAAAGAAGTTTCAATTTCATCTCTCTACCCTGTTCCCTCCCCTTCCTCTGTGATAACCGTTTTCATTAGTTTGGGGGTTATCCTTTCATTGTTTCTTTTTGGAAATATAAGCAAATATGTGTTTATACATGTTTATATGCATATTTACTTATATTTATTACCCCCTTTCTTATACAAAAGTTACCGTACTATGAACACTGCTGTGTATACCTAAAATCAAAAACTTCTATCCGTAGTAATTGAAGTATCTGAGTGACTATTATATGCAAAGCTCTGTCCCAGGCACTAAGAGTCTCTGCAGTCAATGGAGAAGAAAGACTGACGCAGGACATGACTCAATGCCAAGTTTTCAAGGTCTCCAACCCTATGGCTGACTTCTCCCATGTGACTGAGGGCCAATCTAAATTTGACTTCTAATGAAGGGGTCATCTCTGGGGATAAGTGTGCCTGCCAAGAAGCCTTCATGTCACCGTGAATGAGGATGCCCTTGATAAGGAAATAACTGGGGCGAGGCAGTTTGCTTGGGACAAAGTTCCTTTAGAGAATATTCCCTGACCTGCTTGGGATGTGTTCATAAAACACCTCAAGTGAGGCTTAAGCAAGTGTAGAAATGAGTGTAGGAGTGACCTAGACCCGGACCTCTGCCGTTACACGTGTGTTGGCTACTGGATTCTATTAAATGAATCATCAAGAAATCTCAGAGTCAAATTTAGCTCCCTGACCTCCGTATTCCTTAACTCAAAATATCTATGGGTAAAAATGACACATGAATAAATTCCCTTTTTATCATAAAAATTTCCAAACATAAACAAAAATAGAGACCACAATGCACTACGTAGTCATCACCCAGTTTCAACAACCATCAACCTTTTGCCACGCTTGTTTTATCTAGCCCAACCTATTTTTTTGGAAGTATTTTAAAGTAAACTCTACATAATAAGTCATTTCACTCTTAAATAGAGCTTTAAAAAAAAAAGTAGGTGGTAGGAGTGGGACAGAGCATTTTCCTGCATAACTGCAATGTCAGTATCACACCTATTAAAAAATAAAATGAATTTGTTAATATCACCCACTATCATTTCCAAATTTATACTTCTCTGGTTATCAAAAACAAACAAAAAAATCCCAATGACTGTCTTTATTGTTAGTTCAAAATCAAGGTCTAAACAAAGTCTGCTCGTTGTGTTTGGGGAGCCTGCTATGGAACCTGAACTGATCAAGCAGGACCCAAAACACTCCAGGTGGCTGAGAACAAACCGTCAAGCATCAGGAGATATCCAGACTCCTGCTCGGTTTGACCCCAGATCCTTGGTGTTGTTGAAAACACCTGTGTGCCCCCTCAGATTTCTCCAAGTTGAACATTCTCAACTGCTTCCATTGTTCCTCTGTGACATGGGTTCTCCTCTTAACAGGCTTCAGATGGTTAATGTCTCTGGTGAGCATATTCCAAGGAGTTGCTAGCCTCGGGGACCAAGCCTCAGATCAGCACTGAGGTCCCCACTGTAGAGATAAAGAAAACTAATGACCTGATGGGTGGGTGCCTTGGTCTCCAGCTCAGTATTAGTTGGAAATTCCAGAGCTCAGCCAACAGCTCATAGCTTTGCCTAATTCTTCTCTTAGGAACATGAACAAGCCATTTTGGTTCTAACCACCCTTTGGTTCCTACTAAAATCCTGTTATACCACTTGATCATTTACGAATATCCAGGTGCCCACCCAGCAGAGTATGGTTAAGAGCATGGGTCCTTCCTGGAGTCTCAGAAGCACTTCTTAGTGGTTGGACCCACAAACTTTGCAGCCAGGCTTTCCCAGTTCAAATTCCAAGTCTGTTGACTATGAGCTGGAAGACTTGGGCAAATTATTTAATCTCTATTTCTCCATTTGTTTCTCTATAAAATGGGGATGGTGATAATACCTACCTCATTAGGCTGTTGTAAAGATTAAATAAATCATTACATGTAAAGCCCATTATATGGTTCCTGACACAATAAGTGTCACTTGTGTTTGCTACTGTTATTACATATTCGGCCTCCACCACTTAGAACCAGAACTTGGAGCAAGTCATCCAGCTAGACTATGTCACCAATTCCTCATCCCTAAATTGATGATTACAGTGGAACCTCCTAATAGGAATATTGTGAAAATTAAAAGAGACAATTCACTAAAACCTGAAAGAACAGTGTCTGGTACATAAGAAGCATTCAATAAATATTACCTATTACTAATCAGACACTTCATACTTAACCATGGTACAAATCTTAAGCCCGGAAGTCCTGTGTGCCAGAAATACTGGCATCTCTTTGTTTTCAATAAATCAACTTGATTTCATCTCCAGCTTCATACTGCCTCAGTCATTCTTGGAGTTTCTCTTCCCTGAGTCCTCCAGAGTTTGTGCCAGGGATCTGAGATCTTACATAGTGCCCAGGTTTCCAGAGAGTCCTGCTGGTCACCAGTACCCCTACCCCCACTCAGATGCCTATTATCTCAGGCCAGGTGGTCTCTGCCGCTTCTGTACCACACTTGGGACCCAAGGTCTTGGCCAAGCCGTGGCCTCTGCCCAAGATCATGTCTCCTGGTACATCATTTCCAGCCACAGCCTTGGGACACACTGACTTTTCTCTTACCTCTTGCCCAAGTCTCTGGAAATCTCTTCTTAATCCAGAGGAAAATCATTTTGTTCTCAAAGCCTGTTCACCTTCATGGATTTTTGGTAACGAGTTTGGGCACAAGTCTTTCCAGAGACAAAGAACAGGGCCTGCTACATACTTGCATGGGAGGAGGAGAGACAATAGAGGGAAACTCTCACAAAGCTCTCCGTTCCCCGCATCTACAAACATGAACCATCAGAAAGAAAGTTCATCTCACAGTCACCGCGCAAACATCAACGGAGTGCCAGGCACTGTGCGAAGCACTGGAAGAAATAAGGAGCCGAACTAGACGTGAACCCCGCCCTCAGAGAGTCTTCCCCTAGAGCAGTGGGTGACAAGCAAAGGAGATTTGGGCTGTGCAGGGGACATCTGGCAATGGTGGGAGTTATTTTTGGTTGTCGCAACTGGAGGGGGTGGTACCACTGGCATCTAGTGGGTGGAGGCCAGGGATGCTGCTAAACAGCCTTCGAGGCACAGGACAGCCCCACACAGCGAAGAATGATCTGGCCCAAAATGTCAATAGTGACAAGGGTGGGACATGAAAACTGCCAGCAAGGCAGAGGGAAGTGCCGGAGGCTCACCTGACGAAGATCACTGGAGGGAAACTCCAGCCAGAAAGCATCCTCCTGGGAGGCTTCCGTCACAGCAGGCTGTGATCTGGGACAAGGAGGAGCTGAGACTTGAGCTCACAGCCCTTTCCATGCAATCGCAGACATCGGTGGCCTGGAAAAGACACGGAGAGCTGACACGAGCCAGCTCCATCCGGCCTGACAAACGGAGCTAGAGCCAGCCGCTATCACCGAGGGCCTGCCACATCTAGAAGCGGCTTCTCCGTGAGCCTGGGGACTGGGGTGTGCGGCGGGGCTGCCCTTCTTCACCCAGGTCTGTGATGCTGTTATCTCCCCAGTAATCAGTGACCAGGCTAGTCAGTCAAGGAAAACGGGTCCCTGGTAGCTCTCCATCCTGGCCTCACAGCAAGTCTACCCAGGGATGCTGATAGCTCCAGGAAAGGGCCCAGACGGGGTTTTTACTTTTGTTTTTGTTTTTTAACTCCACAGGTAACTTTAATGTGCAGGCAGAGTTGAGAGATTTGTTTTACCAAAAATCACATCTCACTGCTTTTGCTGTGGAACATAATTCAGAACGATTTCCACGTTGGCTGCCTTGGATGGGAGAGGAATAATGGCAGGTGTGTTGGGTTTAGAAAGATAGGTGGGCTCTGGCTCAGCAGAGTAGGGAAGCACTTCTCTCATGACCTTGACCACAGAGGGCATGGGATTAAAACCATGGGATGTGGTAATGCCCCATTTCAAATTTCAAATATTAGAGGGGTCCTGTTCCCCAAGATATGAAGATCTGTATGTGGAAAATAGACCACATTAAAAGTTCGTGAGCTTCCCTGGTGGCACAGTGGTTAAGAATCTGCCTGCCAATACAGGGGACAGAGGTTCAAGCCCTGGTCCGGGAAGATCCCACATGCCACGGAGCAACTAAGCCCATGTGCTGCAACTACTGAGCCTGTACTCTAGAGCCTACGAGCCACAACTACTGAAACCCGCGTGCCTAGAGCCCATGCTCCGCAACAAGAGAAGCCACTGCAATGAGAAGCTTGCGCACCACAACGAAGAGTAGCCCCCGCTCGCCACAACTAAAGTCCACACGCAGCAACGAAGACCCAACACAGCCAAAAATAAATAAATAAATTTTTAAAAAATAGAAAAGAACTATCTGTGTAAAAAAAAAAAAGTTCGTGATTCACTTTTATTTTCAACCACTTCTAGGGCCTGGAAAATAAACTTTAATTTACAGAAAACCCAGCATTCTTAATGGCCGATACAGCCAAGGACTTCAAGCGTCTCTTTAGTTCCCACTCTTGTGGGTGAGAGGAGGCGTCAGCCCACCTCCTCAAAGATTTTGGCAAGCTTCTCTCCAAGGCTACACACAGTCCCTGAGCCATCTTGTCTTCTCTGGTCGCTTCAGATGCCGGCTCTGTGCTGCCTACTCTCAGTTCTGTTCCCTGGGTGACCTTCCTCCAGCCGAGGTCTCCCAGTGAGTCAACATCCTCAAACTCAACACACCAACAACCACTATCCCGCTCCCCTTCCTGGTCTCCCAAGCTGTATTTTCTACCTCAGTGACTAGCGGGCAAATCCACGTCCACAACTCTCCTTCACCACCCCCACTTCCCAAGAGCCACTCGTTCCAGAAGGTTCTCAACATCTCCCATTCCAGCTCATTGTGGTCTTTCCCCAGTGCCTCCGTGTTAGCTCAGACCATCATCACTACACACCTGGGCTGTAGCAAGAGCCTCCTATGTGGTCCCCCTGGTCCATTCTTGCTCTTTTCTACTTCCTTCTCTACCTGGAAACTAGAGTGATCTTTCAAAAATGTATCAATGATAAGAGTTTATGACTCCTGGAGCGTTGACTGTATATTAATCACCGTGCTGAGCTCTATACATGTATAATCTCTTTACACATACAATCTCTTTTAAAAGCTAAAACCCTATGAAAAAGATACTCTCATTATCCCCATTTCACAGATATGGAAGCTGAGGCACAGAGAGGTTAAGCATCTTGTCTGGGGTCATACAGCCTTTAAAAGGGAAAGCCTGCTCCGATGTTACTCTCTGGTTTAGAACCCTTCAATGACGCCCCAAATCTTGACCTTCAGGGCAAAGTGCACACTTTCAACTTGGTCACAGGATCCTTCGTGACTCAGGCTCTGCCTCTCTCCAGATTCATCACTCCTCGTGCTCCATTCTGACCCCGCCCCCATGAAGCCTCCTAAAGCTACTCAAAGGTGCCTGGTGTGTCTTGCTGCTCTTTGTTCAAGCTGTTTCCTCCCCTAAGACCCTTCCCCATCCAGTCTGTTCGGCAGACACATTTCCCAAGGTTCAACTTAAAGGACGCCCACTCCATGAAGCCTTTCCAGAGTGCATCCTGCCCCCACCCCTTGGAGAACTGACCTCTTCCTCCCTTGGGCTCTGCTGTAGCCGGTCCCACGCATCATGACCTTACTCGTCACCATGGGTGAGGGCAGGGACAGAGTGTGCTCGTGTCCCATGGAGATTATTACTGTGGGGGCTGTGGCTTGACTGATTCATGCCACCTGGAGAGGGAGGTTTCTCACTGTCTCAGTGGTGTGGGCGACAGTGACCGGGGTGAAGCTGTTGTCCCTTAGTGTAAAGAAGAGTTCACGGGGGGCCAGCTGATATCCTTGGGCTGCGCTATGGGGTGCGTTGCTGGGGACCCTCAGAGCCTGCGGAGTGGTTGCCCTGAGATCACAGGGAGCTCAGGAGAGGTGGGAGGAACTGGTCTCTGTCCTTCAGTTTCTAAATTCCTCGACTCCTCAAGGAGTCTTGTGAGACTAGAGCCCGTCCACGATGGGGTGGGATGTACCAGGTGGGACTGCGGCCCAGGCTCTGCCAGGCTCTCCTCTAACGCCCCGCAGCCTCGGCCGCTCCCCTCCTTGTGGGGCAGGCGTCTGCTCCTCCAGGCCCTCCTTGGGCTCCTCCTTTGGGACTCTGTTCCCAGGCCATCTCCCAGGCCTTTCCTCACCCTGGCTTTGGTGCACGGAAGCCCTGCCTCCCTCCCCAGCTCACTGCTTGAACAAGTCTGCTATTGCCTCCTGGCTTCAATGCACTTCACTTTAAAAGGAAGCAACTGCTTGCTCCTGCACCTGCTGTACTTGGCAATGGGCGCCAGGGGAGAACATGTGAGAAGGACTTCCATTTCCTTAGGACAAAGGATGCGGAGGAAGCCCCAGAGAGAATGAATATGAAGTCATCATTTTAGCTCAAGATGTTGGGAGCTGGGTCTCGGAAAGCCCGGCTGCTGCTGTTCCTATTTTCCTCCTCACACTTCTCCTCCCCTTGGGCAACATCTGACACTGCTTAAGAAGATCAGCAAACTGGAGGGGCGTCCAGAGCCCACGTAACTCCTCTGCCACTACCCCACCGACCCTATGTCAGGGGCTCTCCCCTGAGCCCCTTGGGGGTGAGGGGTGATGAAGGCATGCAGGAAAGGTGTTGCAAAAGACTGAATCCGTCTAGAAAAAAAACTGTACCATTGTTGACAAGGGATCAGGTTGGTCTGAGATTTTCTCAGCTGGTTCTTCCTCCAAATGTCTGCAATAGCGCCCTCTTTTGGCCCTCTGAGTCCTTGCCATGTGCCTCTCAGGGAATATATATTACAGTATTCTGAAACGCATCACAATACTTACAAACTATTGTACTTACTACAAAGGCATGTGCCTTTGCCCTATCCTTTCATATTCTTAGCTGCTTACAAACCAAAGCCGTCCACGTTATTAATCTCTGCATTCCATGCACTTAGCATAGAGCCTGGCTCCTGATAGGTGCTCCACACGTGTTGACTAGACACAATTGTGAGATAGTGAAACAAGACGTCATTCCGTCATTTGCTTTCAACTCTTCCCTCATTATTGTTTATTATTATTATAGTACCTATTATTATATTCTTATTATTACTCTCTCCATAATGCTATTATTACTATAGGCAAGGGCACTAATGAAAGTCTGATGGATATAAAAGGGGAATAAACACAGCTCTGATGATACATCTCTCCCTCTCTCCTTTTCACGCTTCCTCTGTCTCCCCTTCTTTCTTTGGACCTTTGCATATGTTCTCCCCCTTCTTTGGAACTTCCTTCCTTTCATTCCTCCCCTGGATACTTCAATTCAGCCTTCAGAACCCCACCCACATCACCCATTTCAGGAACTCTTCCCTCATCTTGCCCTGCAGTGGACTGAAGACACCTCCCTGGAATTTTTAGATCGTCTTCCACTGTGGGACACAGAGCTATAAATATCTCTTTATGTATCTATCTCTTCCACTAGAAGCCCAGCTCCTTGAAGGCAGGGCCTGAGATCCTTGCAATGCCTAGCATGGCAACATAAGTGTCCATTCACAGATTCAACACATGCTTTTTGAATGCCGAGCGTGTATCAGGCACTGGCGTCACACTGACAAACTACCCTTGTGGTAGCCAGTCTCCAAGATGGCTCCCAATGGTCCTCACCTCCTGGGATTCACGCCCTCATATGGTTTCCTCCCAACTGAACTGAGATTGGATTGTGTGACCGATAGAGCATGTGGGATGACATGTGGCTCTAACGCCCTGTAGCATAAGATTCTGTCATAAAGGCATTTTCAGCTTCCTTCATGGTCTCTTGGGTTGTTTGCTCTAGGGGAAGCCAGCTGCCATGTCAGGAAGGCAGTCAGTGCAGCCCTGACAAACGTCCATGGGGAAAGGAACCAACCTGGCAGACACTGTCAGCCGCGTGAGTGAGCCTCTCCTTGGAGATGGATCCTCCAGGCTCTGTGAAGCCTTCGGGTGACTATAAGCCCACTGGCACCTGAGGTTCAACCTCAGGAGAGACCCCGAGCTGAACAACCCTACTGAGCCCCTCCCAAATTCCTGATCCACAGATATCACGATTCTCATTGTTTTAAAGTTTTTATATCACTAAGTTTTGGGGTGATTTGTTTTACAGCAATAAATAACTGATATAATCCTGTTGCCATGGAGTTTACATTCTAGTGGAAGAGATTAAATGAATAGAATTTATTTGTTCATTTATTCAGCACCACCAGACACTGCTGGGGTGCTAGAATTACAGTGGCACACAAGACACTGGACACAGTCCCTGCATTCCTGGGGTTTATGTTCTATTGCAGACAGAAGAGAAAATAAACAAGTAAATCCTATAAAATATTAGATCAGAGTGCTAAGAATAAAAGAAAACTGAGCAAGTTGGTTGAGAGGGAGGGAACTGCAATTTAGACTATTTTGTACTAAACATTTTCCATCTTTATCTCAATACCCCCAAACCTTTCGAAGTAGGTAGTTTATCCCCATTTTACAGATGAGAAAATTGAAGGTCAGAAAAGTTAGATGATGAAGCCAACGTCAAACGGCTAGTATTTGGCTCACCCAGAGTGTAACCCAGGCCGCTAGGACTCCAAAGCCAGTGCTCTTTGCAGTACCCCAAGCTGACCATTGTGGATTTCCCTTTCAGCACTCACCCTGGCGCTCACCCTTCAGCGTGGCAGTGCTGAACATCAGCTAGGTGCTTGTAATGTCTTGGTGGAAGGAAGGCAGGGAAATGGCCTTTAGATAGGATTACCTCAAGTTGGAGGTGAGCCTCAGCCTCTACTTCTTCTAACTCTGGAAAATGCCACGGTGCACTCAGATCCACTGGCAGGCTGGGAATATCCACCCAGTCCCCTCAACGTCAGCTGCTCTAATTGTTTATAAAAGGTGACATCCACTCCCTCAAGCTGTTTCCTGCCCACTTCCCTTCCTGCTCTTCACTGAAAGAGCTACAGCTCTTCAGACCAAGCTCACCCTGTCCACCTTCCTCATCCATCCTCACTCCCCTGGCGCCTCTTGATCCTCTTTCTTTTCTTTTTTTTTTGGCCTTCTTTTCTTGTGCCAAGACCACTAGAGGGAGATATACTAATACTCACTGGATGCTTACTATGTGCCAAGCTCCACATTCTCTGTGCTTTTCTTGCATGATTTCATTCGATGCTCATGACAACACTTTGTAGAAGCCCCATTACTTTCCTCATTGAGGTTAAGGCTCAAGGTCATTTGGCTACTAGATGGCAGAGTTGGGATTCAATCCCATGTCTCTCTGAAGCCAGACTTCATTCTCTGGCCAAGGTCACCCACCGAACTGGAGGAGCTCTGAAAATGGGTGATTTTTGCGTTTAACGTTCTTATTAATGTCTAACACAAATGATTAATTTGATAAACATTTATTCAGTGCCTAGTGTGTTAATCCCTGTGCTGTGATAGTGCTGTTAAGCCCTGTGCCCATGGGTTATCATGGAAGTATAGAGAGGGATGTTGAACAGACTGGCAAGTCAGGGCTGCCACCAGGTGATGCTAAGCTGAGCCCTGACAGTCTCAGAGGTGCCAGGCAGCAGAGAGATGGAACAACATGTGCAAAGTCAGGGAGAGGGGGCTGAGAATGGCTCATTTCAGCATGTGGCTGGAGCTTACAGGAAGTATTAGGGAGCGATGAGCAACAGAATTAAGAGATGAGCAGGGGCCAGGTCTTCCCTGGTGGCGCAGTGGTTAAGAATTCACCTGCCAATGCAGGGGACATGGGTTCGAGCCCTGGTCCGGGAAGATCCCACATGCCACGGAGCAACTAAGCCCATGCACCACAACTACTGAGCCTGCGCTCTAGAGCCCACGAGCCACAACTACTGAGCCCGTGTGCCACAACTACTGAAGCCTGCACGCCTAGAGCCCGTGCTCTGCAACAAGAGAAGCCACCGCAATGAGAAGCCCACGCACTGCAACAAAGAGTAGCCCTGGCTCGCCGCAACTAGAGAAAGCCTGTGTGCAGCAGCAAAGACCCAATGCAGCCAAAAATAAATAAATAAAATAAATAAATTTATTTAAAAAAAGAGATGAGCAGGGGCCAGATCTGTGCCAAGGTGAGGAATCTGCTCTCCATCTGGAAAGCGACGGAGAATGATTTAAGTGTTTTAGGTAAGGTACTGATATAATCAGATTTGCATAGTAGAAAAATTATTTCCTCAGTGGTATGGATGATACAGGGAAGACCAATTAGGGAGGATATTACAATGGTTTAGGCAAGAGATGCTGACTAGAGAAGAGACAGACAGAGGTGGAGGAACTGTGGGGGAGATGTATGAGAAGACTAGTTAAGACTTGGCACTGCTTGGGTGTGGGGCAGTGGAGAAGGAAGGCACAGAGACTGAGTCCTCCAGCTTCCTGGTTTGGGCACATGGGCGGATGGTGGTCCCATGTGCTGAGATGGGAGTCAGGAGGAGGAGAAGGGCTAGGAAAGAGCTACTGTCATCTATTACCCCAGGCCCCTTAGGGCAATCCTTACTCCAGACGAGGAAAGCAGACTCAAAAGGCTGAGGTGATTTGCTCAAATTCACATGGCCACCCTAGTGTCAGAGGTGAGACTCAAATCGAGGTCTTTCTATTTATGGAAAAATTAGTGTCCCAGGCCTCAGCAGGTTTGCTTTGCAAGGAATATAAGGAGAGCTTAGTACAGAATAATGTGTGGCAAAGCAAACATTTACCTATGTCAACTCGCCATTTTTACATTTATTCATTCATTTGACAGATTTATTGAGCACCTCCCATGTGCCATGCCTGTAGGGTTGCAGTGGGAAATATAATAGGCAAGGACTCTACCCACATGGAGCCTACAGTCTAGTTAGGGAGACAGGCAGTATACAAATTAGCAAATACATATATAATAAACTGTCAGAGTAACATGAGAGAGGATATGGGTGTTATTTTGGATAGAGTAGTTGAGAAAGGATTTTCTAAGGCACGCTATTGGGTATCCGATCAAGATCGGAGTGATGGGGGAAAATCATGCAAAGATCTGGGGAAAGTGGGTTCCCAGCAGAGGAAACTTCACATGCAAAGGTCCTGAGGTAGAAATAAGCTTGGAAACTCAAAGGATCACAAGAAAGCCTGTGTTCCAAGAAAAGAGTGAGTTAAGGAAGAGAATGGTAGCAGATGAAATTCAAGGCAGGGGCCAGACCCTATTGGACTTGTTAGACATGATCAGTAGTTTGAATTTATTCCAACTGTGACAGGAAACTCTTTGAGGTCTGGAGCAGGGCTGTGACATCAACAATCTATTCATTTAAATTATACTTTTTATTTCAAGGTACTTACACATTCACATGCAGTTGTAAGAAATAATACAGAGAGATCCTGTGAACCCTCTTCCCATTTTCTGTCAGTTGTAACATCTTGCCTAACTATAGCACAACATCACAACCAAGATATCTCAGTGTGTTTTGTGTTTTCCTGCTGGTAATGATGATGAACATCTTTTCATGTTCCTGTTAGCCATCTATATATCCTCTTCAGTGAAACGTTTGTTTAGGGTCTTTTGCTCATTTTCTGTTTTATTTGCTAACACTGTTTTATTGTTCTTTTTTTAGAAAATAAATTTATTTATTTTTGGCTGCATTGGGTCTTTGTTGCTGCGTGAAGCTTTCTCTAGTTGTGTCAAGCAGGGGCTACTCTTCATTGCGCAGCTCGGGCTCTAGGTGCGTGGGCTTCAGTACTTGTGGCTCATGGGCTGTAGAATGCAGGCTCAGTAATTGCGGTGCGTGGGCTAAGGTGCTCTGCGGCATGTGGGATCTTCCCGGACTAGGGCTCGAACCCGTGTCCCCTGCATTGGCAGACGGATTCTTTACCACTGCGCCACCAGGGAAGCCCTATTGTTCATTTTTTAAAGTTCTTTATATATTCTAGATACAAGTCTTGTCAGATAAGTGACTTGCAAATATTTTCTCCCGGAGTAGATTGTCTTTTCATTCTAACAGGGTCTTTCACAGAGCAAACTCTTTTAATTTTGATGACGTCCAACTGATCAATTTTTCCTTTTATGGATTGTGCTTTTTGGTGTCAAGTCTAAGAACTCTTTGCTTAGCCCTAGAGCCCACAGTTTTTCTCCTGTGGCTGTCTTGGACAGTGGAAGAGTAAACTGATGAAATAAATGTAGGGTTGCTGGGTAGAACTGAGGGCCCACTTGAGATTCAAGCATGGGGGGCAAAGGAGTGAGAGAGGAAAGAGGCTTCAAGTTACTTCCTATTCCCTGGAGAGTACACTATCGGGTAGAAGTTCCTTTCCCTTCTAGTTTGACTGATGTGAGCACAGCAGAGGCCATCTTGGCAACATGACCCAAGGCCTGGGCTTCCCCCTTCCCTAAGGATACTCATAGACTCTGAAAGAATCTAGTTCTTTTTATTCACAACAATATACTTTCACTACATCATCATGACTTACTTCTCACAACAACTCTGTAAGGAAGATATTATTACCCCCTTTTACAGAAGATACAACTGAGACCCAGAGAAGGGCTGGGACTAAACACAAATCTCCTGATATCAAGAGGAATGATTATTCTCCTCTACCAGCTGACTCTGAATTTCTACTGCTAGTTATTGCTTGAGGTCAGTGGTTCTTAACCATAAAATGATGGTTCATGGACCCCCAGCATCCCCAAGACCTTTTTCAGAGGGTCTTCAAGGTCAAAGCTATTTCCCTGATAAAACTAAGATGTTACTTGCTTTTTGCTGTGTTGACATTTTAACTGATGGTGCAAAAGCAAAGGTCGGGGGTGGGGGGCAGTGAAACTGCTGGTATCTTAGCACGAACCAAGGCAGTGGCACCAACCTATACTGGTTGTCATTGTATTCTTCACCCCCATGCACTCACAGGGGAGAAAACAGCCAGTCTCACACTAATGTGTAATTAAATGGGAACTACACAAAGAGCATTTCTGCTGCATACCAAAATAAGATGGTTTGTCTTAAGGAAAATCTTCTGCAAATATATGAGTTGCAAGCTAACTTGTTCTCTCTTTTTCCCCCCATGGAATACAATTTTGTACTTGAGAGAATGACTGACAAACTATAGTTATTCAGACTTAGGTATCTAGCAGACATTTTCTTAACAAACAAACAAAGTAAGACCATCACACAAAGGAAAGCAACTGACAATATTTGTTGCTAATGATAAAACTTGAGCTTTTGAGTGAAAATTAGAATTTGGGGGAAAAAAATTCACTTGCTGCTATGAGCCTGACAGCTTTCCAATACTGAAATACTTTTTTGATGATATCAGCGGTAATATTAATAAATGTGATTTGTGTGATATTGTGTAAAGAAATGTGCTTACACGTAGAGGAGCTGTATAACTCAGTACACTAGGAGCTTCCCACTGACCAATGCATGATGGCACAAATCAGCACGGGTCAAAGATCCATTCAAAGTGTAAGATCAATCAATGGGTTTTAATATGACAGAATATGAACAATTCATTGGTATAATTTCAGACTCCACATTGCAACTAATCTTTAGGAGACTTTCACTTGTCAAGTTTTGCGGGTATCAAAGAGGAATATCCACAGTTATCTGAAGAGGCTGTTAAAATACTCCTCCCTTCCCACTACCTAGCTGTGAGAGGTTGGACATCTTACATGCATTTCAACTAAAAAGAAAAAAACATGTTGGAAGAGACTAAACGCAGAGGCACGTTGGAGAATCCAGCTGTCTTCCATTAAGCCAGACAGTGCAACGGACAGCTGAGCCCCAGCCAGCGCTGGCTTCCCCTCACTCGCAGCTCTTGTCTGGTGGGTCTCTCAGTTTCCTCAATCTCTTTACAACTCCCTCCCCAAACTGGGGTCCCAGTTTGACCCTGCTGACCCCAGCAAATCTCTAACATTTCCTAGGGGTGAGGATCAGCCTTCCCTAATCGCTACTGGCTCCCAGGGGGTCAGGGGTGCCTCCAAACTTCTGTCTCAGGACAGGGGTCCCAGGGTCCTGCAGCCAAGAAGATGAAATCTAACCTACCCTGGGGGATGGTTATGGGCCCTTCAAATATATCTCACACCCAGTGGGGGAGTCTGAGCTTGAGGACCTCCCAAGTCTCTGCCTCCAACTCTCAAAGTGGGTTCTGGGCCCCTTCACTTGGGACTCACTTCCCATCGGGGACAGGAAGATGATGTTTGCTGGAGATAAAAATCAAAAAAACAACTAACAACAATGACAAAAGCATCTTTTACATTAAAGATGTAAAACTGTAAAATGATCTTTACACTAAATTTTAATTTTTAAATTAATAAATATTTTAAAAATTCCTCAGCTTCAATTTTTATTATTGCAAATATAGATAGGCACAACCCATATAAACAAAAGCTCTCTTAGGTCTTCAGTAATTTTTAAGAACGTAAAGGGGACCAAACAGTTGGAGAAGAACTACTTTATGCTAAATTGGTGAAGGCTCCAATTAGCCACTGTGACCAAGTGATGCGTTATTCAGCATGAGCATCCTTTTCTAGATTATTCTCTGACCACAGGCTTCAATCTGACCCTGAAATAAGGGGTTTTATTTCAAAGGACAGCTGAGCATGTTAACAGGGGACCCAGGGTTCCGATAACGGTCCACACCCTTTCTGTCTCCCTTTCCTGCTCACTCTCCTACTGGAAAGAACGTGGGCCTTGAAGCAAGCAGACCTTGGGCTCAGTGTCAGCCCTGCTTTCAGCCGACAAGGGGACCCTAGGCAAGTCTCTTAATTCTCTGTTCTCCATCAAGTGAGAAGTAATAGTGCCCACCTTCCCTTACTGAGATTGGTTTGAGAATTAAACAAAGTAATGGAGACAAATCTGGGAAGTGCTTATAAATATAAGTGATGACCACTTTCCAACAAAGAATTGTCATGTAGATTTATGGCCATTCATTTAATATTTAGCAAAAATGTGGCCTAACGCAGGCCCTGAATGCAAAAACAACAATGCAGAGTTCTAGCCTGCATCCTGCATCTTTCAGTCGAGCGGGGAAGATGAGTATAAACAATAGCGAAACAGTGGGACGAGGTAGAAGATCTTTGACATCTTAACCCGAATTTTCCCCCAAGCATCCACTCAAGCTTCTTGCTGCCTTGTGACCACTTTTTCTTTATAAAACGGATGGGGCTGCATCTGTGCCTCAGCACAGGGATGATACTGAAGAACCAGAGAGAAAGTTTCTGAGTGTTTTGTCAAAAGCCTGTCCTTGAGGAAACTGGAGGTTTAGAAATCCAAAGGGAAACAGGGTAAAGCTTCCCCGTCCTCATCCGAACCTAGAAACGAGTCTTTGGGGGCACCCTGAAGGGGAGATGTCAGTGGAGCCCGTGGGGCCCAAGATGAAAGCTCTCAACCAAGAGGCACCATATAAAGGAGCCAGCGTTCTAGACCCAGCTGGTCTCCATCCAGCAAACAGCACCCAACATCGGAACCAGGGAGTTCCTGGAAACTTGAGCAGTGTCTGTAGCCTGTGCCCTTTCTGTTCCTCAGAGCATCACAGATGGCCAGTGCTGGGGATCAATACTCTTTGTCCTTCTCCTTGGCCTCTGAACTTCTTACTAGCAACCAGCACACTGTCCTTTGTTAATCAGCAGAAGTGGTGCCCATGTGTGCCCTCAAGACTTTGCTGAATCGCATTCTGATAATCTTGTAGAGACAACCTTCTTCTTAATGGCCAAAGGCTCTGAATAGTTGAGGGTAGAAGGACAAGCCTCATAGGCTTGTGCCTCGGTGATACCAAATGGAAGCAGCCCAAGGTCTCTCTGTTTCCAGTGGGATAAAAGCTCAGACAGAAATGGGCAGGAAGCAGCAAGAGTACAGAGGAAGTGATTCATTCTTCCAGGCCTTCCTGGGCAGGAAGCGAGTGGGAGGAAGAGGGTCAGGGAAGCCTTCACAGAAGAGGTGACATTTGAACTGGGTGTGGATGCTGGGCTCTGAAAATCAGCCACCAGTCATCTCACAGATGTCAGCCTGTCCAATCCAAGAAGAAGAGGCTGTTTCCTGGGAAAGAGGAGCCCGTGGAGAAGGCACCAGTAGGAACCAGAAGCCAGAAGAAGATCCAGCAGACACCAGTTCTTCTTTAGAAAATGTTGTGTGGCTTTTTCAGAGCATCGATACTTCCCTATTTATGTAGCTATCCACTAACAAATAGTGACTGACACTCCTTGCGCTGGGTTCTAGGACGGGCAAGCAGTATAAGGGCCACAGGTGATTTATTGGCTGCTCAATATACGTCAGGCACTGTGCTCCAGCCCTGAAAGGAAAGGGTGTCACTGCCCCTTCCCCTTCTGTCCCCTCCACTGGCAGGAATGAGGATATGGCTATGAGCTATTTTGGGCCATATAAATGAGGTGACACCTAGGGATGGCAAAATAGGTGACTCTGTGGAGCAGAGACACTACACCAACTTCAAGTTTTACCTGAGAGAAAAATAAACTTCTGTTATGTCATCTGGAGTTTCTCACATGTAATATATCTCTATATCCTAATATATTATAGCCTAAAAAATATAGCGGAAGAAAACATTGAACAAATCCTCACTCAAGTATACAATTTGTATAAATACAAATTATAATAAATGCAATGAAAAAGACACACATAGACTATTTCCTGAGAGAATGTAGTTGAAGGGGGGCTAATAATTGTCACCCAAGGAGAGCTTTTGTCTTAGTTCAGTCTACTATAACAAAATACCATAGACTGGCTGGCCTAACCAACAAACATTTCTTTCTCATAGTTCTGGAGTCTGGGAAGTCCACAATCAAAGTGCTGGCAGATTTGTTGTCTGATGAGGGCCCTCTTCCTGGCTTTCAGGCAGCTGCCTTCTCACTGTGTCCTCACATGACAGAGGGAAAGAGGGCTCTTGTCTCTTCCTCTTCTTATAAGGGCACTAATCCCATCACATGGGCCCCACCCTTGTGACTTCACCTAAACCTAATTACCTCCCGAAGGTCCCACCCCCAAATAACACCACCTTGTGGGTTAGGGCTTCAAGATATGAATTTGGGGGCAGGGGACACAAATATTCTTTCATAGCAGCTTCTCAGAGAAAGGGATTTTGCTGAGACCGATGGAATGGGTAGGGTTTTGGTCAGGGAAAAACAGAAGAACAAGGAGACAGCACCTGAGCCACAGAGCATTTGACCACTGCTGGGACCCCAAGAAGGGTCATGTGAGCAGAGCCCCTCTGTGCTGAACCTTCAGTCTGTCCTCCATCTCACAATCCTCCATCTCACCATGGGTGTCCCCCACCCATGGTGATGTAGCCTGGGCACCTCAGAACCTAGATGGGAGGCAGCACAGCTGATTCCAGTCCAAATACCTCTTGAAGGGATGGCTGAGGTGCCTCTGGAGGACGAAGACAAACCCTCTTCCAGGAGGGAGCCCCAAGTCCAGCCAAGAAGCTGGATGTGCAGCTGGGGCCCAGGAGCGAGTGTGAGCCCAGCAGGAAGAGGAATGGGTCAGGAGATGAGGAGCCAGACAGGTGTGCAAACTGAGGCTCCAAGGATGACTTCAGACGTGACCTGGCTGGACACCAGGATTGCTTTGTATTGGGGGCTCGATATGTAAGCGTGACTTGTGGGCTCACTGCCATTTCTAAGTGTGGGCAGGACGCAGCAGGAAATGCTCTCAGTACAGAATCTCACCTCACCCTCACACACTGAGTTTATGAGGTGGGCATCGTCTCCATTTTACAAATGAAAATACTGAGGCTCAGAGAGGAGAAGATAATTGTCCAAAGTCACTGAGTGGGTAGTGGGGCCTGGGGTGGGGGTGGATCGAGGGCTTGTCTAATCCCCCCATAACTCAAGGCAATGCAGGGGAACACAACACATCCAATCTGTCCAGAAGAGCACTTGGGCAGAGTGTTGCAGACCCTTGGCCTAGTAACCAAAGATGGGCTGCAGCTGTGTTCGATTTCTCCGGCCAATGATTTAAACAAACAAACAAACCACTGAATGTGAAGCCTGTAGGCAGGGCACGGTCTGCATCTGTCATAACCTCCCCCATTACTCTCTCGTTTACTGGCTGCCTGGTCCCAAAGGCAGCTGAGTGTCAATGTGGCCTCCATTCTAGAAAAACTTTTCTTTAGCCCCAGAAGCCAGTTGAGCAAGTCTTCCTGAGCCCTTCTCCAGTCACTGTGGGATGCATCAGAGACTAGGAGCCTAAGTACTGACTTAAGCTTTTAGATATCTGCCATCTAATATGCACAGACCTTTCTCCTATCCAAGAGGGTAACGCATGTAGGCAAGGACTCTGCTTTGTGAATTAGCCATGATGTGCACCCTGCAAGCGAGTTAAGAAAGACCAAACGGGCTGGGTTCTTTCCTGGACTTCTTCAGGAACAGGAGGCAGTCGCATTTTCCAGAGCTAGAAGGCTGCAGGTCAGCAACTGGGACATGTTGAGGTGGAAGGCTCGAGGGAGTGGGCTGAGAATCCTCTCTGCGTCTTCTTCCTGTGCTTTGCCAAGCTTGCTAGCTCCCCATTGGCCAAGCACTTGGGTTTCCATTGTAGACCCCATCTGTCTGGTCTGGAGTTTAACCAGACACCACCATCAGGCCCACAGTTTCCTTTGCAAAGCTTTGGCCTCTGAATCCCTGGAGTGTTTGGAGGCACAATTTGCAGACCCCATCTTGTCATCTAGGGTAGCAGCCACCTAGCCCACATGATAGCTAAAGAACTTTGAGTTCTGCTTCCAAGATGCCATGGGCAAGGGACGTCATTTTCCTGAACTCAGAATAGCTGTCTGCGTGTTAACTACTTTTTTTTTTTAGATGAAAGCAACTACTTAAAAAAAATAACCCCAAAACAAAATAAATGTGTCAGTGGTATGTCTAATGAAAACCTGGAAATGAGGGTTTTATGTCCCATGAATGCCTTGAAAATTAAAGTTTAGCAAAAAAGATTAGATGGGGGGGTGGAGTCACCGAGAAGACAGCAGTTGTCTCTGTGAATTTGGGCTTATGATGAGGGGACAGCACTCATCCTTAACCCAAGCCTCACCCCTTGAAAAATAGTTTATGCTCCAATGAAATAGGCAGGAATGGGTGGGGCTCCCAGGCTTATGAAATTTCAACTCACTCAAACAATAACAGCAAAGTGAAGCATGATTTGCCCTGGGTCATAGTCTAACTGCCTCTGAGTAAGCAGGTCCTGAATATGCTATTTTTCAAAATCTCAAATCTGTTTCCCTGTGTCTCTTTTGAATTTCCTCTTCTATAACATGTATTTATATCCTGCCTATTATAAGCTGACAAGAACAATCACTAGCATTATCTGTTTCCTCTCAGATCCTGGTGTAATTCACTTACCTTCTTCCCACGGTTGTTTTTTTTTTTTTTCTCCTTGCCATCAACCTAAACTGTCTTATGATGATGAAGGGAGGAGAGAGGTGGCACCTTTGGACATTATTAAACACAAAGCTATTTGGTCCTGAATACCTGGAAGGAGTTTAGTAAATTCATTCGTTCATTTGTTCATCCCATCGAGAACTTACTTAGAGGTCACTATACATAGGCCATTTGCCAGGCAGTAGGAATGAAACAGAAAACAAGATATAGTCCCTTTCCCTTAAGAAACTCACACTCTAGTGGAACATGCAGACAAAACAAATACTCCAGGTATTTACAAGAGAGGGTGTTGTGAATAAGCTTGACTGTTACTGCTGGTTTTAGTTAAAGAAAGAAGAGGGATGATTTCTGTTGAATTGACCTGATTGAAGTTGTCAAGGCATTTTCATTACTAACAATAATGTATTAAGGACCCTCTAAAGGCAAAGCAAGGCTTTGATGTATAGTCACGATTTGCTCAAAGATCACCAGTGCCTTCAGTTTTAGCTCTAAGGATACGATCTTTGACTCCTTCTACTAACACTAGGAGGAAGGGAGAGGAGGAAAAAGTATAGTAAAGTTAGGAAGTGAGTGCAAGGCGGGAAACTTCTTAGGCCATCAGACATTAGAAGGACCCTCTCTCTTACATGTTCTGCGTGCACTGCAGTGGAGTTCAGTGCAATCGCCCACCTGGGAGATACTGAAGGAGAGGAGCTGGTCTGCGATGGTGATGCACGAAATCCTGAAGGCAAGGAAGCAGGGATGGCAAATTCACGGCACCCACGCTATTTCTCCCCTCGCCAGCACCCATGGCAAACAACAGCAACGGGTCAGGCCACCTGATCTCAACCAGAGCTACTCATCAGAACCAACTCTTCTCTGATTCTGATGAGGATTCTCATCAGAGTCTCCTGAGTATGTTACACAACTCGTCCCACTGCAGATGCATAAGAAAGAAGTGAATCCGTTACAATTAGTGCCTTGGGGCATCGGGGCTTAATTCTCTGAGGAACCCCCAATACAGCTGGGCAATCCTCCTCAAAGGGCAGCATTCAGGCACCAGCTGCCTATCCCAGCAGCTGAAGTTTATTCGCCACCTTGGACACCTGGCTCCCTGAGGGAAATGTAGGAAAGGCTACAAAAAGAGTGAGAAATAAGTTTTCCACTAGGGGCGTCTGAGAGTCATTTTGGATACTCAGTGCTCAGGTGGAGGAGGAAGACACAAAAGGAAAGTCTCCTCATCGCTCTGCCGTCTTTCCTAGACTTTTAGATGCTGTGGTAGAATTCTAAGATGGCCCCCAGGATTCCTGCCCCCAGGTGTCCGCACTAGGGATAACCCCCTCCCCTTGAGGGTGGCCGGGACTTGAGAGCATGAGGCATTTCACTCCTGTGATTAGGTCATGCTGCTGTGTGGCAACCGTGAAGGGACTTTGCAGATGTCCCTGACTACCTGACTTCGAGCAAAATCGAAAGGGAGATTATCCTGGTGGGCCTGACCCAATCAGGTAAACCCTTTAAGTTAGGGTTTAGAGGCAGAAGAGCTCAGAGAGGTTCGAAGCAGCAGGCACCCTCTCCATGGTCCTTGAAGAAGCAAATTACCATGTTTGAAGAGGGTCGGATGGCAGGGGACTGTAGGCGGCCTCAAGACGCTGAGGGACTCAGCCGTACAGCTGCAAGGAACTGAGTTCTGCCAGCAACTGGTGAGCTTAGAAAAGGACCCCCGCCCTCAGGGGAAACAGCAGCCCTTGCTGCCAACACTTGGATTTCAGTTTTGTGAGAAGCTGAGTTGAGAAACCCAGGCGAGCCCACAGGAACTGTGAGAGGACAAATGGGCATTGTTTTAAACTGCTAAATTGTGGTCCACAGTGATAGAAAACTAACAGAGACTGTATTTACTGTAAGACATGCCATTGATTCTAAGACGTACCATTGACTTTATAACATTTGGGGAAACAACACAACTACAGCATTAAATGTTCCAATCAATTATAAGGCATAAATTGAAAGATATTCTGATTTAAAAGTAATAAAATGAAAAAAAGTGTATCTTGGTATTAAAGAAACATGTATTATTACATTTGTGAAGCACCAAAAAAATTCCAATCCTTTTCACATATGACTTTACTTAGTCCTCCTAACAACTCTGTGAATGTTGAGGGGAGGTTTCATGATGAGAAAGCTGAGGTACAGAGAAGTTAATGACATTCCAAGTGACAACACTAGACAGAGCCTGGACCAGAATCCAGGCTTGCACTTTCCGTTATACCGGGACCTGACCATCACGTCTCACTTTGCCAGCATCTAACACCACTTCATGGAGAATCTGTGCCACCAACAGGTTTGCTCAGGGGACAGCCACCGAGGCCAAATTTTCCTGCAACTGAGCCTGTCACTTCTGAATGAACCTGATAGATTAGAAGTATGTACCAGTCCCAAGGCAGCCAAACCATAGTGTAAGTTATCACATATGGAATGGGTCAACTCAAAAAGATGAGCTGGGCTCATCAGATTCCCCCTCGTGAGGCATTAATTCAGTAGTAGAGCGGGACCGTCACATGCGCCATGGGCGAACAGAAGCAGTGTGGGAGCAGATGCCAGGTGTAACGAGAGGCTATCCAAAGGCATGAGGAAAGCAGAGCAATGAAGGAAGCAGAGGAGCCATATGAATGAGACAATGGAGCCCATGAGAAGATCATCCCTGGAACTGCTTCTGTTTCAGACATGCCCCCCAAATCCCAATCACAGCCCTTCTGTGTCCTTAAAATCCTCTCTGCAACTTTTCTGAGAAACTTGGGCAAGTCTCTGTTCATTGCAAGTGTATCATTTATAAATTCATGATCCATGTGGTCCAGTTCAGAAGTAGAGTTACGGTTAAAGAAACATAGTTCATGCAAAAAATCAATGTCAAAATAACCTGTATTTAACAAACACGATGAACACTTTTCTCCCCTAATGGCCACTGTCTTCACACACCACAGCTGCACGTGTTCTCAATAATCCCCCATGAACTACTCCTAGCTCTGCTTCCCACGTGCATCTTACTGTCTTCCTGTCTTCTCCATCGTCTTATGATTACCCATCACAAAAGCCCAAGAACTGGTCAAGCGAGACCAGGTCCTCCTTGGAGGGTGGAGGCGGACAAGGACCTAAGTAGTCCAAGTCAGAATCTTCCTTAATGAGCAGAGGGTGGGAAAACATATGAGAATACTCATATTTCAATCATTAGTTACCCTGTCATCACACAGCCAAGGGAAAAAACCATAACTAAAACAATATAATTTTGAAATCATGGCCACTGTAAGCGTATGCCATGAATATTAGGGACCGTGTTTACGGGTTGCACATAGACTTATTTTGAATTTTCTGGGGGTAAGACTTTTCAGATGATCTGGTGAAATGACGAAGATGATCATGTTATCCAAATAAAGCAGCTAGTGGATATGCAACAGGATTGGGGTGGGTGGGAGAAGGTGTGGCCGAGTGTGAGCTCTTGTTTGTCTTAGGAGGCTCAGAATATCAATTCAAACGCTACCACCAATAATACGGTCACTGGAAGCAGCTAAAACATTTTTTTGAAGTTATTTCTGTCCTTAGAGTATATCTCACTCGTGATGAATAGTCAAATCAGTGAGTTTTAAAGAACTAGTTCCTTTCTGAGTGATTACAACACCAGCTAGATGCACAATTAGGTTCATTTATTTCGTTTCACTTTTGACATTTATAAACTGCTTTTAAAATTTAGTTTTCTATGAAATGAAATTTCAAATTTTAATTTTTTAATAATATATTTACATGGTTCCAAAGTCAAACGTGCAAAACTGATTTTTCATTTATTTCATCTCAGTTTTATGTGACCACGTTGGGGCTTTTAACAGCTTCCTTCCACCCAGCAGTGTGGTGACAATTAGTTTCCATTTCCATTAGTTTCCATTTCAGAGTCTGCTTCCCATGGAACCGAACATGTTGCAACCTGTGCCAGAAGAGTCTGAGGAATGGTCTTAGGAAACAGGCTCTGAGAACTCCATCATGGGGGTGGGTGGAGCCTTAACCCCCAGCACATGTGCACCAGTGCAATTATTAACACAGTCCTAGCTGTGAACTGGGATGGTTCACCACATGGGGACAATACATCAGGCTGAGAAATATGTGGACAATTATATTTAATATAAGTATAATAAAATAGAATTGGATAGCTATTGATGGAGAAAATGGATGCTTTAGAAAAGAAAAAAAATGATAAAACACTAATGGTGGTTTATTAGCAATTAAAGACTAAGTGTGAAAACCAGAGGGCCTCTTGCCAGCAAATAAGAAACTCTCATCTCTCACAGCCAGGAGAGAAGATAGAGCTGAAGATGAGGACCAGGGCTTAATCATAAGAGGAGTCATGCTCCCAAGAAGGTTAAACTCCCAAATAAGGCAGGTCTGCTATGCCCAAGTCAGGCTCTGATAAGAAAGAATGGGACCCTGAGATGAGACAGGGACAATGATGTTGATGCATTCGAAAATATGGGATACCCCGGAGCCCTCTGGCCTGCAGAAGTTGCCCACTCCTCCCTGTTAAAGGCTATCCCCCCAACCTAGGAGATGACTCAGGGGCCTCCCCGTCTTGTAACTCACCCTCCACCTTCCTCCTAGCACTAGACCAGTAGCTGTTAGGGTTAAGTCACAACATAAACCAGACGGGGGAGTCCTGAGTCTACTAGGGGAGAAATGGAATTATCCACTCAATGAACTGACTGCATGATGCAGCCGACATGTACAGGCAGAAGCAAGAGAGTGGGGACTGGATCCTGAGGGTCCTGGATCCAGGGGGTCAGAATATCAGGTTGGGTAAGGTGGAGTTTATCAATGTGAGAGCACTCTATCATGATACAGGATTTGATATCCTGGCAAGGACTATAAATGATGGTGCTAGCATACCGCTAGAAGAGCCCTTGGAAGCTTGGAAAGAGCAATAGTCAACACCAAGTGACAGAGGAATACCAAATCACCATGGCAGGTGTGGAAGAAGGAATCACAACTTCAGGAGGCGGGCATGTTAGAAGGGATCTACTCTTAAGGTCTGAAAACCTCCTGAGGAGAGGAAACTCTGCCAAAGTGATAGGAAATGTTCTGGTGTAAGGGTCACTGGCATTTCTGAGAAGCTCGGTGGTGACCCTCATCTGACGACCCAAGCTGACCACAGGAGATGCAGTAACAGAACTGGGCTCCCTGGGGGTGAGCAATTCTAAAATAACAGAGGCCAGGTAATGTTTAACCAACAAAGGAAAGTGGATGCAGTTGTTATAATGAGTGGCAAGGTGGTAGTGCATCCTGGGGAATTGGGGGAGTCTAGGGTGATGAACTATTTTGTTTTTCACGGGAACTAAGGGATTTCCAGGGATGCAGGAGGTTGTTCAGTGTTTAAACAGGGACAGCCCTGGGAAAATCAGGATGGTTGACCAAACTAGGGGTGACCCATATAGAGCTATGGAGACCTATGGCCATTTACTCAAGTAATCCTACCTTGGGGAAAGGCAGATATCCAAATATCTCTAGGACTGTTGGACACAGGTCTAAGTTATTGGTATCTGAGAACTGAAGTGTCAGCTGGCCCCTCAGGATATTAGGGGCTTATGGGGAGCAGGTAATAAATTGAGTCTGGCTCACTGTGGGTCCAGTATGTCCACGGACAAACCTAGTGGTCAGTCCCCAAATATGTAATTTTAATAGCTATACTTGGCAGTTCACTGAGCATCCACATTGGTTCCTTGGTTTGTGGGGTAAGAGCTATTATCATGGGAAAGATGCAGTGGAAGCCTTTGAAATTGGCCCTCCCCACAGCCAACATGGTTAATCCAGAATAATCCCAAATATCATTGTATCCTTGGGAGGACAGCAGAGATTAGTGCCTCCTTTAAAGACCCAAAGGCTGAGAGGCAGTGATCCCTACCGTGACGCCTCCAAAGCCAGATGCATCACGGAGGATGCCAGTGGCCTTCTGCAAAACAGTGGCCTCAACTGCAACTGCCACGTCAGAAATAGGGTCTTAATTAGATTAGACTACATGCTCTCAGGCACACAGTATGCTGCCACTGATCTAGTGAATGCGTTCTTTTTGATCCCTACTAGAAGGGAGAAGGAAAAGCAGTCTGCATTCACTTGAAATGGACAGCAGTATCCATTTACAATCTGGCCGCATAGGGAGGAATGAAACTATATGCCAAATGAGCATCAGGACGGAGCTAATATATGCCAAGGTGACCTGGACTGTCTAGACGTTTCAAAGTGTGTCACACTGGTTCACGGTACTGATGACATCACGTTAATCAGACCAGATGAGTAAGAAGTGGCAAATACATGGGAGATGTTGGTAAGCCGCAAGTGGTCAAGAAGGCAGGAAATACGTTCTGTGAAGATCCAGCGGCCTATCCCGTCAGTGAAGACGTCCCAATGTAGAAGGCACGTGGACAAATGCAACAGTCACAGAGAAGGGCAGGGTGTCCAGGGGCTCAGGCCACTTGCATGAGGGTCTGTCACTCCACCAGGTAAGCCAACTAGATCAGCAGAGATGTTAGCTGAGGGCGAGGGTGATCCAGGATGGGTAGTGGAGAAGGGGGACTGTGCGTATTAAGTGCTACCTCGGGCCAGGCGACAGTAGTAGGGGCTGAAGTTCACCCCATTCACTTTTCCTTTATATTAAATAAAAGAGTCTAAGTGGCACAGGGTAGAGTTTAGGGGACTCTGAGTTACACCATCCAGACCCTCTCCTTAGGGACTGAAGCATCATTTCTCTGGTGGCTGAAAGTGTTAATAACAGACAGCTCAGCTGGGCTCCCCACTCCACCCCCCGACTGCCACAATGGTCCTTAGGTGGAGAGGGCTCCTCACCCGAGGTCACAGCTCCTTCCCCAAGCGGCCTGCATGCCATGACTGCTTAACACAGGGCTCTAATTGCTGGGTCCTTTGCCCCAGTTGAGGACAACTCCTCAGTGCCATCCTCAGCTGCGGAGTCTCCCCGGCTGGGCTGAGGTCTCTGTTTCGACTGGATCACAGACCAACTTTTCCCTTTGCTCCTTTCACTCTTCCACAGGCATTGATCCCCAAAGCATCCCACATGCAAATCTCCATCTCAGACTCTGCTTCCCATGGAACCCAACCTCCAACACAATAACCTCACACATCTAATTTTTTGTTCGAAAAGATATATTCAAAAAATATCTGAAACTTCAGCTTTTCAAAACCTCAAACATCACATATGAATGAGAAGCCTCTAATGCCATCACATGGTAATACAATTACCATTATTGGCACTTAAAGAACAAAGAAAAAGCAGGGGGCTTCCCTGGTGGCGCAGTGGTTGACAGTCCACCTGCCGATGCAGGGGACACGGGTTCGTGCCCCGGTCCGGGAAGATCCCACATGCCGCGGAGCGGCTAGGACCGTGAGCCATGGCCGCTGAGCCTGCGCGTCTGGAGCCTGTGCTCCGCAAGGGGAGAGGCCACAACAGAGAGAGGCCCGCATACCACAAAAAAAAAAAAAAAGAAAGAAAGAAAGAAAGAAAAAGCAGGGGTGGGGAGAGTGCAGGGAGTTATGTCATTGCCAGCATATTACCAGGCATGAGAGACCTTTCTGTTACCCCTGAAAAGAGGGAAAGGAATGCATGACTGATATGATCCTGGAATCATAAAAGTGCTTCAAAGGAAAATTACAGCAACACAGGCTCTATATGGAAAACAACAAATTGCTGAGGGCTAGGCCCTGAACAAGGCTCTTTCCCGAATCATCTCACTTAGTCTTTGCAATTACTCTTGGAAGTGGGTGAGACAGTCACTGTCACTTTGCAGATGAGAAAACTGAGTCTTAGCAAGGCTAAGCCATTTGTCGAAAATCACACAACCAATCAATGGTGGAGTCTGAGAACCCCAGACTTTGATTTCTGAGCCTGTGAGCTGCAAGAGGCTCTCCTGCCTCCACACAGGTAAACGCCAGGACAGCTGGGCACTAGGCATTACATTGTCTAATTCCTTTCCAAGCCAAACTCTTCTATCTGAATTATTTACACCCTAGGAACACATTATTTTTATTAGATACTACTAATGGATAAAGAAAAGGATTCCATTACAGAAGTTACTTTACATTCTTGCTTACTGGAACATACCAATCTGTGTAAAAAATGCTATTTCTATGAATCTGGCTCAACTACTCAAACTCTGGCTTGACAGAGAGGTAACACCCGTGATGGGCTTTAATATTATCCCATTCAATAACTATCCCTATGGTGAGCTCTGGTCCTCAGGAGCTATTGGCTGATAGTGTTTTATTATGTTTAAAGAAAATGTTTTATTGCATTTTTTAAAAAACTCGTAGCAATTTACACTCTCACCAAAAGTACGTATTTATAGGGATTGTAATTAATGAAGGAAAAAAAATTGATGCAGACACTAGCAATGCCCAGGGACTCATGAGATTTGTCATTGTCATATTGTTTCCTAAGCAAAACTTTTCTCCCAAATTATTTCTCCTTAAAACATATACTTTATTTTTTTGTAATGGAAGCTGATTTTTAAAAGGATTTACTGGGTATTCCCTGGTGGCGCAGTGGTTAAGACTCCATGCTCCCAATGCAGGGGGCCCAGGCTTGTTCCCTGGTCGGGGAACTAGATCCCACATGCATGCCACAACCAAGGTGTCTGCCTGCCACAACTAAGACCCGGCACAACCAAATAATAAATAAATAAATTAATTAATTAATTTTTTTAAAAAAAAGGATTTACTTCACAGAAATGTACTTTGTATAAATATATGTAGAACATATAAATTTTGCATGATAAATGATATTTCTATTAATACAGCCTTAAAATTAATATGTAATCTACATATAAATATATAAACATTAAATAATACATACATATACTTTAACATTTATTGAGTGTTTACTGTGTGCCAGGCACTGTTCTAAAGTGTGTTAACTCATTTAATCCTCACTCTCAAATAACTCATAAATAAACTCATGAATGACTCAAAAGATAATAACTCATAAATCCTATGAGAAGAGAATGTATTACATTTTATAAAGAGAATATAGGGCTTTGTACAGAGGAGGAAACTGAGGCACAGCAACGTTGATGAACATGACCAAGAGCATACAGGCAATGACTGGCAAAGATGGGTTTCAAAGTCAGGCACTCTGACCCCAGAGGACTCCGTTCTTTGGGTTTAGAGTTACACAACCAAAGGAAAACAAGGGCATCATTTTCCTAGTTGTTGTTCTCCTCAAGTCCTTCACTTCTGCTTCCAGCCCAAAGATGTTTACTAGTGTGTGTGTTACAGGATGAAGCCACTGCCTCTCCAGGATTTTGAACTTGTCTCTTCATAGCTCCAGGGAATTATTTTACCAACAGTAGTGAAATTAACTCACAAGCAGATGTGCAGCCAAAGCTAAGGGTCCGGGAGAATTTGCGATACTTCCAGTGAATCACGTGCTTACAGGTGAGACGGGCAGGTGAATGCAGCAGCTGGGGGAGGCTGGGACAGACTGGGGCGCTCACACCATCTAAAAGGGGAGCTGCGCCTCAGCGCAGCCTAGAGTTGCCGGCAGCAAAACGCATCCAGGGCGGACAGACCTTCCCATTTTTTTTCAAGGGAATCCAGAAATGTAAAATCTCTTGACTTTCAAACATTGGTGAACTTGTGTGTGTGTGTGTGTGCACGCACGCACGCGATATTTTGCAAGCCAAGCAATCCATCTGTAGGTCAGCTATGGTCCACAGGCCGCCCATTTTGTAACTTCTGACCTGAATGAACATTGAGAAGGTGGTCTCCCAAGTGTTATACAGGAGCACTGGGGACGTGACCTCATTTCTCTAAATATCTCCCCCAGCGTGGCCTGAATTTCCACTATTATTAACTTATCCTCTACGTTAACATTGAGTTTTCCATGTTCATTAAAAAACTACGGCAGAGAGAGAGAACCTGCACAGTCCCATCACCATGCTATGAAAAACAGCGATCAGATACTTCAAGCACCCCCTTTTGAAGGTGACATAGTCCATTTTTAAAACTATCTAAATGTGCTGGACTGAGGGGCCAAAGGAACCAGATGCTGCCTTTGGCTATGGTGCCTCAGACGTCTCTCGGTAAAGACCTCTCCTGCGCCCAAGGAGTCCTCAGGCCTCCCTCCTCCACTCACCTGACTCCACCCCTTTTTTGTGAGAGAGAATTTTATGAGTTCAGACTTTTTTTTAGCTGCAAGTAACAAAAGCAATGTAAAGTGGCCTCACTGAGAAAGGAGAGAACGACAGGAGGAGGAGCTAGAAAGAACGTGTTCGTTCCAGAAACTGGAGACTGATCTCTGGGAAATCTAGGTCAGATAACGGCTGGATCCAGAACCCCAGCGCTCTCGCTCTCCATCCCAGCTCCACGCTCCTCTGCATTGGCGTCACTATCTGGCATAGTCTCCCAATGAGGCGGGCCTGGCAGCCAGCAGCAGCTCCACTGTAACTTATACCCACTTAGCAACTCTGCAGAAAGAGATGCCCTCTTTCCCAATGCGCCCCGAATTACTGCCGCTGACATTGTGGCCTTGGGTCATGTGTCTAGGCCTAAGCCATTCTTACTATTAGAATGGCGGGGGGTGGGGGAGATACTCTGATTGGCTAAACCTGGGTTACATGCCCCTCCCCCGCCCCCCCCCCAAGCCAGAATATAGGGCCAACTCCTAAAAATTCACGCACTTAGAGTCTGATGGATGGGGGCTTCCACAGGCTGCGCTGCTTCGTTTTCTTCCCTCAAAGTTCTCCTGTAGTTTTCGCTGCTCTTGTTACAGTGCACTCAGCACCGTGCAAGCGCGCAGAGAAAACAGATGAGAAACACAGCCTCGATCTAACCTTCTCTCCCAGGCATGTCTGCTTATTTTCTCAAAAGACTTCTGCCCCTGCGCTTGGCTACAGCATAAGGTCTCGACTTTTACTCGTGGCATTTATAAGACCTTCTGTGATCTGGGCGCAACCTATCTGCCTTTGTCTTTCAATGTAACTCTTACCGCATTGCACCACAGCCTGACGGCCCTGAAGTGCCTCCCATGAACTTTATTCCTCCCTTACCTTTGCAGATTCAGTTCTGTTCCGGGCCTGCCTCTGCTGCCCGGCCACTTACTACTGTTGGAATCCTACCTCCCATAAAGGACGGTTGTCTTTTTTTGCTGTCTGGTTCCCAGCATCACTTACTATCAGAGTACTGATCGCCCCAGGGGAATTCTCCACTTGATTGGTCTTGATGGAAGAGAACGGGCAACTCCCACTAAAGAGCCTTCTCTACCCCTACCCTGGCTTGGCCAGTGGCTGATCACGTGACTTTGCTCAGCCTGTCATACACGCTGTCCTGGGACTCTGACCTTGAGAGAGTGATAAAGGATCTTCTCAGCAGCATCAAAGCCAAATTAGCCCATTCCTTCTGTGTGATCTCTGCTGGGGGTCATAGTCTTCATCTTCCACAGCTCCCTTGATTCTGCTTGTTTTCCAAATCTGGTCATTTCAGCCTGCTGACAATTCTGTGAGTCCCTGGTCTCCTTCCCACACTTTCCTCTTTTTTGTTTGAGCTAGCTAGAGAAGCTTTCTGTTGCTTGCAACCAACAACTCTGACTGACATACTCCCCTTAAGGCCCAACTTAAACCTCAATTTCCCACACAAAGCTTTCCTTCAAGATAGCCCTTCTTCTACATTCCCATAAATTCTCTAACATAAAAGCAAATCCTTGGAATTGGCTCTGATTTTGAGTTATTCACTTACATGTCTGTCTCCACACCAGACCGGGAGCTCCTTGACGACAGGGACTATGTCTTAGGTGGCTCTGTAACTCCACACCTAGCTCAGTACCTGGCACATAGTATAGGTACTTTGTAACTGTGCATTGAATGAGTAAGTATGGTTTTAGTTGAATTTAGGCAATTGTTTCTTTCAGGACATTGCACTGCTGCAGATATTTTTCTCCCATTTCTATTTATTTAGGAAGGAACTGAAGACTGCAAGGGAAAAGAAAATTCATTATTATGGTGCTCTCATTTTTTTTTTTTTTTTTTGTGGTACGCGGGCCTCTCACTGTTGTGGCCTCTCCCGTAGTGGAGCACAGGCTCCAGATGCGCAGGCTCAGCGGCCATGGCTCACGGGCCCAGCCGCTCCGTGGCATGTGGGATCTTCCCGGACCGGGGCACGAACCCCTGTCCCCTGCATCAGCAGGCGGACTCTCAACCACTGCGCCACCAGGGAAGCCCTGGTGCTCTCATTTTGACTAGTCATCTTCACTTTATACTCCTTCACCCTTTTTCCAGAGTGTTAAGAAACATATCAGAGATTTCTGTTTCCTTTTCTTTTTCCTGGTGTTGCCAGACAGGCCATGGAGATAATGATGACAACAGTCACGTTTACACAGCTTTTACTGTCAACCAAGCCCTAGGCCAGCTGCCTTACATGCAGTGTCAGGTCACTAAGTATAATTATGACCTAACCAAGATTCAGGAAGCTCAAGTGACTTTTCCAAAGTCACAGAACTGGCAAGAATGGAGATGCTATGACTCAATGTGTTTTCATCACTATCTACTTATGGGTGCTTCTCTCATGTCATGAAATGTCTAAAAGGTTGGAAGAAATGGAAGGAAAAGTACGACGCTGAATAATCCTCAAAAGAAAATACCTAGCTCTCGGATGGATGAGAATTATGCTTTTTTTTGTGCTTAAGTTAAACTTTTTACGGAAGCATCTCACCAAGACTGTCTTCAAGGGTTTAGTTGTTATGGGACCTTCTAATTCGCTAAATTTCAGTTCATTTTAGCCCACATGTATTTCACATCTCCAGTGTTTAAAAAGACTTGGAAAGGATCTGGAAGTGAGAATGCCATGGATATACAGATGGACACACCAAATTCCAGTCCTTGCAAAGCTCCCTGCTGGTAGGGGACCAAGGCTAATAAAAACCCTGCCAATGACAAATGAATCCTTGAGGGACCAACAAAGTGCTCTGGAAGCACAAAGCAGGAGGTGGGCAATTCCCAAAACACATATCAGGGTGACTTCACAGGGCAGGAGGCTAAAAGCATCTATAGGAGAGAAGCAAAGCAGGGGGGTTAAGAGGGCGGACTCTGGAGCCCGCTGCCTGGATTCAAATCCTGCCTCCAGCACCAGCTAGCTCTAGGATCTTGAGCAAGTTTCTGTGCCTCCGTTTCTTCATCTGTAAAATGGGCTAATAATCATGGTATCAGCATGGTATCAGTATCAGTTCCTGTGAGGAGTCAACATTTGTCAAGTCTTAGAACAGCAACCTGACACCAAGCGAGCACTCTGTAAGTGAGAAGCTAAAATATAGGATGAACAGGTAGAGAAGAACCCAGCACGGTATCCCAGCCGTAGAACCACCACTCGGTGTTAGGAGCTGTGCATGGCAAGTGGGGACAGTGCAGGATCCAGGGAGCTAGAGCATTGAGTGCACGGAGGAGGGGATGAGTGGTAGCAGTGGTCTGAGGTGGGAATGGGGGGGGGGCGCATAGGATGGAGATGAGCCAAACCACTGGGGGAGGGCTCACCACACCCCAAGAATGCGAACCCTCCCCCATGTACACAATGTAGCAACTTTTCTAGGCAGTAATCCCAATTTGGAACCAGAGACATTTGCAGGCACATGAGAATCTAGCTTTCTGAGTTAGGGCATAGATAGGAATAGACTCCAGGAGAGAACTTGAGTGTTTCTAAAAGGAAAAACCCGGAGAAAATTATTTTGACCTGACTTTTTAAAATACGCTCACAGGGGAATTCACTGGAGGTCCAGCAGTTAAGACTCCTCGCTTCCGCTGCAGGGGGCACAGTTTCCATCCCTGGTCTGGGAACTAAGATCCTGCGTGCCATGTGGTGCGACCAAAAAAAAAATATATGCTCACAGAAGGGGAGGGAGGCCTGTCCTGCTTGAGGCAGCCTGTGCATGTCTGAAGCAGCCCGGAAAGAAAATGACTGGCACCCAGATAGGGCACGGAGTCAAGAACCCTAAAGCACAACTCAGTTCTTGCTGTGCACCCCTCAATGAGTCACTTAAGATTTCTAGGTCCTGAGCATCTCCACCCTCCAAGTGTGAGCAAAACTATCTTTCTCTGCTAGGAAACTGATGACATACAACATTTAGCAGTGAAGAGGCTGCAGCGTGCCTGCTGGATAATAATACCACATGTAAATATTCCCATAGTCCCACCCACTACCACACACAATTCCCAAAGCCACGATTAATCCCTTTGGAAAGTTCTGTACACATATCACTCTGTTTGCCCCTTTCCCAAGAGGGCACAGTTGATTAATTCTGATTTCTCAACTGCCCCAAGACCTATTTAAACTTGTAAATGGTGGTTCTGTGATTCTCATCAGTTCAAGGTTATAAGGCCTGGCACACCTAGGAGCCACGAAACCACAGAACAAGTTCACCTAGTCCCAGACACCCTCAACGATCCTGAGAGACGCCCCTAGGAAAGACGGAATTTAATGCTCTGATTACAGGTGTGGCAAGGAAGGGCTGGTTTTTTTTTCTCACTTGGGAAACTTCCTTTTAAAATATTGAACCAATAATCTATGCACATTGTTAAAACATTAGATAATACGGGCAAAAAAGAAGAGAAAATACAAATTATCTACAGTCCCGCCACCCACAGAAATCCAGAGTTAAGCTATGTAGCACATATAACCGTTAACATAGATATCTTTTGCTAACCTATTGTCATAGAGCCTTCCAAACTTCTTTCAATAGTTACATATTTTTTATAAAATGGAATCTCACTCTTATTGATATCTTATTATGCTCTAAGTTGGTTGTTTTTTCAATTAAAAATATTTAATAAGCATCTCTCTGTTTCCCAGTACGGCTTTATATCATCATTTTTGATGGCAGACTAGTATTTCACTATAAAATCTAATAGTCATAACTCTGGGTGAGATAGAAGCCCGGTTCACACTGGCTTAAGCACCATGAAAGGGATTTACTGCCCTGTGTAACTGCAAGTCCAGAGACAGATTTTAAACATGGCTGGACACAAGGACTCAGATCTCAGCCGCCCTCAGTCCCTCTCTTCCACATGCCTCTGTGTTGGCTGCTCTCAGGTGGGCTTTGCTTAGGTCCTACCAGCCCCACATCCAGTGGAGGACCTCTCTGTCCCAACTGTTCCAACAAAAAGCCCCTGAAGAGACTCTCGTGGACCCAGCTTAGTTATGTGCCCATCCCTGAATCAGTCACTATTCACTATGGTCAGGGGTTGGAATGCTCCCACTGGCCAGGACTGGCTTCCCGTGACTTCCCGTGGAGTAGGGTTAGGGATTAGCCCCTTCCAACACCAGGAAAAGAGCTGATTCTCAAGTAAAGTTGGGGTGCTATTCCTGAATGAAAAAGAACAATTGCTAGACTGACCAAAACGTGTGATGTTTGCCACATAATCACTCTCTTCTACTGAGAATTCCATATAGGGCCGGCACTATGCTAGTCACTTTACAGTACCTCATAATAATCCTCAAACAATCTTATGAGTCTGCGGTCATTGTTGTCATCACTGTTTCATAGGAATCTGAAGCTTATCAAGGTTAAATAGTTTTCCCAAGGTCACAGAGCTAGTAGTGGGCAGGAGTAAGATCGATCCCAGGTTGTCTGGCCCTGGAGTCAGTCTTTGCAAGTGCTGTACTTTTCAGCAGACCATGGTTTATTTGACCAATTCCTACCCTGACAATGCTGAAAATGCTGAAAAGTTGTTGACATTGGATACCCCACACAGTTAGCTGGAAAAGTCAGAGGTGGTGATCAGGAGAGAGGGATGGATAAAATTAAGATTGTAGTCAGGTTGCAAATACTGATGATGACAAGGTCTAGGGTATGACCATGGCAGTGGGTAGCTAAGACATAAGGTCCTTGGAGGAGAGGAAATCAGGAAACTGAGAGGCCAAGGGCATTGGAAGCATTATTTATCCACATGGACACTGAAATCACCACAAGTTAGGTTAGGAGTAGTGATGGAGAGAATGACAGTGGGTTAAGGACTAGAATCCTCAGGAAATTATGGGAAGTCACTTGGGTCTGGTGAAGACTGCAACCAGGAGGGTGGTGAACGGTATTATCTCTTCACATGACCTGCAGAGTTGCTGGTCCTCAGGGAATCACCAGGTCATGGTTAGAGCAAGAGCATAATGAAAACAGAGAGAAGAGGTTCGGTGAGAAAAAGATTTTGCCGATTATGATCAATGGATTTCAGAAGATGCGCTGGGAAGCGGGAAGATGGGAGATGGGGCAAAATCGAGGACTGTACAGAGTCTGCGTGCTGACCTTGTGTAGGGCCTCTAGCAGGCAGGGCTAAGAACGTGATGGGTGAGTCCTGATGATTCTAAACTCGTGGGGCTGAGGCTGTGAGTGTTGCTGGGGAGAAGATGATGAGAGCTCTGGGTCCCCTTTTCACTCCCTCCAATGACGGTGTCTTATTTATCTTATTTATGGACAACTAGACAGTGCCTCATTCCAGTTTCCTCCTCCACACTTCTCTAGGCCTAACACATATTCAGTTTGGCAAGGCTGCATTAGAGAGTCTTGACCAAAAGTCAAAACTCTAGCATCAAGCTCCAGTCAGAATAGGGAATGATATGAGAGTCTGTATAGAATACAAAAAACAGAAAATATCAGACTTTTACCCTTAAGATCTTTACAAAATTGAGGCATGACTCACATATAATAAAAGTCAGTCTTTAAAGCATATGATTATGTAGGTTTAGTATTCTTGCAAGGTTGTGTAACCATCACCACTATCTAATTCCAGAGCATTTTCATCACCCCAAAGAGAAAACCCATACTCATTAATAATCACTCCTCATTTCTGCTCCTCTTAGCCCCTAGCAACCACTAATCTACTTTCTGTCTCTATGGATTTGTCTATTCTGGACATTTTATAAAAGTAGGATCATATAACATATGGTCCTTTGTGACTGGCTTCTTTCACCTAGCACCACGTTTTCAAGGTTCATCCATGTTGTAGCGTGCATTAGCACTTCATTCCTTTTATGCTGAATAATATTACATGGTATAGACATACCACATTTTGTTCATCCACTCATCAGTTCATGGCCATTGGGCTGTCTCCACTTTGGGGCTGTTGTGAATAAAGGTGCTATGAACATTCATGTGCAAGTTTTTACATGGGCATATGTTTTCAATTCTCTTGGATATATACCTGCCCTTGAGAACTTGGTGCCTAGCTGGAGAAGGATTCTGAGGAACTAAACTCAGGTCTCATAAATAATATGAGATTACCTCCCCTCAAAAATTATACTTTCAAGATGATGTCTGCCCATTATGGATGGAAGTGCAAAGTTCCAGTCCACTACCAGAAAGAAAGTCTTACCTTGAGCTGATCACCTGTTTATGCAGAGTACAGAGGAGGATGAGGCAGTTCCTTCTTTCACTACTGAATCACGTATCTGTCCATGCAAAGTCAACCTTGGATGGGCCTCTGGGAGCCCATCTGGTAGTTCGTACCCCTCTACTCTCCTCCACAGACCTGCCCTTCAATTACTTTAGGTGTTGGAGAGACAGTTAAGAACAAAATAAATATAGTTCCTGCACTCGTGGAGCTTACAGTCTAGTGGAGAAGAGAAAGAGTAACCACATGGTTACATGTAATGAAGGCTCATGGGATGGCTCATGGAATAGAGAGGAGAATTGAGCAAACAGGCTTGGCATCAGCCTGGAAACCAGAGCCAGGGTGTTGAGCGCTGTGTGGAGGACTTGCTCCCAGTATCTTGTTTCTACTTGTCTCTCGGAGTTGGTTTATTTTCACAGGGTGTAAAATGGCAATTCTGATCTCTAAACCTCTCATTCAACTCCAATTTGAAAATCTGGGCGCTGGGGAAGAGAGTGAAATCCTCTAACTAGTCAGCATAGGTCACATGCCATCTATGTTCTTAGAAGGGTAGGATATGTTACCTAAAGAAGGAGAGAAGGAGTGAGCAGACAAAAACAATAAATGCCCAACACATGGCTGGTCCTATTTGCCTAAGTAGGGTTGGGACGGAATGTATGACCAGAAAAAGTACAGATTCTGAGAGGCATCAAGACAGCAGAAATGGGCAAGGCTAGCTTACGTAGAATGCTTTATGCCATGAAAGAAGCTTGGACTTTATCTCACTGCTGTTTGGAAGCTACTGAAAAGTTTTAAGCCGAGGGAGGGATATGTATTTTAGAGTTACCAGCCTTGAAGACAGGAAGAGGTATTAGGGGGCTTTTGTAATTGCCCATGTGAGAGATGATGGAGTCTGGGCCAAAGGAGTAGAAATTATGAAGAGAGAAAAGATTTAGGATACGTTGGGAGGAGATGCTTGAAGAGCTTGTAGATGTGATGGACGAAGGAGAGGGAGGAGCCAGGCATACACCTGCTCCCATTTGATATGAAGTCAAGTTCACCTGTGATGAACTTCAGGCTCAAGGCAATTCAAACCTTGCCAGAAAGAGTTGGGTGCTGCAAATAACAAAGCAAAGTAAGGCATGGTCTTTGCCCCCAAGGAGCTCCTAAATGTTAGGAAGCTAAACTAAGTATATGAGAAATGCACAGTGTAAGGTCAATTAAGTCAAATGCAATCAGTGAGATTGGAAGGAAAGGATACTCTCATTTCGTTGGCTGATGGGGCCGGACATTATAAAAGAAAGACAGCTGAGATGAGGTTTAAAGCATGGGAAGCATTCCTACAGGTAGGGAGTTGGTGGCGGGCATTTCTAACAGAGGAAATAGCATGAGCAAAGACATGGTAATGGAAAAACACATGGCGTATTTGGAGAGCACAGAATGACTCATTTGACTGGATGTCAAGAAGTTTTGAAAGATAAACCAATAGGATGAGGGTACAGGGTGGGGTGAAAGACTGTTAGATTTTTTTTTCAATCGTCCACACATGGTTAAGCTATTCATGGAAAGAGGAATTTAAGTAAAAGAGACCATTTAGGGGAAAGATGGTAAGTTTCGTTTAGAGCATACTGCATTTGAGGTAACTGTAGGACATCCAGTGGAGACACCCAGTGATAAATTACTTCTGAGAAATGAAGTAATAGTATTTCTTCTGAGAGATGAGCGCTGAACTATTGTACGGATGTGTGGTAGGTGTATATGCATGCATTTGTTTTTACCCTGGTTCATTCAAATAATGATCTGAGTGGCATACACAAATTTGCACAACAAAATTAAAAAAAATACTATAGCAGACAAAGGAAAACACAAGGACATGAAATAAAATTAAATTTAAGCCATAAGCTTAACATATAACCTTTATGCCATAGTTCCTGTAAAATTGCTAGAGGTGGACAGCAAATTTGGCTTTGAACTTCCTAGCAGCCAAAGCAAAGAAGGAAGCATGATTAGTTGTAAGATTTCTAATGGACAAAAAAATACATATTTGTAAATCTTCTAGACAGAGGCAGAGTTGAGGACTCTGATGTGTGTATAAGATGGCTCCAAAAGAGATACCCAATGCTCTCCTCACCTGGGGTTCCTCTCATTCAAGAGGACATCCATCTTGAAGTTAGATATGGATCAGTGATTTGCTCTGTCCAATGAAATGTGAGCACAAGTGGTGTGTCATCCAAGTGGAAGATTAAAAGGCCAGTGTGAAGTCCCTCTTTGCTCTTTCCCATGCCACAGTGACTGAGACTGCCAAGGAGAAGGGAATATAGAGAAAAAGGGAAGAAAAGAGGAAGGAAAATGGACTGTTTGACAACATTCAATGTATGAGACAAGAAGAGAAGCCAACAAAAAAAGAAGAGAAAGAACAGTATCCAGAAGGGAGACCCTGAGAATCACAGTATCCCAAGAACTAAGATGAAGACTTTTTCCAAAGGGAGAGGCTTACAGAGATTAAAAGCTTGCCCAGAGCCACACAATCAAAAAGTGATGGGACCAGAAGCTGATGGAGCCAGTTCTTAACAACATGAAGAGCTGCCCCCTTAAGTGCTACATTTAGCTTCCTTCTGAGAAGGGAACTACAACCTCCACCACTTTCCAGCTGTATAACCTCAGGCACAGTTAACCCACAGTTTACTCACCTGTAGGTACCCCTCATGCAGTATTGTGAGGATAGGATCAGATACTGCCCACAGTGTACAAGGTTTATGGTTCTGTGCTTTGAAGACCTGGGATTTGCAAATGTGACTTGAATACTCACATTTACCTTTTGAACTCTAGGAAAGGGGAATGGAAGTTCAGGCATCCCTTCCCAGCAACCACACATCTCCAGACTCTGCAGTCCACAGAAGGCCTGGGACCTCGGCCTCTGGCAATGTTCACTTAACCTGCATGAGGAAGATGGAATGAAATCACAGGGCTTGCCAAGATCCACTCTTGCAAGAGCCAAAGGACAATCTCTTGGCAGGAGAGGAAAATAATCTTTCCTTCCTCAACCCCTCAGATACCAGTTTGACCAAGAGCCCTCGTTTATGAAATAAAAGCAATGATCTGTCAAAAAACAATTTTAAAAACTTGAGCGCCCAATAAGAAAAAATCTACCACCTATTGAATGCTGAACCTAGACAGTGTCCCAGAGGCTCACGACCACCTCTTCTGTCTAAGGCCATGGTTTGAAAGTCATTTGATATTCAGGTGGTGGCTGTCTTTCCTAATGTCTCTCACGCTGTCTGGCTTCCTTCAGTGGCTGCCAGCTCACCCTTCTACCTTCATTCAACTTAGGTTTCCACTTAGGTAAGAGGCTTTGGGAACTGGTGAATTTGGGGTGCTTGTTTGCAAGACTACTTTATATTAGATAAGCTCCAGAATGGAAATATGTAAGAAAGATAATTTAGACCTACTGCATTTTCAGAGGTAGGCAAAGTGTTCATCCTGTCTGAACTTCAATACCTCCTAATGACCAAAGAGCTCACTACCTATCAAAGAAGAGAATTCTTTCAAGCAGCATCCTCACTCAAGCCAGGCGACCCCTGCTGGCTTTGCCACTGAAATTCCTTCTTCCTGAAACCCTTCCCTCTCTACCCACTGCCGATATACAATCTAGCCATGCTTCTCCCCTAAACATGGGAGCCTTTCTTCCCCCTCAATAAAATTTTATTCAGTTTAGCGTTTATATAACAGCATTTATCGACATCTACTACATGCCAGGCATAGTTTAGACTTTAGATACAAAGACAGTTCTGCCCACAGGGTTAAGAGCGCAGGCACTGCAGTTAAAGCTGAATTTAAATCCTGCTTATAAGATATGTGACCTTTCATCGGTTAATGGACCACTCTGAGTCCTACTTTCCAAATCTGTAAAATGGACCAAACAATTTCTATTTCAAAGGGTTGAGGTGATATCTAGATGAAATAACAACATAAAGTTATTATCAGAGTGCCTGACACAAAAATTAGTGCTTTGTAAATGATAGTTAATGGATGTTAGGACATTGCTTGGAACTCTCCTAACTTCCTAGTTAACACACATGCATTTGAGACCTGGCTCGAGCGTTACTTGCTCAGGGAAGCTCCACCCCAGACCAGGGTGTTGCCTAACTTCACAGGCTTACAGCACTGTATGCTTTTCTTGATAGTACCACCGCAGCTGTGACTGCACCTGCATCCATCCCATATTATAACTGACCTCTGTCCCACACCCGCTCCCCCCACCCCATCCCGATTAGACTGTCAGCTCGGTGAAGACAAGGATCCAACCTATTTTTACTGACCATTCTATCCCTTGGACATCAATTTCTAGGGACCAAGTAGGTGTCCAGTAAGTATTTGAATGAATGAAGAAACAAATGAACAAATAAATAATATGTAATATTAAACATATTCTAATGACACTGAGGTATTATTCTGGAAAAATATAAAAGCTTTTAGCCCCCGAGAAGTCAATTAACAGCTATTAAGGAGCAGGAACGGGATCTGGATGGGATAAATAACTTCGCTGTGACCTCCTAGAAGAGAGAGCTCGCAGCAATGCACAGAGCAGAAAGAAGCTTATAGCTCATTAGCGTAGGCCTTTTAAGAAAAGATAATAATAGCTAATATCTATGTAGCACTGTGCTAAGGGCTTTATACATATTAATTTATTTAATATTTATAATCCAATAAGATGGTAACTATGCAGAGGGGTTAAATAATCTGCCCTAGATTTGTGTGACGGAATTATTTATGCTCCCTTTGGGGGTCTCGTTGCTAGTGCTTGGGTCCTCTTCTCTGTGACCTTCCAGATTCTGACCATTAGTGGTTTCATTTCCAATGCTCATGAGGGCATCAGTCCTCAGATGGCCCTGGAATATTTCTATCTTATTGTTACTCACATCCTAGTGGGGGAGACCTCAAATATCCTTCTTTCACTCAAAGACCCTTTTCTAACTTTAACAGAGTTGCTTCAATCACTCCCCTGTCATTCCTTACAGATACTCGTGGAACTGGATGGTGTCTTCAAGGTCATTTAAGGTAACCCCCCTCCCCCCACAGGCCCCACTGCAAATGAATTCAGTAGTTTACTGAACAGTATCCCAGAAAAGCCGTTATTAATCTCTATTTGTATACTGCCATTGATGGATAATTCATCAAACCCAAGATAATACATTCCATTATTGCCTGTCGGAAAGATCTTTCTTTACCAAAGTTGAAACTTAACTCCCTATAATTTCTCCTCATTGGCAGTAGTGAATCAAGCCAGTAGAGGGGCAGTGGGAGCTGTCTGTCCTGGGGCAAGAGAATATTTTATCACTAAAGTTGCTTAGAATTTCTACTGTGCGATGCTAATAAAAGCATATCAACTTTTCATGAGTTTTATCGTTGTTTTAAGTTCTCCCAGACAACACCTCAGCTCATTGCCTGTGCGGGGAGGCCCTATCCCACCAGGGCCCACTGGGCCTAGTCCCACTTCCTGGGGCCACACCATAAGTCTGCTCCCCCTTCCTCGTGACAGCTCTTTACATGTTGAAGGTAGCCTGTGTGACCCCCTAAATCTTTCTTTTTCTTGGTTCTTCCTGGTAGGTGGTAATCTGGGCTCCACTGCTTAGGAGCTGGGCAAACTCAGCAAGTTGTTTAATCGTTCTTGGCCTCGGTTTCCTCATTTAAAAAGGAGGCATGGGTCAAATCAGCCACGTGCTGCGTGGAAAATGGGAAAGTGCTGTGCACACGCTCGTAACTGTCCTTGTGCTGACCATCTGGGGCTGCCAACAGGAAGTGGCCTTGGAGCTCCAGCAACGAGGGTGGGTGCTCAACCCAGAGCCACAGGGTGAAAATAGCAGGGGCTGATCAGGAAATTATAAACCCAAGAATCAGGGGGCTGTAAAAAAGGGCGGGATTTGACTCACGAGGACTTTTTTATGCCCATGGCCACACTAGCCAACAGGCACTGAGCACTATGCTCTAAGCACTTTGCATGCATTAGTTCACCAATGCCTCACAACAGCTAAGAGGGACGGTGATTGTTATCCCATTAGGCAGATGAGGAAACCGAGGCACAGAGATTCTAAGTGCTTTGCCAGGTTGCACACTCTGTGTTAGGGTAAGAATTGGAACCCAGGCGGTCTGGCTCCAGAACCTGGGCTCTTAAGCACCCTGCTCTGATACTTCCGGGGAGCAAGGCCAAGGTGAGATAGCAACTGGGCGGTGGATGGGATCAGGTGGGAGGTCCTGAGACTTTACCTGACCAGGCTTTGGAGAGGCCGTGGAGCCAGTGGGTTTCCTAGAAGGGAAAGGAGGAAGTTCCCAGCAGGGGGAGGGGAACACCAAGAGCAGAAACAGAGGCATTGGATCTCAGGTTGACTGGCGCCAGAAATTCCCCAGTAAAATCCTCCCAGAAGAGCATCTGCTGCATCCAGACACCATAATTCTTAACACGCACTGGGCCCTGTGCTAAACACTGTTCACATTATCTTGTCTACCCTGCACAACATCCCTGTGAAAGGGATATGAGTGTCCCCACTTTACAGTTGAGAAACTGTCAAATGACTTGCCCTTGGTCACAAAGGTAGACACAGAGCTGGGACATGAATATAATTTAGTCCTATGCTGCCTGCCCCAGATCCCTTTGACTCCCTTTTACAGTTTCTGAGAACCGTTCCCCAGCTTCTATCCTATTTTGCTGTTGATTGTCTGTACTGGAGGCTCTCATCCCAGGCCTGCCCTTGGGCTACGAGGCTACTCTGCCCACAGGAAGTGCTTGGGAGTTTATGTCCTGAGGCAGCCCTTAGCCAATGCCTAAGTGTGGGAGTGTGAGGGCCCTGCCTCTCCTGTGGGACCAACTCTGAAAGTATAACTTATTCTCCAGAGCTCTCTTCCTGGGATCAGGAGGAGGCTGGGACTTTGCGGGAAATCAGTCCATCCTTCCAAAGGATGAAGGTTCTTTGGGTTCAAGGTCAGCCTCTCCTTGTTTAGCTTATTCCTCTTCCCTGTCCCATGTCTTTCATTCCCATTCTGGTTTTTCCTGGGAGCACTTCCTTAATGAGTCTCCTGCACTTGAACCCTCTTCTCAAGGTCTACTTTGCAGACCCTCGCCCAGGACACCCCTTAGCTTCTTAAGCACCAGCCTGGGCACCATGTTTTTGCTCAGCACCCTCACTTTCTAAGAGCTGCTCTCACTCCCCCAGGGAGCTGAGACGAGCTTTCCTTTCCCGCCCCTCTCCGGCTGCCTGCACGCTCCACAGGGCTTCTCCTCTGGAAATTCCGGGGGCCACCTCCCAGCCACAGCCCAATGTCTGAGGCTTGTGCCCAACTCTGAGCAGGGTTTGAACTGGGCCAGCTCCGTCCACCCAGATCTTGCAGTTCCCAGACTTGAGTGAGCCCAGACGCAGCCCATCTCCCAGGGCGTGGGACACTGGGCCGTGAAGTCAGAGGTGGTTTGCAGGGCCTTGTTCAGACTTGTGGGTGGTGCTGAGCCAGATGTGTGAGGGATCAACCCTGGTGTGTCTGGGGCGAGGGAACCAGCCAGAGCACTCCCCAGGGAAGGGAGCCAAACGAGTAAATAAAGGCCCTGCATGAAGGGATAGGTCCTGGGCTGACAAGTTTCCCGAGGAATATGTAACATGAAATTAGGCATAGTCACCTAAGATCGAGTCAAATTTTCCCCATCATTTGGCTACAGTTCACAGAAGAAAAATGCTAGGAACCTAGTGGTCCCTTTAAGACGGCTGACCCAATGGTTCCCAGATATTGGTCCGAGTGGAATAAGGAGTCAAGACTTTAAGTCACCAGGCACTGTTTGCAACCACCATGTTTGACTGCCTAACTGATCTACTTTCTTTCCTTTTTTAAAAAAAAATTTTAATTTTTAATTTAATTTTTTCTTCTAGTCTTATTGAGATAAAAGGTGTACAGCAGAATAATTAGACTTATATACATCAAGAAATGATTATCACAATAAGCTTAGTGGACATCCATCATCTCGTATACATACAAAATTGAAGAAATAAAAAAATATTTTTTCCTTGTGATGAGAACTCTTATAACTTTCACAAATAACACACAGCGTTGTTAATTGTATTTATCATGTTGTACATGACATCCCTCATACTTAACGTATCTTAAAACTGAAAGTTGGTACGTTTTGACCTCCTTCATCCAATCCCCAATCCCACCCTCTGCCTCTGTTAACCACAAATCTGATCTCTTTTTCTGAGTTTGTTTGTTTGTTTTTGAAGTACAACTGACCTACAACAGTACATTAGTTCCTGTTACGCAACATAGTGTTTTGATATTTCTGCACATTTCAAAATGATCACTACATTAAGTCTAGTTACCATCTAAGTGGTTTACTTTCAACTCAAATGGGAAAGGGTGGGGTAAGGGCAGCTTGACCTGGGAACTGAAGGGTGGTCAGTATCCATCTTTGCTGGACCTCAGTTTTCTCATCTATAAAATGGGTCTCTCTCTCTCTCTCTTCCCCATCCCCATACTCTCCCTCAAAACCTTTTTTTTTATCCATCTTTTCCCCTACACTCCCTTGCTTTTTCCCTATGCCCTCCTCCCAGAGCACGAAGACTTGTTTTTACTGTCCAAGGTCAACCGGCTCCCTGATTTTGCCTGATTATATCCTATTCATCTTTTTAGTCTCAGTTCAGACCACATCTCACCTGGAAATCTTTTCTGATCTTTTGCCCACCACTTGGTTAGGTTGGGTGCCCCTACTCAGTGCTCCCACATCATCTTGTATATATTTCATTAATTGCATACCTGTTTGTGTGTTGGTTGGTCTCTGTGACTAGACTAGACCTTTTAGATACCATGGCCATGTCATTTTATCTCTGAAACACCAGGACCTAGCACAGCACCTTGGACATGATGGGTGCTCAGTAAGTGATGAACAAATACCTAATTTACAGGGGTGTTTGAAAATCAAATGAGATAAAGGATGTGAAAACAAACAAAATTACTACTATGTTTGTAATTATTTTCCATAGATATTCAGTATTTATGAATTTTATACAAACTCATATCGTGTGTATATATTATTATAATAGTAATGTGTACCAAAACCTAGGCAAAAAGATGTGTACAAAGTCAAATGTTGAGAAAACAATCAGAAATATGCATCTATATATACAACTTTGTATTCATCTCCAAATTCATACCATCAATGACAAGAAATTATTATAACTCCTGGACAACAGTCAGATCTCTAAATTATTCGTCCAAGAGGACAGAGGGGTGCTGGCCTGGGGAATGAATATCACCATGTCTGCCTTTCCTGTGTTTAAGACTTTGTTTCCAGGAAATACTGTACCCTTGGCTCTTACATTTGCCATGTAAACGAGTTTAAGAAATCAGACAATGAAAGGAGAAAACATGACAATAGGCTCCTCCTTTTCTGTCTGTGCTCTTTTCTCAGGAGAGAAGGAGTGTCAACAGGCTAAGCCTGTGTTGTCCTCTCTGGGAGTGGCAGGGACCCCAGAAGGGGGCCAAAAGTGTGGGAGCAGCTGCTAAAAAGAAGGGCGAGCCGCAGCCCTTTCTGTCATACCCCTGTTGAAAGACAGCCTGCCTGTAGGGCTGCCAGACTTCTCCCAGTGCCAGGTTCTATTTGGTAAGTCAGTGTCCCCTTCCTTATCATAATCAACATTCAAGCTCAGCCAGATGTGGTGAACTGTGATGCTCAGCACGTCCGGCCCCTCCTTGGCTGGGTAGGCCTGCTCTTCTCCTGTCCTATCTGATGACTCTCCTCCGCCCAGGATGCTGGGAACAGATTCCTCTCCCTCCTTCCCTCTCTCACCCTCATCCCACTCCTTCCCTCCCACCCTACCTTCCTCCCTGCCTTCCCCTTTCTTCTTTCCTTAATAAAATTTCACTCTACTTAATTTTTTTGAATAGTTAATACATTCTCAAGGTTACAAAAATAATTATAAGAAGATACAGTGAAAATTCTCCCTCTTCTTAACTATCTCTCAGGAACTCAGTGCCTGCTGTGTAGCTTTCCACAGATTTTTTTTAATGCATATACAAGCATTTATGTGCTTATATGATGATATACCTCCCCTCCTTTCTATGCAAGTGACAAGCCTTGTATAGTGGTACATAGTGTTCTGCTCCTTAATTTTCTCAACTAATATACCTTAGAAACCTTTTCATATTAGAACATGAAGAGTTTCCTCTATCATTTTCATAGCTGTATAGTTTTCCAACCCATAACTTATTTTAGTCAGCTCTAAACTGGTGAACATTTGCAATCAGTGCTACAATGGATAACTTTGGACATATATCATTTCCTGACTATTTCGTGCAATTGGAAGTGGTGTTGCTCGGTCGAGGGGCAAATGGACTTCTAGTTTTGAAAGCTGTTGCTAAATCGTCCTCCGAAGGTGTTACATGAATTTACATGCTTCCCAACAATCTATGAGAAGAAACAGGTTTCTAAAACTTTAAAATAGGAATAATTCTACCACCAATTCTACCACCAATAATTCTACCACTAGTCTATCCATTGACTAAGCCCTCACTATGTGCCAGGCACTGTGCTGGGAGAATTACAGTTCTCATCTCATTTAAACCCCATCACAACCTTTTGACATAGATTATGGTTGTTCCTGCTGCCAAGGGGAAACCCGAGGTTCACAGGTGAGGGACCTTTGGCTCCACCACACCCCTTCTGATTACCCTTGGCCTCTCATCTAGAAGTCAAGAAGCCAATAGGCATTTGTTCCCATAACCATAAGAGGAAACTAACAGCCAGCATTTAGTGGGCATTTACTTAGGCCAGGCACGTACTCTCACCTAATCCTCACAGCAGCCCATGACGCAAGCTCTGTTCTTATGCTCTGTTTTTAGTCAAGAGAAAACCAAGTCTGGAGAGGTAACAAGACCCGGGTTCAAGGTTACACAGCGAGAAGGCAGCAGTCCCAGGGTTTGAGCCCAGACAGTCTGACCGCTCAACCCAAAGCCTTCACAACACCACACTGAGACCACAGCTTAGACATTTCCAGAACATGCTGACCATGGCAATCATCACCTGTAAAACCTTGATCTATGAGTGAGGAAATAGAGGCCCAGAGGGGAGGGGAAGGGGTCTGCTTAGTGGCCACGCTGCGTTAGGACCCCCTTCTCCTGACTCCCAGACACTGCTTTCTTTTTTGTACCTTGCTGTCACACAAGTGCCGTGACGTCCTCGGCCCTGGGCTGGTGCAGAGTGCGGGTGGCAGGTCCAGGCTGCAGACCTGGCCTGTCCCAGGTGCGAGGTAACAAAGGTAGTCTAAGCACAACTCACAGCCAGGCTGGCAAGAGCTGGCATCTGGCCAGGAGTGCAGCCCACCTGGCAGGTTCTAGCCAAGGGATCAGAGGGTGCGGGTTCTTGGGTTAGCTCTCCTGCATACTGGCTACGTGTTGTTACAGTGATAACAAAAGCCAATATTTATTCAGCGCCAACTATGTGACAGCACTATAATTAGCAAATCACTTCACGTCATCCTTACAACAGTATCCTTACAATTTAGCTCAGAGAGGCTAAGTGACTTGCCCAATGTCACAATCAGTTCATGGCAGAGCTGGGATGTGAACTCAGATATTTTTAACGTTAAAATCCATGTTTTTTAGAGGCATTATGGTTCAATGGTTAGGAACCCTGTCTCTGGTTCTCCCACTTATTATTGATGAACCAGGAGCAATTACTTAATATTACTTAACATCTCGGAGCCTCAGTTTCCCCTTCTGGAAAAGGGGGATGCATAATATCTGTTTTCTTGAAGAGATATTTGTACACCCACGTTCATAGCAGCATTATTCACAATAGCCAAAAAGTGGAAGCAACCTAAGTGTCCATCAATTGATGAATGGATAAAGAAAATGCAGTGTATGTATATACAGAGGAATACTATTCAGCCTTAGAAAGGAAAGTAATTCAGACACATGCTGCAACACAAATGGACCTTGAGGCCATTATGCTAAGTGAAATAAGCCAGTCACAAAAAGATAAAAACTGGGAGGAGGGAAGGTTGACAGTTGTTGAAAGGATATAGAATTTCGGTTTTGCAAGATAAAGAGTTCTGTGGATGGATGTGGTGATGACAGCACAACAATGTGAACGTACTTAATGCCACTTAAAGATGGTTAAAATGGTGAATTTTATGGTAGATGTATTTTATTGCAATTTTTTTTTTTTTTTAAAGAAAAAAGACCTGTTTTGCAGAATTGTGAGAATTAAAAGAGATCGTGTTTGTCAAGGGCTCAGCACAGGCCTGGCCCGGGGGAAGACCGATGGAAGTGATGCTCATTACATGACTATCAGTAACCGTTGTGCATCTGCCATGGGAACCATCCCTGGTGAGACTTCAGCCCCCCCACGTATCAAGCGGAGAAAGTCGCTGCTGCTGTTTCATCTGTTTCCCCAAGTGCTTGTGAGGAACAAGTGAGCTCTTATGTGTGAAAAAGCTTCATAAACTGCTGCAGAAAAAACGTTGGGAAATGACGTCTCTTACTGAGGCTGCATGTGGGATAGACAGCTGGGTCAAGAATCGTGTCTGGCTCTGGGTCTGTGCACACTTCTTAGCTGAGCCTTTTGTCTGCCTTCTCTTAGCACGTTGTGTTTATCCCATCACATCTCTTGTCACCTTCCACGGGAGCAGATTCCTCAGAGGCCTCTCTCTGCCTCCCCTGACTGGGACCCTTGGGCAGGAACTCTGTCCTCCTACATTCACGTCCCAGCACCCAGCCCAGCACCCACACCCAGAGGTACCTTTGTAAATTTCTGCTGACCTCAACTGAGTTTGGGAGGCTTGAAGCAACCCTTTGGAGAATTTTAGCCAGGAGACCTGCTTTTGAGGTCAGAAGCCAGCGGTTTGGTCCTGCTTTATAAAGTGGTGTCCTCTCCCCAGTACAGTTTCACACAAGGGTCTGCTTGTCCATCCCTGTGTCAACACGCTCTGCAGACCAGGGGGCATGGCCCTGTGGGGAGGGCAGGGAAGAATTCAGGGAAAGTAGAAAGGATGCTCCTGGACCTCCCAGGAAGAGGTGACTTAAGGACACAGGCTGCCTAGTTGTTTTTGATGGTTTTCATTACTTGGTTTGAGCTCCCATGGAGTAAAGGTTTCTCAGGCATATTTGGGGGATCTAATTTTGGATTCCTTAAGCACAAAAGAATGCAATAAAATACCTGCTCCAAGGAAGTGGAGACGGCTGCCTGTATTCACCCTTTGCAGACAGGGAGGCCCCCAAGCAGGTGAGTGACTGGCCCAAGGTCTCACAAGAAGATGTCAGGACAGGGACAACAGCTCAGTTCCTGGCCAGGATGGATTCTACAAACCCCTGCGGACTGAAAAGGCTGAAGGTTGAGGTAAATTGAGGAACAAAGGCAGTTTCTCTGGGGCAGGCAGGCAGTTTTCATATTAAAAGACCAAGTGTTTTCAGCTAAGAGCCTCTTCACCTTTCAAGGGTTGGAATAGCTCACTTTTGAGTTGAACTTTCTCTCTAAATACCAGACCAGAAAAATCACTTTTTGGTCATTCTTTCTTTTGACTCATAATCATTCCTCAGCATGTCCTACAGAAGGGAGTGTTGGTAAGCTGCAGAGAAGAGGAAGAAAATATGATGACATAGCAAGAGGGGCTTTCTCAGTCATCAAATGCCAAGGAACAAGCTTACTCAGATTGTCTCCATGATTAACAAGGGACTTTCTCCTCAAGGAAGGAGAGAAAATGGCAGCCACAGGGCTTTCCACTTACAGAGCACCACTTGCCAACGAGTTCCAAGTGTCTCCATAGAAACGCCATCCTGTTTCTTCTGGTGGGTTTGGTGGGGGTCGAGGGGGATGGTAACTCATGTTAGACGGACATAATGAAGTGATGCCTGGAAGTTGTTCAAGAGCACGCGGCAAAGCCGTGAAGTCAAACTCAAGCAGCCTTGCACAGAACTCAGGCTCCTTCCTGCTTCTAGAAGATTTCACAAGGCCAGGAAGCCAGCAGTCCTGGGGTCAAGGGAAGGGGAGGCAGCTCCAGGACACACCCGAGAGCCGTTTCTGGTCAGGCATTCCTGGCAGCATGGGTTACCCTGGCCTGCCCACGCCCTCAGTATGAAAGCTGATAGGTCAGGCCCACCAAATGCCGGGGCAGGGCAGTGTCTCCAGCGTGGTTTAGGGGCACTGAGAGGTCTCCCTGCTAAAAATATCTCCCTCCCCTTTCCTGCGGTACAAGCTGAAATGGTCACATGGAAGTCTTACTCCCTTGGTTTGAGGCATCACATGCCTAGTAGATCTGACTTAAACATTAAATACCATTATGTGCAGAACAAACTGAGGTCTGACCATGCCGTGACACGTTGTTTGGCATTTATATATGCCCGCATAAATCCAGAGAAGGATCTGAGAGCGTCACAAATTTACTTCTCAGATTAGCCAGCGGGGGGAACCAGATCTTGTTCCGGTGAATCCATGGAGCAGCTAGAGAGAACGTCAGCTCTGCCTTGTACATTTCATTCTTCTGCTCAAAACACTCCAAGAGTGTCCCGCTGCACTTTAAGAAGAACCCTCGCCCCATACCATTCACCGTCTTGCTCATGCATCCCACTTCACTCAAATGCACCAAGCTCTTTCATGCCCCAGACTTCCTCCCAGCTGCCCCTCCTCTGCTGGTTGATCTTTCCCTCCTCTTCTGGCTCCCCTCTACCTTCAGGCCTCGGCTTAAAATGCCACCACTTATCTGACTATGCCAGCTAAGTGTTCCCTCGTCTCTCAAATACTCTATTCTTTTCCTTCCCAGTGTTTCTTATAATTTGAATGTGTGTGTGCGTGTGTGTGTGTCCACAGTCCATCCTCACTATTGCAGATTCTGTATTTGTAAATTTGCCTTCTCCCTAAAATATATTTGTAACCCCCAGATCAATACCCCCAGTGCTTTTGAGGTCATTTGTGGGTACGTGCAGAGCAGTAAAAAGTTTGAGTTCCCCAACGCACACTTTTCCCAGCTTAGGTCCAACAAGGTGGCACTCTGCTTCTTGTTTCAGACTCTAAGCATTTGTCCTTTCTGCAGTCAGTTCTGTGACATGTTTTTCGCATTTGGGGGCTTTCAGTTGGTGGTTTCCCGGTTGAAAATGGCCTCCAAGCACAATGCCGAAGTGCTATCTAGTGTCCTAAGCACAGAAGGCCATGATGTGCCTTATGGAGAAAAGATGCATGTTAGATAAGATTCATTCAGGTAAGAGTTGTGTTGCTGTTGGAATGAGTTCAATGACTCAACAGTACTTATTAAATAAGACGTCTTTGAACAGAAGCACACATAGAATAAGGTTATGTATTGATTGGTTGATGAAAATGTTGTGACTAGAGGCTCACAGGAACCTAACCCTATATCTCCCCTAAGAGCAGTGGTTCAATATTCACAATTGGGCACTTGAGGTGACTTTATAAAATGTAACTACTGCGAAGAGTGAGAATCAGCTGTATCTCTGTTACTTTCTTCAGGGCTGTTATAACAAATCCCACAAACTGGGTGGCTTAAAACAACAGAATTTTATTCTCTTATAGTTCTGGAGGCCAGATGTCCAAAATCGAGGTGTCAGCAGGCCACACTTCCTCCCAGCCTCTAGGGAAGAGTCCTTCTTGCCTCCTCCTAGTTTCTTAGTCGCCAACTATCCTTGGCATCCCTTGGCTCGCAGCTGCATCTCTGCCTCGGTCACCACAGGGCATTCCCTCACGCGTCTCTGTCCGTGTCTCCTCTCCTCTTCTTCTAAGGACACCGACCATACTGGATTTGCGGCTCAGCCTACTTCAGTATGATCTCCTCTTAACCAATTCCATCTGCAAAGACTTTATTTCCAAATAGGATCACATTCTGAGGTTCTGGGAAGGACATCAGCTTTGGGGAGAGGACACCACTCAACCCAGATATATATTCTGTATATTACATGTATTTATATATATAACTTAAATATACATATATGTAATCAATATCAGTATTGAATACATTATTTATTTAACCAATATTTAAACTCCCTAACTAGATTGCAAGCTTCATGAGGAAGAGCAATGGCTTTCTTACTCATCGTTTTTTTTTTTTTTTAACTTTTTTTATTATTTATTTATTTATATATTTTTTGCGATACGCGGGCCTCTCACTGTTGTGGCCTCTCCCGTTGCGGAGCACAGTCTCCGGACGCGCAGGCTCAGTGGCCATGGCTCACGGGCCCAGCCGGTCCATGGCATGTGGGATCTTCCCGGACCGGGGCACGAACCCGTGTCCCTTGCATCGGCAGGCGGACTCTCAACCACTGCGCCACCAGGGAAGCCCTCTTACTCATCTTTTTATCCCCAACACCAAGTCCAGCCTGATATGTGGTAGGAGCTCCATAAATATTTGTGGAGGATGAATGAATGAATGAATGAATGAATTTCAAAGCTTAGAATATTAGACACTACCAAGCCAGCAATGGTCAAACTCTTGTGGAACCCTAAACTCCTGGACATTCTTCATCCATCACGTCAGACTGAGAAGGAGGCCAAGCCAGTGGGCTTTCAGTCTCAACCCCTGTACCCCCTCCACTTCAACCAGTTACCCTGCTTGTATCTGTTTTATATACTCCACTCCTATGCAATACTGTTTTATGAATGAGCTTTAATTAAAAGTGTGAGGGTTTCCCTGGTGGCGCAGTGGTTGAGAGTCCGCCTGCCGATGCAGGGGACACGGGTTCGTGCCCCGGTCCGGGAAGATCCCACATGCCGCGGAGCGGCTCGGCCCGTGAGCCATGGCCGCTGAGCCTGCGCGTCCGGAGCCTGTGCTCCGCAACGGGAGAGGCCACAGCAGTGAGAGGCCCGCGTAACGCAAAAAAAAAAAAAAAGTGTGAAAAAACACTGAGCCCAGTCCCTTATTTTATAGATGAGGAAACCAAGGTCCAGAGACATAAAGGGCTTTGCCTCGGGTCACCAGGCAGTCACGGGAGAGAAGGACTAGGAGTCAGGTCTTTTGAGCCGCGTTCCAGAAGTTTTTCCTCTACACTCGCTCTCCTGCCAAGACATACAATGGGAGTGCTTTGGAATTTGCTCTCCCTGGGACCCTGTTTTTCTATCTGGAGCAAATTCTGGGAGAAGGAAGCAGAGCCCGTGGCATGTGCCCCTTCCCCAAAGCTCTGAAAGGCCCTTTGTGCCAAGTTCCATGGACATTCCACAGGCCTGTTCTAGGCAAATCCATCTGCCAGTGGGTCACAATCCTTGCCTTCATCTCTGAGCTGAGGTATTTTGGCCTTTCTGCTTTTAAATGCACTCCTTGCTTTCTTGGAAACTGAAGCTGAGAAAGGGAGGCCGGGCTGGGGGGGCCCAGGGCAGATTGGGTGGGTGGGCTACCGAAGGAGACGGGTCTGTTTTGCAGACCTGGCTTGAGAAGAAAACTGTGCTGATTATCTCCCAGGCCCAGCTGCAAAAATGCCTTAGCTCGGCAGCAGATTATAAATAGCCCAGAATGCCCTCCCAGCCGCTTGAAAACAAGGATATTTTTTTCCTGTGTTGGAAGAACAGCTCTTCACAGCTATCCTGGGGCCCCTCCTCAACCCCACCTGCAAAGAGCTGTGATTTATGTCTTAGCACCATTACTAGGACCAAGGATCACACAGCCCAGATGAACAATGATTAATTCATTACCAAGTTCTATGAAAAAAGGAGGCATTCCTTTGGAAGTCCTCTCTTTCATTTGGGCAGAGACATGCCAACCCAGGGAGGCCAGAGGGGCAGTTTTGCTGCGGTTTATTGCCCTGGGCTTCATCTGGCTCTCTCTGCCCTTGCACGCAGTGGGGGCCAGGGAAAGTCTGGTGGGTCACTGACCTGAGGGCAGGAGGAGGCAGAGGACAGCTGCTCTGAACTTGACTGTTTGCTGAGATGCTCCAAAATAAAAAATCCAGGGACGCTGGCCTGGTCCATTTATATTCTAGCCCCTTTCTAGAGGGAAATCTATCTCTATCTGGAGGAAATTGGGTCTCAATGCAAATCTCTTAGATATCTTTGTACATCATCACACTCACAGGGACTTTAAGACTGAGCAGCAGCTCCCAACACACAAAGCGCTTTTCAGGTTCTGCTCTTATCTGACCTTTATGACAACTGTTTTATTAGCTCATTTGTTTTATTGGAATCAAAGATAATGCCTGCCTATTGTTGAAAAGTTTAAAAATTTCAGAAAAGCATAAAGAAGAAAAAAGTCCCACCCAGATCTCACCACACTAAGACAACAATGTTTTCATGGAAGTCTTCCTTTCAAATCTCCCTTATTGGATTATAGGTGGATATAATTTTACCTACATGGGATTGTATTATTGGGTTAGTTAGGCTCTTGGTAGAAATAGATGGAACATTCATGTGAGTAATTGAAGAGAATTTAATAAAGGGACACAGGTTAGGAACACCAGCAAGGAATAGTGCAGTACATCAGGGACACCAACAGGGGAGAGCCACTGTCACCCCTAGGTCTGAAGGCCAAGGGAAGGGAGTGGTTACTGCAAACGAGAGCTGTATGGAGAGGGTCGCCAGTTAGGAACTGTACCTGTCAGGAGAGACAGTCAGCTCTGGAAAACCAACAGAGATGGAGCAAGAGGAATAAAGACTCTGACCTCACTCCCCACCAGCCTCCAGCTGTCGGTGGCTCCCACTGGCCAACCCAGCCAGAGTTAGAAGGCATGGAAGCCCACTGACAGCAGTCCAGACAGGCCAACACTCCAGGGCACAAAGCAGGGTGGAGACTGGCGGAGAGTAGATAGGAGAAGCAAGGAGAAAATATCTATTACATCCACTATAATGCTGCTTTTATTCACTCCATGGTAAGCCAAGACGTTTCTAACTCAACAAATATATTTGATAGAGTGACATCATACTTTTTAACGGACCTTGTTTGGATATACCAAATTTATTTAACCAATCCCTTACTGATGGACATGCAATTAGTTTCTAATTTCTCAAGAGCATAGACAATGCTGCAATAAGATCTGTGGATACAAACTCTGTGCACTCCAGATACATATTTTTGATCCACTTTGACACTTTCTAGAAACTGAGGCTCATTGCCAGTGAGGCTTGCCCTCAGTCACATAGTGGTAAAGAGGCTTTTCGGAATCTTCTAATTTTTTCAACAATGAAATTGAGCATTTTGTAATAGAAAAAAATAATAAAGTCAACTTTTAGTTTAAAAAAAAAAACATGGGCTTCCCTGGTGGCGCAGTGGTTGAGAATCTGCCTGCTAATGCAGGGGACACGGGTTCGAGCCCTGGTCTGGGAGGATCCCACATGCTGCGGAGCAGCTAGGCCCGTGAGCCACAACTACTGAGCCTGCACGTCTGGAGCCTGTGCTCCGCAACAAGAGAGGCCGCGATAGTGAGAGGCCCGCGCACCGCGATGAAGAGTGGCCCCCGCTTGCCACAACTAGAGAAAGCCCTTGCACAGAAACGAAGACCCAACACAGCCAAAATAAATAAATTAATTAATAAACTCCTACCCCCAACATCTTCTTAAAAAAAAATGCTTATTCCCTTGAAAGTCCTATCACTCACGTGGCTCTGAAAGCAAGGGGACTATTAGGTCCCAGTGAGACAGGAAGGAAGTGGGTAGGTCACAACCCTTAAAGAATGACATAGCTGTTGAGAAAAACTGGATATGACAAAAACTGGTTAGAACCGATTAGGCCCAAGATGGCAGAAGATTCGATTTCCAGTAGACCTTGAGCCTCATTATACACTCACCGTAATGCACTAGCATATGCGAAATGACACACCCACAGGCGCCATGACAGTTCGGAGGCTGACCATAAAAGGCCAAAAAGTGGGTAGTGGCCCAGTTCCCAGACATCTTCACCCCTTCTCCAACATAGTTCGAATAATCCTCCCACTCATTAGCCTATGAAATTACCCAGCCCATAAAAACAGACCACGTCATATTTCAGGGCCGCTCT